>NC_073263.2:55670907-56288407 GCF_029289425.2 Pan paniscus | reverse complement strand
GAATATGCAACTTTCTCCTCTCTGTAACAGATTTACTTTAGATCTAAAAATCACACAGGCTGAAAGTGATGAGGTGAGAACGGATAATTCTTGCTAACTGTAACCAAGAGATAATAGTAGTGGCTATACTCATATCAGACAAAATATAGTTTAAGTAAAAAAAAAAAAAGTAGGCGACATTATATAATAAAAGGGTCACTCCTTGAGAAAGATGTAACAGTTGCAAACGTATATGCAACCAATATCAAAGCACCTAAACATAAAGCAGTGACAGTACTGAAGGGAGGAATTGAACAACAATACAATGATACTAAGAGACTTCACTACCCATTTTCAATAAGAATAGAACAACTAGGCAGAAAGTCAACAAAGAAATGCAGCTTTTAACTACACCACAGACCAAATGGACCTAACAGACATATACAGAACATTCTACCCAGCAACAGCAGAATGCACGTTTCTCTAGTGCAAAAAGAACATTATTCAGGGCTGGGCATGGTGGCTCACTCCTGTAATCCCAGCATTCTGGGAGGCCGAGGTTGGAGGATCACTTGAGGTCAGGAGTTGGAGACCAGCCTGGCTAACATGGCGGAACCCTATCTCTAAAAAAATACAAAAATTAGCGGGTTGGTGGCCCGCTCCTGTAATCCCAGCTACTCCGGAGGCTGAGGCACGTGAATCGCTTAACCTGGGAGGTGTAGGCTGCAGTGAGCCGAGATGGTGCCACTGCCCTCCAGCTGAAAAAGGAAAGTTCCCATATCCCCCTCATAGGAGGTGCGACAGGGGTGTGGCTTGCTCCTTTGGTCTCCCTGCTGCTCAAAGCACTAGGGGAAGCATACACATGGCAGGCGCAGAGGCCATGGGGAGCACTTTTGGGCTTCGGCCCCAGGGCAGCATCTACGGGTGAGTGTCTGTGACTCCTGAAGTCCTAGTGGGCGTGTGTAACAATGTGCCCTTTTCGCTTTGCTGTCTGCAAATAGCTTGTATTAATTAGCTCAATAGACCCTCTGTGTTATAGCAAGGGCAGAGGGCCAGTGTGACAGCTTTCTGTATCCCGAGGTCTTGCCCAGGGTGCCAGGAAAATAGGATTACATGTGGGCTTGTAGGATGGGTGCAAGGCTTTATTGAGTGGTAAAGGTTGCTCTCAGCAAGATGGATGGGGTGCTGGAAGGCAGGAATGGAGTGGAAGGTGATCTTCCCCTGGAGCCCGGCTGCTCTCAGCTGAGGTTCAGAGGCCTCTTCCCTCCTTCTGTGCCATGCGGCGCTGCTGCTGTCTGCATCTCTGTTCCTCTACTCCTCTGGATGTTCGGCCGCTTGTGTCTATGCCCGCTAAGGTCTCAGGTTTATATAGACAGAGGATGGGGGGCGTGACGGGCCAGAGTGGTCTTGGGAAATGAAACATTTGGGCTTGAAAACATTAGTACCTGTTTTTCACTTAGGCCCGTGGGCACAAGCCCAGGGTGGAGCCTTCGCCAGAGACCCCGCCCTTCTCTACCCAGCACTTCTCTGCCCTGCTTCGGTATTACAGCCATCACACGCTGGCAACAAAGGGAGACTTTGTCTCCAAAAAAAAAATAAATAAATGAAAAATAAAAAATTCTTGGGATAGATCACATGTTACATTACAAAACAAATCCTAACAAACTTAGGGAAATTTAAATCATAAGAAGTATCTTTTCTGGTCACAATAAAATGAAACTGGAAATTAATAAAAGAAGGAAACTGAAAAATTTACAAATATAAAAAGCAACACTTTTAAACAACCAACAGGTCAAAGGAAAAATCTAAAGAGAAATTAGAAAAAAACTTGCAACAAACAAAAATGCAAACACATCATTCTTAACTTATGGGATGCGACAAAAGTATCACTAAGAGGGAAGCTTACAGCAATAAACACCTACATTAAAAAAGAGGAAAGATCTCAAACAACTTAACTTTATATCTCAAGGAACTAGAAAAGGAAAAACAAATAAAACTCAATTTATCATAAAGAAGAAAATAATAAAGAATAAAGCAGAAATGAATAAATTAGAGAATAGAGAAAGCAATACAAAAAAGAAAACCAACAAAACTAAGAGTTGGTCTTTCAAAAAGATAAACAAAATTGACAAACCTTTAACTAGACTAAAAAAAGATGATAAATCTCAAAAAATAAATTCAGAAATTAAAGAGGCGATAATATGACTGTTGCCACAGTAATACAAAGGATAATAACAAATACATATGAATGATTATACTCAAACAAACTCAATAACCTAGAAAAAATGGAAAACTTCCTAGAAACATACAACCCACCAAAACTGAGTCATTAAAATACAGAAAATCTGAACAGACCAATAAGTAAGCAAGTTAAATCAGTAATCAAAAACCTTCTAACAAAGAAAAGTTCAGGACCAGACAGCTTAACTAGCAAATTCTATCAAACATTTAAAGAATAATTAATGCCACTTTTTCTCGAACTCTTCTGAAATTTGAAGAGGAGAGAACAAAACTAAAACCATTTAATGAGGCCAGCATTACACTGATATAAAAGCCAAACAAAACACTGTAAGAAATCTTTAGGCCAATATCCCAGATGAACATAAATCCAAATATCCTCAACAAAACACTAGCAAATCAAATTTAGCAACACATTAAAAGGATCATACACCATGACCACATGGGATTTATCCATAGGATGTAAGGTTGAGTAGACATATGAAAATCAATTAATTTGTTATATCACAAAGCAAAATGAAGACTAAAATCACACACTTACCCAAATAGATCCAGAAAAACCATTTGATAAAATTCAACACCATTTTATGATAACAACTCTCAACAAACTAGGAATAAAAGTAAATTACTGAATATTAGGCCATATATGACAAGCCCAGAGCTAACATCATGTTCAGTGTTAAAAAACTGAATGCGTTTCTACTAAGATCAAGATCGATAAAAGGATGCTCTTGTCACTTAAAAATTATTCCTGTTTGCAGGTTCTATATACAGAAAATCCTAAAGACTACCAAAAATCCGTGAGAACTAATGAATAATCTTGGTAGGGTTTTAGGATACAAAATCAACATCCCAAAATTAGTGGTGTTTCTATATACAAGTATCTATCTGAAAAGGAAATTAGGAAAATACTCCTTTTACAATAGCATCAAAGTAAAAAAAAATAGAATAAACAAACAAAGTGAAAGACTGATACATTTAAAACTATTAAAAAAAGGTGAAAGAAATGAAAGAAGACATTTTTAAAAATGGGAAAACATTCCATGTTCATGTACTAGAAGTTGTGATATTGTGAAAATGTCCATACTACCCAAAGCAATCTACAGGTTCAATGCAATCTCTGTCAAAATTTCAATGTCATTTTTATAGAAATAGAAAATTCTAAAATTTTTATAAAACCACAAAAGATCTCAAATAGCCAAATAATTTTGATAAAGAACAAAGCTGAAGGCATCACACTTTCTGATGTCAAAATATATTCAAAGGATATAGTAACTAATAGTATGATGCTGGCATACAAACATGTAGACCAATGAAACAGAACAGAGAGCCCATAAATAAGTCCATGCATATACAGCCACTTATCTTTGACAAGGGTGCCAAGAATACACAATGGGGAAAGTATAGTCTGCTATTAAAAATGATGCAGGGAAAACTGGATATCCACACACATGCAAAAAAAAAATGCAATCAGACTTTTTTGTTACACGATATACAAAAATCAACCAAAAACAGATTAAAGACTTAAACGTTAGACCTGAAATTGTAAAACTTTTATGAGAAAATATAGTAGAAAATTTTCACTATATTGACCTTTGCAATGATTTCATGAATATGACACCAAAACTACAAGCAACAAAAACAAATACAGAACAAGAGAAACTAAATTAAATTTAAAAGCTTCTCCTCAGCAAAGTAAACCATCACTAGAGTGGAAAGACACCCTACTAAATGGTGGAAAATATTTGCAAGCCATATATCTAATGAGGTGTTGAAGTCCAAAATTATTTAAAGAACTCCTATAACTCAACAGCAAAAATACTGATAACCCAATTTTACGAATGGGCTAAGTGCTTGAGTAGACATTTCTCCAACAAAAATACAAAAACTCCACAGTTATATAAAAAGATACTCAACAGCACCTGCTTCATAGAAATGCAAATCAAAATTACAATGAGATATCACTACATACCTGTTAGAATGGCTATCATCAAGAATACAAAAAATAAGTATTGGCACACCTGTAGAGAACTTAAAACCCTTATTCATTGTGTTGGGAATGAAAGATGGTGCGGTCACTATGGAAAACAATATGAAGGTTCTTCAAAAAACTAAAAATATGACTATGCTATTATCTAGCAAGTAAATTTCTGAATGTTTACCTCAAACAATTTGAAATCAGGATCTCAAAGAGATATTAGCACTGTCATATTTATTGGAGCATTATTTACAATAATCAAGATGAGAAAACAACCTAAAAGTCCTCTGAAAGAGAAGTGGATTTTTAAAAATGTGATGTATACATACAATGAAACATTATTCAGCCTTAAAAAAATGAAATCCTACAATATGTGACAACACGAATGAAACTTGAGGACATTAGCTGAGTGAAATAAACTATACTAAAGGACAAATACAAATACGGCATGATTTCACTTATATGAGGCCTCTAACACAGTGGAAGCTCACAGAAGGAAAGCTTAGAATGGCAGTTGTCAGGGACTGAGGGAAAAGAAAATGAGTTGTTCAATGAATATAAAGTTTAAAGTTCCAGCCACGCAAGATAAGTAAGTTCTAGAGACCACATGTGTAACATAGTGCCTATAGTTATCCATGCAGTAATGTGCCCTTAAAATTTTTTTAGAAGGGTAGTTCTCGTGTTAAATGGTCTTACAATAATAATAATAATAATAATAATAATAATAATAATATACTCTAACAATTACAATGACATTGAGCAAAATTTATCTTTTCTATGAGCTTTATTATTATAGGTTAGTTAAGACTTTAGCTCATTTTTTGCATTTTTTTTTGCAAGAGAAACAGAAAAAAATTTTGTTTTCAATAGTCACTCCATTCTAATGGTTTTACAATATCAATGACCACAGCTATTGTTTCATATTGCTATATAATAACAAAAATATAATTATAAATTGATTCATTGTTAATTAATGTAAAATTTTCCCCATTTTTCAGTAGCAAATCTAATTTTCAATTACCAATATTCTTGGGTCTCCATAATAACTTTCCAATGTGTCAGAGTTGCTAAATTTCTCATTGTAGTGAGTGTAGCATATATATTTATCATCACCTGAAATAACATGAATTTCTATCAAACGCAATACTGAACCATAGGGTGAAACCTAGTAGTTGTAATGTGTTTAAAAAGACTATATATATATACAGTCAAAACAGTAACAAGTTTCAGTAGGACATTTGCCTAGAGTGACAAAACACAATGGGGATAATTAATCTTTCATAATAAAATGAAGAAAACATCCTAAGAAATGCACATATGTTTTGGAGATTCATAGAGAGACCCATAATTGTGTCCTAGCTGGAAGTATGGTCCTATTATTCTGGATGATTACTTATGGTCAATCCTTTTCACATTTTGTTTGTATTTCGATAACAAAGACTTAAAATAAATGTAAAGAAAGATTTAAAGAAAAATGAGTTCTAAAAGACTGTTTTAGAAGGAGAAAAGCAACCTTCTTTTTCCAGTGTGAGATCTTAGGAAGATCAAAGGCTTATGTTAACATTTATGTACCACTTTGGCATAACTATTCTGACTCATTTCCAACTAGTTTCTCAAAAGAGCCTGGTTAGAATGCTAGGTGTGAAACTGTGACTCAATAGCAATAGAACAAGCTGAGGCTAGCCAGGTTCTTTAATTAAGGCATATAAATAATGAAACATGAAACAAAGGAAGAGAACAAAACCAAAACTCACAAAAATCATGTCCTGAAAAGCATATATACATATACAAAACTGGTTTCTGAAGGATATAGCATGGTGAAAGATCTTCTTTTGAAGTATTGTTCATCTCTAGCTTCACAACTGAGTTCGCATAATCTCCATTTCTATTTGCTCAATTCTTCACATTCTTCTGCCTTAAGATAAATCTCTTTTTGATTCCTGTACAACTCTAATTTGACTGGAATTTTTTGGCACTGCCAATGAGACTACTCTGAAAATAAATTTTATTGAGGTATAATTAGCAAAATTTCTTATTACCTCCGTTGTAATTCTTTCCAATTCTCCTTAGAATTCTTCTAAACCCACCTTAAGGAACCCACTTATCTACTTTTTGTCACTATAGATTAGTTGGCATTTTGTATAATTTTATATAAATGGAATAATATATCAAATCTTTTGTTTGTTTAGCTTATTGCCCTCAGCATTATTTATTTAGATTCATCCATACTGTAGTGTGTATGTATATTCTTTTGTATTGCAGAGTAGTATCCCATTGTATAGATGTAACAGTCTGTTCATACCTGTACCTATTGGTAGACATTGTATTTATTTCCAGTTTGGAGCTATTACAAAGAAACTTGTTGTAAACCTTAATGCACAAATCTTTGTATGGATATATGGACTATGGAATGATTGGATCATACAGTCGTATGTAAACTTTTTAAGCATTTGCCAAACTGCTTTTCAACTGATTGTGTTATTTTAAATTCCCGTCAGCAGTTTATGAGAATCCTGAATTCTTCATATCTTTTTCAGCACATTTTGTAGGTTTTTTTTTTTTTTCTTTGAGACAGGGTCTCACTCTACGGCACAGGCTGGAGTGCAGCAGCACAATCTTGTCTCACTGTAGCCCCAACCTCCCGGGCACAAGCAATCCTCCCACCTCAGCCTCCCTCCCAAGTATCTGGGACTATGGGACTACAGGCGAGCACCACACCCAGCGAATTTTTATATTTTTTGGAGAGACAGGGTTTCACCATGTTGCCCAGACTGGTCTCAAATTCCTAGGCTCAAGCCATCCACCCAGCTCAGCCTCCCAAAGTGCTGGGATTACAGGCTTGCACCACTGCATCTAGCCTGCGTAGTATTTTTAATTGTAGCCATTCTAATAGTTGTGTATTGGAATTTTGTTGTAGATTTTATTAGTATAGTCATAACCACTAGTGATGTTAAATTCTATTTCCTGTGCTTATTTGCCATCTGTATACAGCTGAACCTAGAACAATGCAGGGGTTGCAGCGCTGACCCCTGCAGAGTCAAAAATTCACTTATTACTTTTGATCGATCAAACTTAACTATTAATAGCCTATGTTGACCAGAAGCCTTACCAATAGCATCAACAGTCAATATACACATATTTTTATGTTACATGAATATATACTGTAAATTTACTTATTTTATTATTAATACAATAAAGATAGAGAAAATAATGTTCTTAAGAAAACCATAAGAAAGATAAAATATACTTATTATTCAATAAGTGGAAGTGGAGCATCATAAAGGTGTTCATCTTCATTGTCTTCACATTCAGTAGGCAGAGGAGGAGGAAGAGTGTTGGTCTTGCTATATCAGGGGTGGCAGAGAAGAAAGAAGTAGAGGAGATAGATGGGGAATCAGGAGACACAGGAATACTCAATGTAACTCTTACTGAAAAGAATCCCTATGTAAGTGGTCCCATGCAGTTCAAACCTGTATTGTTCAAGGATCTACTGTACATCTTTGACGAAGAAGTTCATTTTATCAATTCATTTTTTTCAGCATCATCCTTTCGCTGCAGTATCTAAGAAATCTTTGTATAATTTGAGTCACAAAGGTTTTTTCCTATGTTATAGAAAATTAAATTTTACACTTTACATTTAAGTCTATGATCCATTTTGTGTCCATTTTTATACAGTGTGAAGCATGTATTTAAGCTTAAATTTTGCATAAGCATATCTAGTTCTTCCCAAATTGTTTATTGAAAAGTTAGTTGTTTTTATATATGTAGGTTATTTTTGTACTCTTCATTTTATTTCAATTATCTATTCATTTAACACAGATGCCATTTTGTCTTTATTACTCTTATTTAAAAATAATTTATAAAATATGTAGGTAATTACATAAATGTATTGGGTTTTCTTAAAGTTTTTTTCTTTAATCTATGCTATGACTTTCACATTTTCATTGAGTTTTAGAATTAATTTATCAATTTCTAGCGAACAAAAAAGACAAGCAAAAAGACAAAAAAAAAAAAAAACCTCCTGAGGGGTTTGCTTGGTGTTATCTTTAATCTCTACATCAATTTATGAAGACTTAGCATTTTTATAGTAATTGGTTTTCTAATTTATGAATACGGTATAACTCTCCATTACTTGGTTCATCTTTAATTTATCTTAGCAGTGTTTCCTGGTTTTGATTGTAAAGGTCTTGTACATATGTTGTCACTTCCTCTTAAGTGATTTTATATTTTGACACTATCTAAATGGTATTAAAATTTGAATTTCTAATTGCTTGTTGCTAGCATATGAGCATGACTATTTTATGTTGATTTTGGATGTAGTTTACTTGCTAAACTCACTTATGATTTCTAGAAATATAAGGGAGCTTCCTTAATCTGATAAAAAGACACTGTGTAAAACTTACCTGTAACCTTATCTTTCCCTCTGAGAATGGGAGGGCACAAAAAAAAAATAATAAAATAAAATTATCCGTGAATTATACTGATTACTTTTTCAAATGTCAAACATGGGATAAACTACACTTGGACATTTTTTTTTCCCCCTATTTGAGACCAGGTCTCACTCTGCTGCCCAGGCTGAAGTATGGTGGCATGATTTTTGCTCACTGCAGCCTCGACCTCCTGGGTTCAGTTGATCCTCTCACCTCAGCCTCCCAAGTAACTGGGACTACAGGCACACACCACCTAATTTTTGTATCTTTTGTAGAGATGGGGTCTCATCATATTGTTTAGACTATATTTGGACATTTTACTAGTTCTTAAGGTGGCTGTGGATAAATTACCATGAACTGGCTAGCTTAAAGCAACAAAAATTTATTCTTTTAAGTTTTGAAGTCCAAAGTCATCAGTTTAATTCAGTCAAAATCAAGCTGTTGGCCAAAATGTGCTCCCTCTGGAGGTGCTAGGAAGAATCTATTCCTTTCCTATTCCAGTTTCTGATGAGTGTTGGCATTACTTGTCTTCTGGCTGCATCACTTCAATTCTGGCCTCTGTGGTCATATTACCTTTTCTTCTTTCTATGTCAAATCCTCCTCTACTTTCCTCTTTTAAGGATATTTTGTATTGCCTTTAGAGTCCACCTAGATAACATAAAATGGTCATGCCACCTCAAGATCCTTAAATTAATCACATCTGCAAAGTGTGTTTTACCATATAAATTAATACTTACTAGTTCCAAAAATTAGGGCATGGATACCTTTTGAGAAACCATTATATACCTACCACAGTCTCCCCTGTGAACTCTCAAAATTTATGTCCATGCTAAATGCAAAATGCATTCACCCCAATCCCAACATTGTCATAAGCTCTAACATCTACAGCATCAGCTAAAGTTCAAAATCTTATCTAAATATAATCAATTTTAAACTCTCAAATCTTATCTAAATTGTCTAAATTATTATAGGCAAGACTCTAAGTAAAATCCATCCTGCACCAAAATTTCTCTCCATTTGCAGATTTGTGGATCTAGAAAACAATTAGTTGTTTCCAAAATACAATGATGAAGGAAGCATAGAATAACAGTTATTTATGTTCCCATTCCAAAACAGACAATCAAGGAAAAAAGGATGACCAATTCCAAAAAATTTTAAATATCCCATACATTCCATTAGGATTCCAAGTATAGAAATGATCCTCTGTGCCTAATAGCTCTACCCTCTGCATCCACGGCTTTGGCCTCTGCATCTGGCCTCTGAGTCATTCTTCCTTATTCTTAAAAGGTATCACGTGTTTACAGATGAGTAGGTTTATCAGCCTGTTTTCTCAACAACTTGGGAGTCTGGTAGCCATAGGAGTCAATAAACTTATTGCCTTGGAACTGGATGTGGCTGACAGTGGCTCCTGAGAGCCGCTTGGCAAATAGGAATTGAGCAAGCCACTAGTTAAATCATTCATAGTTTGAATTGACCACGTCTGGGGCATTTATATCACAAAAAATTAGCAAAGAATTTAAATCAAAACTTTTCCCCCCTTTCCATTAGGGCTGATTTACCAATGTACCATTACATATACTGTGTCTAAGTAATTTTTTCTAATTTTCATCATAGCAAACCTAATTAGATCACATTAGTAAGATTACATATATATATATATATGAAGTTTCACAAACTGGTGTACAACTTATGTGTCCTTTATATGAAGAACAAGCCATGAAAGAGACAGTGGCCCTTGAAGTCACTTTCTCTGATTAGCAGACCTAGAAATACACAATTGTGTGCTGCTGTTCTGGTAGTAAGTCCAACAGCGTTTATCGCATGCCATCTACCAGGTAATTTAATATGTGAAAAACAAAACATGTTTATTTCTTAGAGTCTTTTAATGTCATCACTTCAGGTGTTTCTTTGGATAACAAAAACACTCTTTTTAAACTCCACTGCTTATATATAAACTTAATTAAAATATACAGTGTCATGTCAGATATGTTCAGTAATTAAATCAATCATTTCTTCAGTTACTGACAGAGATTGATAGCATCCTGTCAACATAAAAAGAAATATTAAGTACAAAATATCAAAACTTTCACAAGGAGCAAATATTGCTGATAGAAAAACAATAACTACACATGAAATAATTCAAGAAGAATGTAAAGCATAATATCCAGAAGTGGATAGAAGAAAACCTGAACCAAACCCAACAGCACAGAGGATATTGTGAATTTATACTGATGAGTCCAGCTAGCCATCACTGTTGAAGAACAGCACTAAATTACACTGCTTGTCCTCAACATTCCTAGAAAGGTCCAAAATAATTGATATCAATCATAAGGGTGTATGTTATATATTTGCCTATCAGCTAGCATCTCATACAAGCCTTATTGAGAAGAATTTATTTTTTCCTGTGGAAGAAAATATTCCAGAAGTTCTTTTATAATTAAAAGATTAACTTTCTAATTTTTAAAGTTATTTTTACATTCTGCTTACTTTTTTTCTATTAGGTAGCAGTTGTAGGTTTTCTTAGTATACAGCATTTTTTCCCTCATGTTTTTTCACAGTAAGCAAGAAGCTAAAATGCCACTTACTTTTCTAGACTTCCATACAATTAGGGATTGCTGTGTGACAAAGTTCTGGCCAATGAGACTCTGAAGGAAGTCCACATTGAGGCTTGGGAAAATATTTGCTTCCTTTTAAATGGACGAAGTGCTGATTTTTTTTCCCCTTCCTCCCGCTCCAAAAGTGATGCGGTTCTTGGACCTTTGGAAGTCATATTGTATTAGTCTGTTTTCACGCTGCTAATAAAGACATACCTGAGACTGGGAAATTTAAAAAGAAAAAGAGGTTTAATGGACTCACAGTTCCACATGGCTGGGGAGGCCTCACAATCATGACAGGATGAGAAAGGCCTTCATGGTGAAAGACCACATGGCGGCCGAAAAGAGGGAATAAGAGACAAGCAAAATGCGTTTCCCCTTATAAAACCATCAGATCTCATAGGACTTATTCACTACCATGAGAACAGTATGAGGGAAACCACCCCCATGATTCAATTATCTCCCACCAGGTCCCTCCCCACAACACATGGGAATAATGGGAGCTATAAGTCAAGATGAGATTTGGGTGGGGACAAAGTCAAACCATATCACATGTGATGAAGAATCACAAAACATTCAAGGACAAAAGACCAATATACAAAGGGATAGTAGATGAGAAAAATGGAAAGCTTCTTAATGGTGATATTAGGCTGCTGAACAAGCCCGAGATTGCCTTCATCAAGAATCCTTCTTAAGAAATTCTATGGTTTAAGACACTATTATCTTGGTTCCATGTTCTTCCAACTATATCATTTCTAAAAGAACTATAGTTGGATAAATAGGGAGAAGGAGGAAAGACATTTAAAAAGGAAATAAGGAAACAAGGAACAAAGGAAGGAAGGAACCAAGAAAATAAGAAAGTAGGGGAAGGAGAAAGGGAGGGAGGAAGGAAGAAAGGGAGAAACATATTGGCAGTGTTGATAATATTAACTGCTGATGGAGAATGTGGCTAAAAGATAGTGAAGGATCTCCTGCTGCTGCATCACATAAAGTGATTTCATGGCATACTGTAAATTCACTGAACGTGCTACTTCATGTTAACTGACATTTGACCAACTGGAAGTTTCAAAACCCTGGCAGCAAGTTCCAATATCTTCGTATGATTCTGGAGATTTATTATAGTAACTTAATGCTGTGGCTAAATGAATTCTCCATAAATATTCTTTTGACATGGCGATTACCTCCTAATCTCTCACAGAGAAGAGGTCAATGTCAGACAAATCTGAAAGGAAGGATGCTGAGACTTTGCTGTGAGAGAAGCAGTGGTAGGAGGGATCATCATGTCCAGGAGCAGAACCCGCAGGAACGCCTGCAAACCCATGGGCGATAGAGACTGGGTGGACTCCAAAATTGCATGTTTTTGCCAGAAACCCCATAGCCTCCTCCCCACCATGTTATCTCAGCCTAAGTAAAGCAGTAACATCCTTTAATAGAGATTTTTGACCAACTGTGCTTTCCTATTCCCCAACATGCTGGTTACTACTTACTCTCTCATTAAAGTTGTTATCTCATTAAAGACTAGTAATTTGAGAACCAATTTTCATTTTAGGTCACTAATATAACAGTTAGTAGTTTGCAAATAGGCAATTTGTTTGCTAATTCTTCTATATACACTTTTTTTTCTTGCAATCTGACTATACAAGTTTCATTTTAAATGCTTTGTTATTGGAAAAAATATATAACTAGATAATGAATATTTTACATTGTTTAAACTTGTATAAGGTATTAGATAATATCAATATCTGTAAAGATAATATCTACAATTTATTCTAGAACATATTACCTTTTTAAAACATTTTTTAGTGTATATTTACAAGGATACATATTTTTAGTGTATTTGTGCCTACAATGTAATTATTTTATGATATTAGCTAGCATTTATTTGGTATTTATGCCAAGCAGGGGTTTAATACAGGTTAGAAGACTCACCTCATTTAATCCTCAAAACAGCCCTATGAGTTTGTTATAATGACTTAAACCATTAAATATGCGAGAAAACTGAGGAAACTGAGTCAGAGATATATTGAATAACATTCTCAAATACTTAGAGCTAATAAATTCTAAGCCAAGACCAGAATTTGACCCCAATGTGTTTGACTTCAAGTGTACTCATATAAAATGATCTATAAATGGAGAATGGCACAACATACAATAGGTAAAATTGACTAAAGAACTCCCAATAAACATTGACATCATTTGCTTTAAATTGCTCTTCTTTCATCCATTAATCCTCACTTAAACAATCTATTTCTAGGTTTACTAACAAATAGCATATTTGTTGTTTAAATTGGAGTTGACTGGATAGCTATGCAGGATCTTTAAATGTCAAATGAGAGTCTATGGAAATAGATTGGGATTCCAATCTCTCTACTAAAGGTCTTCTATGGAGCTGTAAATGAAAAACAGTGTGTGAGAACATTGTTTTAGCACCTGTTTTATTGCCTGCAGTTGATGTAATTAGTGTATTTAAAGACAGCCCTATTGGTTACACCATATGGTTTGCAATCATTAGTGTAATAATAGATGTACCATTTAAGATGAAGCTCCACGACTGAGTGCTATTGTTCCATTATGCTAGCATAATAGGGTGTTTTCAGAGAGTTGACTGAATCCCAATTTTGAATCTCTGACACACTTAGGTTCCCTAGCAGAAGAAATGTTGGGTGATAAAAAGCAAATTTACTATCGTTATTTGATTTAGATATTAGTAAATATTTCTATGCTTTCTTTGGCACAGCTGATCCTAAAATAATATTTTAAATAAACTATTATTAACAATGATAAAGAATCTCATTAACATCTTAAAAAGTAAAGATGTGTTATGTTTTGGTATACTAAAAGTGAGTTTCCATTGTAAAAAATGCAATTAGCTTTTCATTCACACTGTATTCAGTTATTATAATAAGAAAGATGTAAAATGCATAAGAACATAACACAGGTCCTTATAAACTATAGAAAAAGTGCCTTTAAAACCTTGAAAATATCCTTCGTGTTTACAGTTTGTTCCTCAGGGACAACACTTAGATGTTAATCAGTGATTCTATCTTCTCACTTAGTACAAGCTACAAGAGGTGACAAGCAAAACAAGCATCCCATTGGAGATAATATTGTAAGAAAAATAAGAAGACACTAATTTCCAGTGCTATTAAACAACCCTTACATATGCACATACACACTCATTTGCAGACATACTTGTGTAAAGAACTTACATTTGTGACTGTATATGTTTATAAATAATATAAATTTAAATTTGCATGTATATTTACTATTTATCCATAAAACCAAGATTAATGTCCAAGCTGAAAATCTGAGTTTGGAAAAGTTAAAATATATGTAGACACTAAAAAGGAGGACTTAATGACTATATTTTTCTCCAACACGTAAAACATGTTTGTGTAAATTACAATTTTTAGATTAAATTCCCCAATGTCATGGTTCTCTCTTTTTTTATGAGAATCTCTTCAAATTAATGAAGACGGCAACAAAACACTTAGTATTCCATTGTCCTGGGGAAGACCTTAGTCTTCCTATCCAGGAAGATAATATCCTTCCAAAACAAGACCTTAGTATTGCTATACTTTGCTTTTCACTCCAACTGCTGACCTGTTCTGCTTTGCATTTTCTTCATCTATTTTATATTTGCAGAGGACAATACTGTCATAATGCACTTGCCAATAAAGGTAGCTTGATTTACCACCCATGAGGCAACACTCCTTTGCTCTGACTTGTGTGATCCCTACACCCCTTACACTTGCTATTTTTTGCTCTTGACTATGCCCTTGTCATTTGTCTTTAGTCAACCCTTCAACCACTATTAGGCCTTCTTTTTAAGTACATACATTTTTTTCACTTTTCCATTCAACTACTATGTTACTGGTTTATGTGTTTACTATACTATACTTTTACTGATATTTCAGAGTATACTCTTTCTGCTTATTTTTTATAATTTAAGTGTAAAACAGCCTCAGGCAGATCCTTCAGTAGGTATTCCAGAAGAATGTGCTACTATCATAGGATATGACAGCTCTATGCTTGTTATTGCCTCTGAAAGCCCTCCAGTGAGATAAGACGTGGAGGTGGAAGGCAGTGATATCGATCCTGATCCTGTGTAGGTCCAGGCTATGGTGTGTGTTTGGGTCTTGGTTTTTAACATAAAAAGTTTAAAAAGTTACAAAAAAATTACAAATAAGAAAAATCTTATAGAAAAAGAATATAAAGAAAATATTTTTGTATAGGTATAATGTGTTTGTGTTTTAAGCTAAGTATTATTAGAAGAGTCAAAAAGTTAGAAAGAATTAAGAAGTTTAAAAAGTAAAAAGGTAACAGTAAACTAAGGTTAAATTATTATTAAAGAAAAAAATTTTGTAATACATTTATTGTAGCCTAGGTGTGCAGTGTTTATAAGGTCTATGTTGGTGTGCGCAGAAATGTCCTAGGTCTTCACAAGCACTCGCCACTCATTCAGTGACTTACCCAGAGCGACTTCCAGTCCCGTGGGCTCCATTAATGGTAAGTACCCTATACAGGTGTACCAATTTATTTTATACTGTATTTTTACCATACGTTTTCTTTATTTAGATATGTTTAGATACACAAATATTTACTGTTGTGTCACAATTACCTACAGTATTGAGTACTGCAACATTGTACAGGTGTGTAGCTCAGAAGCGACAGGCTATATCTTATAGCCTAGGTTTGTAGTAGGTGGTCTCATCTAAGTTCATGTAAGTACACTCTATGAATGTTTGCACAGTGATGAAATTGCCTAACGATGCATTTCCCAGAAGGTATCTCCTTCGTTAAGCAACATATGAGTGTAAAGTGCTTAAAATCTGGTGAAAAATAGGCACTTACAATAGTATATAAAAAGAGTGACATATTATGTTCATTTACGGGTCAGAAAAGCCTTTTTAAAGTAAATAACCTGTAAACGGATGTTGAAATACGTGAAGTATGTGTAGAAGTTAAGTTAGCAAATGACAGGAAAAGAATATTAAATATAAGAACAAAGTATTTTGTGCAATGAATCAAAAAAATTACAGTAGTGTGTTTAGAAATGAAGGCAAGTTTAATCCTGCTAGAATATATCTTACAAAGGAAATAGGGTGGAGATGTGAAGCTAAAGGGAAGCTGTAGCCAGCAGCCAGATTAATAAGAAATCCAAAAGCCTTAATAAATCTCACTAGCAATTTAAAGATTAACCTAAATGCAACTGGATAGCAATTGAATGGCATTAAGCAGAAGAAGAACAAGATCAGATCCAAATTTAAGAGTATCATTTCGCTTACAACGTAGAAAATACACAGGGAACAGGAAAGAAAACTTGTTGCTTTATTATTAAAATAATGTACAGCTGGGCACAGTGGCTCATGCCTGTAATCTCAGCACTTCGGGAGGCCAAAATAGGTGGAGCACCTGATGTCAGGAGTTCAAGACCAGCCTGGCCAACATGATGAAACTTCATCTCTCCTAAAAATACAAAAAAAAATTAGCCAGGTGTGTTGGCAGGCACCTGCAATCCCAGCTACTTGGGATGCTGAGGCAGGAGAATCACTTGAACCCGGGAGGCAGAGGTTGCAGTGAGCTGAGACCACGCCATTGCACTACAGCCTGGGCAACAAGAAAGAACCTCTGTCTCAAAAAAAAAAGAAAGAAAGAAAGAAAGAAACTCTGTCTCAAAAAAATTGTGTGTATATATACACCAATCAGCACTCTGTGTCTAGCTAAAGGATTGCAAATGCACCAATCAGCACTCTGTGTCTAGCTAAATGATTGTAAATACAACAA
The DNA here is from genome assembly GCF_029289425.2 of Pan paniscus. Taxonomy (NCBI): domain Eukaryota; kingdom Metazoa; phylum Chordata; class Mammalia; order Primates; family Hominidae; genus Pan; species Pan paniscus. The sequence continues at coordinate 56,271,401 of NC_073263.2, read as the reverse complement.
TCAGCACTCTGTAAAAATGCACCAATCTGGGCTCTGTGTCTAGCTAAAGGATTGGAGGACCCACCAAGTCCTCCCAGGTCTCTGCTGTAGGAATTGATGGACAAGTCTCCAAACCCCGAGCCACCCCTCCACTCTTCTGCTCCCTACACAACTTTTCCTTCACTTACTCTTCCTTAATCCTGCCCTTATGTCCAACTCTGCTCCTGGGCAGAGACATCCTTTCAAAACTCCACACTACTCTCCACCTGCATGGTGACCTACTTAGAAATTCGGCTTTCCCCTGGGGCCCAAGCTATGACCCCAGCCCGAGCAGCATTAACAGATAATCTACCCCTGCCCTCCTCCCGAAGCAAAATCATTTTTTTTCCTAGGGGTGGCAGGCTTTTGAAAAATATGGATTCCCAACTCTGCCCTCCTAGCTCGCCCCCTCTATGAAGTGGCCAAAGGCCCTCTCAATGAACCCCTAAATCCCTCACGTAACATACTCCCCAACTTCCACAAACTCCAAACTGCTCTAGTCACTGCACCAGCTCTGTCCTTACCTGATATCTCCCAACCTTTCACTATCTATACTGCCAAAAGCTGAGGAATAGACCTCGGTGTCTTAGGACAACAGAAAGGAAATCCTCCTTCCTTCGCTCCTTGTAGCCTACCTTCTAAACAATTAAACAACACAAGCAGAGTGAGAGGAGGTGCCAGCTGGGCTTCCTGGGTCGAATAGGGGCTCAGAAAGCTGTGAAACTCACTCATTTCCTGCATCAGGACTTACCTCGGTCCTGGATGAATGATATTGAAGATATATGCTTAAAATATTCCTTACACCAGGATTTGTGCATGTGTTTTCTTCCCCAAGAAAGCTATAAACAGCGAAAATTTCACGGTAAGTTTCCATGTCCTTCTTTCCCTCTCTCCCTCTCTCCCGTCCCCCTCCCCCAAAACTAAAGTAAAAGGAATGTTAACTGCCTGTTTTTCTGTGACCAGCAGAGCTTATCTATACTCCCAATTCCAATTCCTTATAAACATACTTTGTAAAGTCCTGTAAGATCCTGTCTCCTTTGCCATGCCACTGCAAAGTCATAAAGTAGATAAAACCTAAGTTGCAATTCTGGTTTTCCTCAAAATCTAAGATATGTCACAAAATATTTTACTACCTTTGTTTCTCCCTCCTGTAACAAGCTTCCCGCCTCACGTATCTCCTGCCTTGAAAAATTTACAAGGCAATCACCCAAAACCAACAGTGGCTACCCATTCGGGACCCCTCCCATGCTGTGGAAGCTTTGTACTTTCACTCTGCTCAATAAAGCCTACAGCTTTTTCTCTCTCTCAGTCCGTGTCTCTATCACTTGCCATGGTCAGCTGCTACACCAATTCTTTGGTGCGGCTAGGCAAGAACCTTAGGCGTTACAAGATGGTGGCCAATCTCTCTTAGAGCGCTAGCAGCAGCGGCCACTTTAACTCTAAAAAAGCAGAAAACTAAAATTCAGCCAAAATACCACCATTTACAGTCCTTATAATATGCAGGATCTCCTTTCCTCCCGAACATTAGGCTTCCTTCCTCCTTCCCGAATTCAATTACTCCGCACCCTCTTTATCAAAAATCCCAAATTTAGTCTTGCCAAAAGCACTTCCCCTCAACCCAGCATCCTTACTCCCTGTATCTTCTTCCCTTTCTACTCATTCTTGCACTGACATCCTAGATCACCTGCAGCCACACTTTCCAAATATTTCCTCCGAGCCTCTCATCAACCCTGATGACCAGCTATTTATAGATGGCTCCTCTTCTGGGCCCACTGACTCCCGCAAAATTGCTGGGTATGCAGTTGTTTCCCTTGACCGGGTAATTAGAGCTAAACCCCTACCTCCAGGAACCTCCTCTCAAAAGGCAGAAATCATAGCTCTCACCAGAGCCCTAACCCTTTCCAAAGGCAAACAAGTCAACATTTACACAGACTCCAAATGTGCATATCACATTCTTCCATCTGGCGTGAGAGGGGATTTCTTACTGCCAAAGGGAGCCCCATCACTAACGGTCCCCTTATTTACCAACTCCTTCAGGCCTCACACCTCCCAACTGAAGTGTGAGTTATACACCGTCAGGGACATAAATAGGAACAGATAAAATCTCAAGAGGGAACAGAAAGGCCGATGAGGCAGCAAAAGAAGCCTCCCTTTCTTCCGCTCCTCCCTCCCCCTCATTACCCCTGCAATGCAACCCCAATGCTCCCCCCACTGAAAAGACCTTATTACAACAACAAGGAGCCTTCCTCCAGGGGGAATAGATAGTTAAGGACCAGAAGTTAGTCCTTCCCCAGGGCCAATCCAACAAAATCCTAACATCTCTCCACCAATCCTTCCATAGTGATGCACATCCCCTGTATCTCCTCTGCCGCCCATATTTCTTCTCCCTTCACCTATTAACCTTACTAAGAAACATAACTTCAAACTGTCGTATATGCTCTGTTACCTCCTCTCAAGGAGCCCTCCATTCCCCATTTATTATACTACTCACCCTATTGTTTACAGTGAAATTATATAATGTAACTCCTTCCAGTCGGAATACTAGCCAAAAAGTCTCCCTCATTTTAGCCTTCTGCCTAATCGTTACCCTTATAGCAGAAATCACAATCACTAACAAACATTCCCACATCCCCCCTAGATGCCCTACTTTTGTCTATCCTGCCACTTCACTCTCTTACTTCACGTCCTCACACAAGATATTTCCTGGTTCCGCCCACGGAACGACACCCTAGAAGCCTTTTTCAAGTGGATAACCGACCTTTTCTTCCGGGGCTCTCTCTGTGGCTTCACTCCAGGTAAAACCGAACTATTTACTTTTCTGCTCACTCTCTGCCTTTCTAACTCACCTCATAATCAATACCCCAACCCTTCTTTCAGCCCAACCAACACCTACAACCCCTGAACACCTATACAAAACACTCAGTCTCACACATTTCTTATTTAAAAACTCCAATTCCTCCCTGGCATAAGACTGCTGGCTCTGCGTATCCCTCCTCTCCACAACATACGATACAATCCCTGCCTCAGCCTATATAACTGGACTTCCACCCAAGTAAACTACCATCCTGAAATCCTCATTAACAACCCCCTCAAACTCGACATACAGGCATTAACAGAAATCTCCTCCCACCCCCATTAGGTAGCTAGTTCGGTCCAGCTGTTACAACCTTACATCCCTACTTACGCATCCTGTCCCCCTACAGCAGCCCTGATAAACCCATATCAGGAGCCATAACAACTCACACAATCTTCTCCTATCCAGCCCCACTGTGCGTCCAACGACATCTACCCTCTGGCATTCCCCTTGGCAACTATACCCTACCACTCAAACCTTCCACCAAACATACTACTCTCAAAGCCGCCAACAATAAAAACAGGCTTGGCTTCTCTAGCTGCCCCCCTGGCCCTTGACACCTGCCACCTCCTTAATAAAAATTTAGAGCACTGCAAAGGCCGACACTTTCCCTGTTTATGCCTCTTCCCTTGGCTCCCCTCTCCATGCACCATCCCTGCACCCACCACCTGCAACCGGTCTCTTTATCCCAACATTCAACAACACTCCCAGATAGATTTTAGTGGACACAAAATGCTTCCTCTTACACTGGGAAAAAAAGAACCTCAAAGCCTCCCAGCCTAAACCACACACCCCTTTACAATCACTTACAGCAGCAGCCCTAGCCAGGACCCTAAAATTATAGATGTATGAAAATAACAAAATAGTACTGTGTCCAGAATTGGTTCCTTCCAGTGGGTTCTTGGTCTTGCTGACTTCAAGAATGAAGCTGCAGACCTTCACAGTGAATGTTACAGCTCTTAAAGATGGTGTGTCTGGAATTTGTTCCTTCAGATGTTCAGATGTGGCCAGAGTTTCTTCCTTCTGGCGGGTTCGCTGACTTCAGGAGTGAAGCCACAGACCTTCACGATGAGTGTTACACCTCTTAAAGGTGGCGCCCCTGAAGTTGTTTGTTCCCCCCTGGTGGGTTCGTGGTCTTGCTGACTTCAGAAATGAAGCTGCAGACCCTCGCAGTGAGTGTTACAGCTTATAAAGGTAGTGCGGACCCAAAGAATGAGCAGCAACAAGATTTATTGTGAAGAGCGAAAGAACAAAGCTTCCACAGCGTGCAAGGGGACCCTGGGTGGGTTGCCACTGCTGGCTGGGGGTGGCCAGCTTTTATTCCCTTATTTGTCCCTGCCTATGTCCTGCTGATTGGTCCATTTTACAGAGCGCTGATTGGTCCATTTTATAGAGTGCTGATTGGTCTGTTTTACAGAGTGCTGATTGGTACGTTTACAATCCTTTAGCTAGACACAGAGCGCTGATTGGTGCATTTTTACAGAGTGCTCATTGGTGTGTTTACTATCCTTTAGCTAGACACAGAGCGCTGATTGGTGCATTTTTATAGAGTGCTGCTTGGTGCATTTACCATTCTTTAGCTAGACACAGAGTGCTGATTGGTGCATTTACAATCCTCTAGCTAGACAGAAAAGTTCTCCAAGTCCCCACTCAACCCAGGAAATCTAGCTGGCTTCACCTCTCAGTACATCTTTTTAACATTCACAACCAGTTCTATCTGCCAAGTCAAGGTATACTTTTCCTATGCGATACCTCAACTTATATTTGCCTCCCTTCTAACTGCACAGGCACCTGCACCCTGGTTTTCCTCAGTCCAATCTATTACAAGTCTCCAATCACAAATAAATTCTTTAGCAGCAGTAGTTCTTCAAAACCACAGAGACCTAGACTTACTAACAGCTGAAAAAGGAGAACTCTGCTTTTTTGTACATGAACAGTGTTTCTTTAATCTTAATCAATCTGGCTTAGTACAAGATGCTGTGAAAAGACTAAAGAACCAAGCACAAAAATTAAGGACAACGTCTCCCGATGACCAGCGTGGCCATCCTGGTCCTTTAGTACCTGGTTTCCATGGCTAATGCCCCTCCTAGGCCCGGCCATAACCATTCTTCTTTTTCTAGCATTTGGCCCTTGTCTCCCACGCCTTCTCACCCAGTTTTTACAGGACCGTATCAGAACCTTCACCCACGGGACAATACAAGATATGATGCTGCTCCAGGAATACCAACAGCTCCAAGAACAGCAGTCCCTACCGTCCAGACTTCCCCCAAAACTGTCGCCCCTTCCCAGCAGGAAGCAGCCAGACAACAACCAGATAATAGCGACACTCTTCTATTACCTATTAAAAGTCTGGAATATTAGGGACAAACTGCCCCAAAAATCTTATTGGTACTGCCAACCCTCCCCCCAAACCTTTTTATCTAAGCCCTTATCTAGGCGCCTTGGTGAAGCCAGCAGACTTTACCTATAAGGTCTTGCTACAATAAACAAACCCCAATTACAAACCATCTGGACATACAGGGTGAGGTTGTGGGAAGCATAAGCAAACTTTACCTACATCCTCCCGAAGTTCCTTCATCTAGCTGCTACCATAAATGTCACAAGGTGATATATGGCAAAGTTAACCCATAAACGACCCCAGGGTCTCTCTCCTCCATATAAACCCCTCATTTTTTAAGCTCAGGGCTGCCTCCTCTGTCTGTAATGGAGCAGCCAGCAGGTTAATAAAGGCTTTCCTGAACTTGGGTCTCACTCCTGTGGTTTTGTCAACATTATGATTTTGAATTGTAGCACCAGGATTATACAATAACCTAAATGTGTGTATTTGAGATATTGTGAAATATATATTTGGTTTTCATCAATACTTCTTGGCATACAACTCCTAAAATCCTTGGAATATATAAGTGCTGTCTTTTTGTATGCTAATGTTGACCGAGAGCTTCAGGATGGGTTATCCTGTAGACAAAAGCATGATTGCAGGGTTGGAATATTCTGCCCCACCCCCACCTCCAGAAATGGGAGACAAGCTGATGGTCAAATTGATTACCAATGGCTGATGACTTAATCAATCATGCTTACTAATGAGGCCTTCACAAAAACCCAAGAGGACAGGGTTTGTACAACTTTTGGATAGGTGAACACATAGAGGTTCCTGAAAGGTGCTGTACCCAGGGAGGACATGGAAGGTCCATACACCTTCATCCGTACATCATCCCATACATCTTTTCATCTGTGTCTTTGCTATATCTTTTATAATAAACTGGAAAAAGTAAGTAAGTGTTTTCTGGAGTTCTGTGAGCTACTCCAGAAAATTAATTGAACCCAAAGAGGAGGCAGTGGGTGGGAATCTCAATTTGAAACCAATTGGTTAGAAGTTCTGAAGTCCTGGACTCGTGACTGGTGTCTAAAGGGAGGGCGGTTTTGAGGACTGAGCCCTCAACCTGTGAGATTTGATGCTATCTCCGGGTATACAGTGTTGGAATTGAATTGGAGGACACCCAGTTGGTGTCTCCTACAGAACTGATTGCTTGCTTCGTGGAGAGAAACCCACTCCCCTACATTTCATTACTGAAGTGTTCTGGGTTGATTTTTGTTGTTGTGTTGCTGGTGTGACAGCAGAGGAAAAACAATTTGGGTCTTTATCCAGACAAAACTCTAACAAGAATGCCAAACCAAACGTCATATTTCTCTCTAAATTTCATCATCCTCATTGATTCTTTTTATTGAAGAAAGATGCAAGTTACAAACATGAATATTATTCTTTATTTTCTCAAATCCTTCAACCAGAACATCAAATTTTTCAATAAATGTTGTTGATGTTCTCTTTAAAATATCTCATGACTTCAAACCTTTTTTTTCATTGTCCTACCCCATGGGCTCATTACTTTCTGCCTTAACTGTCCTCCCTGATTTTAAGTCCCCATTTCTTCTTCAAATCATTTCTATTTTTTTTTTTTTCACATAACCTATCAAGGATCTCACTGCTGACATTTATATTGTCACTGGACTGGACTGATCTTTTAAAAATAGAATTTGGTTCATGTTCTTTCTTCTACTATATGTTTCTAAGTTGGTGTTTTCTTAATTTAGACCTATAATACACACACAAACACACACACATATATATACACATATATATACACATATATACATATATATACACATATATATACACACATATATATATACACATATATATATACACACACACACACACATATATATATACCTATAGAGAGAGACTTTTAGTATGATCTTGCTTCTGGCCGCTTATTTATCAATCTTACACTGTCATTCTCCAACCATTCCAGCTAGTTTGAACTAATGAAAGGTATTAAAATATATTTTTAAGCCCTTGATCTTTATCTTCTACCATATCTTCATCGTCAGTATCCTTTCTTTATCTCATGAATGAAGAAGGGAGAAAGAAGGGCTTACTTCTTCCTATTAGTCTTCACAGAACTCCACAAAACAATACAGTTGATATCTTATTGATCAGCATTTAATTACACAGATATACTTTATCTTATAGATAGCCTTAACTTTAAAGAAGGCTGGAAAACATAATGCTTTGTTCTGGTCCAAACACAATCAGTTTTCTTTCAATAAAGAGGAAACAATAATGGATACAGAAACTAATAATTAACAGTATGTCCATAATTTACTACTCTGGCTCCATACCTACTCATAAGTGTGCACTGATTTATATAATAACAAACGATTCTATTCCCTGAAAGAAAAAAATTAAACAATTATTGCATCTAGCAAAAATTCTTGAATCTCTGAATGGAGTAAGGATCTATACACCAGGGCTTTGTGCTGCTATTTGTGATACAGCGATCTATAAACTAAATACTAATTAACCTGCATAGCATACAATAGAGGAGAACAAAAAGAATAACCACAGTAAAAACACCCATGTGGAAACAGAAAATTGAAAGTACATAAGTCCCTACAAATGCAGTTTGTGGGTTGGAGTAGTAAAGATTCCATGAACTAGAAGGAGAAATAACATAATTTTTTGGCCCATTTCACAGCCTCTTCCAATCACTGGGAAGGACTTGATCATTTTCTATCTTCTGTGCCCATATTTGAGATGGGTATTGGAGAGTACATATTTCCTGGGCATGTCAAAGTTTTAGCAGCAAATTTCTTATTAATTGGAGTGAGGGAGCTCTGGTGCTTTTTTAAAACATTTAACAGTCTTGGTCAGTTTTATGCCAAGTTAGCATTCATTTGACATTATAATTCCATCAACAATTCAAAAGGTTTCTTGTCGGTTTTTTGTAAGTTCCATGGACATATTTAAAAGTCAACCCTTTTGTAAGATACTGGTTTTTAAGTTTTTAATATCTTTATGTATTGGTATTATCCTAAATGTACACATAAGGTTTCTGGACCAGAGAAAATTATTATTATTTACTTACTACAAATGATAACTGTGTTGTTTCCAAGTGACTCAATTCTTACACAATGAGGTAATAAAAGACAGCTGTCACACTCCATGTACAGGTCTATACAGGAGAAAAATTCGGTTGCCCTCACTCCCTGAGTCTCCTTGGAAACACTATGGGAAGGATCCTGAGTCATTACTTTAATCTATTGATATGTAAATAATTCTCTCCTGAGGAAAAATAAGACCAGCATCTCCAGCTTTATAACTCTAGTGTCTCATGATCCCAAGTTTTATTCACTCTTGAAATATTCTTCCCAAGAAGTAAATCTCTCTGAAGTTCTCATTATCTTATCTGTCAGAAATTAACATCCAGAGATCCTAGGTCCCAAGTTTCAGCAAAATTTTCTTCAAAAGACCTGACTGTGAAAAAATATAAAACATATTTTACCTACAGTCCCACAGACTTTGAGCTTGAACATTACCAGTTTTTATTACTTGTCTGTATATTTTACTTATCAACCTACCCCTCAAATTAACTGCAGCTGTCTTAAAACCATTTAAAGTAATAGATTTGAATGAAGAGGTAACATATCTACTTTCCTTCTCAAAGTGTTACAGGACAGGGGTTCCAATCCAGACCTCAAGAGAGGGTTCTTGGATCTTGTGCAAGAAATAATTCAGGGTAAGTCTGAGTGCAAAGTAAAAGCAAGTTTATTAAGAAAGTAAAGTGATGAAAGCACAGCTTCTCCATATACAGTGTAGGACGTTCCCAAAAGTAAGAGGAGGTACATGTACACTCTAGGTACAATGCTTGTATATGTATAGGATAAAAAAATGATCTTGGGGAGATGTGCTCGGCTACAAAGGTTTGTGATAAAAGATTAATTTTATTAATGACTATATTTTGCAAGAATATATATGTTATTAACTTTAAAACAAAATTAGGAATGCCATTGTTCTCCAGGTATCAGGATATCTGGACGATCCCAATTCTGGGTCTTTTTAGTAAACATTATTAATTTGACCCCTTAACCATAAACATCTAGAGGCTAGGAATGCCTAACTTTCTGAAAATGCTGCCTAGTAAGTCCCAGGCTCATTTTCCTAGCCCTTACTCAAAATGGAGTCGCTCTGGTTCAAACACCTCTGACAAAAGGGCTTATGAGTATTTTATGATTGTCATGCATATTGCCTAAGACTGTAATTTTACCTCCTCCAGTTATAATACCTTTAACTTAAGGAATAGAAGAAAGAGATGACACCTTCAGTATTCCACATTACAAAATATTCAGTTGACAAAGTTTTTATTCAATGAGTAGAGGTCTCTTAACTTATCCATCTCTGTTTTAAATTTTTCTGGCTTTAATCTGATCTTATCTGTCTCAGGTGTTTACTAATAAAGAACTGCAAATATAGACCAAATTTTTATAATTTATTCAATTATCACTCTTTTTTTTTTTTTTTTTTGAGACAGAGTTTTGCTCTTTTCACTCAGGATGGAGTGCAATGGTGAGATCTTGACTCACTGCAACCTCTGCCTGCTGGGTTCAAGCAATAATTCTTCTGCCTCAGCCTCCCGAGTAGCTGGGATTACAGGCACATGCCACCATGCCCAGCTAAGTTTTGTATTTTTAGTAGAGATGGGGTTTCGCCATTTTGGCCAGGCTGGTCTCAAACTTCTGACCTCAGCTGATCCACTTGCCTCGGCCTCCCAAAGTCCCAAAGTGCTGAGGTTGCAAGCGTGAGCAACCACGCCTGGCCTCAATTATCGCTCTTACTGATAAGTATGAAGAAAGACTTCTAATGTATAGTTATCTGTAAAACATATTACAGATTAGTAAAGTTTCTCAGCCTACAAAATCAGTCATCAGTGCTTCTAATACCTCAAATCTTTTATTTAGCCAAATTCAGTTTTTATATTACCTGAAGCACTTTCCTTTCAGATACAAAGTAAAGTACCGGTTAGGATTAGGTTTGGTTAAAGTAATGGAAGCTTAAATACAGGAACGTGAACATACCAGGCGGGAAAGTATTTCAAGGCTGGTATTTTGGATCCAGGAGGTCACCAGAGACACAATTTCTTTCTCTCTTTTTGGTGAGCCATGGTGACCTCTATCCTCAAGGACACCTCCTGGGCTAAGATATAGCTGCTGATGCTTGAGGCCTGAGCTAAAATGAGGAAGAAGGCAGGAAGCATTTATTCTTTTCTTTGCGGAACACAGTTTTGCTGAATGTGATTGGCTGTCTTAGTTACATGCCTTTTCAGAAGATTGGGAAATGTGTTTCTATAATAGTTTTCATTAGAACCTTGAAGAACATTAAAGTTTCTTCAGTAGTAAAGTAGAAAGAAACGAATCCAGCCGTCTCTGCCTCAATTAAGCAAATTCTGTGATACTTGTGGAATCCCAGAACTATCTTCAATTTCTTTTCTTAATACCAAATCTCATGAATAAGTTAAGCAATTTAAAAAATTATAGCCAGGCTTCTGTTTCTGTATCTTACTGGTTAGAAACCTGATTTTTAGTCTCAGTATAATTCTAAGCTTTTAAATGTTATACCCCAAAAACCCATGTTACTCACTTATTTTGGTTTTTTTTTGAGACGGAGTCTTGCAATGGTATGATCCCAGCTCACTGCAACTTCCACCTCCCAGGATCAAGTGATTCTCCTGTCTTAGCCTCCTGAGTAGCTGGGATTACAGGTGTGCACCACCATGCCCAGCTAATTTTTGTATTTTTAAGTAGAGACGGGGTTTCACCATGTTGGCCAGGCTGGTCTCAAACTCCTGAACTCAAGTAATCCACCTGCCTCGGCCTCCCAAAGTGCTGGGATTACAGACGTGAGCCACTGCCTGGCCTCTTATTTTGTTACTTATTTATAGTCAATTCTAGTTTAGGCTTGATATTTAAATTCTAGAGAAATCAGCATATGGGGGATTTAAAGCCTTGAAGCTGAGTGAGATTGCCATGAAAAAGAGGATAGTTAATGAAAAAAAGAGATATGAGGACTGAGGCTTGAGCACTACATCATTTAGAGGTCCAGAAAAGAGTGTTCAGGACAAGTCAGAAGAAGACAGTAAAATGAAAGGAAAATGGAGAACATGGTACCTACTAAAACAGTAAAGAATGTATTTCAAATGGCATTTAAAATTTGTTAACAAATGGTATGGAGAAGACAAAAGATAAAAAGAGTTTACCAGTGAATTTGACAATGTGGTAGTTATCGTGACAAAAACTTTTTGCGGAATAATGGGAACAATACTTGTCTGGAGTGGTTCAAGAGAGAATGAGACAAAGCTAATTGTGGACCGTGAATATAGAAAAGTTTCGTGTAAAAGAGGAGAGAGAAGAAATGTTAGTTGGAGGGCAATGTGGAGTCAAGGGGTGGAATTAGGACTTTCTCTTTCTTCCCAGGATATATTAAAGTTAAGGTAATTGATCCAGTAGATAGGAAAACTCAATAAGAACAAGAAGACCTAGAACCACATTCCTATGGAGACTGATGAGCATTAGGACTAGGTACACAAGTGGAGGAATGGGTGGAATTGTGTAGTTCATCCATGAAGTATGATTAAGAGTCGGAAACCAGGATGTCAAAACCTATTTGAGGCAAAATATGGCTCAAATTGTGCTACATCACTGTATTTGTTTCCTAGGGATGTCATAAAAATTACCACAAACTTGGTGGTTTGAAACAACAGAGATTTATTGATTTATTCTATTGCATTTCTGTAGACTAGAAGTCTGAAACAAATATATTGTCAGGGCCATGCGCTCTCAAAAGGTCTAGAGAAGAATCTTTCTTGAAATAGTTCCTTGCCCCTTTCTATCTTCCAGTGGTCTCTCCCCAGCAATCCTTGGTATCTCTTGTTTTACTGCGGCATCACTATAATCTCTGCCTCCATCTTCACATAGCCTTTTTGTATGTGTGTCTCAGTTTTCTTTTTCTGTTTGTTAAAAGAACACTTACATTGTATTTATGATCCACCCTAATACAGCATGATTTCTTCCTGATCCCTACCTTAACCACATTTGCAAAGATCCTATTTCCAAATAAGATTACATTCTGAGGCTTTGGGTAAAGTTACTAAGACCAACTATTATCTTTACTATTGCTTTAATAGAAAGTATTTTTCATACAAATTTCATAAAAAGCATTGTCTACCCATTTGTAGGTACTACTTTCTCATTATAAAAATTGGAGTGCCATGCCTTCTGCCAGGACCTTGGTGAGACATTTATAAGGAAATGATATTCATTTCTTGGAACCAATAATTGTCAGTTTTATTAATTATAGCAATTGTGTGAGAAAGGTCACACAATTTTCCTTAACTGCTGTGAGTTTAGGAGTAAAAAGCAATTTCCAACAGTGGAAATGGAGCAATGTTTTCTGAAATAGATCAGTCTGATACAATTAAATAGATCATTTAAACTTTGTTTATTTTTGGTTCAAGATGTACCAAAATGTTTTCAGTAGTGAAGCACATTGAGATCTCCTCTTGAAATGAGTTATCTTTTTTCAGCCAACACTTATCATCTATGATAATCAGCATTCTGTGTAAATGATGGTTCTAAATAGTAGCTGCATGCACACACACACATATATGCACTATATTATATAATGTATAATAGAGGATATATAATATGTATGGTATATTAAATTTAGTTATACGAGTATTTGAAAAAACCCAAATAGCCACTGATTTACATAAATGTTTAACTAATATCAAGCATCTTGAGTAACTTATAAAAACTGTAACAAGCCATTTAACATTAAATGTATATTATTTTATTGGAATAAAGGCTCAAAGCAATTGTTCATGAATCAAGAAAAGAATCCCAGATCTTTTAGTTAAGAATGATTTTCTCTTCTTTTATAGAAATTATGTCTCATGGGCTGGGCGCAGTGGCTCACACCTGTAATCCCAGCACTTTGGGGGACGAGGCGGGCAGATCATGAGGTCAGGGATTTGAGACCAGTCTGCACAATATAGTGAAACCTTATCTCTACTAAAAATACAAAAAATTAGCCAGGCATGGTGGCGGGTGCCTGTAATCCCAGTTACTCAGGAGACTGAGGCAGGAGAATCGCTTGAACCCAGGAAGAAGAGGTTGCAGTGAGTTGAGACTGCACCATTGCACTCCAGCCTGGGCAACAGTGCAAGACTCCATCTCAAAAAAAAGAAAGAAAAGAAATTATATCTCATAATATAAAGATAGAATATTAAATATACAAATATTTATTTCGTACAAAGTTCTTTAATTTTTTCAGTGTATTATTCTAGACTACTCAACTGTAGTATGTAGTAAGATCTAGAGAATAGTGTCTATATTTTATACATGAATTCCTTTTACCTCCCAAAGCACTACAGAGACATAGCAAGCACTAAAGAAAAACAAACCAAAAACCTCATAAAAGTGTAAGAGAAAAAGTAGATAAATTAACAAATGTATACTCAATACCATATGATGTACTATATTTCAACTAAACTCAGAAATTTCCTAGCCACTTCTATAATTTCAAGATAATAATAAATAGAGCTCAGATTGGCATGATATTTACTACTTGTTGAACTAATGTAAATTTGTAAAATTAAAATACCCTTTTAAGCTATTAAAGAATCTGAAATAATTAACTGTGGGAAAAAAACTGTTTAAACATATTAACATAGAGGTCTGTTTAGAAATGTTGCAGAACTAAAAATCGAAGGTTAAATTAAGGTTATTAGTCAAGATAACCAATATACAGATAATTTCCTGCTAATACTATTTTGAATTAGGGGACATGGATGTATCTATAAGCAGTTCTAAAAATAAATACATATATTGAAAGACTAATAGGAAACATATTGCACTTAGTAAAATCAGGCAACAAGCCTAAAAGAGATAAAATATGCTTTTCCTCCTCATTTGCTTTGCTCTTATTAGGTAGTCAATTTAGTCAGAGATACATAGGGTGTTCATTTGCAGCAGGATACTTAGTTCTTTCAGTCAGATAGAATTTCACTCAAAAATACTATAATTGACACCTTGAAGAGACAGAGAGATGTAAATCTTATGGGCCAAAAGACATGTACAAGAACTCAGGGCAACACGACACTTTTTTAAAGGGCAACTGTTCTCCGTTTTCAATCTCTATGTCCTATAAGCCAAGCAATTCTCTTTCTACCAGCCAATGAATTATCTTGACTAAGACCACTTCTGGCATTTTCTCAGGTACCTGCAGTGCTCATTCTGGCTGTACTATATCCCACAGTGTGGGCAGATGGCTCCAAAAAATTGACTAATGCAGCCAGCAGTGGTCTCTTTTGACATGTTGTGAATGGGTGGGTGATATTTCAGACCAAAAATAATGGTTTTTTTTCTTTTTTCAATCTCAAGTGTGAGGAATTCTTATCAAGTGTTCTTCATAGAGGGTAATATCTCATCCTTCTCAGAAATACGGCTTCTTTTCAGAGCTAATCATGTTACGCTGAGGAAAAAAAACAAACCTTTTGAGCATTATATCCTCAGGACAAAAAGAGTCTGCAAAGTCAAGGTCTGGGAAGTAATTATGTATTATAAAGATGAATTTTTATTCATGTGGTATTATGGATCAAGGTATGACAACTTTCAGTAGTTAAAAAAATAAGCTAGACAATACTTTTCCTTGAAGAAAAATGAGTCTTGGCAAACTAAAATGTACTGTATGACTCTCCACCTTGAGAGTGCCTATCAACAGCAATATAATTGACACAAATTAAGTTTGACAGGTTGCTAAAGAAGGCTTAAAAATGCATTCTTCTGCTTTCATAGAGTGTACAAGGATGTGCATACAATCACACTAGAATAATCTCTAAACTGCTTTCCATTTATTTCTTTAATCTACAAATTCATTGTTGGACAAAAAGATTAAGGAATGTCACATCTATGCAGACATGGTAGGTGACAAGTAGAGTTATATATAATAGGTATATTTATGAAAAGAAGTGGGAGAAGCAAATGAGGTTAAGGATTGTATTATTTCAAAGTAATCTCACATGAAAGATTCTTATCAATCAGACAAAACAAGAATAAAAAATCTGTTTTTCAAAACCTCTTTATTAACATGACTTTAAGGAAGTCAATTATATATATATTCTTTGGCTAAAATATAGTTAAAATGTAGTTTTTAACTATATTTTTATAGTACAAAATGATATGGTCACCAGCAGAGTTTATGATTCCTCAGTACTCTATATCATTATTGATATTTAGTGTTGTTGAACTTTTCCCTGTTTTACCAATCAAATGGATAGAAAAATAGGAATTTTAATAAGTCATAAAGTGTTTTTTTACATTTTTCCTAAAAGAGTTCTTAAATATTTTTTAGAAATTGCACATAGATAGACCAAATATATAAACTTTATAAACAGAACGGCAGTTATTTTGTTCTAAAATGTATGTGTGCCTACATGTAAAACATGTATTTATACACATACACACACACAGATATATGTATACATTCAAAATTTTATATCTGCACTTGGAAAGAGCAACATTTTGTGTTTTTTATAGCCCCCATGATGTCCAGTCCTTACAGGTTCTCTAAAGCAGAATCTCAAGAAATATCCATTAATCAAGATATCAACTTTAAAAAGCCTGATTCAAATATTATTATACTTTCAATGTCATGAAAAACCCAAAGGAAATATATTTAAATTTTTCTAAGATAAATAACTAATACATAAATATAACCTATCCCAGAAGGAGTTTAAGCAACCAAATGAGAACTTGACAGTATTTATTTGATAAGTTGGTCAATAATAATAATAGCTTAAATTTTTTGAAAGTATCAGAATTTGCAAGGCATATTTGCACAGGTTTTAACTATCATGATACTTAAATTTCTGAGTTAACAGAAGGCATTAAAATTTTTACTTTCTAGCTAAAAAACTGAATTTCAGACTGGTTAAGTTTCAGCATTACACAGTTCATAAACGTTAGTTTGTATCTATTTCTCTATCAACAGTGCTATTAAAATATATTTACAGACAATAAAATTAACCCTTTTAATTTGTACAATTCCATGGTTTTAATAACATTCAGAGTTGTGCAATCATCACCACTATCTAATTTTACAATAGTTCATTATCATTCAAAAAAGAAATCTCATACATATTAGAGGTCACTCCCTATTCCCAGCACAATTAGCCCCTGGAAACCACTAGTCTGCTTTCTATCTTTACGGATTGGCCTATTTGGGTCATTTCACATGAATGAAAGTGTACCATATATTGTCTTTTGTGGCTGGATTTATTCACTTAGCATAATGTTTCCACGATTTATCCATGACATAATACATATTAGGACTTAATTTTTTTATTGATGAATCATATTTCATTGTAAAGATATACTTTATTTATTCATTGTTTGGTGAACATTTGGGTGCTTTCTACTTATTTACTACTATGAATAAAGCTGCTGTAAATAGTTTTAGTGTAGATGTATGGTTTCATTTCTCTTGAATATATACCTAGGAGTAGATTCCTGGATTATATGATGTTTTATATTCTTTTGTGAGGTGGTCAGTCAGGTGTGGCCACAATAGGGGACAAAGAAGAGGCTCAGGGAAAACAAGGTTCATTATACTCACAGGTCCTAGAAACAGAAGAAACAGCACACCACATGTATTAGTCCCTTCTCACATTGCTATAAAGAACTACCTGAGACTGGATAATTTATAAAGATAAGAGGTTTAATTGGTTCACAGTTCCACAGGCTGTGCAGGAAGCATGGCTGGGGAGGCCTCGGAAAACTTACAGTCTTGGTAGGAGGTGAAGGGTAGGCGGCAAGCACTACTTCACATGGCCAGTAGGAGAGAGGGCAAGTGGGAAAGTGCTACACAATTTTAAACAACCAGATTTCATGATAACTCACTCACTATCATGAGAACAGCAAGGGAGAAATCTGCCCCCATGATCCAATCACCTCCCACCAGGTTCCTCTCCCAAATTCAGCATGAGATTTGGGTGGGGACACAGAGCCAAACCATATTAACACACATGACTACGTGGGAAAAAGAAGTGTGGTTGGGAGACAGAAGGCAGGAATAAGGGGAAAGCATTAGGCAACGACCTTTATTGGGGTTTCCATGGAAAAAGCAAGACAGGGCAAGGTGAACAGTGTAGGACTGGCAAGCCTGAATAACTTTACAAAATATGGAATAGTTTTATGCTTCCTAGTTGCTTGGCACCTGGCCCTGGGATGATTAAGGCAGAGGATTATTGCCTCTTGGGGTTTACTGGCCAGGTAGTGGAGGTATGGCTCTGGACTGGTTAGTTTGCACATAAAAGACAGGCTTGTGGCTAGGTTGTTATAACCTCTCAGGAAATGATCCTGGAAAAACTGGATATTTCATAGGCAGAAGAATGAAACTAGACTCCAATCCCTCATCATATACAAAAGTAAAATCAAAATGGATTAAAGATTTAAACATATGACCTGAAACCGTAAAACTACTAGAAAAAAAAACATAAAGAAAACACATTAGGACACTGGTATAGACAAAGTCTTTTTTGGTAAGACCTCAAAAGCACTGGCACAAAACCAAAAACAGACAAATAGGACTATGTTAAACTAAAAAAGCTTCTGCACACCAAAGGAAACCATCAACAGAGTGAAAAGACAACCTATAGAATGGGAGAAAATATTTGTAAGTTATGCATCTCAAAAGGGCCTAATATTTAGAATACACAGAGAACTCAATGAACTCAAAAGCAAAAAAATACCAAATAATCCCATTAAAAAGTGGAAAAAATATCTGAATAGATAGTTCTCAAAAAAAGACTTAAAATTGGCCAACAGGTGCATAAGTAAATGCTCAACATCACTAATCATCAGGGAAACAAATCAAAACCACAATATCAGCTCACTCTAGTTAGAATAGCTATTATCAAATAGATAAAAAATAACAAATGCTGGTGAGGATGTGGAGAAAACAGAACACATATAGACACCATTGGTGGCAATGCAAATTAGTATAGCCATTATGGAAAACCATATGGAGGTTTCTCAAAAAACTAATCATAGAACTCCCATATGATCCAGCATTCTCATTATTGGGTATTCACACAAAGGAAAGGAAATCAGTATATCAACGGGATACTTTTACTCTCATGTTTATTGCAACACTATTCACAATAGCCAAGATATGGAATTAACCTGTTTCCATCAACAGGTGAATGGATAAAGAAAATGTGGTATCTCTACATGATGGAGTACCATTTTGCTATGAAAAAGAATGAAATCTTGTCATTTGCAACAACATAGATAGCAACGGAAGTTATTATGAAATCAGCCAGGCACAGAAAGACAAATATTGTATGTTCTCACTCACATGTGGGAGCTAAAAAGTTGATATCATAAACGTAGACAGTAGAATGATTGTTATCAAAGGCTGGAGAGGGTAGAGGGGATTAATGGAGGTTTGTATCATGGGTACAAACACACAGTAAGGTAGAAGGAATAACTTCTAGGTTTCAATAGCACACTAGAAACACACTGTTAGTTTTCTGCACAGCAGGGTAACTAGTTAGCAATAATGTATTATTATTATTATTATACTTTAAGTTCTATGGTACATGTGCACAATGCACAGGTTTGTTACATAGGTATACATGTGCCATGATGGTTTGCTGCACCCATTAACTCGTCATTTATATTAGGTAGTTCTCCTAATGCTATCCCTCCCCCAGCCCCCCACCCCCTCAACAAGACCCAGTATGTGATGTTCCCTGCCCTGTGTCCAAGTGTTCGCATTGTTCAATTCCCACTTATGAGTGAGAGAACATGCACTGTTTCGTTTTCTGTCATTGTGATAGTTTGTTGAGAATGATGGTTTCCAGCTTCATCCATGTCCCTGCAAAGGACATGAACTCATCAGACATGAACTCATCCTTTTTTATGACTGCATAGTATTCCATGGTGTATACCTGCCACATTTTCTTAATCCAGTCTATCACTGATGGACATTTGGGTTGGTTCTAAGTCTTTACTATTGTGAATAGTGCTGCAATAAACATATATGTGCATGTGTCTTTATAGTAGCATGACTTATAATCCTTTGGGTATATACCCAGTAATGGGATTGTTGGGTCAAATGGTATTTCTAGTTCTAGATCCTTGAGGAATCGCCACACTGTCTTCCACAATGGTTGAGCTAATTTACACTCCCACCAGCAGTGTAAAAGTGTTCCTATTTCTCCACATCCTCTCCAGCATCTGTTGTTTCCTGACTTTTTAATGATTGTCATTCTAACTGGCATGATATGGTATCACATTGTTGTTTTGATTTGCATTTCTCTGATGACCAGTGATGATGAGCATGTTTTCAATGTGTCTGTTGGCTGCATAAATGTCTTCTTTTGAGAAGTGTCTGTTCATATCATTCAACCAATTTTGATGGGGTTGTTTTTTCTTGTAAATTTGTTTAAGTTCTTTGTAGATTCTGGATATTAGCCCTTTGTCAGATGGGTAGATTGCAAAAATTTTCTCCCATTCTGTAGGTCGCCTGTTCACTCTGATGGTAAGCTTTTTTTCATGTGTAGAAGCTCTTTAGTTTAATTAGATCTCATTTGTCTATTTTGGCATTTGTTGCCATTGCTTTTGGTGTTTTAGTCATGACGTCTTTGCCCATGCCTATGTCCTGAATGGTATTACCCAGATTTTCTTCTAGGGTTTTAATGGTTTTAGGTCTTACATTTAAGTCTTTAATCCATCTTGAATTAATTTTTGTATAAGGTGTAAGGAAAGGATCCAGTTTCAGCTTTCTACATATGGTTAGCCAGTTTTCCCAGCACCATTTATTAAATAAGAAATTATTTCCCCATTTCTTGTTTTTGTCAGGTTTGTCAAAGATCAGATAGTTGTAGATTGGCATTATTTCTGAGGGCTCTGTTCTGTTCCATTGGTCTATATATCTGTTTTGCTACAAGTACCATGCTGTTTTGGTTGCTGTAGCCTTGTAGTATAGTTTGAAGTCACGTAGCGTGATGCCTCCAACTGTGTTCTTTTGGCTTAGGATTGTCTTGGCTATGCAGGCTCTTTTTTTGTTCCATATGAACTTTAAAGTAGATTTTCCAATTCTACTTTAAATAACTTGAAGAAAGTTATTGGTAGCTTGATGGGGATGGCACTGAATCTATAAAATATCTTGGGCAGTATGACCATTTTCACGATATTGATTCTACCTACCCATGAGCATGGAATATTCTTCCATTTGTTTGTGTCCTCTTTTATTTTATTGAGCAGTGGTTTGTAGTCCTCTTTGAAGAGGTCCTTCACGTCCCTTGTAAATTGGATTTCCAGGTATTTTATTCTCTTTGTAGTAATTGTGAATGGGTGTTCACTCATGATTTGGCTCTCTGTTTGTCTGTTATTGGTGTATAGGAATACTTGTAATTTTTGCACATTGATTTTGTATCCTGAAATTTTGCTGAAGTTCCTTATCAGCTTAAGGAGATTTGGGGCTGAGATGATGGGGTTTTCTAAATGTACAATCATGTCATCTGCAAGCAGGGAAAATTTGACTTCCTCTTTTCCTAATTGAATACCCCTTATTTGTTTATCTTTTGTGATTGCCCTGACCAGAACTTCCAACACCATGTTGAATAGGAGTGGTGAGAGAGGGCATCCTTGTCTTGTGCCCTTGGTTTTCAAAGGGAATGCTTCCAGTTTTTGTCCATTCAGTATGATATTGGCTGTGGGTTTGTCATAAACAGCTCTTATTATTTTGAGATATGTTCCATCAATACCTAGTTTATTGAGAGTTTTTGACATGAAGGGCTGTTGAATTTTTTTGAAGGCCTTTTCTGCATCTATTGACATAATCATGTGGTTTTTGTCATTGCTTCTGTTTATGTGATGGATTACGTTTATTGATTTGTGTATGTTGAAACACTCTTTCATCCCAGGGATGAAGCCAACTTGATCATCGTGGATAAGCTTTTTGATGTGCTTCTGGATTTGATTTGCCAGTATTTTATTGAGGATTTTTGCATCAATGTTCATCAGGGATATTGGTCTAAAATTATCTTTTTTTGTTGTGTCTCTGCCAGGCTTTGGTATCAGGATGATGCTGGCCTCATAAAATGAGTTAGGGAGGATTCCCTCTTTTTCTATTGATTGGAATAGTTTCAGAAGGAATGGTACCAGCTCCTTTTTGTACCTCTGGTAGAATTTGGCTGTGAATCCGTCTGGTCCTGGCCTTTTTTTGGTTGGTAGGCTATTAATTATTGCCTCAATTTCAGAGTCTGTTACTTGTCTATTCAGAGATTCAACCTTTTCCTGGTTTAGTCTTGGGAGAGTGTATGTGTCCAGGAATTTTTTCACTTCTTCTAGATATTTTAGTTTATTTGCATAGAGGTGTTTACAGTATTCTCAGATGGTAGTTTGTATTTCTGTGGGATTGGTGGTGATATCCCCTTTATCATTTTTTACTGTGTCTATTTGATTCTTTTCTCTTTTCTTCTTTATTAGTCTTGCTAGAGGTCTATCAATTTTGTTGATCTTTTCAAAAAACCAGCTCCTGGACTCATTGATTTTTTGAAGAGTTTTTTTTTGTCTCTGTCTCTTTCAGTTCTGCTCTGATCTTAGTTATCTCTTGCCTTCTGCTAGCTTTTGAATGTGTTTGCTCTTGCTTCTCTAGTTCTTTTAATTGTGATGTTAGGGAGTTGATTTTAGATGTTTCCTGCTTTATCTTGTGGGCATTTAGTGCTATAAATTTCCCCTGCACACTGCTTCAAATGTGTCCCAGAAATTCTGGTACGTTGTGTCTTTGTTCTCACTGGTTTCAAAGAACATATTTATTTCTGCCTTCATTTTATTATTTACCCAGTTGTCATTCAGGAGCATATTGTTCAATTTCCCTATTGTTGTGTGGTTTTGAGTGTGTTTCTTAATCCTGAGTTCGAATTTCATGGCCCTGTTGTCTAAGAGACAGTTTTTTTGTGATTTCCGTTCTTTTGCATTCGCTGAGGAGTGTTTTACTACCAATTATGTGGTCAATTTTAGAATAAGTGCAATGTGCTGCTAAGAAAAATGTATATTCTATTGATTTGGGGTGTAGAGTTCTGTAGACATCTATTAGATCTGTTTGGTCCAGAGCTGAGTTCAAGTTCTGGATATCTTTCTTAACCTTCTGTCTCATTGGTCTGTCTAATATTGACAGTGAGGTGTTAAAGTCTCCCAGTATTATTGTCTGGGAGTCTAAGTCTCTTTGTAGTTCTCTAAGGACTTCCTTTATGAATCTGGGTGCCCCTGTATTGGTTGAACCACAAACAATAGCATGAGTGATCTGTGCCTTGAGGACATGTTCCTGCTACAGATAACTAGCTAAAGCCCATCCCTTTGTTTCCCATTTTAGTTAATCTATAATCTATAGAAACAAGGCTTATCACTGACTTGCTATCAATAAATTTGTGGGTAAAACTCTGTTCATGGCTCTCAGCTCTGAAGGCTGTCAGCACCCTGATTCCCACTCTGCACTCTAAATTTCTGTGTGTGTGTCCTTAATTACTCTAGCGCCACTGGGTTAGCGTCTCCACGACTGAGCTGGTCTAGGCAAGGGGTGCCCATACATGGGGCTTGAACTGGTATTTAAGGGTCACCAGAGTGACGGTTGGAGAACATGGAACTAAGCTGGAGGACACCTGAGTATTCTCAAGCAATCCCTGTGGTGAGTAAGAAGGGGAGCTCAGAAGCATCAAGGTAATAATGGGACAAGTGTGGGCTCTGGCTCATTCCACCTTGGAACCTTTTCACACTGATGATGAGGAGGAAGGAGAGTATAACGAATTAACAGAAGATATGACAGAGCAGGTTTCTTTCCCACCTAAAGCTAAAGTGGCAAAGGAGGGAGAGGTTTGTCCCTACCCTTCTGCACCCCCTCACTATTTTGAAGAAAAAGAGTGGCCTGACCCTCCAGATCTTTCTTTTCCTGAGGACACTAGGTGAGAAGTCGTTGCCCCAGTGACTCTTCGAGCAGGGCCTTGAGTGACCACTCTCAGTTCTATTCAGGCAGGAATTCAGCAAGCTAGATAAGAGGGTGATATAGAGGCTTGGCAGTTCCCTGTTAGGTTACCGCCCCCCCACCCTGAGATCAACAGGGAAATGTTGTAGCTACATTTGAGCCCTTTCCTTTTGAATTACTCAAAGAATTTAAATAAGCTATTAATCAATATGGACCAGGTTCTCCTTTTGTAATGGGACTGTTAAAGAATATTGCTATCTCTAGTCAGATGTTGCGAGCAGGAACTGTAGGATTACTTCTAGGTAGATCTAGTTTAAATTCAAAAGGAGTGCAAGTACATACAAGAGTCATTGATTCAGATTACAATGGGGAAATTCAAATTGTTATATCTACTTCTGTTCCCTGGAAAGCAGAGCCAAGAAAGTATATAGCACAGCTCCTGATTGTGCTGTATGTGGAAATGGGGGAAAGTGAAACTAAATGAACAGGAGGATTTTGAAGCACAAATAAACAAGGCACAGCAGCTTACTGGGTGAATTAAATTACTAATAAACGTCCTACCTGTGAAATAACTATTCAGGGAAATAAATTTAAAGGTTTGGTAGAAACGGGAGTGGACGTTTCAATTATTTCTCCACAGCACTGGCCGTCCACGTGGCCAATTCAACCTGCTCAATTTAACATAGTTGGAGTTGGTAAAGCCCCTGAAGTATATCAAAGTAGTTATATTTTGCATTGTGAAGGGCCCAATGAACAACCTTTGACTATTCAACCAATTATAACTTCTGTACCTATAAATTTATGGGGAAGGGATTTATTACAACAATGGGGAGCACAAGTTCTAATTCCAGAGCAATTATACAGCCCTCAAAGTCAACATATGATGAATGAAATGGGGTATGTCCCTGGTATGGGGCTAGGAAAAAATTTACAAGTTTTGAAGGAACCACTTCAAGCGGAAAGACAAAGTTCCCACCAAGGTTTAGGATATCATTTTTGATGGCAGCCATTGTTAAGCCTCCAGAACCTATATCTTTAAAATGGTTAAGAGATAAGCCAATTTGGATAGAACAATGGCCACTAAGTAAAGAGAAACTGGAGGCTTTAGAGGACTTAGTTACTGAACAATTAGAAAAAGGACACATAGCTCCAACATTTTCCCCTTGGAATTCTCCAGTTTTTGTAATCAAGAAAAAATCAGGTAAATGGAGAATGTTAACTGACTTAAGGGCCATTAATTCAGTTATACAACCTATGTGGGCATTACTGCCAGGATTGCCTTCTCCTGCTATGATTCTGAAAAATTGGCCTTTAATAGTCATAGATTTAAAAGACTGTTTCCTTACTAT
This sequence comes from Pan paniscus, assembly GCF_029289425.2. Taxonomy (NCBI): domain Eukaryota; kingdom Metazoa; phylum Chordata; class Mammalia; order Primates; family Hominidae; genus Pan; species Pan paniscus. The sequence continues at coordinate 56,246,797 of NC_073263.2, read as the reverse complement.
CCCCTTAGCTGAGCAAGACTGTGAACGGTTTGCATTTACAATTCCTGCGTAGTTGATGCTATTCCTTTCTGTTTGTTAGTTTTCCTTCTAACAGTAAGGTCCCTCAGCTGCAAGTCTGTTCAAGTTTACTGGAGGTCCACTCCAGATGCTGTTTGCTTGGGTATCACCAACAGAGGCTGCAGAACAGCAAATATTACAGAACAGCAAATATTGCTGCCTGATCCTTCCTCTGGAAGCTTCGTCCCAGAGGGGCACCCACACATATGAGGTGTCTGTTGGTCCCTACTGGGAGGTGTCTCCCAGTTAGGCTACATGGGGATCAGGGACCCACTTGAGGAGGCAGTCTGTTCATTCTCAGAGCTCAAAAGCCATGCTGGGAGAACCACTGCTCTCTTCAGAGCTGTCAGACAGGGACACTTAAGTCTGCAGAAGTTGTTTGCTGCCTTTTGTTCAGCTATGCCCTGCCCACAGAGGTGGAGTCTATAGAGGGAGTAGGCCTTGCTGAGCTGCAGTGGGCTCCACCCAGTTCGAGCTTCCAGGCCACTTTGTTTACCTACTGAAGCCTCAGCAATAGTGGATGCCCCTTCCCCTCCTCAGTTGCAGTCTTGCAGGTGGATCTCAGACTGCCATGCTAGCAGTGAGCAAGGCTCCATGGGCTTGGAACCCACTAAGCCAGGCACATGAGAGAATCTCCTAGTCTGCCAGTTGCTAAGACTGTGGAAAAAGCGCAGTATTTGGGCGGAAGTGTACCAATTTTCCAGGTACAGTCTGTCACGGCTTTCCTTGACTAGGAAAGGGAAATCCCCTGATCCCTTGCACTTCCTGGGTGAGGCGATGGATGCCCTGCCCTGCTTTGGCATGCCCTCCATGGGCTGCACCTACTGTCCAACCAGTCCCAATGAGATTAACCAGTACCTCAGTTGGAAATGCAGAAATCACTCATCTTCTGGGTCGATCACACTGGGAGCTGCAGACCAGAGCTCTTCCTATTCGGCCATCTTGGAATGGACCCTTAACAACAATGTATTATGTATTTCAAAATAACTAGAAGAAAGGATTTAATATGTTTCCAACACAACATTGGTATCAAACAAATGATAAATGTTTGGGATCATGGCTATGCTAAATACTATAATGTGATCATTACCCATTGTATGCATGTATCAAAATATTACATATACTCCATAAATATGTACAATTATTATGCATCAAGAAAAAAGCCAGAGTTGCCAACTCCTGGAAGGAACAGTCTGTACCCAGCCAGAAAGATTTTTTTTTTTACTTTTAAGATAACAAAACATCATAATATTCAGAAAATATGAAGTATGTACATACATACAATAAATATGGTAACTCTGTTTTTAACATTTAGAGATTTGCCAAACAGTTTTCCAAAGTGGCTACAACACTTATAATTACAATTTCATAAGTAAGGAATAAATGTTATAATTTATCTCTATCCTCACCATTTTTTTGGTCTGATTTTCTTATCTTAGCCAACCTAATGCGTATGAGTCATATCTTTGTGTGGTTTTCACTTGCATTTCTCTGCTGATTAGTGATAATGAGCATTTTGTCATATGTTTGTTGGCTGCTTCTATGTATTCTTTTAAGAAGTGTCTGTTCATATATTTTGCTCATTTTATAATGGGATTATTTGGTTTTAGCTTGTTCAATTGTTTAATTTCCTTATAAATACTGAATATTTGATCTTTCTTGGATGTATGGTTTGTGAATATTTTCTCCCATTTTGTAGGTTATCTGTTAACTCTGTTGCTAGCTTCTTTTGCTGGGCAGAAGCTCTTTAGTTTAATTAGGTTGCACTTGTTAATTTTTATTTATGTTGCAATTACTTTTGAAGACTTAGTCATATTTTTTTTTCCAAGGCCCACATCCAGAATGGTGTTTGCTAAGTTTTCTTCTAGTATTCTTATAGTTTTAGGTTTCATATTTCAACCTTTAATCCACCTTGAATTAATTTTTGTATACTGTGAAACGTCAGGGTTCCAGTTAATTATTTTGCATATGGTTAGTTAGCAATCCAAGCACTATTTATTGAATAGGAAGTCCTTTCCCATTGCTTATTTTTGCTGATTTTGTGGAAGATTAGATGGCTATAAGTGTAGCTTTATTTCTGGGCTCTCTATTCTGCTCCATTGGTCTACATGTCTGTTTTTGTATGAGTGCCATGCTATTTTGATTACTACAGTATAGCATAGTTTGAAGATGGCTAGTGTGATGCCTCCAACTTTGTTCTTTTCACTTAGGATTGCTTTGGCTACTTCGGCTCTTTTTGGTTCCATATGCATTTTAGAATAGTTTTTTTCCAATTTTGTGAAAAATGACAGTAGCTTGATGGAAAAGCATTTATTCTGTAGATTGCTTTGGGAAGCATGGCCATTTTAATGATATTGATTCTTCTAATTGATTCTAATGATATTGATTCTTCCAACATTCTTCTGGGCATGGAATGTTTTTCCAGTTGTTTGTGTCATCTATGATTTTTTTAGCAGTGTTTCACAGTTTTTTTTGCAGAGATCTTTCACTTTCTTGGTTAGATGTATTCCTAGGTGTTTTAGTTTTTGTGGCTATTTTAAATGGGATTGAATTCATGATTTAACTGTCAGCTTGAATATTATTGGTGTATAGAAATATGATCAATTTTTATATGTTGATTTTGTATCTTGAAACATTGCTGAAGTCTCTTATCAGTTCTAGGAGCCTTTTGATGGAGTTCTTAAAGTTTTCAAGGTATAAAATCATGCAGTCTGTGAAGAGAGATAGTTTGAATTCTTCTTTTCTTATTTGGATGTCTTTTATTTCTTTCTGTTGCCTGAACGCTCTGGCTAGGACTTCCAGGACTATGTTGAATAGGAATGGTAACAGTGTGCATCCTTGTCTTGTTCCAGTTCTCAAGGGGAATGCTCCAGTTTTTGCCAATTCAGTAGAATGTTGACTGTGGGTTTGTCATGAATGGCTCTTACAATTTTCAAGTATATTCTTTTGATGACTATTTATTGAGTTGTTTGTATCATGAAGGGATGTAGGATTTTATCAGAAGTTTTCTCTGTGTATATTGAGATGATCATATTTGTTTCTAATTCTGTTTATCTGAGGAATCACATTATTGAATTGCATGTGTTAGCCAACCTTGCACTCCAGGAATGAGGCATACTTAAACATGGTGAATTAACTTTTTAATGTGCTGCTGGATTTGGTTTGCTAGTGTTTTGTTGAAGATTTTTGCATCTATGATCCTCAGGAATATTGGCCTCTAGTTTTCTTTTCTTTTTACTGTGTCTTTGCCAGGTTTTGGTATCAGGGTGATGTTAGCTTCATAGAATGAGTTAGAGTCCTTTCACCACAATTTTTGAAACAGTTTCAGTAGAATTGGTACCAGCTGTTCTTTGTACATCTTGCAGAATTCAGCTGTGAATCTGTCTGTTCTGGTGCTTTTTTGTTTGGCAGGTGTTTTATTATTATTATTATTGGCTCAATTTCAGAACTCCATATTGGTCTGTTCAGTGTTTCATTTTCTTCCTGACTGAATCTTGACAGATTGTGTGTTTCTATGAATTTATTCATTTTCTCCAGATTTTCTAGTTTTTGTGCATAGAGGTGTTCATAATAGTCTCTGAGGATCTTTTGTTGTTGTTGTTGTTGTTGTTGTTATTTTGATTTTTAAGATGGAATCTTGCTCTGTCACCCAGGCTGACATGCCATGGCACAATGTCAGCTCACTACAAACTTCACCTCCCAGGTTCAAGCAATTCTCCTGTCTCAGTCTCCTGAGTAGCTGGGATTACAGGCATGCACCACCAAGCCTGGCTAATTTTTGTATTTTTAGTAGAGACAGGGTTTCACCATGTTGACCAGGCTGGTCTCAAACTCCTGACCTCAAGTGATCCGCCTGCCTTAGCCTTCCATGGTGCTGGAATTACAGGTATGAGCCACCATGCCAAGCTGTCTCTGAAAATCTTTTGTGTTCCTGTGGGGTGAGTTGTGAGGTCATCTTTGTCATTTCTGATTGGGCTTATTTGGATCTTCTCTCTTTTTGTAATTAATAATCCAGCAAATGGTCTGTTTATCTTGTTTATCTTTCAAAGAACCAACTTTTGGTTTAATTGTTTCTTTGTGTGGATTTTTTGTGTCTAAATTTCATTCAGTTCCACTCCGATTTTAGTTATTTTTTTCTTCTGCTCGCTTTGGGGTTAGTTTATTCTAGTTCCTCCAGGTATGACGTTAGATTTTTTGTTTGTTTGTTTTTGAGACAAGGTCTTGCTTTGTCACTGAGGCTGGAGTGCAGTGGCATGATCATGGCTCATTTCAGCCTCAACCTCATGAGTGCAAATGATCCTCCTGCCTCAGCTCCCCAAATATCTGGGACTCCAAGTTCACACCACCACACCTGGCTAACTTTTTAAATTTTTGTTGAGATACGATTTCACCATGTTGCCCAGGCTGGTTTCAGACTCCTGAGCTCAAACAATCTGCCCACCTTGGCCTCCCAAAGTGCTGAAATTATAGGCATGAGCCACCATGCCCAGCCAGATTATTAATTTGAGATCTTTCTAACTTTTGGGGGTAGGCACTTGTGCTATAAGCCTTCCTCTTAACACTGCTTTTGCTACATCCAAGGAATTTTGGTATGTTTTGTCTCTGTTTACATTTATTTCACATAATTTTTTGATTTCAGTCTTGATTTTGTTTACCTAAAAGTCTTAAAGCAAGTTGTTGCATTTGCATGTAATTGTGTCCTTGAGAAATATCCTTGATATTGAATTCTATATTTATTCCACTGTAGTTTGAGAGTATGTTTTGTATGATTTTAATGTTTTAACATTTCTTGAGACTTGCTTTATAGCCAAGCATGCAGTCAGTCTTGGAGTATGTTCCACATGCAAATGAGAAGAATGTATATTTGTGATTGATGGGTGGGGTACTCTGTAGATGTTTATTAGGTCCAATTGGTCAAGTGTCAAGTTTAAGTCCAGAATTTTTTTGTTAGTTTTCTTCCTTGATGATTTGTCTAATGCTGTCAATGGGTGATGAAGTCCTTGACAATTATTATCTAGCTGTCTTTTTGTAGGTCTAGAAGTACTTGTTTTATGAAACTGGATGCTCCAATATTGGATGTTTATATATTTAAGTTAGTTAAGTCTTCTTGTTGAATTGAATTATTTATCTATATGTAATGTTCTTTTTTGTCCTTTTCTACTGTTGTTAATTCAAAGTCTGTTTTATCTCATATGAAAATAGTGACCCTGATCTTTCCGTTTTCTATTTGCATAGTAGTTCTTACTCCAACCCTTTACTTTGAGTCTTTGGGTGTTTCTATGTGTGAGGCAGGTCTCTTGAAGACAAAAAGCAGATGAGTCTTGTTTTTTATCCAACTTGCCACTGTATCATTTTTATCTTCTAATTTTTGTTGTTATTTTTGTGTGGATAGCATTTCTTTTTACTTTTCCTATATTTCCCTATAATGTTGTTGTTGTTGTTATTATTATTATTAATTTTCTTTCCCTTTTCCTTTTCCTCCTCCTTAGGGGGTGTGACTGTAGATAATGCTGAGTAGGGTCTTTTGGCTTTGTTTCTATTATCCTGTGAAATCCTTTTGATAGATTTTATTTTGGGCTGTGCAGTTTATCTTACAAGCCCATAGATGACACTTTTAGGTAAGAGCTGGCTGCGGCTGGTGTGGCTGGTTATATACTTGATCCTTGTTTACTGACAAAAGCTCTCTATTGCCTCGGACAGTCAGCTGAGTCATTAAATGAACAGTGGTCTGAACTCTCTGCTCAGCCCCAGGAGAGTGAGAGCCACAACAGTTGGGGCTGGACCTGGCAGGTCCACCTGCTGGTTCCCTGATGGCAGACACAAACACCAGTGCCAAGAAAGAATACACTGGGTGGCCACCAGGCACCCAGAGGTATGCCTAGGCATGGAGCTTGGAAACCTCCTTGGCTGCAAGTTCTCTGCATGGGGATCAGAGGCAGTCTAAGCTTCTGATCCAGTAGAATGGGTATTCCAGATGCCTGGATATCTGTCTGGGAGTGGAGCAGAGAGGCCCCTTCCACCAAAATCTCTGTGAAGCAGAGATGGGGCAACTCAGGCTACTGGACCAAGCCAGCAGGTGCTCTGAATGCCTGGAGATTTTCCTAGGTATGTAGCAGGGAGGGTCCCCCCTGTACCAGGATCTCTGCACAGAAAGGAGGAGGTGGCTCAGGCTGCTGAACCAGGTGAACAGGTGCTCCAAATGTTGGACATCTGTGTGGACTTGGAGCAAAGAGAGCCTCGCTGCATGACAAAATATGTCTAGGAATGGTGTTCAGGCTACTGATCCAGGAAAGTAGGTGCTCCAAATATCTGGATTTCTCTCCGGGGATGGAACAGAGAGGGCCTTGATGCACTACAATCTCAGAGGAGCCGGCTGGTGCACCAATGACACATGCCAATCAGTTCCAGGTTGCGAAGCCACTCCTGGCTTTAAGTCTTGCCACACAGGGAAAACTGCCACTATAGCAGCTCTCCTCCTGCCTCAGGCAAGCAAGACGGTAGATCACAATTTCAGTGCCCACTGCTCAGGCACTTTCCATAGTTCTGGCTATGGAGGTCCCTACCCCACTCCAGAGAAGGTACTCCAATCTCCGGCCCAAGATGAAAACGCTTTCACAGCCATGTTGCCAGAACACCAAAGAATGGCAGATTTTGTATATGCTCAGATTAAAAATGGCATCCTCTTCTCAGTACTGGGTCTAGGAAAATGTCTGCAGCTTTTCCCAATGTTTTTTATTTTTCCTCACAGGGTCTCCAAGCCTCTACCCAAGTTAACTCCAGGGCTTGGGAGAAGCAAAATCCTCTCCCTTGGCCTGGGTTGTTCAGATGCTCAGTGGAAAGGTGAGTCATAGAGAGAAGCTCTCTGCCTCTTTCAGCTACTGAGTCTTCACTCATTTTTATCAGTTAGATTCCATCATGGGGGCTGCTTGCTATCATCCTCCTCTCCAGGATCTGGGATGTCCTTCAAAATTCTGGTAAATTCCCTCGTTCTTTCTAGAATTAAAGCTCACAGAGCTGATCTTTATGAACTATCTTGCTATTTCTGGGTTGCTGAGTCAGGATGAAAGCCTCTAATCCACCACTGTAGGAAACAAACAGACAAACAAACAAAAACTGTCTTGATTAATACAGCCCTGCACTAAGTTTTAAAATAAGGAGTTGTGAGTCCTTCAAATCCATATGATTTTTCAGAATTGTTTTGGCTATTCTGAATCTTTTGCATTTCCATATAGACTTTAGAATCATTTTGTCAGTTTCCACAAAAAGGCAGATTGAATGTTGAAAAAGATTTTGTTGAATCTGTTGGTCAATTGGGTAGCATCACCCTCTTAAAAATATAAAGTTTTTTGATCCTTAAACAAAGGATATCTTTCCATTTATTTAGGTATTCTTTAATTTTTTTCAACAATACGTTGTAGTTTTAAGTTATGTGTCTTGCCATCTTTTGTGAAATTTATTCTCCAGTAGTAAGATTTTTTTGTTTATTGAATTGTAAATTGAATTTTTTAAATTTTATTTTTGGATTGCTCATTGTTAATGTATAGAGATAAAATTCATGTTTGTTTTTTGTTTTGAGACAGTGTCCCTCTGTAACCCATGCTGGAGTACAGCAGTGTGATCAGTTTATGGTAACCTCAAAATCCCAGACTTTAGTAATCCCCCTGCTGCCTAAGTAGCTAGGACTATAGACCCATGCCACAACACCCAGCTAATACTTTTAATTTTTGTAGAGACAAAGTCTTGCTTTGTTGCCCAAGTTGACCTCCAATTCCTGGTCTCAAGTGATCCTCCTGCGTTGGTCTCCCGAAGTGCTGGGAATACATGCATGAGCCACCATGCCTGGTCTATGTTTGTATATTGAATATGTCAATTGAAACCATGTTGAACTTATTTATTATTTATACTAGTTTTTAAGTGGATGCCTTATGACTTTCTATATATAAGATCATGTCATCTATGAAAAGACATAGTTTTACTTTTATTTCCCAATCTGTATGCTTTTCTTTCTTTTTCTTGACTTTCTTGACTAAAATCTATAGTACAATATTGAATAGAAGTGGTAAGAGCATACATCCTTATTCGTGAGTTTATAATGACAGTTATCTTTTACCATTAAATATGATTTGAGCTACAGATGTTTTCATATATTGCATTTATCAGTTCTATGACATCTCTTTTATTTCTGTTTTGACAATTTTATGATGAAACGTTGGATTTCATCAAATATTTTTCTATTCTCCAAAGATGATCATATAGTTTTTATCCTATATTCTATTAATATTGTTTACTCATTGATTTTTGGATGTTAAACCTTGTAATTCTGCAATAAATCTCATTTAGTAGTAGTATATGACTCTTGTTATAAGTTTCTGATTGATTCTCTAGTATTTTATATGTAGAAAAACTTTGTTCTGTATTCTTAGACATATTGGTCTTTAATTTTATTTTTTGCATGTGGTGTTATTTAATAGCGTTCTAAGCAATATAAAACTGTCCTCAAACATTGGCCTGAAAATTTATATTCTCCTCTTTTATTTCATGGGAAGTTTGTTAAGGATTAGTGCTAATTCTTCTTTAAAAGTTTGATAGAATTGGCTGAGCTTCATGGCTCACACCTGTAATCCCAGCACTTTGGGAGGATGAGGCAGGAGGATCACCTGAGGTTAGAAGTTCAAAACCAGCCTGGTCAACATGGTGAAACCTCGTCTCTATTAAATATACAAAAATTAGCCAGGCGTGGTGGTGGGTACCTGTAATCCCAGCTACTCAGGAGGCTGAGGCAGGAGAATCGCTTGAACCCGGGAGGCAGAGGTTGCAGTGAGTCAAGATCGTGCTATTGCGCTCCAGTCTGGGCAACAAGAGTGAAACTTCTTCCAAAAAAAAAAGTTTGGTAGAATTTACCAATGAAACCATCTAAACTTGTATTTTTCCTTGTGTAAGATTTTTGGTTTTGTTTTTAAATTGTTAGTCATTTTTTTTAACTTGTTATAGGTCTGTACAGATATTCTATTTATTCTTGAGTTACTTGTGATCATTTTTGTCTTTCCTGAAATTTGTCCATTATATCTAAGTTACTTAAGTCATTTATAAACAGTTATGCATATTTCCTTACAATTTTTTTGTAAGATTCATAGTGAGTTTCCTCTTTAATTACAGACTTAGATAATTTGAGCTACTGTCCTTTGTTCTTTGTTAGTATAACTAAATGTGTTTCATTTTTATTGATCACTTCAAAGAAACATTTGATTCTATTGATTTTCTCTGTTGTATTCTATACTTGATTTCATTTATATCTTGCCTAGTACTTATTATTTCCTTTCCTTTGCTTGCTTTTAACAGAGTTTTCACTTCATTTTGTAGTTTGTAGTTTGTACTCTCTTTTTCTTTTTTTTTGAGAGGGGTTCTCACCCTGTCACCGAAACTGGAGTGCAGTGATGTGATCTCGGCTCACTGCAACCTCTGCCATTCGGGCTCAAGTGATGCTCCCACATCAGCCTCCTGAGTAGCTGAGACTGCAGGCACACACCACCATGCATGGCTCTCTTTTTTTTTTTTTTCTTTTTTTTGTACTTTTGGTAGAGGCAGAGTTTCACTATGCTGCCCAGGCTGGTCTCAAACTCCTAAGCTCAAGTGATCTGGCTGCCTCAGCATCCCAAAGTTCTGGGATTACAGGTGTGAGCCACCACACCCAGACTGTACTTTCTTAAAGTGTGAGTTTAGTTTAGTGATTTGAGATCTTTCTTGTTTTTTACTATAGTTGTTTACAACTATAAATTTCCACAAAGACTGTGTTACTTGCATTACATAAGTTTTGGTATGTTGTTTCTTGATTTTCATTCATCTCAAAGTATTTTCTGATATCCCTTGATTTCTTCATTGACCTTTTTATTACTTAGAATTGTGTTAAGAAATTTCAACATATTTTTAAGTTTTCTAAATTTTTCTGTCATGCATTTCACATTTAATTATATTTTTGTTAGAGAACATACTTTCTATAATTTCAATATTTGCACGTTTAAGAAAGTTTGTTTTATAGCCTAACATAAATTCTTGCCTAAAGAATGTTTCATGTGCGTTTCAGATAAATGCGTATTTTGTTGTTGGTTGTAGTATCATAGACATTTATTATATCAAATTGGTAGATAATGTCATTTAAGTCTTGTATTTTCTTACTGATCTTCTGTCTAGTTATTGTATTCATTATTGAAATAGATGTATTGAATTCTCCAACTACTACTGCTTCTAGTTGTCTATTTCTCTTTTCAATTCTGTCAAGTTTTGCTTCCTAAACTTGGTACTGTGTTGATTGGTGAATATGTTTACAATTATTAAATCTTCATGATGGATTGCATTTTTGTTATTATAAAATGTCCTTTATCTTTAGTACAAATTTTTCTATTAAAGTCTGTTTTTTTCTGATATTGGCACAGTGACTCATGCTTTTTTTTTTTTTTTTTTTGGAGACAGAGTCTCATCTGTCACACAGGCTGGAGTGCAATAGCACAATCTCGGCTCACTGCAACCTCCGCCTCCTGGGCTCAAGCGATTCTCCTACCTCCTACCAAGCAGCTGGGATTACAGGGATGTGCCACCATGCCCAGCTAATTTTGTATTTTTAGTAGAGGTAGGGTTTCACTGTGTTGCTAAGGCTGGTCTTGAACTCCTGACCTCAGGTGATCTACCCGCCTCGGCCTCCCAAAATGCTGGGATTACAGGCATGAGCCACTGTGCCCAGCCCATGCTCTCTTTTTATTACTACTTGCATGGTTAACATTTCTCCATCCTTTCACTTTCAACCTATTTGTCTATTTGAATGTAAAGTGTGCCTTTTGTAGATATACAGTTGGAACACTTTTTTTAATCTTTCTGCCCATCTCTGCTTTTTGATTGAAATTTTAACTCTTTTGTCTTTAATATAATTGTTGATAGGTAAAAAGTCTATCATCTTGCTATGTTTTAAAAAATATATCTTTTCTTGTTGTTCTTTTCCTCTATTACCACCCTGTTTTGTGTTAAATAGATATTTTCCAGTGTATCCTTTTAGGACCTTTGATGTGTATCTTAATTTATTATTTGGAGGTTTTTTTGTTTTGTTTTTTTACTTAGTAGTTGCCCTTGGGATTACAAACACATCATGCCTTATGACAATCCACTTAGAGTAATACTAACTTTACTATTATTATTGTTATTATTATTATTTGAGGCAGGGTCTCACTCTGTTGCCCAGGCTGGAGTACAGTGAAATGATCATGGCTCACCATAGCCTTGACCTGCTGGGTGTGAATGATCCTTCCACCTCAGCCTCTCAAGTAGCTGGGACTACAGGTGCATGACACTACTGGCTAATTTTTTTAACTTTTCTTAGAGACGAGTTCTCACTTTGTTGCACAGGCTGGTCTCAAACTCCTGAGCTCAAGGCATCTTCCTTCCTTGGCCTTTCAAAGTGCTAGAATTACAGGCATGAGCCACCACACCTGGCCAGTAACTTAATTTCAATAGTATACAAAAAGTTTGCTCCTATTTGTTGGTTTTCTTCTCTTTTTGCTGTGATTGACATGCTAATTACATCTTTATATATTACAAGCCCATCAAAACAGTTTTATAAATATTGCTTTATACATATCTCATTTAAATCAAATGGAAGAAGACAAGCATTGTAAACAAAAATAAGTTTATTTTATAGTTGCCTATATTGTACCCTTACCCATAATTTTTGTGTCTTCATGTGGATTTGAGCTATTGATTTGTGTTCGTTCCATTCATTCTTAGGGATTTTCTTTGTTATTTTTGTAGGGCAGGTCTGCTAATTATAAATTCTTTGTTTTTTTATTTATCTGGAAATGTCTTAATTAACCCTCCCTTTTTAAAAGTTCTCATAATTTTTTCTTGAAAATTGGTCATTTTAAATATTATAATTTGACAATTCAGGAAATCACATTTTAGCACACACTAGGGCTAGCTATTTTTTTTCTATTTGTTGTTTTTGTCAATTATTAGTTTGTTTATTGTTTTATGGGGTCTAATTCTGTGAAGTGTATTATCTTTTGAGTGTAGCCAGTGAATTATCTGCTTGGTTACTGATTCATTAAAAATTTGGACATATTTTAAAAAAATGTAAGGCACCGGCCAGGTGCGGTGGCTCACGGCTGTAATCCCAGCACTTTGGGAGGCCGAGGCGGGTGGATCACCAACTCCGGAGATCGAAACCATCCTGGCTAACACGGTGAAACCCCGTCTCTACTAAAAATACAAAAAATTAGCCAGGCGTGGTGGTGAGCGCCTGTAGTCCCAGCTACTCGGGAGGCTGAGGCAGGAGAATGGTGTGAATCCGGGAGACGGAGCTTGCAGTGAGCCGAGATGGTGCCACTGCACTCCAGCCTGGGCGACAGAGGGAGACTCCCATCTCAAAAAAAAAAAGTATGGCACGAGTAAGTCTGCCAGTGTTTGGTGCATATGTTAGGTCATACATTCAATGCTCAGGCAGGCAATTTACAACTCTTAGTCTTTACTTCCTGCCTACACAGGTCCCAGTTTTGTCAGAGGTAATAGATTAAGGCATTCTCAGGTATTTTCTAAGCAGTTACATAGGCCTACACATATGCATTGCCTTCTATGTCCTTGGGTTGCGTTGGAAGTTTTTCAAACCCTCCTACGGATATCTCATTCTCAAGATTTTCCATTTATGACTTCTAATCAGCTTGTGTTTGTTCTAACAAGCAGTGCTGCTTCAGCCACTGCAATGTTAAACAACTTCCACTGATCATTTTTGACAAATGCCCTACAGATAGAGCTAGGTGAGCTCTACTTTTCTCAGGATGTCAAAGAGACAATCCCTGAGAAAAGTATTTCCTGAGGAACTGCCAGACAGATCAAATAGTGACAGATTTCAAGAGATTAGGCTTTGTGGAGAGCTCCAAAAACATTCTGTCCCATCCATAGGCTGCTAGACTTCTGGTTTTTTGAGACAGAGTCTTGCTCTGTCGCAGAGGCTGGAGTGCAGTGGCGTGATCTCCGCTCACTGCAAGCTCCGCCTCCCGGGTTCACACCATTCTCCTGCCTCAGCCTCCCGAGTAGCTGGGACTACAGGCGCCCGCCACCACACCCGGCTAATTTTTTGTATTTTTAGTAGAGACGGGGTTTCACCATGTTAGCCAGGATGGTCTGGATCTCCTGACCTCGTGATCCGCTGCCTCAGCCTCCCAAAGTGATGGGATTACAGGCCTGAGCCACTGCGCCTGGCCTAATCTTCTGGTTTTAACAGCTACCACGTTTACTAGGCTGATGGTTTTTCAGGCCACTACAGAGCATGTTAAGAGGATGAGAATACGGCAAGCAAAAATAACAAAAAGATCAATTTCTTACCCAGATATAGCTATTTTTCTTGAATAGGTGCTCCATGAATTGTTGCAAGCTTTTGCTTTAATAGCTGAGTTCTGAAAAAGTTAGTTTTGGCATTTCTCGTGAGTGTTGCCATTGCTTTAATGGAAGTGAAGTCACTCACAGATCCTTATTTTACCATTCTTTGAAGTGCTTAGTGCCAATATTTTAACTTTTATTTTTAAATCCAACTTTCTGCTATATCATATCAATATGGGGAAAATTTTTATTTTTCCCATATTTTTATTTAAAAATAAAACTTTTATTTTTAAATCCAACTTTCTGCTATATCCTATCAATATGGGGAAAATTCCAGTAAGGTTGAAAACACTGGAAGAATACCCATGGTAACTAAACTAACTTGAGAAAGTCATTATATTGTAAAACAGCATGACCATTTCAGTTAAACCTTCTTTAGTAAATTCCAGGTATTCACTGAAAGACCTTGAAATGTTCTTTTTCATCATTGATACACATAGGTTTTCTCATGTGTAGTTGGGCTAATATTATGTTCTAAAAGATTCTTGCAAATCTTCAATGATACATTTTAGTAAATTGAACTTTTGTTTATGACTTTTCAAGTATCGGTAAACTAATTAATACTAATGGATGATAGAACAATCTCAAAGAAATGCTGATTTATGCATGTTGATTTCATGTTTCCTGGAAGTAGAAAATATTGAGTGACACCATCAGGTTTGATTAAGAGTAGAAAAAGTCAAGGATCAAAGGCTTTAATTTATGTAATGATCTGTCTTTTTAGCCAAATATTTTCATCTATAAAATATTTCTTTAAGCATAATACCAAAAATATGATTAAGCTATTGTTAATTAAAATACTAAGTGCCTTTGCGATTTTGTAAAGTTTTACAAGCTCAGAGACAGAATACTGACTTATCCCTATGAATCCAGTCTGAGCTTTTCTGAATCTGCTTACAAATTCTTTGATATTGATGTGACTTGTCTAGAAGCTGGACTTCAAAGACAAACCAATATCATTAGAAAAAAAAATAATTTTCTTCCTTCCCCCCATCTTATGATCAGGGAAACTTTTAATCTCAGTTCTGAATAGAAAAAAGAATGTGTGTTTGAACTTTTTTTTCTCTTTTAAGAAAGATTGAAGGAAGACTTCAAAGAACCTGTCACAAAAGGTATCATACCTTGGGTTGAAGGTGTGATTTCTATAGACCTCAGTTCAGCCCTCAGGGATACGTATAGATCTATCTCCAAATGGATACAGGACTGCCTTAGATCTAGTCATTTCTTAAAAGTAAAGTTAGACTTGCAAAGACAGGATGTAGAAAGTAGAATTTAAAGCACCGGATGCCACTACACAAACTATCAATATTGATTTAAGTTGTGTTCCTCCTATGAAACATAACCTCAGTGTCTTGCTTGCACTGGTTTTCTCCTTCTGCAGAAAACAAAACCAATCATAGAAAAGCCAGTATTTTTATTATAATTTGAACAATGTCCAGGAATTTATGTAGTCCATTATGGTTCTGCATTACCAGCCTCATGAAGGAAGAGATGAAAAAATGAGAGGAAAAAAGAGAAGAGGAAAGAGGAGAAAGAAAAAATATGTATAGTTATCCAGCAACCTATAAATATTTGTCTAGGTATCTGGGTACTGAAATATCTCATGTACCACATAAATATACACACCTACTATGTACCCACAATGTTTTAAAAGTTAGCATATGAAAAGAAGCAGAAATGAGAGGTGAACTAGCCCAGGTTTTGAGCCCATGTTGTAGAAGTCTCTAAGACCCAGTAGCCTCCTTGCCCTTCCTGAATATTGGTAGTTGGACCATTTCTTGGATTCCTAGGTGTAGTAAATTTTCTCTTTGCTTAAAAAAAAGCACCTGGCTAACACAGTGAAACCCCGTCTCTACTAAAAATACAAAAATTAGCCGGGCATGGTGGTGGGCACCTGTAGTCCCAGCTACTCGGGAAGCTGAGGGAGGAGAATGGTGTGAACCCGGGAGGCGGAGCTTGCAGTGAGCCGAAGTCATGCCACTGCACTCCAGCCTGGGTGACAAAGCGAGACTCCATCTCAAAAAAAAAAAAAAAAAAAAAGCACCAGCTTTAAACCAGAGAAGGTAGAAGTTTGAATTCCAGCTTTGTCATTCGTTAGATGCAGAACTATAGACATATTATGTCAGCCTTTGTTTCCTAACCTGAACAATGGGAACAATATAATGTCTATCTCATAGGAATGTCAAGGTTACAAAAATACAACAATGCATGTTAAATGATGGTCACAGTCTCTCACTCAGTAAATATTGTCTATTGTAGCCCTAACAAAAATCAAAAGAATTCACATCTCACTTATGTAAAAAGTTTTATTTGGGAATCTCTCACTGTTAACACTAGTATTTCTCTCCTCTCCAATTTTAGCTGTTAACACTAGTATCCCTCTCTTCTCCAAAGTTTAACTTTGGGTTTTTATTCATTTCTTCCTTTTTAAGTAAAAATTTGATCTCACTACAAACCAGCTCCTCTGGCTTACAGATACTTCTGACCATCTGTTGCCCATCTCTAGCAATAGCCAATTACTCACAATGCATCCAAATGTTCCAGAAATGTTTTTAATTAAAATATGTAAAAATATTATAGGAAGAAAAAATACATTGCTGCATCTCTACCTTTTACCAAATCTTTTCCAATTCAGAAAAGAATCATGTGTAGCAAGTTGAAGCTACTTCTTGCAACCAGTTTCTTCTCTCTTTCTTTCAACTTCTATGAATGACAAAAAAGACATACTCATTCTAATGAATACATCCTAATAAATGAGTCACAGAAACACATATGGCCTATTTCAACAACAGACACTCTAGAATCATAAACAGCATCTCTTTTATTTCTTCCCTTGGTCATGGTTTAGCACACACGTGTGAAATTTTATTTTCATCATCAACACTATCAAAAATGTTGACAAAATGTTAGGTACAAAGAACAGAGATAGCTTAAAGCTTTAACATAGAAGTATCGTAAGTAATCCAAAGGCTCAGCAAGTTTAAAATCAGAGAGCAAATAGATAACATGTATGTGAATTGAAATGGGAAATATAACTATGAATAGGAAGGCAAGACCCCAGTATTAATTCAAAGAACACATTTAAACAAAGTGATTCTTAAGTAGGTTTTAAAAGAAGTAGATTAAAGTAGTAATCATCATGATCATCATGATCGTCATTATCATCATCATCATCTGGTATGCTTTAAGCTGGGTAGACTTGGAAACTGTGCATTGTGGTAGCTAGACTGATTGTTCAATTCTGACTAAGGCCTGAGTTGCATCATAAATGTATACCAAAGCTTGATTTTAAATTATCACTCTGCTATATAATTGATTTACCTTATTGACCTAAAACATGAATCTAAAGATGCCTCCCTCTTTTGTCTCTTCTTTGGCTCAATTTTTTAATGTAATTTTTAAACGCCTTTACACTTTAGAAAGTATACTTGTCCTTATCAATTTTATCTTTTGGAAATTTCTAGGACTTAAAAACATATAGTATTATGAACATATTAGAATCCAAGCAAAACAAAAGACCCACATTTTTTCTAAGTGAAATTAATGGACATGATATAATATAAAATCTTAATAATTTATATATATTTTCTTATATATATTTTACACAGTGAATACATACTGTATAAAATTTATTGAAGTAATATATTCAAG
Source organism: Pan paniscus (assembly GCF_029289425.2). Lineage (NCBI taxonomy): Eukaryota > Metazoa > Chordata > Mammalia > Primates > Hominidae > Pan > Pan paniscus. The sequence goes on along the minus strand of NC_073263.2, from coordinate 56,229,673 downwards.
GTAATATTATATCTCTTTTTCCTTGTTCTAAACTGTTTTTTAATAATTGTCACAGTAGTTTGAATATAGGTGGTCAATTCTCTCCATCCAACTTCAAGTGGTGGATGAAAAAATTGTTCTATTTGGATTAATATTGATCGACTTTGTTTTCTTATTTTTATCTTTTTTGGCTCATTTTACACCTATCTGTATTTCAACTGTTGTGGATATTGAATTCTTCACTGGGACTAGATATTGTACATTTATTTTGTTCTTGAATTTCTTGATACATGTGTATTTTGGTCTTACAAAAATAATTTCATATTGATGAATACTGAAGTTTATCAGCATAGAAGCTAAATCATATTGTATATATAACATGAGATTTGATTTCAAAAAATAAGGAAGTTCTATGCATTAATTCAGACATGTAATAATTGCCAAGATTACTTGTACTTTAAACATTTAAACTGTACACATCTGTGCTTCTGTTACAAAATTCATTCAGTATCTCTGACCCTATCAGTTAGAATCCCAGCAACTACTCACATTGGGTAATTTAAGGAAAGCTTAATAGATAGATCTTTTGACATAAAGGTGAAAGGAAAGCCACATTAGGAAAATGTAATTCCCAAGCAAGTAACAACCAGTTGCCTGTACCACTCAAAGGTGACAGGAGGTCAGTGTTGTAAGATGCATCTAATAGGAATTGTGACTTTTAGTCACAGAACACAGCCATCCTACAAGGAAGGAACCAGACTTCACTCTCCTCCTCCCCTCAGAGCTATTGTCACTGCTTATTACTAATCAAACTCAACTAGGAGCTAGAGAACAAGAAAGCCCACTGATGTGGTCCACACAGGTCAGCCATCGGGGGCATAGAGCAGGAAGGAGAAAGTGGAAAGTCCTGTATGCTTGCTGAGTCTGTTTATTATGTTCAAGAAAGTTTTAAACTTTATTACTTATTTCACGGTGCTTAGATATAATGCCAAATACTTTCCAATCAAATCAATTACAGAAAGAAGAAAACCATATCCTCCAAATTTTCTTCTTATCATACTTGGGGTTTTGTTGAATAATCTCTCTCATAGCCCATTCCCCTCATTCCTCCTTCAAAAAGTCTTCTTCGCAAGTATTTAATTTCTCTGAAAATTAAATGTACCCTGTCTTCATTTAATTTTCTTTATACCTGGATTTTTATTTCTTCCTACAGGTTCAGTTTAAATGGCATCTTCTTAGAGACAGTCTCTCAGTCTGGAAATGGAAACACTATGGGGTAATATGGTAATAAATAATTTAATTATAAAAGCTGTATTTTACAGACATGTAGAAGCAGCTGAGGAAGTAAACTGGAAGGAGGGCTCAGAGGATCAGAGAAATAGTCACTAATTGCTTTCTCTAAAGTGCTGATCATGACTGAAAAATCAGAGCATGCAAGGAAATTGAAATACCAAGCACATGAAACTGTTACAGTGGGACTGGGAAGGCAAACTTATGGTGAGGTCTATGGGCAGATATAGCTACTGTGTAGCTGCCATCTCAAGCTATAATTATCCAGCCTCCTATGCCTCTATCTTCTACTGTGTCTAACCATGGCAACATTTAGAGAATAATGGATTGTGTTTCACTCTGATTTATCCAGATTCCTCAGTTGGATGACTCTAACTAGTATGAAAAAAAGACACTGGGAATCCCAGGGCCTGGCTTAAGCAGGTTGTCTTAGTCCATTCAGGCTGCTACAACAAATCACCTTAGTCTGCGTAGCTTATAACAACAGAAATTTATTAATACTTCTCACAGTTCCAGAGGCTGGGAAGTGAAAGAGGAGCTAGCAGATACATAAGCTGGTGAAGGCACATTTCCTTGTGCATCCTGACATGCTGGAAGGAGCAAACACGCTCCCTGAAACCTGTTTTATGAAGGTGCTCATCCCATCCATGAGGGATCCACACTCATAATCTAATACCTCTTGAAAACCCTGCCTCCTAATATTACATTGCTACAAAAGTAATTGTGGTTTTTGCCGTTGAAAATAATTAACCGCAATTACTTTTGCACCAACATAATACCATCAACTTGGGGGTTAGGATTTCAACATACAAATTTTCATGGGACACAAACATTCGTAGGACAGATGACCATAAAAGAAACCTAACAGCGACGACTTCCCCTTCCGTTTATCTCTATCACATAATTTCATTTCATCACAACTTTTATGGCTATCTGAAATCAGGACAAGAGTCTATTCTGCCTTGTCTGCTGATGCCTCCCCATACTTAGCAAACTACCTGGCTTTTGATAGGTTTTATTTTTTAAATAAATATGCTTTGAACTAATTAATAATGAATGAATGTTTGTACGGAGGATGAGTCAATAAATCAATCAAATATAATTAAAATGAATTTACATTATGGTGCATTAGGAGGTAAGAGCTAGTTTAATTTTCAAATTTATGCAAAATGTTGACTTACAGGCTAAACAATCTTTGACAAATTGCAAGATTCTGATAAGTCACTCTTTTCTCTTCGATGTTGTTATCTGCGAACTCACGTTCAATTTACTCCATTTTCTTCTAGTCACAACATTTATTATCTATTCCACTTTGTATTGCCACCTTTTATATCCCCATTGTCCATGAATTCTGCTGTTTTCATCTATTCATAGCTAAAGAATGTAAAAAAAAAGTCATGTGAACTCATTTGTTGTAAAAGTCCATATGTTGTTGTCCTTATCTTTTGCTTGGGTTTTGCAGAGTATGGTTTAGTTAATGCCAGTTTCTCTAGAAACATATTTTGTACCATCCTATTATGGCCACAATCTATGTATAGAAAAAAAAAAAAGAAAAACAGAGTCAAAAAGTAGGCTAGAAAGAAATATGTTGCAAAGAGTACATTTCTTTGGTCCTGTATATCATTCACAATTTCTTTTCTTACATTCACACATTCCCCTACGGTGTCTAAATTCTCCTCCACATTAACTTATTTTCCCTGTTTCAGTATATCAGTGTCCCCATCTGGCCTGTTAAATAGCATGCTCAACAGTGTTATAAAGTTGTATCTTAGTAGCCTGAAATAATCAATTCACTTCTCTAAGGACCTATTTAGCTTCAAGAGAGTAACATAGGCTCCTAGAAGATGTGTGGTTAAAAAACAAACAGAACAAAACTATGTCTTTTTATTAAATCATATTTTTCTCCAATAGTAGAAATAATTATAATTAAAAACAATAATTTTTGAGCCATGAAAATAACAGTAATCTATATTTTCCATTAAACTTTGTTTAACCTTGTATTCAAGGAACCACAGTTTTTAAACAATGCTAGATCGTAAGATATGCTGTTTCTGTGTAGCTGTAGGAATTATAAACTTAAACATTATCTCCTCTCAACATGCTCCTCCTCCACCATATGTACCACGAAGCTAATGAAAACAAGATCAAGTTCTCAGATATCTACCAAATAGAAATAAATGAAAATGAAAATTATCTCCTAACTCATAATCCTCTCAGAAAGAAATCATGCAATGGTGGACTTGGACAATTACAGAACTTTCTGATCTTTGCATTGAAGGATGTCTGGAAGAGGCTTCTGTATTAGAAGATGGAAAGTTTAGTCAAACATCACCCTAATCTTGTGAGAAAACATTTTAAATGGTCCATTTTCAAGGCATGATAAATCTAAGTACTGGCAGCCAGCCTACGGATGTGACAAAATGCACGGCCCATGCACCTAGAAAGTCACGATAAGTGAACAGAATGTAGAGGAGGGGTCAGCTCATAAAAGGGAAGGAAGTTTCATCATTGGGAAATTGAAACTTAAGCGAGGATGGGATATAACTTTATAAGGGGGATAATGAAACTCAGACGCTGTCCTGGAAGATTGTAACCCCATGGTACTCAACCAATGAGGACCTGGGGGAGGGAGGTGCATGCTAGGGGATAAATTACCTGCTGTAACAGGCATGGGTGTGCCTGCTGGGGATAAATTACCTGTTGTAACAGGCACTGGGTGTGCCTGCCTACCAGACACCCCATCTTGCAAGACCATCATAGAAAGTCTCGCTTCTGCTGTTCTTCTTGACTCTGAGTCCATTGTTTGGGTTTGAATGGGTGAATGTGTTTCTCACAATCTGGATCTGTGAATCCCAAACAATGTTTTGGTGTTGAAATATTAAATTTTCTGGGTCACAAAGTCCAAAATAGAGCATAATCTTGCTTTATTCCGGGAAATTTTTTGAAAACATATAATATTTGATAAATTGATTAAACCACCTGACAGTTTAATTTAGTATCCTGGCTGATTAAGTCCAGAGAAAAAAACCATTTATTTGAACTGTTTGTAGAATATACAAGAAAAGAAAACAGTCATACACACATATGCATAAAGAAAAAATTTATACATGACTGAGGAATAAGCTAACATGAAGTGTTATGAAAGGCCCAGGACCACATCTTATTACATGCTTGCCAATAGGTGGGCAGAGCTAAAATTAAATCCCAGTCCTGTGCCTTAGTTTCTTTGTTTGCGAAATTCATGTGAGATACCATAATTATAACATGTATCACAGTGTTTGAACATAGGTAATGATCAATAAGTGCTAAGTTATTATTGTTTTTACTTCTTCAACAAAGTTTCTCTAAATTCCTATCTTATGTTCAAATAATTTCTAGACATTGGAATACCTCAGTAAACAAAATATATTCCAATAGAAGCAAAATATATTCTAGTAGGATCAGATGGATATGATACACACACATATACACATACAGGTACACATATATGCATATGTGTTTGTGTACTATACTAGAAAATTGCTAGTGCTATGGTAGTGATGCATAGCATTTTAAAATTGTGATGAGGAAATGTATCAATGAGGATTTCATCTTTGAACAAATATTTAAATGAAATGAATGATTGAATCATGTAGATATGTGAGGAAAAACATTTCAGGCCTTTTCCTGATAGCATGTTTTGAGCAACAAGGTGCCAGTGTGAGTGAGGCTGACTGAGTGAAGAGGAGAGTGACGGTAAACGATGTTATCAAACTTCAGGGAGGGAGTCCTTATAGAAATTTGTAGTGCAATGAAAAGATTTAATTTTAAGTGAGCTGCAAAGACATTTAAAAGCTTGAGCAGAACAGTGATAATGTGGGATACGCTATTCAAAAGTATATCCACTTTGGTTTTTGTTTCTGTTTTAATAGTAGAGTTTAGGGGATAGGGTGGAAGCAGTGAGACCAGAAAACAAGTGGAAATAATCTATGTAATATATGATAATGACTTGGAGCAAGATGTTTATAGTGGAGATGGTGAGATGTGGTAGATTCTGAATATATTTTTAAAGAAAAGATGACAGGATTTGCTGATGGGGGCATGGAAGTAACAGAATATGGATGTGAGAATTAAAAAGAAGACAGAAATGACACTTTGCAGAAAGTGGTACTTGGATGAAGTAACTAGCAGAATGGTATTTAGATGAGGTAACTAGAAGAATGCTAATCATTGTAGCTGGAGCAGACTTGGGAAAACAATGCCTGGAGTTTATTGTTGGACATTAATTCAGTTTTAAATATCTAGGTGGAGATACTGAATAGAGAAATTGAAATGTGAGTTCAGGTGTTCAAACCTTTTGAGGAAAACCTGGACAGGTTATTTGGATATACAAAGGGTTTTTAAATTTAAATGTCTGAAGGAGATGTTCAAGTGAAAATATAGATGGAAGGGAAAAAAAAGGCACATCAATAGAGACCTCTGACATCTAGAGGTCAAGGGTATTAACGTGTTTGAAAAGACACAATGAAAAGGAGTAAACCACAATATGAGTAATAATAGAAGACAGTGGTATTCCAGAAATGTTGTGTTGAGTTGAGAAGTATTAGGTAATTTTGTTACATCAAACACTGCAGATAAGGCAACTGAAATTAAGACCAGTTTATTGGGTGCTAGGGCCTGCTCCACCAGCAAGCAAGAGCCAATTGCATGCATTTCTTCATGTTCTGTGTTCACTGACATCATGTTAAAAACTTGAAATTCACCATGGTTGGAGTATTTACAGCATGGAAATCAGCAGACTCTAGGAGCCAGAGAGAGATTTTTTTCTTTCCTTAAGAGGCATTGTTAAACATTAACCAGCACACCAGTGACTAAGACGTGATGTTGGATCTAGTAATGTGTAGGTTACTGGAGACTTTGAGGTGAACATTTTCAGTAGAGTATTGAGGGGAAATGCCTCAGTGAAGTGGATTCAAGAAAAGAGAAAAGAAAGAAAAGCCAGCCATTGAGTATACGTAATTCTTTCAAGAAAAGTTTAGGTAAAAAGGCAGTAACTAGAACAAAATATGTGTCAAGAGAAATTCTTTATTTTATTTTTAAGATGGGGTTTATAGCACTTAACATGTGTTGTTAGGAGCTGATGAGATTGATTGAGGAGCTAGAGGAGACATATGACAATGAAGAGAGAAAAAAGTTGTTGAAAAGGATGGAAATATAGTGGTCAAGTAGAAGAGCTGTTTAAAGAATAGTATGGACTTCTCATCCATGACAATAAGAAAGAATATAGAGTATATGGCTAACAACATGCTAAGGAAATTTTGTTTATGACTATTTCTGTTCCCAGAGTGAAATCTGCAGCTGGAAATGAGAATGGGCAGAAAGCAGCTAGAGTTGTGAAGCTAAAGGATGAGATGGGAAGAAATAGGTTAATGAATAGGTAGGAAAATGTTAAAGGTCCCCCTGGCAGGACTAAGGGCCCCTTGATGCTAATAGTCATGATATTAAAATAAAGCCAGTAAACAGGACTAGCTTTCTGCAGCAACAATTGACTTCAGGAACAGGCAAAGAATTGCATCTATCAGCAGATAAGTATAAAAGAAAGCATGGCTGTGAAAATGGAATTGATAATGCAAAACACAGATTAAAATATGAACTATGGAATCAAAGGTAATTAAAGAGGGAAATGAAAACATTATGAAGATGAGGAGAACTTAAATGGTGAACTATTTCAATGGAGTCCAAGAGAGTAGTTTTGAGCAACTTAAGGGTAAGCTGAATAGATAAGTATTAAAAATTCAGCTTCATGAAATTATATTTGTGGAGTTGTTAAAGGAAGTGGGGTCTAGTTACTGAGATATCGCATTATTGAAAAAAGCATCTATGTTGTTTGCAAACACTAAGAATTATGACAGAGTTTTTACTAAAATTAAAATGCATGAAAATGAAAATGCAAGGAAATGAAATCTACAAACATTGAGAGAAATTGAGCTGGATCAGAGATTGACTGCAAAAAGAGAGGTAACTAAAACCACTATGAGATATCATTTCACACTCACTAGAATGGCTATATTAAAAAAGACAAATACTGTTGATGTTGATGTGAAGAAATGAAACTCTCATGCCTTGCTTGTGGAAATGGGAAGTGATATAACCACATTGCAAAACAGTTTGACAATTTTTAAAAATATTAAACAAATTTACTCAATTATCAAGAAATTTCCTAGGTTTATACTTCAGAGAAATAAAAACATATGTCCAAATAAAGTCTTGGAAGCAAGTGGAGATACTAAAATTATTCAAAATAACCAATATATTTAAAAAATCCAAATAACCAACAATTGGTTAGTGGATCAAGAAAGTTGCTACGTCACTACAGTGAAATATTATACATTTGTGAAAAGGAATGAAATACTGATATATGCTCTGACATGTGTAAACCTGATGAACACTATGCTAATTGTAAGAAGACTGACAGAAAAGATCATGTGTTTTATCATTCCATTTATAGAAAGTGTTCATAAAATCAAATTTATAGAGACAAAAAATAGATTAGTGGTTGATTGAGTCTGGCATGGGAAAGAAGATCAGTTGTCAAGAAGCATGAGAAATCTTACTGGTTGCACAATGCATCAGATTTACTAAATAATTTCCAAAACTATATAATTATACACTTAAAATGGATGAGTTTTATAGTAAGATAATTATACCTTAATTAAATTGCTTAAAAATGATAGCTAAGGTGGTTTTAAAAAGGAGGGTAACAAGTGAGGGTTTTTTTCTTGTAACATAAGATTCAAGGCTGCGTGCTTTTTTTGTTTGTTTGTTTGTTTGTTTGTTTGTTATTTTTTACTTTTTTTGGTTGGGGTGGGGCAGGGAGAAGGAAAGGAGACTGGTATGGAAGCAGCAATGAGCAAAGGGTACTTTATCGTACTTCTAATTCCAAGCTGTGGGAGAAAGAAAAAGAAAATCGTTTACTCCTGGAGAGATTCAGTGTCCTCAAAGTAGAGATAGCAGTCAGAGCAAGAAAGTAAAAAGAACATTCAGAGAAGGGATTGAGAATATAATGAATTTTGCTAGTGATTAAGTCTTTCAAAGGCTGAGCTAGAAGTGTTTCAAGAACTGAAAAGGCATGAGGGAATGGATCAGAAAAGGGGATAGATGTACAGAGCTTAAAAAGTGTGAGGATCCAGATTAACCTGTGAGTCCTGTTTTACCTTGGTAGTTGATACAAACCAAAATAAATGGTATCATGAACTGTGAAGACTCTGAAATTCTACTCTTATTCCAAGCAAACAAGTTAGCCTGTCACTGTTTTCTGAATGCTGGCAGAAGACATTAGATTCCTGCATCAGAAATAAAGAACTTTTTAACTCAAAGTACAGCAAGCAGCATGCACTTCATATTCACATTGGTTTCTCTTGATCCAAGTAGAAACTGTGCATGCAGTGTTTGCATCATAAATAAGAAACACCAATATTAAGGAAATCAAATCACTTATATTTGGCAACAAGTTAACATGCATCGAATTTGACTTGGAAAAGACATTTTACTAGATAATAAATGAGTCTGCTCTCTGATTCAGAAGGTAATATGGTATCTGTCTTCCAAGGCCGTTTGCTGTAGAAGCATCAAAAAGATACTCTACAACAAATATTTTCAGTGCCTCTACTCACAAGACATGCCGAAATGCAGGAGATCCATGGAGACTGTCCCAAAAAAGGGCACAACAAAATTGATCCTTGTGGTTTCAATCAGACTATAATAGTAAGACAATGAACTACTGGAGAAATAGAGTGAGTGGCAGAGGGTTCTTGTGCACTAATTGCTCTTAGATTTATGGAATTTTCAGCAGAGGTCTTATTGGAAATACATAGCGCTCTGAGGTTCTTTCTAATGCATACAAGTTACAAATTTACCCAGTTCTCAGATTAATGTGAAGACTAAGAAGTATTAGATTATTATTTAAAAATGTCCAATTTACCTTCAGTTTCATAGAAGATGAAACTTTTTCACTTCTTTGATGATGGATTAAGCATTATGATTTTCTTGGACACAAATGGTATATTTATAGACCTAAGTAGACATAAGGGGATATTTGAACTGTGCTTGTACAACTGGTCTTGCTCTTTTTTCAGTCTGTATTAACTCCATGGAAAGAACATGGACAATCCATTTAAGGACATCCTGGATGAGCTGGATGAGCCAACCCACAGTGGCAAAAGTGGAATTTAGCTGAGATCAGCAGAGCTACCCAGACTAGCTAAGCTAGATCAGCCAACTGCCTACCAATCTGCAGATGGGTAAGAATAAATGATATGTGTGCGTGTTTTCTTAAGTAATTGAATTTAAGGTGCTTTTTTGACAACAGCTAAATAATATACAGCTTTAATTCAGAAAAATAAATTTTGACTGAAAGATGTAAATACGTTTGGAAAAAGGCAGAAGATTTATATGACCTGAAGAGAAACCAGAGTATAAGTAAATACTTTTGGAACATGAGATACCAAAGGGAAGTACAGTTTGCAACAGGGATCACAGAGGTGCCTGTGTGTTTGCTGACATGACAAGCAGCTTGGGAGCAGGAATTCGTGGAAGAGTCTAGTCATCTAATTATGCCTTCAGGGATTCAGGCTCTTCAAATTCCAAAATCCTTAGCATTTTTTAGTTTGTTTCAGATTGACAAAAGGCTGCATTACAACTCCATTATATTGTTGTTCAGCATTACTAATAATATTTAATATTATTTTAAAACACATCAATAATTATGTAATAATAATGTGAGACTATAATTATTAGACTTACTGACATTGTAGACAGATTCATAGACATAATTACAACTTCATGTACAGCTTGCATTTGACTCATAAAACCCTGAACTTAACAAAATCTGTGTAAATGAAAGGATATCTTAAAAATCAGAGTCTGGGATTATTTCCTTTTAAATTAAGTAATGACCCATTTTTAACACAGAGAATTTGATTAAGAAGTTTTTTCTTTTGCAGATATTAGAATTAATGAAGTGTTGATATTCATAAATATTTATTTACTACCACATCATATAAATGGAAATCCATATGGAACCCCACACATAAACAATATATAAGAAAACAAACAAAATAAATGCCCAATGTCCTATATGTGAAGTGAAAATTTTATTTTCCACCGAGGTAGTTTTATATAGTGTTTTGTACAGTTGAAATTATATATATTTTTTCTTTTTTTTTTTTTTTTTTTGGAAACAGTGTCTTACTCTGTCACCCTGGCTGGAGTGCAGTGGTGTGATCATAGCAAACTGCAGCCTCGACCTCCTGGGCTCAAGTGATCCTCTCACCTTGGCCTCTCAAGTAGCTGGGATTATGGATGCATGTCACCATGCCCAGCTAATATTTGTACTTTTTGTATAGATGGGGTTTTGCCATGTTGCCCAGGCTGGTCTCAAACTCCTGGGGTCAAGTGATTCAATTGCCTCAGCCTCCCAAAGTGTTAGGATTATAGGCATGAGCCACTGCGCCCTGTGAAATACTAATCATTTTTATCATCTTTTACCTATGCGAAGACAGTATGATCTGAAATGAAAACAGGCAATACTTATTATGCATTTTATATAAACAACCATTTCCCAAGTTTCACATTTACAAATTAGATATTCACTTATTGAAAGGAAAGAGAGAAACACAAATTTAATATCTGATGCAGCATTGTTATCTCATTTAAGCCTCATAAAAGCCCATTAACTTCTTGTTAAATATTAAAATATTATCCATTTTTAATTTGGGAGAGGTAGTCATAACTGTTGTAACTTGGCCATGGTTTAAAATATACATCATTCAACATTGCTCCCTTCATCAAAACCCCTTCTATATTTTTATTTAAAGGTATTCATTTTCTACAACAAATATACAGACTAATTATGCTGCATTTTTTTTAAAGGACATCAACTTGCTTTACACAAAAGAAGACACATTGAGAAAAAGGGAATTAGAAAGGCATAAGCAGTTTTATTAATATTATTACTGGCTGGGTGCAGTGGCTCATCCCCATAATCCCAGCACTTTGGGAGGCTGAGGTGAGAGGGTCACCTCAGACTGGGAGTTTGAGACCAGCCTGGGTAACATAGTAGTCTCTACAAAAAAACTTTAAATATTAGCCTGGTGTGGTGGTGCACACCTGTAGTCCCGACTGCTTAAGAGGCTGAAGCAGGAGGATTGCTTGAACTTAGGATTTCAAGGCTGCAGCAAGCTATGATTGTGCCACTGCACTCCAGCCTGGACAACAGAGCAAGACTCTATCTCTATTTAAAATATATATCTATATATTTAATTATTATTGTCCTTTTGGTCTTGCAAGCTAGAATAATCATTGTACATGTGCAAATTTAGCCACTTTTAAGTTTTGTTCATTTTGTATCTAAAATTTGCCTTATTTTATAATAATACAATGTTAAAAACAATTTTTAAAAAGGTAGTCTCCTAGATTTAACATTTTGATGATTGCAATTGGATGAACTGAGAGAAAGAATCAAAGATAATGGGATTCAGAACAAAATTTTTAATTGGTGGCGGAAACAAAAATGTTTGGAAGAGTAAAAAATGTGTATATATGTGTGTGTGTGTGTGTGTGTATGTATGTAATTTGGGCATGAAATGTTTTTACTGTATTTATACATATGCAGGAAGCATATTTCTGTAATGTCATCATGAGCTAGAAGTGGAGATAAGGCACAGGTAAATTTAATAACAGCTTAGAAATATTTCTGCTCCTGGTGAAATTACTCATTAGTTCCTTAAATAATAATCTCTGAAAGTATGACATTAGATTCCAGTATGACAATTATATGATGCACTTTACCCTTCTTAGTACTTGATTTACTCTATTTTTGCCAACATTGTATCTAAGTGAAACCAAAGGCTTTGCTTTTGAATCTCTCCCAAAGTTAGAGTAAAAGGGCTAAGATAAAGGTAGCCCGATTCTCAGGGCACTCTCTTAAATTCTTGCGGTATATCAAAACATCATTTTGTAGTTGTTGTTCAGATGGATGTGAAAGGAACTAAGAGCCTGGAGTGAACATAGGCTTCCCAAAAGGGTAAGTAAACACAGGAATTGCAAATGTGCAGCATTCTGAGGAGTGGACCTGTGCCCATTAGATTTTAGTTTTTGTGAGTCTATGGAAGCTTGCATTATAAATGAAGAGGAATAATAATACAGAAAGAAATATCAGACAGTAAACCCTGCAAGGAGAGAACGGAGAACTGACCAGTGGAAAAAATATAAATGCCCTTAAAAGCGAAAGTGTTGAAATCATTTATATGATTATCCTTTAACCCTCTCAAATCAAGTTCAAAGGAGCAGCTTAGTTATTACTATTTAATTGTTTTGCTGATACTTTTTTGTATCTCAGTAACTTTTAAAGCAGCTGTTTCCAGCCCTTTAAACTTGAGGACTTTTTTGCTTATTTGTGGTGGCGGATATCATGCAAATGATGCATGGACTTTTTCTTTTTTTTTTAAACTCATCAGCTATCGTTACTGTTAGTGTATTTTATGTGTGCCCCAGGACAATTCTTCTTCTTCCAATGTGGCCAAGGGAAGCCGAAAGGTTGGAGACTAATGTTTTAAAGCATCCAGTTAATTTTTACAATTACAGCTATATATGGCAAGACCAGCTCACTGTATGTATGATAACTTATGGAATCTAGTTACCAATCCAGTTGCAGTTTTGGTATTATAATTATTGGTTCCTTCATTTAAAGATACTCCAATGTTACAGATGCTCCAAGATCCAGTGTGACAAAATACCAAAAATTGTCAATTTCTTGTAAACAGTTAGAAGCATAATAGAGATTTTAAAGATTTAATCAGGCCCACAAAAATAGTTAAAAGAGAAAATCAGCAAAAGTAAAATTCTGAATTCAAGTTATCCCTTCAATGTCATGCTTGGAATTGATAAATTCTTCTTCTATATATGTGGCCAACCTAATGGCCAATACATTATCAGAAATTCAAAGAAATCTTGCAAATTTGAAATCAGATAATATGTCACTGACTGGCGACTTTGCAGGTAAAGAAAACAGCAAAGGCATGCTATTGACCTTTTATATATAGTAACATTTGTATTATGATCTGACTTCAATAAGCCCACATTGACATAGGGTCATTATGATGTTGCAGGAAAAACTTCCTTTTAAAGTACTCTCTATTGCTTATTTCTTTAAAAATTCACCTACAGCATCTAAAAAAAACCCTTTCATTTTGAATTTCCCTATGCTACAAACATCATCCTTGGGTTCATTTGTTAATGAATATGGCATAGTATCCACATTATTATATTAAAATTGCTGTAAAATAATAGTAAATGAAGAAAAGAATAAGATAATTAGATGCATGAAACTTCTATCACACATCATCTGTCATTTCACATGTATAAATCTATACAATTTGTAATGTAAGGAATCATTGCAAAATTCTACACTTTCCCATAGCACCAGCAATGAATTTTGCTGAGTAAGAGAAGACCAAAAGTACCCTTTAAGATTTGCATCTACTGCTTTTGCCTTTATTCCTATTGTTCTTAGACTTCACTCTCTATGAAACAATGTTCTTTCAGTACTGTTTTCTTTCTTCAATCATATTTCTAAGAATCGTGCTTTTGAAATTTCTAATTGAAATAGTAAAATGTGTTTTAGCTATTTTTAAGAAAAAATATAGTACTTTGTATTGAATATTATCTATATTTTTGGGTTCGATATTTTTCAATGCTAGATTAATGCAGGAAGGGTAGAGAGAGTCAGAAAAGAATTAATGATGTAAAATAATTCATAATATATATTGTTTTTCCTAGTTCTACTTTTGTCACTTTTGATACTGAAAGGAAGGTGTATGCTTTCAAATTCAGTTATACTTGGAGTGTAAAGCTGTTGCAGGGTTGAAAAAAAGCGTTCGTCAATATCCTGGGGACCCATGCTTACTTCACTTTTGTTTAAACCAACATTGAAATCTAACATTTATCATGGAACAACTGAGAATCTGGAAAACTCCATATAAAATATCAGCCACAGAAATTTTTATAATGAAGGGTACTTCAATGTCTATTTCAAAACTGATTTGATGAATAAAAAAAAGGTCAAACTAAAAATAACTAGATCAAATCAGTTATAAGTGTAGTAACATATGCCCCATTTAATAACGAACTCTAAATTCGCAGCACAGTTTAAGCAGTATCATGAATGCTAATTCTGACAGCAAAGGGTTATGAGCTACCTGTCGACTTGCACCCGTCACAAGGTCAGGCAGCTATGAGCTAATGAAACCCTGAAGTACCAGAAGGTGAATGACTGACGTGACTAGGCTGGTGGGAAGAAACTGCTGTAGCATGGTGGCACATACAGAATGACATGGTGTCCTGAAACAGAAACGACTGTGATCCCATCTGTTTATAAAGTCTACTTGCTGAAGTTAAAACCTCCCTATCTAAGCAATGTATTTCCTAGGGGATAATTTTTTTACATCCATAAACATTCAGATGTTACAAGTGCTAAACATGTTCAGATTCTCCTTACATATGTGGTTTGCTATTTCTAAAAGGTTTCATTAAATATTTTTGACACGTTGAGTAACAATCAAGAATCGCATATGGAGATTGTAGATCACATAATCGGTTTTACACAACAGCAGATACAAAATTTCTGAAAATGATGATGTCCACAAAGACTTGTTTTAAAAACCTAGTGTCCATGATAGTGATCAAATGGAAATATAATTTATGCTTGTTAAAATTCAGAAAATCAAAACAAGCCCTAAGCACTAAAGCTCTGATAAAAGCTAAGGCTGTTAATGGGAACATACTTTTAAATTATCAAGTCTGCACTTTTATCATATCCTTCAACTATTTAAAACTCATGAAAACAAATCAGTTTTCTGCTTGTATCACTCTTTTTAAGGACTTCTTTATAGCCCTGACATGTTTTTTCCTGCTTATATAGATGGCTTAATTGTACCTTGGAAGTGAAATATAACAACAATAACAGCAAAAAAGAGGAGGAAATGAATGACTTTTGTAAATAGTTCTTATTCCAGAGAGCAATGTTAAGACAAAAAGAAATTAGATGAAGTAAAATGTATGCACATGCTCTTTTACACACACATGCACACACTGACACTAGTGAGCATTTAGAGTATATATTTAAAATTATTAGCTTCTTATTCCTTTAGGAAATCTTAATAACATTGGTATGGTATAATACTATCAATGTTTGGTAAAGTTTATTTCTTCTTAGTCAAGAAATGGCTTTAAGTTGAAACTAGATTCCAACATAACTAACCTAGGTTTGGTTAGGACTTAGAAAATTGGAGGAAAACCACAGAATTATCAATACTTTTATCAGTCTTTAGGCTTTTTTCTAATGCACAAGCTATAATTGTGACAATAAATTACAATAATCCCTATATCTATAATTGAGCATATTTCCAATTTACCAAAAGAAAGCATTTTGAGTAGTTAACTGCAATTAGCTTGTGATGTCGCAAAACAGAGGAGCCTGAGAATTGGGGCTTAGTCCAAAAAATAATTCAAGGATGAGCCACTGGTATTAGACAGCAATCTTTTATTGCACTGTACTGCTCCCTTGAGAAGCAGGGCTAACTCATAGGCCATGCACCCGGAGTGGGTCAACCACTGGGCTTTGGGCAATTGCTTTTCTACTCACATAAAGCCACTTTCAATTACATGCAAATTAAGGAGTCCGTCAGTGCAAATAGAAGGGTGGGTTATCTAGAGCCTGCTAGGAAAGGGTTGGTAACTTCTGGGTCAATGCCATGGAAAGGAGTGGTAACTTCTGGGTCATTGCCATGGCATTTGTAAACTGTGATGGTGTTGTTGGGAGTGTCCTATGCTAATGAGCAATAAGGGGAGCTAGGGATTGCTTTCCACATCACCCGCTGGTAGCTGCCAATTTCTTTACTTCATCCTCTGGACCAGATACTGTTTTGGTCAGCACAGTTGTGACCAGAAAACAAGTTCTGCTGGTCTCATGCTTGGTGGGAATAAATTCATACCTCTTAATGATATCAGAGGTGATCAAAAATAATTTTGGAGCCCCTACTATGTGTTTGACACCAAGAAACAAAATACTGAAAAAAAAAAAAAAGCATTTGGTGGCAGGCAGTGACTCATGCCGGTAATTCCAGCTCTTTGTGAGGTCGAGGCAGGCAGATTGTTTAGGAGTTCCAGTTCCAGACCAGTCTGGGCAACATGGTAAAACCCCATATCTACAAATACAAAAAAAGAATAATAAAACAAAACATCAACTCTCATGAGGATTACAGTTCATGTAGATGTTAATCAAATAATACCAAAAAAATGAAATTTAGACAAAGATTTAAATACATACTTTAGATAGATGTTAATCAAATGATGGCATGACTTCTTGTATAATGATCAACTGAGCTACTTTCTACACAACATGTGGCATAGGGCAGTAGGAAACATGATTCTACTAAAAATATAACTGAGAAAAATGACCCAGTTTAGAGGATTAGGGAAGGTGTCCAACATATATTAGAATTTAACTACTACCTCAAGTCAAGTAATGACTTAATTAGACAAGTGGATGTACTAAGATAAACCTGCTCAAGAAGAAACTAGCATGAGCCAGAACCCCATATTGATGCACAAGGCATCTTCCAAGAAATGAAGGAAGGCCAGTGTGGGAGAGAGAAGGAGAGTAAGTGGATGAAACTGGCGATGCTGAAGGGCCACAGTGTGTAGCGCCTGGCCAGTCAGTTTAAGGATCTCGTTCTTTATCTAAAGCCCAGTGAGAAACTGGGAAAATTTTAGGAATGTTGGAGCCATGTAAGTCAAATTTAAACACAAGCATCCATGGATGTAAAAGAGACTTGAAAACATAACTGAAGTGGACAGTGGAAAGAAGGGTCAGACTGCAATAAGGCTCTTTATGATGCCTGAGATGAGACTAGAGAGAAAAGTAGGGGTGAAAATATATAAGTCATGCTGGTATAATGCTGTAAATGACAAATAATAGTTATCAATGGAGACACTGGTGGGACTGCTTTGGGGAAATTGTTGTGAAACCAGAACTCATTTTAGAGTGGGTTGAATGGTGAATGGGAAGTAAAGAGAAGACAATTGCTGAAGTAATACAGATAATCTTAGGACACTTAGGAAGAATATTTATGCTAAAAGCAGAAACAAATTAAACGTTCTAAATTCTAACCCTTTTTTTGAACTTGAAGTTGTATATGATATTTTCCTATTCAATAGGTGCCACAATGAACATTTTTGTACTTATGTATTTGAGCCATCTTTTCAGAATTTTAGTGTACAATCCAAGAAGTGAAACTGTAGTTTTGTCTTTATTTTAATACGAACTGTCAGATGTCCTTCAGAAATTATTACAAATTTAAATAATCAACAACAGTGTTTTCAGATTGCCTACTTGTTCATAGCCATGCTAATACTTGGTATTATTATTGTGAATTTCAATAATCTGAAAGGATGTAATGTTATTGCAACATGCCTTTAAATTGCATTTGTTTAATTAGTATTATGGCTGAATATTTTTCCTATATTTATATGCCATATTTGCTCACTCTTTTTAATGACAATTGCTGCAGACCCACCCAACTTTGTCATGACTTGGTGAGCCTGACAGAACTCACTTCATGTCAGCCAGCCTGGCCACATGTTCGCTGCTCACTTGGTGTGCAATGATCAGATGTTCCAACTCTGGGGACTTGCAGCATTCCAGTTGCTCTGTTTTATTTTGTTTTATGGTGTTTGATTTTCTGTTGCTGATAACTAGAAATAAATGGCTATATTATCAAGCATTGACTTCGAACAGTAAACAGTGGATCAGATAAAGATTGACAAATTTTGTCTTGAATGAAAAAACAAAGTTTTTACATCAAGGAATTAGCTACTTGATCCACATATACCACAAAGTAAAGAACCACTCCTAACTTGGCTTTGTCTTATTTTCCTACATAATGCAATATTTTACTTTTCCTTTTGTAAGGGATAATTGGAAGGACAGCCGAGAAAGGAATGAGGCCAATAGACCCAAGTTCAGGCAAGCTGATTTATTGTCAGTCCTGCTGTGCTACCTCTTGACAAAAGCAGAGGAGGCAGGCCCGCTTACAGACTACTGTAGGGCTTTATGGGGTGAGGAACTGAGTCAGGGTGGGGAGCTGAGCTGAGTGTGCAGAAGGGCTGAGTCGGGGTGGGGGAGCTGAGCTGAGTGTGCAGGAGGGCTGAGTCAGGGTGGGGGAGCTGAGTCAGGGGTGCAGGTATCTTGATTGCATCCTGGAGATGTTTTTTGCCAGCTTTGTTATGCCAGGTGAACAGACATGTTAACCCCATCCTGTAACTGCCTGGACAGTTACTACAGGGGTCAGTGAAGAGGGGTTTGTCTTTAGCCCTGGGGAAGCTGTGCAGAGGACTGCATTGTAAGACCCATGGGAAGGGAAGGGGAAGAGTCTGGTTGTGGTGACCCTAACACTTTGTCTTTGAGTTTTTGTTGTTCTTCTACTTAGTATGGTCACTGCTGGTTGAACTCTCCATAATACCAAGTGCTATTATATGACTGGTGATATTTTTATAATAATATAACTAGAAGTCGTACATGCATTTTATCCATGTTTAAAGTCATTACTCTGGGGTCCTGTGCTCATTATGTTTCCAGTTAATTGACTGCACAAGTTTCTAAATGGATCAAAATTCCCATAAAACTTTTTTCTCATAAAACTTTTGAGTCCAAAAGTAAGTTTTAGATGCATTCATCAAAGATGGCAGAGAAAAGAATGAAGAAAATATTGAAATCTTCGATTGCTTTAGGCATGTCTAAATTTAATTAGTATATTGAATTTTATTATTATTATTATTTTTTGAGATGGAGTCTCACTCTGTTGCTCAGGCTGGAGTGCGGTGGCATGATCTCTGCTCACTGCAACCTCCGCCTCCCTGGTTCAAGTGATTCTCCTGCCTCAGCCTCCCTATTAGCTGAGATTACAGGCACACACCACCACGCCTGGCTAATTTTTGTATTTTTTAGTAGAGACGGGATTTCACCATGTTGGGCAGGTTGGTCTCAAACTCCTGACCTCAAGTGATCAGCCTTCCTTGGCCTCCCAAAGTGCTGAGATTACAGGTGTGAGCCACAGCGCCTGGCCCTATGTTTAATTTTAATTTGATTCAATGAATTGTCACTTTTTCATATCTTTAATTTTGACTTTTGGCATTGTTTTACTGATACTGCCATCTACAAAAATAACAAATGACTTTGAAAATTTATCAACAGTGAAATGATTTATTTCACTTGTTTTAAACATCAGGAAAGTTTTTTTCTAATTTTACATTATATATCACTTAAGAGCATACTTTTATCACAATGATGACATTTTATTTTCAGGCCATAAAATAATAAATATGCAATAAATAAATATACATTCTTCCATGAATCAAATCACAATGGAATTAAACTTTACATTTGTAGGTTTGACATCTTGCTATTGTTGATTAAGGAAGTAAAGACCAACATTAGGTATTTATTAAATATACAAAATTCTGATCAAGTTGAAAGTGGTTTTATTAATTGACATTTTAGCACTGGCACACCTTCAAATGGAATTTTACACCAAATTTAAATGTATGAATTCCATAAATAAGAGCAACATTGGTTGAATTAGAAATGGGAGTCTGGAAACTATTGATCCTCTTGCCCTTCCATCGTCTATTCATTCTACAATGACCACTCCTGAAGATTCATTGCCAAAAAAACCCTAAATGTAAGATAAAAAATAAATAAAAAGAAAACAACATGAAAATTACTGCATTAAGGCATAGGTGATGAGGTAATGCTTGGACAGAGGTTCGATATAAAAGTAAATACATTTTACCAGAAATTAAATAATTCCTGCTTTCAAACATATATTCCATATCAATATGTATGACAACCTAAATGGCAAAGGTTGACGATGGCTTTACATTACACATAAACATACTGTAAAGTCGACTGAGCACGATGGCTCATGCCTGTAATCTCAGCACATTGGGAGGCCAAGGCGAGTGGATCATTTGAGGTCAGGAGTTTGAGACAAGCCTGTCCAGCATGTTGAAACACCGTCTCCACTAAAAATACAAAAATTATCCAGGCCTGGTGGCTTGTGCCTGTAATCCCAGCTACTCGGGAGGCTGAGGCATGAGAATCGCTTGAACGCAGGAGGCAGAGGTTGTAATGAGCCGAGATCGTGCCACTGCACACCAGCCTAGGCAACAGAACAAGATTCTGTCTCAAAAAAAAAAAAAAGTAGTATCATTAATTATGATGAAAATAGTTTTCCTTCCTAACCTTATATGACAGTTCAGGTTCTTCAAGAGGCAGACACAAAGATGGAATTAAATGTGCAAAAGACTTGTTGGGAGAAATGCCTATGGACAGGAGAGTAGAGGGGAGGAAGGAGTAGGTGAAAGAGCCTTCAGACCATGATGCCAGTCAGATACATGTTAAAGAAGAGTGGAGCCAGGTGCGGTGGCTCACGCCCGTAATCCCAGCACTTTCGGAGGCCGAGGTGGGTGGATCATGAGGTCAGGAGATCGAGACCATCCTGGCTAACACCGTGAAACCCCGTCTGTATTAAAAATACAAAAAAATTAGCTGGGCGTGGTGGTGGGCGCCTGTAGTCCCAGCTACTCGGGAGGCTGAGGCAGGAGAATGGCTTGAACCTGGGAGGCGGAGCTTGCAGTGAGCCGAGATCGCGCCACTGCACTCCAGCCTGGGCGACAGAGCGAGACTCCGTCTCAAAAAAAAAAAAAAAAAAAAAAAAAAAGTGGAAAAGAAGGATGCTTGAGGGTTTAGACTTCTGCTCAATTTTGCAAAAATCTCAACCAGGAAACAAAGTAATTAATGTCTGTTAATGGAGTCTCTCATTGGACATTCATTGTCTGAGCCCACAGAAATTTTACCTTAGCGTGAATGTTGTGAAAGACCAAAAGGTGCAGTGGCTAGAGGCTGTCTACTACCCATACTCTCATGGAATTATCTTCAACGGAGAGCTGAGCAGTGCACCTCTGTGGCCTCCTCTGGAAATCATTTAATAAAGACAGGATTATTTAAAGGAGTGACACTGAAATACTTTGGTCCCAGGACCCCTCTACACTTATAAAATGATTAAGAAACTCAAAGAGCTTTTGCTTACATAGATTGTATGTAACAACATGCATCATTAGAAAGTAAAACTTCAGTTTAAAAACAGTGTGTTTACTAATTGATTATTAAATAACAATAATAAATGTATTCCACTAATATAATGTTTTTATAAAAAAATTTTCCAGACTAAAAAATAATCAGAAGAATAATGTTGTTTTACTTTAAAAAGTTTCTTATGTCACATCTGATTGTAGACAGCTAGATTATCATATCAGCTTTTGCACGCAATCTGTTGTGAAATGTCATTTGAGGTTTGGTAATTGAAGATCAGGCTTACACAAATATGCAACTTAAGAAAAGGAAGACCTTAGGGATCCCTGAAAGAGTCTTTGGGGGCCTCCATGCACACTTTAAGAAGGATTGATTAAAGCGTTAAATACATCTCACATATTAACTATGACAATGTGTTTAATTTATAGAAGTTATCTGACAGATACAGAGTATGTTTTTATTAAGAGTAAGAACCAACTACCTTTCTTTTTTATTTTCCAAAGTACCTAGTATAAAGCAATGTATATAATAGGATCTTGGTAGCTTTAAATTAACAATATTGATATATCTTACATTATATTTTGCATCAAAGTATTATTTTCATACTAAATGTTTACCTATTATAAACTATATGTTATCTTTAAAATAGTACAATTTTTGGTTTTTTTTCCCTTGGAAATAGACAAATAAATAGGCATCCAGCATTTTTACAATTATATCTATGGAAAAAAAGTTTTATCAATGATATGTTATGCACTATTTTCTCTTCTAATCAGGCTTCAATGATAAGCAGTGTGTTCTGATTTTATTGCTTAACTGTGTTGCAATTTTCAACCATTAATGGCAATCTGATTTTTCTTTATTTTAATTATATGATATTGCTTTATGTACATGGTGCTATGTGTATTGGTTTCTCCAATATTTCCATTTCACTGACAAATTAATCACATAATATTTCCTTGAATTATCACCTTTTGGAGATAATTTTCTCTTGGAAAAATCAACCCTCCCCCATAAAATTGGTCCTAGTTTGCTGAGAAAAGGAATATATATGAAAAGAATGGTAAGTCTTTGTACAGATACTATCCAATAGATGTAAAATGTGAGCCATTACACAATTAAAAATTATGTAATTTTAAATATTCTAGAAGCCACATCACAAAGTAAACAAAGGAAATTAATTTTAATAATGCATTTTAATTAACCCAATATATCTAAAATATTGTCATTTCAATATGCAATTAAAACAAAAACTCTTAATAAATGGTTAAATTCTTTTTTATTGCTCTGTATCTTACAACACATCTCAATTTGAACATGTCTTCATTGGAAATACTTGATCTGCACTTCTATTTCACAAAGTTCACAATTGAAAAAGTAGATTTATATACTGAAGGTGCTCTACAGGTATTTAAAAATTTTCCAGCAACTGAACTGAATGTAGGATTTGTTTTAAAATTTAAATTCACATGAATTAAATTAAATTTAAAAAGTCAATTCTCAATCATATTGCCCATACATATCTAATGGCAACTGAACTGAGCAGCAGAGCTCAATGACACAACTTAAAAGATAATTTTAGTGTTTATAGATTATATCAACGTGTTTAATGGCATTTGAGCAAAATACTGTCATTGGCAGGGAGCCAGTACTGTCCCTAATTTCTTAATATATTTAAATACTTTAAGAAACACATTGTATTATTTGTTGGCATTTGACATAATGTCCTTAAATAAAAATATCTCCTATTTTTTTCTGGGAAAGTTTTCTCCTGAAGCAAGTTCATTTTCCCTTGAGCAAAGAAGAGAGGAAGGAAATGAAAATTTTTCCAAGGAGATAAGAATTAATTCAGCCACACCTGTCAATGTGGTGACATGTGATCATTGGATGTGGATACCACATTTTCTAAAAACTCATCCAGTGAGAATTTCATAAATTCTAGACGTGTCTGATTGTTTGGTTAAAAAATGGTGTTTTAGTAAATGGCTCACATAATAAATTTTATTACCTTATGACCTTAATTATAAATTGTGTATGTATGTGGTGTGGTGGCTGCTGCCTATAATACCAGCTACTGTGGAGGCTGTGGTGGAAGGATTGCTTGGGGCCAGGAGTTGGAGACCAGACTGGGCAACACAGTGAGAGCCCATTTCTAAAAACAATAACAAAAACATTATAAGTGTTAAGACATAATGAGTGTGCAGTCATTTAACTGGTATGATATTGTAAAGGTAAAATACATTTAGAATAATTAGAATTTTGAATGTTATTGATAACACTCCCTTTTGAAAGTGTAGTTTTCTGATGTCACTTTTAATGCTTCCACTATTTACAGAATAGAGATAGATACTGCAAATATATAAATATATCAGTAGTGTGCTTTAGAACTATATGGTTCAATAGGCTAGCCACTCACCACTGGTAGCTATTGAACACTTGAAATGTGGTGCAGTAGTCAGGATTCCCTAGAGGGACAGAACTAATAGGCTATATATGTATGTATATACATAGGCTTCATATATATATATAGAAGGGGACTTTTATTAACTTACATATACATATATGAAGGGGAGTTTATTATTAACTTACATGATCACAAGTTCCCACAATTGGCTGTCTGCAAGCTCGAGGAACAAGGAGAGCCAGTCCAAGTCTCAAAACTGAAGAACTTGGAGTTCGATGTTTCAGGGCAGGAAGCATCCAGCAGCGGAGAAAGATGCAGGCTGGGAGACTAGGCCAGTCTCACCTTTTCATGTTTTTCTGCCTGCTTTATATTCACTGGCAACTGATTAGATTGTGCCTGCCATATTAAGGGCAGGTCTGCCTTTCCCAGCCCACTGACTCAAATGTTAATCTCCTTTGGCAACACCTTCACAGACACACCCAGGATCAATACTTTGCATCCTTCAACCCAAGAAAGTTGACACTCAGTATTAACCATACATGTGGCATGTCTGAATTGAGAGGTACTGTACAAATAAGCTAGACACTGGATTCCAGTGAGTATGATAAAAGGAATGTACACTAACTCAATTTTTATTGATTGAACGTTAGATTGATAATGTATTGGAAATATAGGTTTTAGTAATAAAATATATTACTGAAATTAATTTTACCTGAATCTTTTTGCTTTTTAAAATGTGACTACTAGAAAATTTAAGATTATTTGTGGTCCACATTATATTTCTGTTGGACAGCACTGCTCACTGAGTTAAAATACACTTTAAAATTGACTGAGCACATCGTATTTCCAAAATATTAGACTGTGCTTATTACATACATAGGCAAGATATGATTTTATTCTGTACACAGTTACAATTAAACACTTTCTAATGGCTAATGTGAACTTTTATTTTTATATAAATCATAGACATGCCTCCAAGTTAAGATCCATACTTTTATGCCAAACGTAACATATTTAAGATAAAACAAACCCAGCAATTGAGAAGCAAGTGCTTACCCTTTAGGATAATTAGTGTAATTTCTTTTACACTGCTTCTGGATGCTATGAGGCATTTAGTGTTTTAGAATGGTAATACAGAAAATGATGACATGTATATGATCCATATCTGTGAAATTAGCTTCAAATATCAGAACTTTTAAAGAAATAAAATATGTGTTCTTAGAATCTGAGCCCAAAAGCAATTTAAGTTTCCAATTATCCTCTTCTTAAGTCTTCTATTGTCTTTTTGCCTACTTTTCATTATATTAAGCCATGTTGTGAGGATACAGATTTTCAGCTGTGATAGCATTTTTGAAAAGCAAAACCAAAAGAATGTCTATATTAATTTTAAGGTGTATTATCTCTGTGACTGATACCTCATTAGAATGTTGAAACAAAGGGATCTTAGCATTCACATGGTAATATAATCTCGATTTAAATGACAAGGAAGCAGACATGTCATTTATTTTTTTAACACAAATATAATCAACCATGTGCTAAGCATTGCCCTATGGTGACAAAATATTATTCTTGACTTCAAAGAGATTATAGTTTTTTGGAAAAAACAAAACGTACGTTGAAAAATTTAGCATACCATGATAAACACTATCACATAGGAAAGACCAGGTTGCTACAGAAACACATAATAAACACTTATAAAAGGAGCTGGCTTAAGCTAGAGAGGGTGGGAAACGGCCTGTTTAGGCTTCCTCCAAGAGAGGGTATCTTGGAAGTTGGAAATGCGCATTTGGATCATGTTAATGCTCAGAGGGATGTAATTTGTGAGTAAATTGTTTGAGTCCTACTGATCCTGCAGACGCTATGCGATTCTGGAGATGTGATCAGAGTTTGGGGTGTGCTTCTCACCAAGGGTTCTTTTTTAGTGGTGACCCCAGAACAATATCATATGTCTTAGGTGGATATTCTCAATGCAAGGTATAGTGATTCTATAATGCCCCCTTTGCTTTTTATTTTCCTTTCTTCATTCTTGTCACTTACACTAACTGATACAGTATCTATCCTAATCTTTCATGTTTTGAATCAAAATCTGAATATGCTTCCTTCATGAATCCTTCCATGGCTAATCTAAGCTAATTAATGTCACACTTTTAACTCATATTCCTCTTATCTAAAATATAACTTATGTATTATAACTGTAAATGACATAGAACATGTGTCATATTCATATCTCCTATTTTATTTAATCTCCCCAACCATCCCATGAGATCCTGACAGCATCCCCATTTTACAGAAGAAATTTAGAAATAGAATCAATATCTCACAATAAAATAACTACTAAATGATGGAACTAGAATTCTGAAATATAAATTTTATTAATATGTCTATTTTTGCCAGCATATTTGTGATATTATTATAATGTATTACAGACAAAAAACATATTTACACACATACATATGCATGTATATTTGCAAAGTGCTTGGGGAAAGAAAATATGTCTATTGCTTTGATTTTTCACCATCTTGCTTTGGATTCTCAAGATGTAAACTGACCAAATCTCAAGAAAAGCTCCCTAAAAAACCAGAAACATAAAATAAAATAGAGATTCTGTTCTACCTTGATGATAATATTAAGTATAGATAACATAAAATGTTCTAATGAGAAAGACTAAATAAATCTACTCTCATTTTGGAAAACCAGAGTGAAAATCTTGTATCATGGCAATTTTTGAAGCAGAACTAAAATAAATAAATACATAAGAAAACAAACAAATAGAGAAACAAATACCACTAGAGAAATAAGCTTTTACCTAGAAATATAAAATCCTTTAGTACATCCTAAAACTAATAGCTAAAACCTCATGCCATAAGTCTTGACACTAATAGCCGGTCCATGACAACCATATATTACCTTCAGCCTACTGGGAAGCAAGACCTATATTTTAAGAATATTTATCTAATTTCTAGTATCTATTATATTAACATATTTTCCATGGCCTTAACTGAGTTAGGGGATAAAATGCAAAAGAAGGTTGGGAATAGATGATGAGACCTACCTGTTGTTTTTAGGTTGCTTAGGAAAGGGAAAATCTCCAAGTTCCTTTGAATGAATCCAATAGACTGTTGCTTCACTGGCACTGGGAAGCAGTCAAGGATGTTAACATCTCTGTCATTGAGATATACAATAGATACAAATGGCTTCCAGTTGCCTATAGTATTGAACCTATATTGTTAGTAGTTCACTAGCTAATAATGAAAATTTAGTAAGGTAGAAATCACTTGAAAACAAATAAAATCAATGTTGATGACTGTTCCTAGTGAGAGCTTAAGAAAAATATGTCATTAATGATTTTGGCATAGTTGCTACTCATTTATAATGACTGGTAAATTTCCATTTTAAATCTCTGGGCATTATGATGCAAACTGTATTTAAGAACCACAGGAACTCTGACTACTAATTTTTGATGGCCATCGCAGAAAATGGCTCAGTAATGCCTCCTGATCTGTTAGTTTAGTATAATTTTTAATCTTCCTATCATAAGGTCAAAATGTATGTGATTTATGATACTTGCATCTTCCAACCTGAGTGCTTTAATCTGAAGCCTTGAACTGTCTTATTATATAGAACAGTCATATCAACCCCATCAAAACATATTTCTGGAGTGAACATCACATTTCAGCTGCCTATAAAGACTTGGCTGTTTGTACTGAATTAACTACTTATGTTTTCCTATGTGGACACAGAAGCAGAAACTAAATCCTTATCTAAATTCACTGTATAAGAAACGTTGTTTTAGAGAGAACGTGGGTCTTAGTTATAATCTAGTGTAAGACATTCAACCTGCAGATGAAGAAAGCAATGCCTGGAGATGTTAAGTAATTTTAAAGCCAAGGGGTAATGACAAAAACAAAACAAAACAAAACGAAAACCAAGAGTATAGTATCTTGCTTTAGAGCACAAAGTTCTTTTCATTGGTCATACATTGTCCTATAGATCACAACTATGGTCAGGGCATCTATATATGACCACTGATCACTGCAGGCTCAACATGTGCAAAAAGACTATCAAGGGCTCCAAGGTCTTGCCTCTTCACTGGCATGCAATATCTGTGTCTTAAGCCACAGTCCAACTTGCTGCAGTATTGAATGCTGTTTCCTTAGCCACATCTATAGCAACTCCGGTTATAAATGTAAGACCAGCTAGCAAGTTTACAGGGTGCAAGGCCTTGAGATTCTAGACAAAGCTTCTATAAGACTTGACACCACCCACCTACTTCCAGCTCTAGCCTCTTTGTCAAAAAAACATGTTAGAAGCCTCCATCCCAACTCTTATGCCTAGAATTAGCTTGTAGTCTATGAGGACAGATGAGATATCAGAAGTCAGGTGAATTATCAGACAAATGTTGTGCCCTAGAACTATTGCATTGCCCATTTGGGGCCTCTATTTTCTCTTAGCAAATGGGAATGACACTTTACCCTCCCCTGCCCCCTGCCCTTGTGTTCTGAGAATATTTTGGCTGAGCTCATATTCTTCCTCTTTTATTTGCTTATCTAAAGACTCATCCCTACCCAGCACATCTCTGCCTGGAAATACAGTACATAGTAATTTCTACATGAAAATACATATTAGATTACATTTGTGAAAGTAGCTCAAGTCAATCTCAGTAGTGCTAATAGTAGCGGTAATTGTAATAGTCAAAGTTTGTATGCTAAACTACCATAGTCTTTTTTTTTTTTTTTTTTAAGACAAGAGTCTTACTCTGTTGTCTAGGCTGGAGTGCAGCGGTGCAATTATAGCTCACTGCATCCTCAATCTCCTGGGCTCAAGCCATCCTCCCACCTCAGCATCCTGAGTAGCTGGGACCACAGGCATGCACCACCACAACCAGTTAACTTTTTAATTTTTGGAGAGTGGAGGTCTCACTCACTAGTTGCCCAGGCTGTCTCAAACTCCTGAACTCAAGCAATCCTCTCAGCTCAGCCTCCCAAAATGCTGGACTTACAGGTGTGAGCCACCAAGTCTGGTATCACAGTCTTTACAAAGGCCTAAGAACTGACCAAAAAAAATTGGTGTGGTAATCTAGGGCATCAGTTACTCATCTTATCTGCAAGAGTAAACTCAAGTGAGAAGTGGCCAAAACACACAAGATATTATGTTACATAAGATGGTCAGAGATCAGCAATCCGGAGCTTTTATAAATTTCACAAAGTTATTAGAAACTTTTCTCATTCTAACATTTAGTTCCACCATTCCTGCCATGATCATTTTCTGCAATGTTCAAAATACCTGCTGGAGCTCCAATCACTATATCCTCACCGAATTTATATGAAACTTACACAATATTTCTGCTTCACCAGAAATAAATCTTGTGGTCAAAATCTATCGAAGGGATGATGGGAATTCAAGTTGCCACATTCTTGACTAATATTAGAGGATTTGAGAGTGATGAAGGTAGCAGAATCTGCCCTGCTATCTAAACCATTTTAGATGACAGACATGGACAGGAAGCATCTCAAGGTCAGAATATTATTTCAGCAGAGAGATATAAAATCTTCTTTGAGGAAAAAAAATCTATAGTAAAACTAGTAAAACCATACATCTGCCAGCATAAAAGCTGCCCACCCTATCACTTCACTAAGGTTTATCCTTGAATTATAATGACAATGTCTAGTCAAATTTGAGCAAGTAATTGTAGCAACTTGATATCAGTGATTACATTGTGTAAGTTTTATTTTTCATGAATTCTCCTTTGCCAATCTTACATTTATGTCCATAATTTAGATTCAAAATTCACAGGAATATACTTTCTAAACATGAGATATGTTTTCTCACCTATGTATGTTATCTCCCTTGCATCTAGAAGTCCTGGAACTGAACTACTCCATTACTATAAATGTCAATCCACCCCATATAGAACAAAGTATACAGTGACAGAGACATAGGTAAGAAGGCATGCAGAATGAGAAATAGCTTAAATTTGATTTAATAAGGAAACCAAGACCCCATTCTACCTTTTTTGGAGGGTAGATCCTCACAGTATTGCTGTATGGCCTTACATACTACTTACACACAAAAGTATCTGATGGCACAAAAGTACCTTGTAACCCTAGCCAGTGTTTCCCTATACCCATTTCCAGCATGGCTACATCAGAATTGCCATGATGATTTTGAAAATAGTTCCTTGGATCTCAAGGTAGACCTACTAAATTTGAATAGGGACAGGGTGGGAAAGGACCAAATGGATTCTACTTTTGAAATCTGAAAATACTAGCAAAGTAGATGTAAATCACAGAACAAATGTTTGATAGATAGTAAAAAAATCTATAGATAGTTTATATTTTAGAATTAAATATATAAATATAAATCGTAATCTGAATAATGTGGCATTATTAGCTCAGTGTTGCAGTAGTGAGCAAAGTGGAAAAGTGGGCCAGGGTGCACTGATTGCCTTTAATGAGCGCTTCCTATCAAATGTCCCCTCCCTCTTTATTTTGTTATCATGGTAGATATATCCTTAAAAACTATAATACTTTT
Source organism: Pan paniscus (assembly GCF_029289425.2). Classification (NCBI taxonomy): domain Eukaryota; kingdom Metazoa; phylum Chordata; class Mammalia; order Primates; family Hominidae; genus Pan; species Pan paniscus. Next base: position 56,199,281 of record NC_073263.2, on the reverse strand, counting down.
ATTTTTGTCTGCCAGCCAACATATTTCTCTAATCCCTTCTTATTGTTAATCAAATATTTTCTGTTGTCTAGTATGATATAGCATGATATTAATAGTACATTTATATTTGAGTCTAAGATAGCTTTAACAAATCATAAGAATATATTATAGTCATAGTTCTATAACTTATGGAAATTTTCTCTATACCAGAAACCTGAAAATTTATGCAAATAGGACAAAGCTTTTTTTAAAAAATCTGAGTAAGCAATTATTGTTTTTCTAAACAATAGGCAAATGTATTTGACCAGGATTTATCAAGTTAATACTTTATTACAAATTGAAAATTAAAAGGGTTTTTGAAAAACGCTATTCACGATATCAAATCTATCTATCTCAATTCTGTTGCCACTTATTATGCTAGCAGTGTATGCTCCTGATCACAGAAGAGAGAGACAATGCTTTGGATGTATTATGTAGTAAACAAATTTTACTGGGTTTCTGTTATGAGCCAGAGATTGTACAATATTCTGAATATGCAAGATGGTAGGACACAATTTAGTTGAATTAAAAAAAAACACTAAATAATTATAAAACTGTTCTGGAGCCTATAATAAAGTAATAATAGAAGTGCTGTGTGAACAAGAACAATAACAACAAAAAGAACAACTGTGCTTGAGAGCACTAAAAGAACTAATCAGAGAATGTGGTTTAGAAATGAAGTTGGAGGCCAGGTGCGGTGGCTTACGCGTGTAATGCCAGCACTTTGGGAGGAGGAGGTGGGCGAATCACAAGGTCAGGAGATTGAGACTATCCTGGCTAACACGGTAAAACTCCATCTCTCCTAAAAATACCAAAAAAAAACCCCAAAACAAAACATAGCCAGGCGTGATGGCACAAACGTGTAGTCCCAGCTACTCATGAGGCTGAGACAGGAGAATTGCTTGAACCTGGGAGGTGGAGGTTGCAGTGAGCTAGATCGTGCCACTGCACTCCAGTCTGGGCGACAGAGTGAGACTCCATCTCAAAAAAAAAAAAAAGAAATGAAGTTGGAATTGATCAGGTAGAAAAGGGAGGAAGGACATATACAAAACAGCAGGAGCTGCAAGAGACACAGGTATATACAAGAACAGGGTATACTTGATGGTGTACTTGAAAACAGGGGAAACAGTTTCTTTAGATTAGATCTTAGGTTTTCAGGGAGACCTGGCTTCTGGACAAAATGGATTTACAGAGATAGCAATTATCCTCTAGCCTGATAAAACATAGAGAACAGACATAGCCAGATAAAACATAGATAACAGACAAAGTATGCAAAGAAAAATAAATTTTGGGGGCACTAGAAATGAGGCAACAAACACTGATGCCTCAGAAACATAAAAATGTGGTGAGACCTGTGATGGCCCCAATTTGTAATATATAATGCCAGGCTGCGCTGCAGGAAAGAGGAACGCAGGCAGTACACTTCTGACACTATGAATAGAAGGAATGGAGCTGAAAGTTGGGTAAGACCAAGGAGGACAGAGTTCTCAGGGCAGAGTACCATGGAAGATAGAGCTGCATATTTAGAGAAATTCTGAAACCCATAGAGTCCTTTTTAAGTATTCAGCATAGCACTTATCACCACATGACTATGAGAAAATGGTCTGAGGCTGGGGAAAAAAAAATGTCTGAAAGGTTTAAAGGTCACAGTCTCTGGCACTCACACAGGACTGGGAATAGTGTCTGATCTCTCCAGGCAGAGTGGAAGCCTCATAATTCTTGGGGTGATGGGTAAAATAATCAGGATCATATAGTTTAAGTTGTGGAGGAAATCAGCCATATACCAAAGCCAATTCTTCTTCTGACTGTCAAAGTTTAAAAGAAAGACTTTTAATAATCAAACTGTTTCTAAGTAATTTGATCACATACCAGAAAAAGATATATACATATACCTTTGCATGTATGTGTGTATATATAGATATATAATATCTATATATACAGAATAATATCAATATCCAGTGCACAATGAGGTAAAATCAAAATTACTTGCATCCAATAAAAAATAGAAGGCATACAAAGAAGAAAAATGTTATCTATGAGTAGACAAAAATCAATCGATACTAATCCAGAATTGACATAGATGATAAGATTAGTAACAAGGGCATTAACTCATTTATTGCAACTATTTCACATTTTCTAGAAGCTAGTGGAAAGACTGAACATGCAATCACCTTTGTGATCACACGGCTGTCTGGGAGTTGTGGCTCGCTGCCACTGCTCAGCATCACAGGAGAGTATGGTACTGCATATAGTTATCTTGGGAAATGACCAAAATGCTAAGTTCAGAGTACAGTTTCTCCTAAATGAGTATCCCTTTTGTATCATTGTAAAGCTGAAAAATTGTAAGTTGAACCATGGTAAGTTGGAGACCCTCTTTACATGAAACCTGTAGTTTGCTGGATGTTGTTTATATTTCAGTACACCTGTGGGTGTCTTTTTGGTTTTGGTTTATTTTTGTTGCTGTTGTTGTTTGAGACAGAGTTTCCTTTTGTCACCCAGGCTGGAGTGCATTGGCAGGATCCTACCTTACTGCTGCTCCGAATTCCTGGGCTCAAGTCATCCTCTTACCTCAGCTTCTAGAGTAGCTGGGATTAGAGGCACATGCTACCATGCCTGGGTATTTTTCTTTTATTTTTGTAGAGACAGGGTCTCCCTATTTTGGTTCAAGACCCAGATGGGTCTTGAACTTCTGAACTCAAGCTATCTTCTCACCGCAATCTCCCAAAGCGCTGGAATTATGGGTGTGAGCCATCATGCCCAGCCAGCTGTTTTAAAAAAAAACTATAAAGGAGAACTATATAAAGGAAAACTATAAAGGCTGGTGTGTGGACATAAACTTAAATGCATAGATTGCAGAAAGATTGTGCAAGCACCTTGAATACTATAGTGTTAACTTCATTCTTTAGGCCATTGTATTTTAAACTGGGAAGGCAAGAGGGCATAGCTGTATAGGAATTCCATCCTTGTTTTAATTAGATCAACACTGCCTGTACATGTAGTGAAAAGATTGTTTTCAATAAGAAATTATGCAGTTTAAAAAGCAGCTTTGAAAACTATTACCTTGATAATTAGGAGGAAAATAGCCAGCATGGCATAAATGTGAGAATGGTGGTAATTTATGCATTTCCCCATTTCTCTCCTTCTTCCTCTGCTTGATCCAACATCCTTTACTGAAGCAGGCAGGAAATCGTAACCCCATGTTCTCTGTGACCCTATAACACTATTTATTATTCTTTCCCATAGAATTGATATTTTAATTTATGCATTTGATTATGCCTAACACTTGTGGGGGGCTCACTTATTCCTAATTTTTTAACATATCTTGGTGTCCATCAAAGTGTCTATACAAAATCTTTCACAAAAGAGATGTTTTAATAAATTAAACAACATTAAATTGTTCATGATCCCAGAAAAGGGATGATTATTATATTATTAAAAATTCATCCTGACCAATAAATTACTACATATTATCCTTCCTTTAAGGAGCAGATGAAGCATCTTAGAAAGAGGTAAAAATAAAGGAAAAAAATGGACATTTCTTTATGAAATCTGTCGAATGTTAACTTCATTGTAAAATATTTTCCATTTCGTAGACTGTATCGGAGAAAGAGGAAAAGAGACTAATATTTTGTACTGTATCCACTTCTCATTATATTAACACATTTAACCCTCACAACAGTCTTCTAAGCTACCCCTTATTAGCTTTCTTTTAGAGATAACTAACTTGAAACTTTAAGCAGTTATGCATAATTTCCAAAGATCATAAAACCAGAAAAATAGACTAGATTAAAATATAATAAACATTTTCTTCTTTATTCTAGATCAAGGTTTGCAAAACTTGGTTTCCTTAGTCATTACTAACTAAATAATTGCAATGAGTTTCATGCAATAAGGGCTGTACTTTCAAATTAGTTTGGGGGAAGAAGGCCAAATAGTAAATTGGATGTTTGCGTATTAAAGGCATGGCTCAATCCCGAAGAAAAAGAAATCTGCTTATACTTTTTTAAACTCAGCATTTCATAAACTTGTTTGATAATAGATACCTTTATAAAACATTATTTAATATAGCATATAACATGGATTATTAGTTTCTGCAGCTCACAGTTTGAGGAACGTTGATGCTGCAACTTTCCAGCAAATATTGTCTGCAAATTACCTATATATAAACAGTTCAATATTTTAATATTTTAATTTACAAGATAATTGGTGTTAATTATCTGCAAGCGAAGCTCATAATACTAACTTTTAAAAGTACAACTTTTCCAAGTTTTGACAAACATAGGCCTCACTTATCACTTATTAAACTAGAAGAAAAAAGACATCATAGACAGAAGTGAGATCACATTTCAACTAAAAAGTATTACCTTTTAAAGGTCCCACACAGGGGCAGTGGGGATTAAATTCCAACACTTGAACTTTGGGGGCTGTCAAACCATAGCACCCAAGAAGTTCTCAAAGAGGGCTTCTTTTTAAGATGAAATAATTCAAGGATGGATATTAACAGAAAAAGGGGCCAGAAGAGGGAAAATGTTAAAAATGTAGAAAGCAAAATAAACAAATAATGCAAGCTCTTTGTAAGGGTCAAGAATGAGGTGAATGTAAGTGGTAAGTAAACTCATTCCCAGTGAATATACATCAATCATATCTTTGGAGAGCTACTTGGCAGTATAAAACAAGAACCTCAATATTGATTATATCTTTGACCAATAACTCTATTTTTGTTAATAGAAACTAATCCAAAGAATAGAGACTTTTCTATTGACAAAGTTATAATCAAATAAACTGTTGTCAAATCACATTGTTATTTGTAACAAATTCCAAGTGTCTTTTTGCTACAAAGAGAAATACTCATTTTTTAATATTTTGTTAATGGACAATTTGTTAATATTAAGTAATACTGAACAATCAACATTTTGGAACTTTAATCAATTGTACTTTCAACAGAAATATAATAGCGTTCTAATTTAATACTGGTTTCTGCATTTATGTGAAAATCAATTTTTAAAGGGGCTGTCACCCTGGATTTAAAGTAGGTCTTTTAACATTTTTATTCTTGTTCTAATTATCACTCTAATATTAATTATTATGTCTTTCCAAGCTTGTCCTAACAATGCAATAATAATTTATTAATTTATCTTTATCCTAGGGATTCAATAATCTTAATAGACTTAAAAAACTGCCATATCATATCCATCTAGGTTGCAGGATCTAAGTTTTCTATGAATTTACTTTTTATTAGGACAGTGCATTTCAATTACATTTACTCATGAACTACTCAGGCTGAGTTCCTTGGTCATTAGGTCAATATTTTTACATCTTACATAGGATTTGCTGCCTTTTATATAAATCTTATTTTAATGTTTTAAAGTCTGATGTTTTACTCCATTTGTTTTAAAGATTTACATGGCTAAAAGTACCTAATCCATTGTTCTGTCAACATAATATATGGCCCTAGTTTGTTGGTGTAATTGAAAACCTCTGTACGTCTTATCAGTATCTCATTATAATTAGCAAGGTGAGCTGGAGGTTTTACATACGTCAGATGAAGGATATAATCTGCATCGTTGGTGCTTTTCTATAAACCACATGGCTAATTCTTCATTTTGGAACATAGTCAACCATCCTATCCCAGCATGGTTATTGAGTACAAATACCAATGCCTCTCCCTCTACAATCCCTCTCCTCCCAATGAAAAGAAAAGTCTTTACCTCTCCACCACCATGATTTGTCTGCCTTAGAAAACATTTACAAATAATCTGTTAAACTAATTCCAATGCTAATATTATTGTGTATCCTAGCCTACTGTTTTATTTATTTCACATAATAACTTTCATTTGAGGTAATGCTCAATCCCAGTGATACCATGGAAGAAAATTTTAGGTAGAAGAAGAAAATCTGATTGGGTAGAAAGGATTTTGTACCTGAAAACCACCAACTGTATGTAGTAAATAATCAAAATGATGATTATTTATGGGTAAAAATAAAACAAAAATATTGTATTATAATTTTAGACTTTTTTCTCTATTTTCTTCATTTTGAATAAAGTGTAATCCCAGGAAATTGGCTGACAGGATTGGACATTGTTTTTGTCTTAATTGGTAAATGCTGTGACCATGATATTGTATTATTGCCAAATGGCATGCCTATGCAAATTCTCCAAAATTAGTTTTTCTAATGATTGTTACAGTTTCTATATACTAACTACCTGTTATATGCCGGCACTGTGAATAGACTAATTATTTTTCTGCTAACCCCATGAGAATGTATTACTATCCCTACATTGCAGATAAGAAAACTAAAGATAAAAGAAGTTAAGTAATTTGATAAAGGTCACTCAGCTAACAAGTGCCACAGCCAGTATCTGAAGATAGGTATTTTTTTTCTAAAGTTGGTATAGTCTTCAATTATATTTTCTTATCTCTGTCTAGTGAAACTAATCCAGAGAGATAGGAAGAGGATACGAAGGAGAGGAACATTTTGGCTTTGGGGATACTTACAGGATAAAGCTTAAGTATATATATTTATACATTTATATATAAAAAGTATATGTATACATATGTATAAAAAGGTGAACTTTTAAATGTTGCAAAATTACATTGAACCAATTGTTAAAATATTTACAGCTGAGTGCAGGTGTTTTCTTGATGATATACGCTGTTTTGCTTGGACACAACTAGATATCTCACAATGCCACAAGGCTGCTTGATGTTTCAGTGGTCTAAAAGAAACTGATTTTTTCAAGACACTGTTGCAGAATTTTAGTACACTTTATAATCATAGATCTTTCTGAGATTCAGGAACCTTTTTCAGTTTTCTCACTTCCTTCTTTGATGTAACAAGCTTTCATAAAAAGCATACGCTTACAAAGTGTTGATTACATCAAGTTGGGTGAAATGGGTAACACCTTGGATGACAGTATCATGTTAGAATTCAAAATACTTCAAAAATTTGGAAAAGTAACCATAAACAAACAGGATAAAATAGTGTTTGGTGATGAAGAAATAAAAACAAGTAAAATAAACTGAAAATGGAATATGATTAGTTTCAAGTGCCGTTATAGCAGAAAAACTCTTTCAAGTTGCCACTAATGTAATGAGGCTGCTTTGAACTCGTGTGCAGACATTTTGCATATTAACAAGGGCATTGGCTGGGTGCAGTGGCTCACACTTGTAGTCCCAGCCCTTTGGGAGGCCAAGGCAGGTGGATCACGAGGTCAGAAGTTCAAGATCAGCCTGGCCAATATGGTGAAACCCTGTGTCTACTAAAAATATAAAAATTAGCTAGGTGTGGTGGTGCATGCCTGTCGTCCCAGTTACTCGGGAGGCTGAGGCAGAAGAATTGCTTGAACCTGAGAGGTGGACGTTGCAGTGAGCTGAGATTGTGCCACTGCACTCCAGTCTGGGCAACAGAGTGAGACTCCGTCTCAAAAACAAACAAACAAACAAAGCAAAACAAAAAACTAGGGTATTTGGAGTAGGAGAGTGAAGGTAATGCCTTTCAATCTCAGTTATTTTGTCAATGCTGACCTTTTGGCAGCCCCTACTGATAACTATACTGGCACCAGCAAAGGACCCTTCACCATGCAAAATTCCATGAGAATGTAGTTCAGTAGAATAACTTCTCTTCATATTAGCAGATAGAATTTGAAATTATTTTGTCATGATTTTCACCTTGGTGGCTGAAATAAAAGGTAGAAAACAACACTTTCTGCTGCCATTATGTAAATGATAGTAATGATATTAATAATGCAAACAGTAGCTAACATTTCTTGAGCGCTTAGTATATCCTGGTGTTTTTTAATGCATCATCTTATTTATGCCTCATAACAATGCTTTATGTTGTCAATACCATTTTACAAAAGTGAGCAGTGAGGTTTAGAAAGATTAAGTAATTTACTAATGTCACAGTCTGGTAGATGTGATACTCACAGTTCAACACAGATGGGTTTGAGCTACAGAGCCTACATTTTAAACCTCTCCTCCTGCCACTGCCTTCTCTGGGGTAGAGGGATTCGGTTTATCTGGTTTCCTTCTGTTGAGATTATTTTGACTTTGGATATTTTAATTATTTCCAAGTGATTATTCTCTAGTGCTTTATACCACCAACGCAGTTATTTGGGTACATTCTGCCCTCCATAGAGACTTCCTCTGATTGGAACTCCTGTGAAAAATAGGCAGAAAAGTTTGCCTTATCCTGTTAGATTGAGTGTTTTTACTCTCCCAGTAAGATTGGGAGAGATGTCCCTTCTGCCTTGGAGTTTTCCCTTCCCCTTACTTGCTCTTCTTTATTCTGATGCTACCTCATCTTGATCACAAAAATTTGATTTCACTAGCCTCATTGTACTAATATATATTATGTTTCTTCCTGGAATGATTTATATTAACTGAGAAAAAGTGCAGGCCTAAGAAATCAAAGAACCTAAAGATTACATGGAAAAGTAATTTCTCTTTAAAGGTTTAGGAAATGGTGATACTGGTATAAGTTAAATATAAGATGAAAAGAAAAAACTTCAGAGAACAAACAAATGAATATCTTAAGACACATGAGTGGTAATGGCTACCTGATTCTATTTGTATTGAGACTATACAAGACATCACAAGCTAAAATTAATTAGTTTAATAAGTGTTTACCGTGTGCCAGGCATTTGGCTGGATGCTAGGTTTACAAAGAAAAAAGCCCTTGCCTCACAGTGTTTTCTAGCATTCAACATCAATAAGGGCTAATTAGAACAAAGAGTAACTAATACTATGGTACTAGCCAGCAGAGGATAATAATGGTGCCCATGGGAAAGACACCTATTTAAGTTTGGGAATTGTAGAGATTCCTTTTGTAAATGGTGTATGAGTCCAGTCTTTTGATAAACAACTTCAATATCCATATATCTGATCCTAGTAGCACAGTGCTTTCTTGTTTGACTTCTTCATCGCTAATGATAAAAATATAAAGTTTAAAACTCTTGAGTATGATGTGCAGAAGTTACAATAACATATAAATATAGGGATTTTCAATAATAATTACATAAAGAGTTTTCAAAGTTTCAACGTTAGCCCAACATTATCTTTCTCCATAACTCTATTGGTACAAACAATACTCAAATCCTGTATGGATAAAACAAAAACATCTCATACTATCTATAAGGCTTATTATCCTTTCATTGACAAAAGAGGTTCTGAAAGACTGGTAGAATTTTCCTCTTTCCTCTCCTCCATCTACACTTATTGCTCCATCTTTGATTTTATCATTATGGCAAGATTCTTTCTCCTGAGGATAAGCTTATGTGTTCCAATTTCTATCAGTACCTCAGGCATTTTTTTTTTCTTCAGAGCTTTAGGCTAGCAACTCTACTTTCCTCTTCTACATATCCAATGTATGTCTCCTACAAACTGAGAATGTTCAAAACTGAATTAATAGTTTATCTGTCTCAAAACCGGTTTGATTTGTCCCTCTTCTCACTCACAACATCCAAGCGAAGATAGCTTTTTTGGTTTTGTGGGGACAGGGTCTTGCTGTGTTGCCTTGGATAGTCTCAAACTCCTAGTCTCAAGGGATCCTCCAACCTCAGCCTCCAAAGTAGCTAGGATTACAGATGTCTGCCACCATGCCTGGCTAAAAATAGCACTTAAAACAGCTATTGATTCTGCCTACCTCACTCCTCCACTCCCAACACTTTTGTATAGATCCTCAATTCTATCTAAAGTTTTAATAAGAAATATCTTGTACCTGCATTGTTATTAATTCTCTATAACAGTTAGCCTGTAAGTCTTATTTTTCTAATACAGAAAACTTGTTTGAAAAACCAAACTTGATCAAGTAAGTTTTCCTGCTTAAACACTTTTAATGACTTTTCATTGTTTTTAGGTTAAAGTAGTAGACATATTTCACGGACAACTAATTTTGTGTGAGCTGATGCATTGCTACATCTCTGGATTTATCTGGTGTCTGTGTTCCTCCCGCTTCCTTTGTTATGGCCTCATTGATCTTCTTTTAATTTCTCGAACATATATTTGTCGTTATTTTCTTTTCCTAGGCCTTCAAACATGCTTTTTCATTGAAATTTTTTCCTGTCTGTCCCACTCCTTTCCACCGATGAATTCCTATTCAACCCTCAGGTCTCAATGTAGAGTTCACTTCTCCAAGCAATTCTTCACGGATACCCATTGCTCTTATTACTATTGTATTTCTGATCATTCATTTAAAATTATTTATCAACTGCCCTGTAGGTTTCAGGTGCTATTTATTTCTTAATAACTGTGATGAAGACAGCAACTAAAGGTGCTAGAAGAATACCCTTAATAAGCACCAAAGTATTTGTAGAATGAACATTTGGGTTATCAAGAAGTTAGCTGGGCAGAGAAGGAAAAAGAGAGCACTTTAGAAAAAAGATAACAGTGTAAGTAAATCACAACACATGTGTAATTAAGGATGTGCAACTGACTGTGTGGTTCAGCATGATAACTCACCTGTGGTTAGAGCTCTATTATTCCATTAAACATGAGTCATAGCTTTCTTTCAGCACATCCTAATTTTGAACCTAAATATTTTCTGTAAGCTGGGTATGTGTTTTAAAGAAAATGAAGTTTGTCTTAGCCATGGTTGGGAGATTTGCATGTACTATAAGATTGACACAGAAAGAAATATTATGTTGAACAATTTTATGGCAGACATGCCCAGGGCAATTCAGATGAGAGAATTAATAACAATGCAGGCACAAGAAATTGCTTATTAAAACTTTGTTAAATGGAAGTATAATTCATTAAGGATTATATCATTATAAAATCCATCATGCTAATGGGGACTTCCATGGCCTTGCTTAGTAAATTTACGTGACTTTTATGCTCTGAAATTGTGTAAGGTTAAACTTATTTGTGCCCTCAAATGTTAGATATTTTATGGAGCACCAAAGTAACTAGCACAAAGTCTATAACCATTTCGAATTCCTCAGGCATTTTAACATTTCAGAGAAAGATAATAAAATCACATTGGAAGTTCTTTATAAAGTCTTTTTTTCTGATAACGAAACTAATACATTTGCATTAGAAATTTTGGAAAATAAATACAACTTCTTGATTTTAATTGTAATTTATCCTATATCTTAATATGCATATTTTTCATAATTGGCATTTTACTAAATGTAGTGAATATAAATTTTACATTCATATGAACTCAAGTATGAAATAGTTGTGGCTTTCTTTGTTTCTTTATAATAGACTTTCACTTCTAACTCTAGCTTCTATTCTTCCTGATGACAGAAGATTTGAGGTAGATATTTCAGCCTTACATTTAGACCTTTGGGGGTAAGCTGAGTCAATTTAAGGTCCTTCTCTCTCAATAGGCTAGCATATAACTTTCCCTGGCCGTCTACACTGGCATTGGTGGGAACAGGTGAGTAGTTCATGACCTCTTTTGGCAATTAATAAGATTTAAGTCCTTTCATCTCAGGTTTTGTTTCATGATAAAGACTCATTTAAGTTTGCAGTTTCTGAACAACTAGACTCATGCCATTTTAAATTGAATAGGAAAAACAATACATTGTTTCTCACTTCCAGTTGAAAGGACTCTCCATGAGATGGCCCCAGATACATACAAAGGGGTACCCTAGTAAGCTCTATCAACTGTTTTCTGCCTTATTTTGATAACATGGGGATGTTGCTAGAAATTGATGCCCTCTTTTAACTCTAGCTGGAACATGCTACATGTAGACAATATCCTCAGGTATTCTGCCCCCTAGAGTTCTAGATTCAATAGCCAGCTATATTCTACTTTTTGATCATAAAAGTTAAAAATTTGGCTTTTCCACTTTGATTAGGTATCTTTCTTGTGGAATGATGTTGATGATTCTAGCTACATATCTTCTTTGCATAGTCTCATGATGTATTAGTCCATCTTCATGCTGCTATAAATATAATACCTGAGACTGGGTAATTTATAAATGAAAGAGGTTTAATTGACTCGCAGTTCTGCATGGCTGGGGAGCCCTCAGGAAACATACAATCATGGCAGAAGTTGGAGGCGAAGGAGAAGCAGGCACCTTCTTCACAAGGCGGAAGGACAGAGAGAGAAGAGACCAAAGGGGGAAGAGCTTCTGATAAAACCATTAGACCTCATGAGAATTCACTCAGAATTATGAGAACAGCATGGGGGAAACTGTCCCCATGATCCAATCACCTCCCACCAGGTCCCACCCTTGACACATGGGGATTACAGTTCGATATGAAATTTGGGTGGAGACACAGAGCCAAACCGTATCACAATTTCACTCCATCCTACCATGAGTTTTCTCTCCATGCTCAAGAAGAGTTGATCAAGTTTGAATCTATAAATTACCTTGGGTAGTATGGCCATTTTCACGATATTGATTATTCCTACCCATGAGCATGGAATGTTCTTCCATTTCTTTGTATCCTCTTTTATTTCATTGAGCAGTGGTTTGTAGTTCTCCTTGAAGAGGTCCTTCACATCCCTTGTAAGTTGGATTCCTAGGTATTTTATTCTCTTTGAAGCAATTGTGAATGGGAGTTCACTCATGATTTGGCTCTCTGTTTGTCTGTTATTGCGGTATAAGAACGCTTGTGATTTTTGCACATTGATTTTGTATCCTGAGACTTTGCTAAAGTTGCTTATCAGCTTAAGGAGATTTTGGGCTGAGACAATCGGGTTTTCTAGATATACAATCATGTCATCTGCAAACAGGGACAATTTGACTTCCTCATTTCCTAAATGAATACCCTTTACTTCCTTCTCCTGCCTGATTGCCCTGGCCAGAACTTCCAACACCATGTTGAATAGGAGTGGTGAGAGAGGGCATCCCTGTCTTGTGCCAGTTTTCAAAGGGAATGCTTCCAGTTTTTGTCCATTCAGTATGATATTGGCTGTGGGTTTGTCATAGATAGCTCTTATTATTTTGAGATACGTCCCATCAATACCTAATTTATTGAGTTTCTAGCATGAAAGGTTGTTGAATTTTGTCAAAGGCCTTTTCTGCATCTATTGAGATAATCATGTGGTTTTTGTCGTTGGTTCTGTTTATATGCTGGATTACGTTTACTGATTTGCGTATGTTGAATCAGCCTTGCATCCCAGGGATGAAGCCCACTTGATCATGGTGGATGAGCTTTTTGATGTGCTGCTGGATTCTGTCTGCCAGTATTTTAATGAGGATTTTTGCGTCGATGTTCATCAGGGATATTGGTCTAAAAATATATTTTTTTGTTGTGTCTCTGCCAGGCTTTGGTATCAGGATGATGCTGGCCCCATAAAATGAGTTAGGGAGGATTCCCTCTTTTTCTATTGATTGGAATAGTTTCAGAAGGAATGGTACCAGCTCCTCCTTGTACCTCTGGTAGAATTCGGCTGTGAATCCATCTGGTCCTGGACTTTTTTTGGTTGGTAAGCTATTAATTATTGCCTCAATTTCAGAGCCTCTTATTGGTCTATTCAGAGATTCAACTTCTTCCTGGTTTAGTCTTGGGAGGGTGTATGCATTGAGGAATTTATCCATTTCTTCTAGATTTTCTAGTTTATTTGCGTAGAGGTGTTTATAGTATTCTCTGATGGTGATTTCTATTTCTGTGGGATTGGTGGTGATATCCCCTTTATCATTTTTATTGCGTCTATTTGATTCTTCTCTCTTTTCTTCTTTATTAGTCTTGCTAGCGGTCTATCAATTTTGTTGATCTTCTCAAAAAACCACCTCCTGGATTCATTGATTTTTTGAAGGGTTTTTTGTGTCTCTATTTCCTTCAGTTCTACTCTGATCTTAGTTATTTCTTGCCTTCTGCTAGCTTTTGAATGTGTTTGCTCTTGCTTCTCTAGTTCTTTTAATTGTGATGTTAGGGTGTCAATTTTAGATCTTTCCTGCTTTCTCTTGTGGGCATTTAGTGCTATAAATTTCCCTATACACACTGCTTTGAATGTGTTCCAGAGATTCTGGTATGTTGTGTCTTTGTTCTCATTGGTTTCAAAGAACATCTTTATTTTTGCCTTCATTTCGTTATGTACCTAGTAGTCATTCAGGAGCAGGTTGTTCAGTTTCCATGTAGTTGAGTGGTTTTGAGTGAGTTTCTTAATCCTGAGTTCTAGTTTGATTGCACTGTGGTCTGAGAGACAGTTTGTTATAATTTCTGTTATTTTACATTTGCTGAGGAGTGCTTTACTTCCAACTATGTGGTCAATTTTGGAATAGGTGTGGTGTGGTGCTGAAAAGAATGTATATTCTGTTGATTTGGGGTGGAGAGTTCTGTAGATGTCTATTAGGTCTGCTTGGTGCAGAGCTGAGTTCAATTCCTGCATATCCTTGTTAACTTTCTGTCTCATTGATCCGTCTTATGTTGACAGTGGGGTGTTAAAATCTCCCATTATTATTGTGTGGGAGTCTAAGTCTCTTTGTAGACTTGCTTTATGAATCTGGGTGCACCTGTATTGGGTGCATATATATTTAGGATAGTTAGCTCCTCTTGTTGAATTGATCCCTTTGCCATCATTACTGTTGATTTCATAAAATTTAAGTTTGGTTTTCTCCAAGTTTTAGCTATATTAAATTTCAAAATATTTATGAAAGCAATTCAGCAAATCTCAGTTTTCAAAATCTTATTGACCCTGCTATGTCTGTAAAAATTATTTTACATTATATTTTAAGTCATAGAATGCTTCTAATTCAATGATAGAAAAGGCTACAAAAAGGTGCTGGTAATGATGCCACAATTATGGTGGAATTTTGGTGGAAACAAAAAAGTAATTAATGTGTTCAATAAGTATAAAATGTATATAAAATTCTATATGTGTTTTTACTCAGTTGGTGTTATAATATATAAAATATCCCTCAAGTTGTCACCTTAAATACACTTATGAGATAATATTGTTTTCAAAATGGTAACTGTGTCAAGCATCTCTTTTGCATCCTTTCTGCCTCAAGTGTCCACGTTTCACATTTGTAAGGGCTCTGATGAACTTCGTACAAGAATAAACTGATATTTTATCACATTATGCTTTCATTCTGTGTCTTCCATTCTTAAGTTTGCCTATTACTTATAATGAGAGACTCCACTTAGCACAGGACAAGAGTGGGTCTGGATTGCTCACTAATCTGATGGCAATAAAGACTTACTTGCTGGTGGTCAGTGAGGTTGTGCTAAGTCTAACTGCAATAGCATCATAATTACTATGATTTTTGCCTGATGTTAATTATGATGAGTTGCAGGTGGTAGGTGAAGCATGGTGAAAGGTAACTTTGACACATTCTTTTTTATTTTTATGCCTTTTGATATCTTCTAAAAAGTGTAAGGCTTTAATATTTTATGGCAACTTCAAATTCTAATTCCTTCACTTAGAGATTTTCAGTAGTTGAAGTTTCATGTTTTGTAACACACCTAGATTTAAAATATAAAATTTGTCTCTCAATGGTGTACAGTTGCTGTTTATTCTGCTGATTTTTTAATTTGTTTTCTAATAAAAAAATTTTAAAACTATCTTTTATTTTAAAGTTAGTGTCCTAAGGGTTGCCACAGTTTCTGCATGACTTAGTGGTCGCCCCTTGATTTGCATAGACTATATACTCAAATGCCTCAGGCCAGGTAGGCCTCTACTCTCTGCTGATCTCTTGTGTGGTTCAGGGAACACATTCAGAGTTCTGCCAGTTCTCATGTTGTACTGGTCCACTTTCACTCCTGATAAAGACATACCCAAGACTGGGCAATTTACAAAAGAAAGAGATTTAATAGTCTTACTGTTTCATGTGGCTGGGGAGGCCTCACAATCATGGCAGAAGGTGAAAGGCATGTCTCACATGGTGGCAGACAAGAGAAGAAAGAGCTTCTGCAGGGGAACTCCTCTTTTCAAAACCATCAGATCTCGTGAGACTTATTCACTATTACAAGACCAGCAAGGGAAAGACCTGCCCCATGATTCAATTACCTCCCCCTGGGTCCCTTCTACAACACGTGAGAATTCAAGGTGAGATTTGGGTGGGGACATAGCACCAAACCATATCACATGTCTATCTCAGCTTTGATTTTTCTCTGTGCTTTTTCAGGTCTCCCCTCATATGTGCATAGTTTTCCAGTGTGACAGGGATATGTGGAAGCTTACCCTCCTCTTCTACTGTTCTCTCACATTGATGATCTCCCTATTCATTGTTCACGTTGTCTACTGCTTGCCCCAACTGAGACCAAAATAATACGTTTTCTGAGCTGAGGGGTTTTGTTGTTCATTTGCTACCAAGTTCACTACTTATAATGGCAATGACAGCAGGTTTCTATCCTCTGCCCGAAATCAAGCCTGTCTTCTCTGACTGAAAAGTTGCTGGTTTTCCCAGTCAATTTTGAAGTGATAAAAATTGCTGTTCTCACAAATTCACCTGAAGAATTGCAGGGGTGGGGATGGGGGTGGGGGAGGGGTAGAGTTTCAGGAGACTCAGGAAAGAAATCCATAGACCACAGCTATCCTTATTTGAATTTTTTAAAATAAACATTCCAAAACCTGTTTACTTTTGTTGAATTTCTAGAAATACAAAATGTTTGTTTTAGATAATTTTGTCCAGTTTTATTTTTGGTTTTTTGGGGAGACAATCTACTGCTCTTTGGACTCTGCCATTTCAAGAAATTAAAACTCTTCATTGGACCAGAAACAGTGGCTCACACCTGTAATCCCAGCACTTTGGGAGGCTGAGGCGGGCAGATCACCTGAGGCCAGGAGTTCAAGACCTGCCTGGCCAACACAGTGAAACCCTAACTCTACTAAAAATACAAAAATTAGCCGAGCGTGGTGGTGTGCACCTGTAGTCCCAGCTACATGAGAGGCTTAGGTAGGAGAATCGCTTGAACCCTGGAGGCGGAGGTTGCAGTGAGCCGAGATCACGCCACGGCAATCCAGCCTGGGTGACAGAGTGAGACTCCATCTAAAAAAATAACAACAACAACAACAACAAAATCTTCATAGTGTTTACTTTTTGCCATATTGAGAAGAGATCTTAACTGTTAAATGGAAGGAAATTAATTTACGTTTCAATTAGAACACAGGTTCTGAGATTCTTAAAAGTAATGTGTATAGAAGAGATATAAAAAATAAATATCACTTCACTTCACTGACAGCTTTATTTCATTTACATTATCATAATTTTACTAATGCGTTCATAACCAGCAGAAATTTGTTTATTAAATTTTTTCTAAAACAAATTACTGATTTGGGGTTCATCATGGAGTGTAGAAATGAGATTATTGGGGCAATAATATTCTTATGGTTCCAATTCACAGAAGAAATGTCTGAAAACAAAAACATGTTGACATTGTCAAAGAAGAATATTTTAGTAAATTGAATTTTAGACATTGAATTGGATTTTATTGGCAATTCACAGACCAGACAGCATCCAGTGTACAAAATAGAAAGAATTCCAATGGGTGTGGCAGAATTGTCAGTTTTTGTGAGGTAGCTTAAGCAGGGACAAGAAAACAGCATAGTGCAAAGAGCAGATTGGCTAATATCAGGTTACTTCCTCATATGACTCAAAGCAGAAGGGACTACCATGCTAGCTAATGTTGACTGGGCTCCTTTAGACTGATTGCTGTAAATATCCTGTTTTTTGGAAAAATGGCCAGTTTTTATGTTCAGTTTGATTATGAAACATCTAGCACAAGTGACTTTATTCTAATTTAGTCTGGTCTGTGGGGATCTAGTCCAGGAGGTCTGAAACATGGCCTCTTATAAATTTTATTTAACAAGATCTGTGTAATCAGGTCACTTCTACTGGTTGTTCATAGGCATGAAGGGAGTCGTAAACTGAAAAACAAATATGCAGAAGTTTGATATAAAATAACAGAAGGGTAGCATGGTGCATGAAAATTCAAGCAGAAGTGAATTGTTTAGATCTATTTTTAGGAAAACTTGCTTCTGTGAATGCTGTTTATTTAGATGAGGTAAAGTACATTGCCACAATTTTGATTGGCCTTACTCTTGTTGAACATTTGCAACCCCAGCCATAGAATACATCAGGCATAATTGTGGCACATTGGACCAAATATGCATTTTCCAGGAAAGCTAGCCAAGACACCAAAAGACAGCCACATTTATCTTTCAAAGATTTCTTTACTATATGTCTGCTTCCCTTTAATGTATATATACAACTGCAATTTGAGCCTCACCACTTCCAGATTTTAGTGATACATATAAGCTATTAAAATACAGGAACACAGAAGACTTAACATTCTATTTATTTTTGCTCATAATGGGTATCTGAAGGTTAACCCACTTAAATAAAAATTGCCCAACATAATACAGTGTAACACATGTTATACTGAACGAAGTTATTTTCTATAGTGTCAACCTTTAGAAAAAAGTACAAGCATCAAGCATACTTTGCTCCAAACAGGGCATAGACCCATTCATATTTTATAAGGCAAATACCAGCAATATTACTGATAAAATTTTAGATGTAAATTCTTATAACAGTCATGTAAGAAACTTCCACAGTTTTTATGAAGTTTTAGGATTGCCTAAGTAAAAACCTTGGTTGTCATTTATGCTGGTTTCCAGGACAGCATTACAGAACTTGACAAAAATGAACCTCATTTTTATCACTCTGAGTACTCTCCATTTATGACCTCCCACTCTGGTTTTTTTTTTTTTTTTTTTTGATTGATTGACTTCAGACTCCAAGGGGCTAGGGTACAGTTAATCCCTTTTATGTTGTCAATCAACTACCAATTTGATGTCTTTTCATAAGTGTTAAATGCTTAAGGAAATCACTTAGAGGTCAAAAACAATACCATTCTGAAATGCAATTGAAAGTGTGTCCTTTCCATTACTTGTTTAAATGGCCTCTCTGGAAGACTTGTTTTCCACTGGGACTACAAAATCGTTTCATTTGAAAGATGACCTTAAGTTTCTACAGTATTCCTTTTTTTTTTGAAAGGTAAAGGTAACATCTAGAAAAGTTTTTTGTTTTAGGTTTTGGTTTTTTTTTTAAGAAATGAATAAAACACCTATTTAATAAAGGTGATACCAGATTGTCTCACATGACTACTGAGAAGCAGAGGGCATAATAAATATATGCACACTTGGCCTCCATCTTCATATTCTTCACTTGTTGCCTTTATTTAAAGAGATTAAATAGATAAATAAATAAATAAATAAATATAGTAACCACTCAGAGTCACTCATGACAAGGAATCTAGGAATACAGGAAAAAAACATATGCACTCAATTGATGTTTTGGGTTTTTTTCCTGTTTATGTTATTTTTTGTGCCAATGTTTTGATAGTCCCTTCATTATTTTGACTAAGATGTCTCTACAAAATAAGAAAAAAGATATTTACTTTCCCAAATAGCAGGCTCTTTCTCTATTTTGGAATGCTCAAAACTTGCAAATAAAAATGTACAGTATATACATTACTTATATTTAAACCACTTGACCTCTGAGATTGTCTCAAAATTCCCTCTGGAAGTGTAGTGCAGTCTTTCCTCAGGGGAAAAATCTGTGCTAAATACCAATAGCTAAAATAGTTCGTTTGTAGTGGGCAGCAATTATATCTACTGTGCATACTACAAGTATCTGCCAACATAGTTTCCCTCTAGTAACTGCTCAATGAAAATTGATTTCTTATATAGTTAATAATCCAATTGCTATAAGTGGTTTTTCCCTCACAAAATACCACAAAATAAATTTAGAATGATTTAAAAGATTTTAAACCTTCAATAATTATAAAAATGAGAAATGAAAAAAATGATTTAAAGGTTCCTACAAAATATCAAAAGCTGGAGAAATAAATGGTTGGGTGATAACTAGCAGAGGGAAAAATTTGAACCCCAAATCTGAGGAGTGAGTGGGGACAGAAAATTCAATGCTAATTGGGTGCTTTGCACTATAGAACCTTGGAGAGGTGGACTACCAGGTGAGACCAAAAGTTGAAAAATAGTGTTTGGAAATTCATTTTAAAATTACATATATGTTTATAATCTTACTATGCTTTGGCCAATGAGATTCAAGCACAAGTGATGTGTGTTATTGCTGGATTATGCCCAAAAAGAGAAGGTGCATGCCCCCTACTTCTCTTTTTTCCCTTTGCGCTGGCAGGAATGTAGATATGGTGGTAAAATACCATGACTTATGAAGCCACCAGATGAATCCAGCATGACAAAGAAATAAACATCTATATTTTGTATATTTCAGGTCTCTATCACTGCATGGAAACCTGTAATAATTAATATACCCTTGAATAAAAACTGATTGTAGAATTTATAAAGTACATTCAAAGATAGTGAACATATTATTTTAGAGACAAGATCATATTATTCATATTGGAGAATAATAGAAAAGCAGGTTGTACAGATAGGTTGAGATCAGATCCATAAATATCTTAAAATCCAAATAAAAATGTGTGGATCTGATGTGGTCAAGAATCAGGAGCAACCAAAACTTCTTAAATAGCAGAGCAAAATGATAGAAATTATACACGAGGATGGGTAATTCTCCAGTGATATGTTATTCTTAGTATGTTTCCACATGAGAAGAAAGTTTGAAGTAAGAAATTTCAGAGGATCTTGAAATATAGAGATGTGAAGAGTCATACATTCATTTCTTATAGAGATAATTATTTATCAATTGTATATAATTTGCTTATATTTAAATCACTTGCCCTCTGAGATTGTCCCAAGGTACCCTCTGGAAATGTGGTACAGTGTTTCCTCAGGGGAATAATCTATGCTAAATACCGATAGCTAAAATAGTTAGTTTGTGGGGGCAGCAATTATGTCTACTGTGCATACTACAAGTAACTATCATCATTGTTTACCTGTAGTAACTGCACTAGTTCTAGCACTTCTGGAACTAAATCAACATAGAAAGGAAGGTGATGTGGAAGGAATTCTTGTCAATATTACTTAATATATTTTGAGGTAAATATAGGAATTTGAAATACGTATATATTGTAAAAAGTTGAAAAATAAAACTGAATTTTGAATAAGAACAAAAGTCAGAGATGTTAAAGCAGATGTTAACTTCATGGGAACAACAATTTGAGAAAAATTTTAGGGATGCCAAACAGAACAAATTTTTTCAGAGGGGAGTGTGGAGGAATTAGCTCTCCATCCGTTCTGCCCCTCAATCCCCACCTTTCTGACAGTACATCAAAAGAAGGTAAATGGCATCAAATGATCTCCCAGCATGCACCTAAATTAAGTCTTGGCACACCTCTGCCCTGAGAATTTTGCTTCTGAAGAAAACAGACAGATGGCAAGATTTAGTATGTTGATGAATATGAATGGTTAAGACCTATGTGAGTGTTATAGTTGTGTCTACTGGCCCACCATCGCCTCACATTCCAACATCAGAGTGCATATCAAAGTTTGAACAATTTAAGAACTTTTCTATTTTGTATATGACTTTATAGGAAAAGTTTACATTTTGTTGGTTAGGAAAAACAATATAGATAAAATGAAAAACAATATTGCTTATGATTACTATTTCTTGTATGGCTATTAAATAATAACATGCTGTATAGCTGAAATTTATCTTTAACAACAAAAATACTACTGAATTTAATTGTTTAGTTGATGGCGATAACTTGATAACGACCACTAATATACGTTACCTCCTCTTAGATGAACAAATACCAACAAGCACTTGCATAGAATACAAAATTTTCTTCAACATGTTATCTACTGAAAATGCTTTAGGCTCACTCTAGATAACACTTGGGAATTTAAAGTATCCTTTTGTTAAAAGTTAAAATACTTGCTTTATTTCACTGTAGAGATTTAAAAATGTTTTCCATTTAGTTACTCTATGTAGTAAGCTTTTATACATATTATTTACTTACATAGTAATGATCAACATGATAGACATACCACTTACATGTAATAAACATAGAGTACACATTATAGTGTTATAAATATTAAGTATTTTCACATATTACATGTCATATAAAGGCCTCAGAATAGGATTAGCTTTAGATTCACATGACAATTTCATGTAGACAGACTGCATGAGTAAAACAGCAATATTTAAAAGGAAGTTTTATAATAATATTAGAAAGGCCAAAGGATTTTAGGCACAAAATCATCAACACATTTTATCTAATTTTTTTAATATAATAATTATATTTTTACTTTGGAAATACTTCCTTCAGTAGCAATATATATATTTAAATAACTGATATTGTCAATAGCATAATAAACTGTAGACTCCTAAAAGTGTTATGTAAACAATTATCTATTTCAAACCCACTCAAATTTTAAAAATGAGAATATTGCTACTGAAAAAATACTTCCAAAGAAAAATATAATTATACATATTATATAAACAAATATATATATATATATATAATTACAGGAAAGCTTTGGGTTTTGTTTTTAATATAAGGAGGATCTGCTGAAGAGTTTTTAACTGTGTAGTGATATGACAGGATTTAATGTTTAGAAATGGCAGATGGAATAGCTGGGGACAAGAATGGACTGAGGGAAAGCAGATAACCGACTATGGTAGAAATTCAGAAGAGAGACAGTGATGTTTTGAGTCAGGCAGTGATAAGAATAAAATTCAAGGTATATTTTGGAAGTAAATTTTATAGGACAGCATGACGCATTGGATATGTAGTAGGAGGGGAAGAGCAGAATAAAAGATGGTCTGATGAGAAAATGCTGATGCCACTTACTGAAATATTCAAAGGTCACAGGGGATAGAAGATGGGAAGTGGTAGAGGGGAAATAAGTTATTACTTTTTTATGCATATTAAGTCTCAAATGCCTAGTTATCCAACTGGAAGTGTTAAAATGGTAGGCCTAAGAAGAACAATATAACTGGTTAATAAAAATGGAGCAAGAGATAGTAATTAATTAGGAGCAGTGATAGCTGATAGCTGCCCCTAAATCTATTTAATTTTGCTCAGAAAATATTATCAGTGAAGCTTTGACCTGAAAGTCCTACGAGACTCTGAACATTTTACCTAGTTCTAAGCATGAAGAACAAAAAGCCTCAAGGCATTTCATATTTGTACTCTGCTTGTGAATGAAAATTGTACTCAACTCTAGATGTATTGAATGAACAACATAGCATTCCCAAAGATGTGAAACACAATATAAATTGTGTAACCAGATAATAAGGTTGTGAACCAGGCTCCAAGAAATTGAATAAGTCTCCTGGGTCTTAGGGAAATGTTGATTAAATTAGCAAAGGAACATATAACTATATTTATTCTTTTTCTTTCTTTCTTTTGAGACATGGTCTCACTCTCCTCATCCAGGCTGGAGTTCAGTGGCACGATCACATCTCACCACAACTTCAACTTTCCAGACTCAGGTTATCCTCCCACTTCAGCCTCCTAAGGAGGTGGGACTACAAGCATGCACCACAATACCTGGCTAACATTTTTGTATTTTTATTCTCAAACTCATAGATTCAAGCAATCCGCCTGCCTTGGCTTTCCAAAGTGCTGGGATTACAGGCTTGAGCCACCGTACTGGGCCTAGTATATTTATTTATTGTTGTTATGGAAATCGTTGGTAAATCTTTAAAGCTATCTTTTAAAAAGTGTAGAGGTGAGTAAAAGATTGGCAAAACTATTATAGTGATTTATACCCGTAACGAAATATCAGAAGCTATAATTCTACATTTGTAAAATGTGAATAATGACAGAAATATTTTAAAAATCAAATAACAAACAATAACAAATACCCCCAATTCTCTCCCAATGCTTCCCAAAACTTTTTACAGGACCTAATCATAAAAATTAATCATAGAAATAGAGAGTTGATTTTCCATAATCTTTTGAAATTTAACATGTAATTAAAAGAATTTCAACATATTTAATTAATGATGTAATATAAAATAATTTCAATATTTAATTCATGTTTATATAGAGAGGAATTTTTTTAAATTACTGCTATCTTAGTAAATTCAATTAAACTAAAGGATATTTTGAACTCTAAAATTGTAAGTAGTTCCAAGTCAGAGCACTCTAAAGTAAGAAAGTATTTCTGATGCCGACTTGTATATTCTTTTTGTTGGTTTTCATGAGATGTTTCTCTTAAATTTAAAACAGTCAGGTTATGTATTTATAGCTTTTACAGGTAAATTTCAGCCTTCTACAGGACATGCTCTTCTATGAGGTTTACTGTTTTTCAGCACAAGTAGATTAAAAATGCTTAATGAGTCCATTACCAACAACAACAGAGAATCACACTCACAGTAAACAGTGTCTTAAGGTCAAAGTCAGAGGATAGCATAAAAATTTCAGAGATTTCTCTGTTCGCTTTAAAACTCTTACACTTTTTTTGTATTTTTTAGAAGTTTTAATAAAGATGGTATGTGAGTTACCTATGTGAGTTACTGAAGTAAACTTTTTTTTATGATTTGATATGACAGTCTTTCTTATGGTATAGCTGTAGTTGCGTGTTTACCATTTTTATGCCATTGTGACTCCATATATCTTTTATTTCATCACTCCCTTGGTGCTGCAGTTTATTTTTCAAGTTAAATAAAAACACTAGCAAAGAAACAAAGAACGTACTGTAATCTTCTGACCCTCATGCTGACAGTACCATATATTTTGAAGTAAATAAAGATATGGAATCAGGATTATGAAACAAGCATACACTTCAGAGAGATGTTTTATAAATTTATTGCTTGACTGTGTAGTGCAACTGCCATAGTTTTTGATGGACAAGGACATATATCTGGAAAATGAAACAAAGATAGTGGCTCACTGTAATTCAAAGATAATAACTACTAGAAGATACAATTGTTCAGCAAATGTGAGATTATTGGTTTCCTAGGGATTTATTAATTTGATGTATTTTAATCCTTGCCTGCCATAAAAGAAGAATATTGTCGCTCAGATGATGGGGTCTCACTCATTTTGTAAAGCGTTCTGATCATCTTTTTCATTTGTATCTGAAATTCATCTGGCAGTTGGAAACAGGCCCCTGCTGCACAGCAGTCACCTACAATGAATGTAAGAGCTCACGTCCAGGCTTCAAATGTCACCACATTGCCATCTTACTGTGAGTGACTGAAATTTACTTCACATTGTTAGTGGTGCTGAAAATTGCCATGGGTTTCTACAGTTTATAATGTATTGTCTAAACCGAAAACATTTCCCAGATTGAACTGACCTTTTAGAAAACAGCACTTTCATCCTCAAATGCAGGACTGTTGCAATATTTTATTTAAAAAGGTTATTTAGTTATAAAACTTGGAAAAAGGGTAAGGAATTAGAACTTAGTATATCTCTCCATATAATGCTTTGCTGTCAAAAAACACAAAACAAAGATCACTGATTACTTAACCATCCAAATGCCACATTGAAGAGTGTGCTGGCAAAAGCACATCTTGCTTGTTTCAATAGAAAAGAGCAATATATAGAGTGAATGTCTTTTTTATTCTGTATTTCTAATTAGTGTGCCATTTTGTTGTTAAAGACAGAGTGGGACGTGTTCAAGTCTGTTGAGCCACCCTAAACAAAATACAAGTCTTAAAAGATCTATCCACAGAGCAGAGTACTTTCTCATCATCTTTGAAGACACACACGTGTGTGTGTGTGTGTGTTTGCACAGTAAAAGGTATAAATGAAAACGTTTAGGAAGAAATTTTGAGCATGTTTCAAAAACGATTTTACCAAGTGGAAAAATAAGTAATGGAACAAAGGTTTTCCTAACCAAGTAATTTAAATGAACTTGACTATATGTAGTTGTAACACTAGTATGGTTCATGAGAATAGAAAAATAATTACAGCAAATTATCCTGAAGCGTAGAGCCAGCTTGGAAAAATACAGTCAAATTGATGTCTCTTATATTCTCTCTCATTTTTTTTTCTTTTTCTTTTTCCACTCTTTTGTCAGCCTTGGTAAGGGAATAAATAGGATGCTGTGAGTCAAATATTTTATATGACAACATTTCTAGATAAAACATTTAAATATTTTAAAGCACTAAATATTATAATTAAATTGTTTTCAAATGCCTTTTAATATTTAGAAGATACGTGAGAACGTCTTAGTCCTTTAGGTTTATTGTCATAAACATAGTAACTATAGAATCATCATGGTGCTAAATTCCATTGCATTTCATTAAACTTTCCATTTTCTTTTTTCTTAAAGAAAGAAGATACCCATTCTGTCTCAGCTTTTGTACTGTGGTTTGGTGCTGTGCCCTAGTGTGTCATGGATATATGTGGTCACTGTTAGAATTGTGATTGTTGGCCGGGCGCGGTGGCTCACGCCTGTAATCCCAGCACTTTGAGAGGCCAAGGGGGGGGGTGGATCACGAGGTCAGCAGATCGAGACCATCCTGGCTAACAGGGTGAAACTCCGTCTCTACTAAAAATACAAAAAATTAGCCGGGCGTGGTGGCAGGCGCCTGTAGCCCAGCTACTGGGGAGGCTGAGGCAGGAGAATGGCTTGAACCCGGGAGGCGGAGCTTGCAGTGAGCCGGGATCGTGCCACTGCACTCCAGCCTGGGCGACAGAGCCAGACTCCGTCTCAAAAAAAAAAAAAAAATTGTGATTGTTATCCCTTTAGAAGCAGGAGTGTAGCTCCCCATTTGCTCTTATTGCAGAAGCACAGGGAAAACATGGGACTTAAATAATGTAATAATGGTGTGCAATGTCATTAAATATTTTAAAAATACCTTATTAAAGATCAATATAATATTGATGGGTTAGGTAAATTAGAAAATAATTAATAAATAGTATGATGGGTATAATTCCAATTTATAGTTTCATTTTCTCTGATTTTTATCATTACTGTAGAGAGATCTGTTCTTTTTTCAAGTTACCATCTTTTTTTCTTTTCTGGCTTACCTTAAGATCTATTTTTTGTCTTTTTTATGTAGTGTGTTTCTCTAGGCTATCTCTGCATGAAGACTTGTTTCAATCATCCTGCTTGCAGTAATTTGTTTTCTGAATCTGATTATTTTTGTCAGATCTGAAACATTGTCCTCACTTTGTATTTCCTCTTCCCAATTCACTCATTAGCCTCTTTGTGATTCCTTTAGAAATGACAGACATTGGTGGTCTTTTCATTCAGTAATCCATGTCTTTAACCACTCTTTTGTGTCTTTTGCTGTTGTTTCTTTGCTGTATTCACGAAATTTCTTTTTTTCTTTTCTTTTTTTTTTGAGACGGAATCTCACTCTGTCGCCTAGGCTGTAGTGCAGTGGTGCAATCTCTGCTCACTGCAGAAGTCCTAGCAGGAGAGAGCCAGAACCTGTCTCCCGGGTTCAAGGGATTCTCCTGCCTCAGCCTCCTGAGTAGCTGGGATTACAGGTGCACACCACCATGCCCAGCTAATTTTTGTATTTTTAGTAGACACAGGGTTTCACCATGTTGGTCAGGCTGGTCTCAAACTCCTGACCTCGTGATTGGCCCGCCTCAGCCTCCCAAAGTGCTGGGATTACAGGCGTGAGCCCCCCCTGCCCAGCCAATTCACGCAATTTCTTAAGATCTAGCTTCCATTGTGATTTCTCTCTAGAGCTTTTAAAATTATTGACTGCATTTTAGGTTCAATAATTATATTTTAAAACGTTAATGTTAGTTAGGTGCAGTGGCTCATGCCTGTAATCCCAGCACTTTGAGAAGCTGAGGTTGGAGGATCCTTTGAGGCCAGGAGTTGAAAACCAGCCTGGGCAATGCAGTGAGACCACAGTGGTGACATGCGCCTATAGTCCCAGCTACTTGGGAGGCTGAGGCAGGCAGCCCAGGAGTGTGTGCTCAGAAGCTCCAGGCTGCAGTGAGCTATGATTGCACCATTGCACTCAGCCTGGGCAACAACAGAGTGAGACTCTGTTTCTTATAATAATAATAATGAATAAAATTAAATAGTAAAATTCCTAGTCTATTCTTATTCAAATATTTCTGACTAGTTTTTATTTCAACTTATGAATCTTCTCATGTGAAAGATATTATAAACACAAAGGTGTACATGGAACAAAATAAATTTTAATCCCTACTTCACACTACATACCAAAACTAATTCCAAATAGATTGCAGATATAAATATGAAACAGAAGAGAATACATCTTTTACAAGAAAACAAGAGGATATCTAATAATTTTGTGTTAGGCAAATATTTATTGAACAGGACACAACTTTAATATTAAAAGTTAAATAATTTGATGACATTAAAATTAGAACACCTATTTATAAAATGCCATAGAATAAGAGATTCTATAATGAACTAACGGAAATCAATAAAAAAAGATGGCAGCACAGTAGAAAAGACTTTAAGAAGCATTTCACTGAAGAAGATAACCAAATAATCTTTCAACATGTACTCAACATTGTCACTAATCAGGAAAATATGCATGTACATATTTTTAAAATAAATATTTCACTTCTAGGTATAACTGAGTACTCTATGGCAACCCAATGTTCCCACTGAAAATAGGTAGAAAAACAAAATAATCATAAAAGTCACATTTTTGAAGACATAAGAAAGTTATATAAAAATAGAAGATGATGGATTAAAATTCCAGTGCAGATTGAAACTTGCAGAATTGAGCTGAAAATTTGCTCCCAGCTTTTCACAGAAGAAATCTACCAATTTCTGCAGGCTGGAGGCTAAAGGTCTGGGTGTGTCTCAAGCACAAGGCAAAACTGGAACAGAGAAAAACCAGGAGTGGTTTAGATAGTTACTCAATAGCCAGTCTGCTCCACAAGACATTTGGAAATAACTGGAGCTGCTCTGGGCAGAATGCTAAAGAGTCAAGTTTAAGAAAAGGCTAAAAGAAGGGTGGAAATGTTTAGAGTGCCTGGGCTAAGGAAATGCCAGTTCTCATTTGTAAACTATGAAAAGCTGAGCCCTAGCAGGAGAGAGCCAGAAGTCAACTAAGTCTTATCAAAACTTAAATTCATCCTTAAGCTGCTTCCTGATTGAACTACTCATCCTGACTGGATTCAGGGGAACAGTCCCTCATTCTACCTACTTAATAAAGAAAAAGGTGGATCTTCCCAAGGAAGGTAGTATCACCGGAGTCTTTATGAACATTTTAATCACAATATCTATCATTTATTTAAAAATATAATAGATATTTAATTTTATGGGGTCATGTAACCAATAATCAAGAGAAAGAAAAGTCAAAAATAGAAAAAAGATACACAGGTAAACTCAAAATATTACAAGTAGCAGAAAGAGACTCCAAAATATCTGTTATTAATATGTCCAAAAAATAAACAAATGCATAAAGAACGTTAATGAAAAGACCATTTCAACAAAGACATAACATCTTTAAAAAATAAAACATACATAT
Organism: Pan paniscus; assembly: GCF_029289425.2. Lineage (NCBI taxonomy): Eukaryota > Metazoa > Chordata > Mammalia > Primates > Hominidae > Pan > Pan paniscus. The sequence goes on along the minus strand of NC_073263.2, from coordinate 56,170,036 downwards.
ATGTACTGCACTCTAATTTACGAAATAGAATATTGCTAGTACATAAGAATCTTATGTTTCTCTCTCAGCTTGCCTAACCCTCCTTTCATAGATATAATAATTTATCGGCGAGGTGCGGTGGCTCACGCCTGTAATCCCAGCACTTTGGGAGGCCGAGATGGGCGGATCACGAGGTCAGGAGATCGAGACCATCCTGGCTAACACGGGGAAACCTCATCTCTACTAAAAATACAAAAAAAAAAAAAAAAATTAGCCAGGTGTGGTAGCGGGCACCTGTAGTCCCAGTTACTCGGGAGGCTGAGGCAGGAGAATGGCGTGAACCCGGGAGGCAGAGCTTGCAGTGAGCTGAGATCGCGCCACTGCACTCCAGCCTGGGCGACAGAGTGAGACTCTGTCTCAAAAAAAAAAAAAAAAAAGATATAACCATTCATCATGTCCTATATTAATTATTACCTCCTTCTTACCTCTTTCATATTCACTATTAAACAATACAATATTTAACTATAGCTCATTTTTGAACTATACATAAAGATAATTATATGTAATTTTTTCTCTAACTAGCTTCCATTATTCAAAATTTTGATTTTTAAATCAGCTTTGTTGAGGTATACTGTTGTCATTTATTAATTTTCTTTGCTGAATGGTATCCATTGAATTAAGACATCACAATTTAGCTATATATATTCTTTGTGATAACTATTTGGGTTATTTCCAATATTTATTTATGTAAATTATGCTGCTATTAATATTTTTGTATGTATCTCCTGGGGCATTTTACAAGTTTCTCTAGGGTATATATTAGAAAGCAGAGTTGTGGATCAATGCAACTTTTCTGATACATTCCAAAATGTCTTTCAAAGTGATTATACTAGTTTATACTCTGCATAGCAGTGGATGAAAGGTCAGATTGCCTAGCATGCTCACCAACTAAAAATTGCCCAACTTCGGTTATTTTTCTTGGTATGATGAGTTTAAAATAATATTTTATTATGGCTTAATATTTATTTTATGATTACTAGTGAGGTGGGAAAGATTGCTTCAAAATTTGATATTTTGTATATTGATTTCTTCAACAATATTCTAGTAAATATCTTTTACCTACCTTTTCCATTTGCTTTCATCTTTGAGCTTTGTAATATTCTTACAGCTTTTTGTGATGTTTTGCCGAAAAAATAGTTTTTTTATTTTTAATTAATTAGTTTTTTTACAATTCTTAAACTTTTATCTCCCCCTGGTCCCAGCATCATTTTATCTCTTGTTATAAACATGCGATATCCAAAGATTTGGGAACAAAATTTACATATATGTGTGGGTCAATTTCAGATTATTTGGCCCATTTGTCTATAATTTCACTAATACCAATATATAATAATAACTTCACATTTATGTTAAATATATATGTCTGGAAAGCCATGCCTTCTTCTTATTCTACTTTTTTAGATGACTCATTTTTTCTAGCTCTAAAATGTACAGGTTTCAAAAATCCTTTTTGAATTATAAAAATTATTATTATGTACATGGATATTTATCTCATAAAGATTTTGGTCTCAAAAGGCTAATTTTTCGGATTTTAATAAAATCACAACAGATTTTCATTATTGCATTCTATCCTTTAACTCCTTTTATATTTTGTATTATTTATAAGCAAATAAAACTGAATTGACTCATTTATGATTTCTGCTGTCCTATAAAAAGCACAATGTATCCTAAGTTTCAATATATCTTTACGATTATCCATAAGGTTTTACATTTCATTTGAAGTTATATTTCCTAACTAATTGTTGCCAATGTTTATAAATGCAATTCAATTGACTTTGGTATATGGGTTTTTAAAATCCAGTGGCCTTACTACTCCTTGTTATTAATTTATTTTATTTATATTTTGACCTTTTTTGGCATATTTTATGAATACAATCACATCATCTGCAAAAGTTGTATTTGAGTTTCTTTCCGAATATTTAAGCCACTTCGTAACTTTAAGGACTCTAATGCTAAAATAAGATGCAGAAACACTGAAGACCTCTAAATGTGATAAGTTGGTTATTCGGATGATTGATGAAAGGGCAAACAGTAGATGGTATTTAACATTTCAGTTGTTCATATAAAACAGAAAGACTTAAATTCTCCCTTACCATAATGAACTAAATAAAACAATATTTATAAAAGTTTTAATAAATGATGTTTTAAGTAAAACATAATTGATAGTATTTATTTTTTCATCAAGATAAATCTCAGAATCCTCGATTATAGTATAATATTCGATTTCTGCAAGAAACATAGCATAGTAAACAATGTTTAAATACCAGATGTAAATCAAGGAAGATTCCTAACAGAAGTGAAAGATGTGTCTAAGAATATAAAATACAGTTTCTAATAATCAATAAAAATAAGACAATAATCTAATATGACAAAAATTGATAAAAATATGAAGATTCAATTTTAAAAATAATTGTACAAGTGTCATGTATAGTATAAAGTCATACAAATTCACTAGTAAATACATAATTAGAATTTTAAATAAAATATGATTATCAGACTAGCAAATATTAAAATTATTGATAAAACTAGTTTTAGAGGGGATGTAGGAAATATGATGTCATATAAAATTGGTTACAGTGTACATTGTTGCAATTTTTGAGGTCATAATACAATATCTACCTACATTTAATTGGGCATATCATTTGAGGCAGCTTTTCCACTTCTTGACATCTCTCCTACAGAAATATCCAAATGCACAAAAAATTGCATGTACAAATGGGTTTGTTGCAGCATTAAATGATTAAATAGTATCATTATGCTATTTAATACCATGTAACCATTATAAAATCAGCAGGTAGATTTATGATATTTACATAAAATATCCCTACAGTATTCTACCAAAATATATATCAAGATATATTTTACATTCATACAGTGAAATGCTACTACACAATAAAGAGGAATGAATTATTGATGTTCTCCACAACATGAATGAATTTTAAAATCAGTGGCTGAGTGAAAGAAGCCAGACAAAAAGAGCACATACTATATGATTCATTTATATAAATGTCTAGAAATGTTAATGAATCTGTAATAAAAGAAGGTACATCAATTATTCTCTGGGGAAGGTAGTGGAGGGAGAGGAGATTTATGAAGGGTAAAGGAAATTTTTGCCGCTGATGGAAATGTTCACTATCTTGATTGTGGTATGTACATATGTTAAGACTGATTAAATTGTACTCTAAGTGTGTGAGGCTGGCACTCTTTATACATCAATAAGATTAGAAATCAAAAAAACCTTAAGAAGCAAAACACTTTAGGATGTTTAGATTTAGGTATTTTCCTGGCCTAAATTCCAAGAGAGGAATCTTTGTCACTTAGGTACAATCTACTAAGGTATCTACTCTATTTAGAAAACAATATCATGGACCATCTGTAGCCTGCAGTTAACTAAAATTACAGTTTATGATGGAAATAGCCAACATGATCTGATGAAATGCATATCATTGGATCTTGGTGGTAGAAGCGTATTTATTCACATATATAACTTAGCCACATAGAAGGGTTATTATATTTCATTGTAGGGGGGAATGAATGGGGTCTTAACTGATCACAACTAAGAGCTGGAAGAGGTGATGTTAGCAGTCCCATTATCAGATTGGGTAAGTATGGTAAAACTGTAAAATAGCTCTATAAGTCCCTTCAAATAAATAGTTGAAGTTAACTATTACTTGATGAGGCTTCTAAATTTTCTAAATTCACTTACTAACTGTAGATCAAGCCTTTCCAAGATTATTATTCAAACTTTTGTGGCTTCCAAACTTTTTAAAGCAATAGACCCTTTAATCAAGCAAAATCTCACTCAAAACACCAACCTCAATCATCACACTTGTTGTAAATAAAAGCAGAATATTTTAACCATATATTTATTGTATAAGATTACATTTTTAATCCTTGAAATGAGTAAGAATAATATAACTAAAGAATAATAACCACAAGATTTGCAATATATGGTTTGTGGATGATTGTTGCTGATATTTCAGCCTCAGCATCTATTTCTGTATCTTGTTTGGATGGCAGAGTTTTTAGAAATTCAAGTTTCATACAGTTAAGCAGTTTCAAATAGTATTTTTATTAGTTCTCATTGAAAGCAGAGTATACTCTCCAATTAAACTGGTCAAGAAGCTTCAGATGATGCTGACAAATGTTTGCCTCTAAGGTGAAGCACTAATGTCCAACAACTGAATTCACTGCTTACCAAAAATTTAGGCAAGAAGCACCAAATATTTAAAGTACGTGTTAAAATTATCTAGTATAAAATTATCACAACTCAATGTGTTGTGAATTTACTTGCAATTGAACACATTGTACTCCTTGACAACCACACATAAAGTGCACGTAACTGAGACTAACCTGATATTTCACAATGGTGGGTATGCAAAAAACAAAATCAAAATAAGAAAAAAAAGTCATACAGAGTGACAAACTCAAATAACCAGTGAAACAATATAAGAAGTTCAGGTATACTAATCCAGATAGCAGAAAAGCTGTGGTAGGCAGAATTCTAAGATGACTTCCAGTGATCCATGACTTTGTATAATCCCCTCTCCTTTGAGTATGGGAAGAGCTTTTAAATTAATTTTGATGAATGGAATATGGCAAAGGTGATGAGCTATAACTGTCATGATTATGTTAAATTGTGTGGCAAAGGTGAAGATATTTTGCAGATGTAATTAAGGCTCTTGATTAGTTGACTTTAAGTTAATCAAAAGGACGACTATCCTTGGTGAGCCTAACTTAATCAGGTGAAGCCATTAAAAGAACGTCCAAGGATTAAAGAAAGAAATCACACACTATCCTGAAGGTCTTTAAAAAAGCCACTACGAGTTCCACAGCTGCAAGGAATGAATTCTGCTAACAACCACCAGAGCTTTTAAGGACCCGAAGTATCAGATAAGACTCAAACCACCATCAGCACCAAGGATCAAAGGACCTAGATGAAAACAGCTAAGATGTGTATAGGCTTCTTGACCCACAGACCTTGTGTGATAATAGATAAGTGTTGCTTTAAGCCACTAAATTTGTGGTAATTTGTTATCTAACAATAGAAAAAAAAATTCAAGATATAGGCTAATTTCAAAAAGTATTTTATTTTTGTAAAACAAATAGTACATGTTTATGTATATCCATATAAATATAATAATCTAATATATTGATAGGAGTGAAGAACAAAAGCTCAAATTTATAGAATGAGGAATTATGCTGTTAGAAGTTAGTAATCTTATTTATTTTGTAATAATATGGGAATAAGACTTTTTTGGAAAATGGTAGCCAATGACAATTATGCTATACTTAATTCACAATAATGAAGACTGTGCCTTAAAACAGAGTTTCAATACACATAATATTTGATTATGGCTTACTGTGTCAGCATTCCTGTAAATTCTCTCCCTTTCCTTTTTCTCTCTTTCTCTTTCACACACACACACACACACACACATTTAATCGTCATACAAGAAATTGTAAGATAGTTCTTATCATCACAATCTTCATTTTTAAATCGCAAAGTTGAGTCACAGATACTTAGGAAAATTGCCTAAGCTCACAGAATATAAGATAGCATAGCTAGGATTTGAAGATGAGCAGTCTGGCTCCAAAATAAAATGAATCCTCATGATTAATAAAATACTATTTTACCTTCCAAATAAACATTTAAAATGTTGAAGAAATTGAAAATTAATTGGATTCCAACATGTTTATTAACAAGGTGGTAGAAGTGAGTAAAATTATTTTAGTTTAAAATTACATGTAACTCTAAGGAGACTGACTTTCTTAACTCCCTTTTAAATTCACATTAAATGCAAAAGACAATTGGTGTTCTTGCCCAGTGTTGCCTCTCTGATTCTAGGCATGTGAAACAAAACTAAAGACTTGGCTGCAAAGGAAAAAGAACACATTACAGATCTATTGTTGTTGTAACACTTGTTCTATCCCTAATTTTAGGGGTGAAATATAATAACATTATTGAAAAAGGTGGTATGTCTTTAAAAAACATTTGTTTTCCAAAGAGTAGCTCTCTTCATAAATGTTTTTCAACAGAATTTACTTTTCACTGAAAGCTGCAAAGGAAAGCATTAAAACCATATGTGATGCTCCAGTAAAATGCTATTTTTTAACCTGTTCTCTACATTTAGAAGTTGTTCGAAACTGAACCACATGATAAATCAAATCTTATAGTACTGAATACAGAAAGAGAGATTAATATAATATCTTCTATTTTCCCTATTCTTTTCTATTCCAGTGCTTATATTCTGTCTGGCCACATTTGTGAATACAATTGAAGGAAATTCTGTATACAATTTTCGCATGATAGGTTTTAAAAAGATTTCATGATATGATAGGTTTTGAAAAGTCTTCTTTCTTGATTGTCTACATTATTCCTTCTAGGCTTATTCATGACTTTTCTTGTATTATTATTTTGCCTCTAATACTTGTCTGCTTAAAAAAATTTAAAGCATGAGTCTTCTCAAATTGTTTCATAAATGAATGAAATCCCACAGTGAGAAATACAGTCAGGTGCCAAATAACAATGTTTTGGTCAACAATGGAAGAATTTGGTCAACAACAGACCACATATACAAATGGCAGTTGTTAAGATCATAACACTATGTTTTTACTGTATCGTCTATGTTTAGATTTGTTTAGATATACAAACACTTACCATGTGTTAGAATAGCCTACAGTATTCAGTAAAGTAACATGCTCAAAGGTTTATAGTCTAGGAGCAATAAACTATACCATGTAGCCTACGTATGTAGAAGGCTATACCATCTAGGTTTGTTTAAGTACACACTATGATGTTTTCACAATGAAATTGCCTAACAACACATTTCTCAGAACTTATCCCTGTTGTTAATCAATGCACGACTGTAATTAAAGACAAAACAACACTTTAGGAAAAACAAGGCACATCAGAGAACACAATTAATTAACTATTTCATGCCATTAGTTACCTTGTCATTGTTGAAGTGTTTCAAATAAGATAATCATCTACTCATTTTTGCTTTAGGCACTAGAAAACCAGACAAGCCTTACTAATTGAAAGGAAAACAAATTGAGGAAAATGAAGTATATTAGTAAAAAATAATGGAGTGTGTTAAAAATTAGGGAGAAAACTTTTTTTAATACACCCCCCCCCCACACACACACAAATTTAAAGTGACAGTTTAGAATTACATTTGGGCCAGGCGCAGTGGCTCACACTTGTAATCCCAGCACTTTGGGAGGCTGAGGCAGGCAGGTGGATCACTTGAGGTCAGGAGTTCGAGACCAGCCTGGTCAACTTGGCAAAACCCTGTCTCTACTAAAAATACAAAAATTATTTGGGCATGGTGGCACATGCCTGTAATCCCAGCTACTCGGGAGGCTGAGGCAGGAGAATCGCTTGAACCCGGGAGGCGGAGGTTGCAGTGAGCTGAGATCATGCTACTGCACTCCAGCTTGGGTAACAGAGCCAGACTCCATCTCAAAAAAATAAATAAATAAATAAATAAATAAAAATAAAATAAAAAAAGAGGAATTACATTTGACATTCCTTTTATTTCAGAAGATGCTATTATATGCTACATTGTTTAGTTGTCTATATGCAGAAATCTATTTATATGCCTTTTAAATACATGTTTGCTATGCCCACTGTTTTGAGTTTTGATGCTTTATAAATACAGGTAATGTCTCCCTCAACACTTTTAAAACTTTCTAAGGGAAGGGAGACCATTCTGTGCCTCTACAGTTGTTCCCAGTATCCTACCCTACACTTTGCATAATGAGAAGCTTAATCCTTGAGTGAGGAGCAGTTGTTTATTTACTTGCTTAACCTTATCCACTGCATTTATTTGACCTTTTATAGACTCAAAATCTCATAATTGGCCTAACCCTTTTATGTTTTATTAAATTTCAATTATTAATACACAGTTTCATAAGTGGAGGGTTAAAAAACCTTCATGTTAAACCAGCATAATGCATGAACACTTCAATCCTTCCACTCCATGCTCTCAGGCATCTAGAGAAACACTTCTAATCTAAGCTTCTCTAGCAATGCTGAAGTCCAAAACTAGGAAGATATGCTTATCCGGACTGTAACTCTCCATGAATTTATTTCAAGACAGTAGAATTTTCACTGCTGCAGACAAAAAGACACTCATCATAGTTTAAAAGAAGTTCTCATTTAGCTTTCTTAAAAGAAAACCTTTAGACAAATTAAATTCAGCAGAGTTTATCTGAGCAAAGAACAATTCATGAATGAAGCAGCATCCTGAACCAGGACAGCTCCACCCAGCAAGAGTGGGCAGGTAGTATTAATAGAGAGAAATAGGAAATGACATACAGAAGCAGTATGATTGATTACAGCTCAGCATTTGCCTTTTATGAGCATGGTCTGATCAATTAGCAACCTATGATTGGCTGAAGTCTGACTCCTGTGATTGGCTGTAACTTCACTGTTTACAAACAAACTTTTAGTTAGGTTGCAGTTTGTTTATATACGAAGCTAGGTTGAAGTATACTATGTAGGAGTTCAAAGAATAAAGGCAGCTGTAGGCTACATTTAATTTAATTTTATAGTGTGAAGAACATGTTTATATTACTAATTGACAAAATAATTTTTATCAAAACATATCATTTTACTTTTAAAACTTTTAGTTGATAAATTGTATATATATAAAATTAAAAAAAGTGTTACATTGTTTATTTTAATGAAATGTTTAATTTTTAATTTTTATGGGTATACAGTACATGTTTATATTTATGAGGCACATGAGATATTTTGACACAGGCATATAATGTGCAATAATCATAACCGGGTAATTGGGGTATCCATCACCTCAAACATTTATCCTTCCTTTGTGTTACAAACAATTCAATTATACTGTTTTTGTTATTTAAAAATGTACAATAAATTATTGTTCACTGTAGTCACTCTGTTGTGCTATCAAGAACTAGATCTTATTCATTTTTTAAACTCTATTTTTGTACACATTAACCATTCCATCTCTGCCCTCCATCCCCTCACCCCGTTGGCCACCCTTCCCAGGCTCTGGTGGCCATTCTTCCTCTCTGTCTCAATGAGATTAATTGTTTCAATTTTTAGCTCCCACAAATAAGTGAGAAAATGCAAAATTTGTCTTTCTGTGACTGGCTTATTTCACTTACCATAATGACTTCCATCTCCATCCATGTTGTTGCAAATGACAGGATCTCATTCTTTTATTTATAGCTAAATAGTGCTTTACTGTGCATATGTACCACATTTTCTTTATCCATTCATCTGTTGATGGACACGGGTTGCTTCCAAGTCTTAATTATTGTGAATAGTGCTGCAATAAACATGCGAGGGTATATATTTTTTCAATATACTGATTTTCTTTCCTGTGAGTACATATCTAGCAGTGGGATTGCTGGATCATATGGTTGCTCTATTTTTAGTTTTTTAAGGAACCTCCAAACTGTTCTCCATAGTGGTTGTACTAATTTACACTCCCACCAATAGTGTCTGACGGTTCTCTACATCTTCACTAGCATTCCTTATTGCCTGTCTTTTGCACAAAAGCCATTTTTGCTAGCGTGAGATGATATCGCATTATATATTTGATTTGCATTTCTCTGACGATCAGTAATATTGAGCATGTTTTTGTATACCTGTTTTCCATTTCTACATTTTTTTGAGAAATGTCCATACAGATCTTTTGCCCATTTTAATTAGATTATTAGATTTTTTCCCGATAGAGTTGTTTGAGCTGCTTATATATTCTGTTTATAATCCCTTGTAAGATGGAGAGCTTGTAAATATTTCCTCTGATTCAAGGGGTTGTCTCTTCACTTGGTTGTTTCCTTTGCTGTGGATAAGTTTTTTAATTTAATGTGACTCTTTTGTCCATTCTTGCTTTGGTTGCCTGTGTTTGCTGGACATTACTCAAGAAATCTTTGCTTAGTTTATTGTACTGGAGATTTTTCCCAATATTTTCTTTCAGTAGTTTTATAATTTGAGGTTCTACATTTAAGTCTTTTATCCATTTTGATTTGATTTTTGTGTATGGCAAGAGATAGGGGTCTAGTTTCATTTTTCTGCATACAGATATCCAGTTATCCCAGCACCATCAATTGAAGACACTATCTTTTCCCTATGTATGTTCTTGACACTTTTGTCAAAAATGTGTTCACTGTAGATGTATGGAGTTAGTTTCTGGTTCGTCTGTTCTGTTCTATTGGTCAGCGTGTCTATTTTTTATGCCAACATGATGCTGTTTTGGTTACTATAGCTGTGTAGCATAATTTGAAGTCAAGTAATCTGATGCTTCCAGTTTTGTTCTTTATGCTCAGAATAGCTTTGGCTATTCTGGGTCTATTGCGGTTTAATATAAGTTTTAGTATTTTTTTTCTATTTCTCTGAATAATGTCATTGGTATGTTATAGAAATTACATTGAATCTGTAGATTGCCTTAGGCAGTATGGACATTTTAACAATATTGATTCTTCTAAACCACGAACGTGAAATAACTTTCAAATTTTTTGTGTCCTCTTCAACTTTTTAAATCAATGTTTTATAGTTTTTTATTGTAGATGTCTTTCACTTATTTAAATAAATTAATCCCTAGGTATTTTATTTTATTTTCAGCTATTTAAACGGGAAACTTTCTTGATTTCTTTCTCAGATTGTTTGCTGTTGGCATGTAGAAATGCTACTGACCTTTGAATGTTGATTTTGTATGCTGCAACTTTACTGAACTTGTTTATCAGTTTTAATAGTTTTTTGGTGAAGTCTTTAGACTTGTCCAAACATAAGAGTGCATCACCCACAAACAAGGATAATTTGACTTCTTCCTTTCCTTGGATGCCTGTTATTTCTTTCTCTTTTCTGATTGATCTAGCTAGGATTTATGGTACTATACTGAATAACAGTGGTGAAAGTGGGCATCCTTGACATATTTCATATATTAAAGGAAAGACTTTCAGATTTTTTTTTCTTTCAGTATAACACTAACTGTGAGTCTGTTATAAATTGCTTTCATTGTATTGAGATATGTTCCTTCTATACCCAGCTATTTGAGGATTTCTATCATGAAGAGATGTTGAATTTTCTCAAATGCTCTTTACACATCAGTTGAAATGATTATATGGCTTTTGTCCTGCATTCTGTTGATATGATGTATTGAGAGGTGACAGCGTGCTGGCAGTCCTCACAGCCCTCACTCGCTCTCGGCGCCTCCTCTGCCTGGGCTCCCACTTTGGCGGCACTTGAGGAGCCCTTCAGCCCACCACGGCACTGTGGGAGCCCCTTTCTGGGCTGGCCAAGGCCAGAGCCCGCTCCCTCAGCTTGCAGGGAGGTGTGGAGGGAGAGGTGCCAGCGGGAATTGGGGCTGCGCAGGGCGCTTGCAGGCCAGCTGGAGTTCCGGGTGGGCGTGGGCTTGGCGGGCCCTGCCCTCGGAGCAGCCAGCCTGCCCTGCCGGCCCGGGGCAGTGAGGGGCTTAGCACCCGGGCCAGCGGCTGCAGAGGGTGTACTGGGTCCCCCAGCAGTGCCAGCCCACTGGTGCTGTGCTCAATTCCTCTCCTGGCCTTAGCTGCCTTCCCGTGGGGCAGGGCTCGGGACCTGCAGCCCGCCATGCCTGAGCCTCTCACCCCCTCCCCGGGCTCCTGTGCGGCCGGAGCCTCCTAGAGGAGCGCCACCCCCTGCTCCATGGCACCCAGTCCCATCGACCACCCAAGGGCTGAGGAGTGTGGGCGCACGGCGCAGGACTGGCAGGCAGCTCCATCTGCAGCCCCGGTGCGGGATCCACTGGGTGAAGCCAGCTGGGCTCCTGAGTCTGGTGGGGACGTGGAAAATCTTTATTCTAGCTCAGGGATTGTAAATACACAAATCGGCACTCTGTATCTAGCTCAAGGTTTGTAAACACACCAATCAGTACCCTGTGTCTAGCTCAGGGTTTGTGAATGCACCAATTGACACTCTGTATCTAGCTACTCTGGTGGGGCCTTGGAGAACCTTTATGTCTAGCCCAGGGATTGTAAATACACCAGTTGGTACTCTGTATCTAGCTCAAGGTTTGTAAACACACCAATCAGCATTGTGTCTAGCTCAGGGATTGTAAATACACCAATCAACACCCTGTGTCTAGCTCAGTGTTTGTGAATGCACCAATCAACACTCTGTATCTAGCTACTCTGGTGGGGCCTTGGAGAACCTTTGGGTCTACACTCTGTATCTAGCTAATCTGGTGGGGACTTGGAGAACCTTTGTGTCTAGCTCAGGGATTGTAAACGAATCAATCAGCGCCCTGTCAAAACAGACCACTCGGCTCTACCAATCAGCAGGATGTGGGTGGGGCCGGATAAGAGAATAAAAGCAGGCTGTCCAAGCCAGCAGTGTCAACCTGCTCGGGTCCCCTTCCACATTGTGGAAACTTTGTTCTTTTCTCTTTGCAATAAATCTTGCTGCTGCTCACTCTTTGGGTCCACACTGCCTTTATGAGCTGTAACACTCACCGCGAAGGTCTGCAGCTTCACTCCCGAAGCCAGCAAGATCATGAGCCCACCAGGAGGAGCAAACAACTTCAGACGCGCCACCTTAAGAGCTGTAACACTCACTGCGAAGGTCTGCAGCTTCACTCCTGAGCCAGCGAGACCACGAACCCACCAGAAGGAAGAAACTCTGAACACATCTGAACATCAGAAGGAGCAAACTCTGGACACGCCGCCTTTAAGAACTGTAACACTCACCTCGAGGGTCCACGGCTTCATTCTTGAAGTCAGTGAGACCAAGAACCCACCAATTCCAGACACAGTATCACACTGATTGGTTTGTATATGCTGAACTTTCCTTGCATCCCTGAGATAAATACCACTTGGTCATGATGAATGATCTTTTTAATGTGATATTGAATTCAGTTTGCTAATATTTGTTGAGGATTTTTCATCAATATTCATCAGGGATACTGGCCTGTAGTTTTATTTTTTTGATGTGTCTTCGTATGGTTTTGGTATCAGGGTAATACTACCCTTGTAGAATTAGTTTGGAAGTATTCTGTCCTCTATTTTTCAGAATAGTTCGAGTAAGATCAGTATTAGTTCTTTAAATCTTAGGTAAAATTCTGCAGTAAAGCCATTGGGTCCCAGACTTTTCTTTGATGCAAGGCTTTTTATTCCAACTTCAGTCTTGTTACTTGTTATTGGTCTGTTCAGGTTTTGGATTTCTTCAAGGCTTAATCTGGGTAGGTTGTGTGTCTATAAATTTATTCGTTTTCCTCAGTTTTTCCAATTTATTGGCATATATTTGCTCTTAGTAGCCTCTAATGATCCTTTGAATTTCTGTGGTATCAGTTGTAATGTCTCCTTTTTAATCTCAGATTTTTAAAATTTTGAGTCTTCTCCCTTTTTTCTTTTAGTTAGTCTGGCTAAAGGTTTATTGATTTTATCTTTTCAAAAAACAAACTTTTCATTTTAATAATTTTTTGTATTGTTTTCTTTATTTCAATTCCATTTATTTCTTCTCTGATCTTTATTATTTCTTTTCCTCTAATAATTTTGGATTTGATTTGGTCTTGCTTTTCTAATTCTGGAAGATGCTTCTTTAGGTTATTTGTTTGAAGTTTTTCCTCTTTTTTGATGTAGATGCTTATAGCTATAACACTGTTGTCTTAGTATTGCTTTTGCTCTATAGGTTTTGGCATGTTGTGTTTCCATTATCATTTGTTTCAAAAATATTCCAATTTCATTCTTAATTTATTCATTGATCCACTGGTAATTCGGTAGCATGTTGTTTAATTTCCATGTGTTCATATAGTTTCCAAAATGCCTCTTCTTATTGATTTCTAGTTTTATTCCATTGTAGTCAGAGAAGATACTTGATATAACTTCAACTTTTTAATTTTTAAAGACTTGTTTTGTGGCCTACATTATATGGTTTATCCTTGGGAATGATCCATGTGCTGAGGAGAAGAATGTGTATTCTGTACCCACCAGATGAAATGTTCTGTAAATATCTATTAGGTCCATTTGATCTATAGTGCGGATTAAGTCTGATTTTTCTTTGTTGATTTTCTGTATGACTTCCCAATGCTGAAAGTAGGGTGTTGAAGTTCCCAGCTAAACTTATTTTTCTTTTCTTCTCTAATAATATTTGCTTTCTATATCTGGGTGCCTGGGTTTTGGTGCATATATTTTTAAAATTGTTATATCCTCCTGCTGATTCAACCTCTTTATCATTATATAATGGCATTTTTGACTCTTTCTATTGTTTTTCTTTTAAAATATGTTGTTTCTGAAATAAGTATAGCAACTCCTGCACTTTTTTCCCTTTATTTTCAGTCTGTGTGTTTGTTTACAGGTGAAGTGTGTTTCTTGTAGGGAACAGATTGTTTTTTATTTTTGTAATGTAATACATTCAGCCACTCTGTGTTTTTTGATTGAAGAGTTCTGTCCATTTACATTCAATGTTATTACTGATAAAAAACAACTTCCTCCTGTCATTTTGTGGCTTTCCGCTTATTTTGTGGTCTTTTCTTCCTTTTTTCTTTTTTTCCTATCTTACTTTTAGTGAAGGTGATTTACTCTGATGGTATGATTTATTTCCTTGCTTTTTATTTTAGGTATATCTTTTTTCTTTTTCTGATTTGAGATTACCATGAGGCTTGCAAATAATCTTTTTTTTCTGTACATAATTTTTTTATTATACTTTAAATTCTGGGATATACGTGAAAAATGTGCAGGTTTGTTACATAGGTATACATGTGCCATGGTGGCTTGCTGCACCCATCAACCCGTCATCTACATTAGGTATTTCTCCTAATTCTATCCCTGCCCTTTCCCCTACGCCCAACAGACCCCGGTGTGTGATGTTCCCATCCCTGTGTCCATGTGTTCTTATTGTTTAACTCTCACTTATGAGTGAGAACATGCAGTGTTTGGTTTTCTGTTCCTGTGTTAGTTGGCTGAAGATGATGGTTTCCAGCTTTCATCCATGTCCCTGCAAAGGACATGAACTCATTCTTTTTTATAACTGCATAGTATTCCATGGTATATATGTGCCATATTTTCTTTATGTGGTCTATCATTGATGGGGAATTGGGTTGGTTCCAAGTCTTTGCTATTGCAAATAGTGCTGCAATAAACATACATGTGCATGTGTCTTTATAGCAGAATGACTTATAACCCTTTGGGTATATACCCAGTAATGGGATTGTTGGGTAAAATGGTATTTCTGGTTCCAGATTCTTGAGGAATCACCACACTGTTTTCCACAATGGTTGAACTAATTTACACTCCTACCAACAGAGTAAAAGTGTGCCTATTTCTCCACATCTTCTCCAACATCTGTTGTTTCCTGACTTTTTAATGATCTCCATTTTTAACTGGCGTGAGATGGTATCTCATTGTGGTTTTGATTTGCATTTCTGTAATGACCAGTGATGATGAGCTTTTTTTCATATGTTTGTTAGCCACATAAATGTCTTCTTTTGAGAAGCCTCTGTTCATATCCTTTGTCCACTTTTTGATGGGGTTGTTTTTTTCTTTTAAATTTTTAAGTTCCTTGTAGATTCTGGATATTAGCCCTTTGTCATATGGATAGATTGCAGAACTTTTCTCCCATTCTGTAGGTTGCCTGTACACTCTGATGATAGTTTTGTTTGCTGAGCAGAAGCTCTTTAGTTTAATTAGATCCCATTTGTCCATTTTGGTCTTTGTTGCAATGGCTTTTGGTGTTTGAGTCATTAAGTCTTTCCTCATGCCTATGTTTTGAATGTTATTGCCTAGATTTTCTTCTAGGGTTTTTACGGCTTTAGGTCTCACATTTAAGTCTTTAATCCATCTTGAGTTAATTTTTGTACAAGGTGTAAGGAAGGGGTCCAGTTCCAGTTTTCTGTATATGGCTAGACAGTTTTCCCAACACCATTTATTAAACAGGGACTCCTTTCCCCATTGCTTGTTTTTGTCAGGTTTGTCAAAGATGAGATGGTTGTAGATGTGTGGCCTTATTTCTGAGACTTCTATTCTGTTCCATTGGTTTATATATCTGTTTTGGTACCAGTACCATGCTGTTTTGGTTACTGTAGCCTTGTAGTATAGTTTGAAGTCAGGTAGCGTGAAACCTCCAGCTTTGTTCTTTTTGCTTAGGATTGTCTTGGCTATATGGGCTCTTTTTTGGTTCCATTTGAAACTTAATTGTAGTTTTTTCTAATTCTGTAAAGAAAGTCAATGGTAGTTTGATGGGAATAGCATTGAATCTATAAATTACTTTGGGCAGTATGGCCATTTTCATGATATTGTTTCTTCCTATCCATTAGTGTGGAATGTTTTTTCATTTCTTTGTGTCCTCTCTTATTTCTTGAGGAGTGGTTTGTAGTTCTTGAAGAGTTCCTTCACGTCCCTAGTAAGTTGTATTCCTAGGTATTTTATTCTCTTTGTAGCAGTTGTGAATGGGAGTTCATTCAGGATTTGGCTCTCTGTTTGTCTATTATTGGTGTATAGGAATGCTTTTGATTTCTGCACATTGATTTTGTATCCTGAGACTTTGCTGAAGTTGCCGATCAGCTTAAGGAGTTTTTGGGCTGAGATGATGTGGTTTTCTAAATAAACAATCATGTCATCTGCAAACAGAGACAATTTGACTCCCTCTCTTCCTATTTGAATACCCTTTATTTTTTTCTTTTGCCTGATTGCCCTGGCCAGAACTTCCAATACTATGTTGAAGAGGAGTGGTAAGAGAGGGCATCCTTCTCTTGTGCCAGTTTTCAAAGGGAATGTTTCCAGCTTTTGCCCATTCAGTATGATCTGGCTATGGGTTTTTCATGAATAGCTCTTATTATTTTGAGATATGTTCCATCAGTACCTAGTTTATTGAGTGTGTTTTAGCATGAAGTGGTGTTGAATTTTATCAAAGGCCTTTTCTGCATCTATTGAGATAATCATGTGTTTTTTGTCATTGGTTCTGTGTATGTGATGGATTACATAATTATTGATTTGTGTATGTTGAACCAGCCTTGCATCCCAGCAATGAAGTTGACTTGGTTGTTGTGGATAAGCTTGATGTGCTGCTGGATTTGGTTTGCCAGTATTTTATTGAGGATTTTTACATCGATGTTCATCAGGGATACTGACCTGAAATTTTCTTTTTTTGTTGTGTCTCTGGAAGGTTTTGGTATCAGGATGATGCTGGCCTCATAAAATGAGATAAGGAGGAGTCCCTCCTTTTCTATTGTTTGGAATAGTTTCAGAAGGAATGGTATCAGCTCCTCTTTGTGCCTCTGGTAGAATTCGGCTATGAATCCATCTGGTGTGGGCTTTTTTTGGTTGTTAGGCTATTAATTACTGCCTCAATTTCAGAAGTTGTTATTAGTCTATTCAGGGATTTGACTTCTTCCTGGTTTAGTCTTGGGAGGGTTTATGTGTCCAGGAATTTATCCACTTCTTCTAGATTTTATAGTTTATTTGCATAGAGGTGTTTATAGTATTCTCTGATGGTAGTTTGTATTACTGTGGGACCAGTGGTGTTATCACCTTTACCATATTTCATTGTGTCCATTTGATTCTTCTCTCTTTTCTTCTTTATTAGTCTGGTTAGCAGTCTACCTATTTTGTTAATCTTTCCAAAAAATCAGCTCCTGGGGTCACTGATTTTTTGAAGGGTTTTTCATGTCTCTATCTCCTTCACTTCTGCTCTGATCTTAGTTATTTCTTGTCTCCTGTGAGCTTTTTATTTTGTTTGCTCTTACTTCTCTAGTTCTCTTAATTGTGATGTTAGGGTGTCTATTTTAGATCTTTCCCACTTTCTGACGTGGGCACTTAGTGCTATAAATTTCCCTCTAAACACTGCTTTAGCTGTGTCCCAGAGATTCTGGTACATTATGTCTTTGTTCTCATTAGTTTCAAACAATTTTGTTACGTCTGCCTTAATTTCATTATTTACCCCATAGTCATTTAGGGGCAGGTTGTTCAGTTTCCATCTACTTGTGTGGTTTTGAGTGAATTTCTTAATCCTGAGTTCTAATTTGATTGCACTGTGGTCCGAGAGACTGTTTGTTATGGTTTCTGTTCTCTTGTGCTTGCTGAAGAGTGTTTTACTTCCAATTATGTGGTCAATTTTAGAATAAGTGCTATGTGGTGCTCAGAAGGATGTATATTCTGTTGATTTTGGGTGGAGAGTTCTGTAGATCTATTAGGTCTGCTTGTTCCAGAGCTATTGATACTTGTATATGGTTCACGAAGTTCTTGTGCTGTGTTTTTTAGCTCCATCAGCTCATTTATGTTCTTCTCTAAGCTGGTTATTCTAATTAGCAGTAACCTTTTAACAAGATTCTTAGCTTCCTTGCACTGGGTTAGAAAATTCTCCTTTAGCTCAGAGGAGTTTGTTATTACCTATCTTCTGAAGCCTACTTCTGTCAATTTGTCAAAGTCATTCACTGTCCAGTTTCATTTCCTTTCTAGCAAGGAGTTGTGATTTTTTGGAGGAGAAGAGGCATTCTGGTTTTTGGAATATTCAGCATTTTTCTGCTGGTTTTTCCTCATCTTCATGGATTTAACTACCTGTGATCTTTGATGCTGATGAGCTTTGGATGGGGTTTTTGCGAGGGTGTCCTTTTTGTTGATGTTGATGTTATTGCTTTATGTCTGTTACTTTTCCTTTTAACAGTCAGAGCCCTTTTCTCCAGGTCTGCTGGAGTTTGCTGGAGATCCACTCCAGACCCTTTTTTCCTGGGTATCACCAGCAGAGGCTGCAGATCCACAAAGATTGCTGCCTGCTTCTTCCTCTGGAAGCTTTGTCCCAGAGGGGCATCCACCAGATGCCAGCCAGAGCTCTCCTGTATGAGGTGTCTGTCGACCCCTGCTGGGAGGTGTCGACTTCTATAGATAGAAGTTTTATCTATAAGCTCCTGACTTGGGCTGCTGCCTTTCTTTCATAGATGCATTGCCCAGAGAGGAGGAATCTAAAGAGGCAGTCTGGCTACAGTGGCTTTGCTGCAGCTGTGGTGGTTCCACCCAGTGTCAACTTCCTGGCGCTTTGTTTACACTGTGAGGGTAAATCCGCCTACTGGAGCCTCAGTAATGGGCGACCTCTCTCCCCACACCAAGCCTGAGTGTCCCAGATTGACTTCAGACTGCTGTGCTGGCAGCAAGAATTTCAAGTTCTGCTTCTGCTAGCCTCATGTGGGCTGCACCCACTTTCTAATCAGTCTCAATGAGATGAACTGAGTACCTCAGTTGGAAATGCAGAAATCATCCTCCTTCTGCATTGGTCTTGCTAGGAGCTGCACAACAGAGCTGTTCCTATTCAGCCATCTTGCCAGATCCACCACAAGTAATCATACAACCTATTATTTTGAACTGATGACAACTTAAGACTAATTGCATAAACAAACAAGCAAAAAGAAAACTAATAAAAACTTACACTTAAACTTTGTTCCCGTTTTTAAACTTTTTGTTGTTTGTATTTATATCTTCTTATACGGTTTATGTCTAGAAAAGTTGTTGTTGTTGTTATTATTTTTGATCAGTTTATCTTTTTGTCTTTCCTCTTAATATATAAGTAGTTTATACACCACAATTACAATGTTATAATAATCTGTGTTTTTCTGTGTCCTTAGTATTACCAGTGAGTTTTGTACCTTGGGATGATTTCTTATTGCTCATTAATGTGATTTTTCTTTCAGATTGGGGAATTAACACCCTTTAGCATTTCTTGTAGGATAGGTCTGATGTTGATGAAGTCTCTCAGCTTTTGTTTGTCTGGGAAATTCTTTAATTCTCCTTCATGTTTGAAGGATCTTTTTGCTGGATATACTATTCTACAGTGTATTAGCCCATTTTCATGGCGCTAATAAAGACATAGCTGACACTGGGCAATTTACAAAAGAACAAGATTACGAGATTTAATGGACTTAAAAGTTCCACGTGGTTGGGGAAGCCTCACAATAATGGTGGAAGATCCCCTTCATTCTTTTAAATTATTTTAATCTCTTTGCTAAATTTATCTGATACGATTTTGAATTCCTTCTGTCATGTTAAATTTTGTTGAATTTCCACAAACTAACTATTTTAAGTTTTTTGTCTGAAAAGTCACATGTATCTATCTCTCTAGGATTAGTCCCTAATGACTTATTTAGGTTTTTTTGTGTGTGTGTGTGAGTTTCTGTTTTTCTGGATGGTGTTGATGCTTATGAATGTTTGTCAGTGTCTGGGTATTGAAATGTTAGGTATCTATTATAATCCTTGCAGTCTTAGGTTGTTTGTACCCATTCTTTTTGGGAAGCCTTTCCAGCTATTCAAAGGAACTTGGGTGTTGTCAACTAAGCTTTTGGTCACTGAACCTCTGTCTGCATTAGGGAGTACCCCAAACCCTGTAACACTGGCTCTTGCAAATTCATCGAGGTACAAGCTTGGCAGTCTTGGATAAGATCCAGAAGAATTCTCTCCATTATCAATCAGACTCTTGTTCTCTTCCTTTTCTTTCTCCCAGACAAATGGAGTCTCACTCTCTGTGTTGAGCTTCCTGGAGCTGGCAGAAGGGTGACACAAGTACCTCTGTGACCACCACCAGTAGGACTGTGCACCACCACCAGTAGGACTGTGCACCACCACCAGTAGGACTGTGCTGAGTCAGACATGACACCAGCATGGTACTGGGTCTTGCCCAAGGCCCACAGTAACCACTGCCTACCTACCACCTATGATTACTCATGGTTCTAGGGCTCTACAATGAGCAAATAGCAAAGCCAGCTAGACTTTTGTCCTTCTCTTCAGGACAGCAAGTTCCCGCTGTCCCTGAGTGGGTTCAGATATGTTGTCCAGGAGCCTGCGCCTGAAGTCAGAAACCTTAAGAATCTATCTGTGCTCTATTCTGTGGCTAAGTTGGCAGCCAAACCATAAGACAAAGTCTTGCCCATTCTTTCTTCCTCTTTCCACAAGTAGAGTCTCTCTCTGAGGCCACAACTACCTTTGGCCCATGGTGAACACTGCCTAGCTATGGCTGATATTCATTCAAGGCCCAAGGGGCTTTTAAATCAGCTTGTGGTGAATGCTGTGAGGCCTGGGACTCTCTCTTTAGGCAGTGGTCTTCCCTCTGGCCGAGGTAGGTCCAGAAATGCTGTCCAAGAGCCAAGGCCTGGAATCAGGGACCCCAAGGGCCAGCTGGTCAATCATGGTGATTGACTTGGTACCTAAGCTCCAAGACAAAGTCTCCTTTACTCTTCCTTCACCTTTTCTCAAACTGAAGAAATCTCTCTCTGTAGCCACCAGAGCTGAAAATGTGCTGGATCACACCTGAAGCCACCACATGTCTGACTTTCACCCAAGGCTCACAGTGAGTACTGCCTGGGTATTGCTGGTGATTATTCAAAGCCCAAGGGCTCTTTAGTTATGAGATGATAAATCCTGCCAGGACTGGGTCCTTCCCTTCAAGGCAGTGACTTCCCTTCTGGCCCAGGATGTGTCTACAGATGTCATCAAGGAGCTAGGGCATAGAATGGAGGACTCAGAACTTCTGTGTGGTACCCTATCCTACTGTGGCTGAGCTGATATCCAAGTCACAAGACAAAATCCTCTTTTCTCTCAAGTGAAGAGATGGAGTTTTGCCTGGAGCTGCAAGCTGTGGTTCTTGATGTTGGGTGAGGGGTAAGGCAAGTACTCCCTTGGCTGCTCCAGCTGGTGTCTCCCTCGGTCATATGCCCCCAATTCCACTTCAAGCCCAGCACAGCACCAGGATGTGCCCAGGGATTGCAGTCCTTCTGGCTTAGACTGCCTTTCAAGTTTATTTAGAACCCTACAGCACTTTAGCCTGTGGTGGTAGCAGGGCTTGCCAGAACTCAGATTTTGACTGCTGGAGTGGGTGATTCCCCTCTGGTGAGGGCTGGTATAAATGCTCCTTGCATGCATACAGGCTGAATTCTGCCCTCTGTTAGTTTCCACTGTGACAGAACAGCACTGAGTTCCAATGTGAAGTCTTACAATCACTGCATTCTCCTTCACCAAGTACACAGATTCTCTCGCCACACCACGGGGCCAGGGCCACTGCCAGGAGATGGGGGAAAGGTGGCATTGGCAATTTTAGGCTGCCTTTACTAATGTCTTCAATGCCTCTTTCTGTGATATGAAGATAAAACCAGGTATTGTGATTGCTCACCTGATTTTTGATTCTTGTGAAGATGCATTTTTGTGTGGACAGTTGTTAAATTTTATGGTTCTGCTGGAAGAATGATTGGTGAATGCTTCTATTTACCCATCTTGCTCTGCCTCATGATCCCTTACTTATAATTTTAGTTTAAAAATGTTTCAAAATTAAAAGAAATAACTGTTATTGAATAATTTCAAAGTTAGAAAAATACAAAAAAAATTTCCTTTTTCCATTTTAATTTTTTTTCTTTTAAATTAGGAGTATAAATCTTAAAGAGAGGAGGGTAGATGAATATTATTCTATCTTTCTAGAAGCAGATACAAAATTCTGAACCATAATACTTAAAAGAAAAGCTATATTAGGCCGGGCGCGGTGGCTCACGCCTGTAATCCCAGCACTTTGGGAGGCCGAGCTGGGTGGATTACCTGAGGTCAGGAGTTCAAGACCAGACTGGCCAACATGATGAAACCGCGTCTCTACTAAAAATACAAAAATTAGCTAGGCATGGTGGTGCACGCCTATAATCTCAGCTACTCGGAAGGCTGAGGCAGGAGAATCACTTGAACCCGGGAGGTGGAGGTTGCAGTGAGCTGAGATCGCATCACTGCACTCCAGTTTGGGTGACAGAGCAAGATTCCGTCTCAAACAAACAAACAAAAAAAAAAGCTATATTATAAAAAGTTTCTGTTGGACATAACAAAGTATCATTTAGTATCCTAAATTACAATGATAAATGTGAGAAATTTCCATTTCATACAAGAGACGAGCAAAGATGGGCCACTCAGTTATCTTTTATTCTTCCAATTTTATCCTGAGACACACTGGTACTTTATTTATATATTTATTTAGTTTGCTTTTTTCCAAAAATGAAAGGCATCAGTATGAATAAGAATAAAAACAGCAGTCAATGAGTTTTATTATAAGAGAGAAGAATTATTCCTATTTTCTACAGGTTTCAAAAAAGTTAGTTAATATTTATAAAGCAATAGTTTAATGAATTACAAATAGTAAGATATCAGAAAACTAAATGAAAAAGACTTTATGTGACTAGGATAAATAAGTTCAAGATGAAGCATCATCATAGATCAGATAAACAAGCCCAAAGTTCATTATTCAAAGAGACTTACAAGCTTGCCTTCAACTCAAAACAAAACAAAACAAAACAAAACAAACAAACAAAAAAAACAGAAAGAAAAGGTGTTTCAAGATTCCAGTTACTTTCTGGCTTATGTCCCAGCCAGTCACTTCCCAGTGTAACACTAGCAAAACTGCTTCTTGCTAATCTTACTTCTGTCAAATTAAATACCTTCTATCTTTTCTTCCTGATTCAAAGATCATTAAGACATTTGCATTAGATTTTGAAATAACTAACTGAGTTATGGTTCTTACATTGCACAAAACTCTTACTTTCCTCTTACTGGACTTGCAAGCACAAGTGATTTTAAGGAAAAACATATCACTACTTACAATATTTTTGCAGACTAACATTATTAAAATATGTTATTATTTTACTACATGAACAAAAATTTCATCCTTCTCCCCTTGTTCTATATAGCTTTGAATACAATTTCTTATTTTATCTGTGCTCTTATACCTGTGCTCTAGAATGAATCTTGAATTTCTCATTTTCTCCTTAATTTATGTCTGTTAGTCTCTTGTTCTAGTTTTTCACTCCTTCCAAGCTGCAGGAAGCCTGACAGTGAATTATTTAGTGTTTATTTGGCTGAATCTCAAATAAGTCTTAGAGTTTCAGGCAGCAGACAAGTATTAAAGTGCCAAGCATAGATGTATAGCAATTGATGAGCAAATAGTACTATTATAAAAATATACAATTTAAAAAGCAAGATAATATTTGAACTTAAAATGATTTGTCCTTGGTCTGCCTAAACCATGCATTGGCATTTTCCATGTCATTTATCTAATGTTTATTTGCAACTTGGTAGAATCTTCATTATTGAAATGTAGGGTATTTTTACAATTATTAGATGTAGAGTTTTATGAAAACATATTACTTTGATTTTAGATTTTTATCTAGCTTGTTTGGTACACAGTATTAATTTGTATAAGTAACATTTAAAAATATCAAAGCTAAAATATGTTTATATGCTATAATTAATTGAATTTTTTCAACTCACTTATATTTTCATAATTGGTTTACCAGGATATTACACCTTCATACTTCACACAATCTTCTAAGACTAAATGAAATGGAGATTGTATTTCATCTCTTCATCTTATTTCAACATCCTCTACAAGCCTATTTCCCAGTCTGTGGAATAAGCAAGATAAGACGACAGTTCCCTCTGGAGTGTATCAAAACCTGCCATAGCAATAAAAACCATGATAGCAGATATTAAAGTTTCTGACCCCAGTTGTGGATTCTCAGCTTCTTAGCCACTGGAGAGTGGCCTTGAGCCTGGCCTCACTATCTCTCTTTCTCTAGTCAGTGTACATGGCGTTTCACAAACACTATGCAACTAAGAAATCTTTTTTTCAGAATTGAGCTCTAGGGATGATTTAAATCTTTTAACCCAATGGCAAATTCCTCCAACCTGCAGGGTTAATCAACCATTCAGTCAATCAACTTTTGAAGACCTGAAGGAAAATGTTACAGAGGTCTACCTGAGACACATGGGGGGTCACATTAAAGGGATAAAAATGTGTTGTTACTTAAAAGATGTTACAACTGAATCATGGAAATAAATGATACATATAATTGGAATAGATATGACCAAATTAAAAATAAACTGACTGTTGACATAGCCCTTTATTTTCTACTGTGTTTAAGACACTATGTTAGACATAAAGATGAATTAGGCAAAGAGACTTCCCTCACAGATCCTTGCACTAGAAATAAGAAAGGTTAATGCATACATAGAGTAGAATAGAATATAGTAAATGATAAGTGCTGTTAAGAAAGATATGAATCAACATCAATAGAAGATCACAAGAGAAAGTGATTCTTTTCATGAAGTAAAATCAAGAAAGACTTCCTAGAGAGAGTAGGATTTGAACAAGTCTTGAAGAACAGATATAATTTAGTTATGGAAACTGAATTAAAAAAAAGACATCCACAAATAGAAAAAAATGTGGCATGAATAAATTTTTAAAATGTGACTTGTACACTAAAGAATTTTATATTAATTCTGTAGAATATAATTTTCAAAACTATTTTCTGGAACATCAGTACCTGTTGAGATGTAAATGGATATTCCATTAGAAATAAAGATTCTTTAGAAGAATAAAATTTGTGAAAGAATGAGTATCCTATAAATCAAGAGATCCATAGGGTTAGTACTCATGAAGTAGAGACTGTTATTACAATTATGAATATTACTACTACGACTACTACCAACACCACCATTGCTATTTCTAAATAGAAACTAAAGCCATTGGAATGTAAGGATGAGACGTTATGGGCTTAAGAGTGAGCAAGTAGCCTGACTGGTGCTTTGCCTTGTAAATGTAATCAGCTATGTTTTTGAACGAGAACAGAAGAGACAGCGTGACTTTGCTAAAACAGAGGCCAGATTTTGTCACTTTTCTAATTATTACTTTGCACTGGTTTCTTGTCTCACTTACAGAAAAAGCCATAATTCTCATTCTGGTCTTTTAAGGCCTTCTGTCTAGTCTCTACTATCTCTCCATCATTATCGCCTGTCTCTCTCTCTAAAATACTGCTTTAGCCACGCTACTCTATTACTACCAAACTTTAGTATAACTACGCAACCCATTATGACTTTTTTATAACTTTCAATCCCCTTAACCTGTTAAATTTTTATTTATCAAACTTATCACCCTCTCATATCCAAATATTTTTCCCTCTGTCACTAATAGTCAAATGACTCCTCTATTATAAGACTGCTGGAACAAATTAATTTATGTATTTCCAGTGCCTATAACAGTGCCAGGCATTTAATAGTTACTCAAATAGGTACAGAAAGAACTCAATGAAGAGAAAATTAAAGGTGTGGAATCATTTAAAGGTGTTTTGCTATAGCAAGTGTAAAAGGAAATAGGACTTTAACTTAGGTGAGAATAGAGAAGACATTAAAGAGTAATATTTAAACAAAATCATTATTTTAGGCATGCATTATAATGGAAAGGGGTGGGCTGTGAAGGCAGATGGTCTCTTTTCAAATCCTAGACTCCCAGCATAGTTGTGTGGCCTTATGCACAATACTTTATCTCCCTAAACTTCAATTTTCTCCCCTATAGAACAGAGGAAATGCTCCCTTTTTGATTGCTACAGTTTATACAGAAAATCAATGTATAAGGTATGGCCTAGGTGCAAATAGGAATCATTACAATGTCATTGACTGGAAAATATTTTTATTGGGGTTGGATGTTTTATTTGTGTTGTCTTTACAGTAGATTTTAAGTGTAAAAAAATGCACAAAGTTCATGACTTTTATATTTTCCATAGTTCTTATTATGTCCCATTATTCTTATTACTAACAACACTGAAAACAAAATAATAATAAAGCTCCCCCCATTTCTTGAATATACATGACCTCACAGCAATATTAACTATGCAATATACTGAATACATTTTATATATTAGAAAGCAAGCTCATAGTATTAACCTAACTTGTACGTAGGAACACCACATATAAATGAAAATCCCGGGATTAAAATTGAAATATTTTTGGAATTCAGATGTTATCTCATGCTCTTTTCATACACCTACTATAGCTCTTTAATTGATAGATTTTTTTTGCTAGTTAAGGGTTATCATTGTCTCTGTCTTTTAAGTTTTCAAAGGTTCAGCTTCCCTTTGCTTATCATATCTTACAAACATACTTAAATTGGCGATTCAAGTTACCTCTTTCTTCACAGACTTCCAGTGACTTCTTACTACATGCTAATCCAAAAATAAATGTTAGATTGTGACCTTTAAATGTTTACTCCAAATTGTCATTTCTACCTATTATTTACCATCTAAGTTTATGACCCTTTGAGCATAGCTCCACAAATACATGTGCAATGCAGAAATTGTGGCTCCAAAAGTGTGGCACAGTCTTAAATAAATGAGTGTAGATGAACATAATTTGGATTATTTTTTCAAATTCCCACCTCATTAGCTTAATAGACTTTTATAAGCAAGGAACTCCAAGCATAAGAATTTTTAAAAGCTCAAAATAAGAATGAAAATTTTTAAATAGAATTTATTAAGGCTCCTTCAGTGACTTGAATATATTCCTCACTTTACACCTCATGTTTGGAGGTGTAAAAAAGTAAAGTTTTTCAAAATATTCTACTCTGTATCCTCAGTGCCTAGCTTAATGTCTATGGGGCAGCAGCATGATTATAAATCCTGTCCTATATACTTGGTAAGAAAAAAAGACATGGAGAAAGAGAATCAACAAAGCACTCATCTCTGAGAGTTAAAAGCTAAAAAATGAGATAGAGTCTAGAAAATATATTGTATATGTATTTTCAAAAAGAAGTGGCAATTGTTTACTAGATAGAAGCTGGAAAGAAACAGCATGAGTGAAATGAGTATAAGATTGAGATGGCTATTTCATAGAGGACAGAAAATAAATTAATGTGACTGGAAAGTAATAAACATATAGATGTGATTAATTTAAATACTTATGTTGGTAATAGGTACAACTTTTCTGCTATTCTTTTTCCTAGTTTGAACATAGCATTATGGGATTTGAGGCTCAATGAGTCTCCATTTTAAGTATTTTCAAGCTTATGGATTTTAAATAAATTTACTATACACTGTATTAATTCCTATCACAATGAAAGGTACAGCCATCTACTAACTACCCTGTTACACAAATGTGCCCTGATCTTACTGGCCTTTACATCTTTTTACATGTTTTGTTAGTCTGTATGGCCCTCACTTGCCTGGACTCTTACTACAAAATGTAGTAAAGGCCTCACATCTTTAGTAAACTTCCCCTGACCTTTACTAACCTTGTGTTAAAAATATATCCCTTATGCACTCATAGCATCATATTATTTATTCCCACCACCCCAATCATACTTTTCAATCACAACCACATCACAATTGCCAGTTTACTTACTTGTCTTAGTCATTTTTCTTCAAGATAACCTACTTAAGGCAAAGACATTATTTAAGTTCTAATCACTGCTGGATAAATATTAATTTCAATTGCAGATGACAGTTTTGAGGAGAACTCAGTATCCATAGTTGAAAAAGCAAACCTTTTGCTATAAGTTAAAGGCAACAGGAACCTTGCAAAAGGCAAATAGGAGGAAATTAGTCCCACTAAGTTCAATAGAAATGTGAGATAGTCAATTAACACCTTCTCTCTGATGTTGCCATCTGCTCTGAAAAAGAAGTATGAAATATATATAGATGGTGTCGGCACACAAGGGAATCTCCTGGTCTGTGGATTGCAAAAACCATGGGAGAAGCATAGTATCTGAGCTGGATAGCACAGTCCCTCACGATTTCTCTTGGCTGGGGGAGGGAGGTTCCTGGCATGGTACTGGTACCAAAACAGATATGTAGACCAATGGAAAAGAACAGAGGCCTCAGAAATAACACCACACATCTACAACCATCTGATCTTGGACAAACCTGACAAAAACAAGCAATGAAGAAAGGATTCCATATTTAATCAGTGGTGCTGGAAAAACAGGCTAGCCATGTGCAGAAAACAGAAACTGGACCCCTTCCTCACACCTTATACAAAATTAACTCAAGATGGATTAAATACTTAAACCTAAAACCTAAAACCATAAAAACCATAGAAGAAAACCTAGGCAATAGCATTCAGGACATAGGCATGGGCAAAGATTTCATGACAAAAACACCAAAAGCAATTGCAACAGAGATCAAAATTGACAAATGGGATCTAACTAAACTAAAGA
The DNA here is from genome assembly GCF_029289425.2 of Pan paniscus. NCBI lineage: Eukaryota > Metazoa > Chordata > Mammalia > Primates > Hominidae > Pan > Pan paniscus. The sequence continues at coordinate 56,141,052 of NC_073263.2, read as the reverse complement.
GCTTCTGCTCAGCAAAAGAAACTATCATCAGAATGAACAGGCAACCTACAGAATGGGAGAAAAGTTTTGCAATCTATCCATCTGACAAAGGTCTAATATCCAGAATCTATAAGGAACTTAAACAAATTTACAAGAAAAAAAACAACCCCATCAAAAAGTGGGCAAAGGATATGAACAGACACTTCTCAAAAGAAGACATTTATGTGGCCAACAAGCATGAAAAAAAGCTCATCATCACTGGTCATTAGAGAAATGCAAATCAAAACCACAATTTGAAATCATCTCATGCCAGTTAGAATGGTGATCATTAAAAAGTCTGGAAACAACAGATGCTGGTGAGGATGTGAAGAAATAGAAACACTTTTACACTGTTGGTGGGAGTGTAAATTCATTCAAACATTGTGGAAGACAGTGTGGCAATTCCTCCAGGATCTAGAACCAGAAATACCATTTGACCCAGGAATCCCATTACTGGGTATATACCCAAAGGATTATAAATCATTCTACTATAAAGACACATGCACATGTATGTTTATTGCAGCACTATTTACAATAGCAAAGACTTGGAACTAACCCAAATGCCCATCAATGATAGGTTGCATAAAGAAAATGTGACATATATACACCATGGAATACTATGCAGCCATAAAAAAGAATGAGTTCATGTCCTTTGCAGGGACATGGATGAAGCTGGAAACCATCATCTTCAGCCAACTAACACAGGAACAGAAAACCAAGCACTGCACGTTCTCACTCATAAGTGAGAGTTAAACAATGAGAACACATGGACACAGGGAGGGGAAATCACACACTGGGGCCTGTCGTGGGGTGGGGTGCAAGGGGAGGGAGAGTATTAGGACAAATAATGCACGCAGGGCTTAAAACCTAGATGACGGGTTAATGGGTGCAGCAAACCACCATGGCACTTTGTATACCTATGTAACAAACCTGCACATTCAGTACATGTATGCCAGAACTTAAAGTAAAAAAAAAAAAAAAAAAAGTCTTTTTTTATAGAAGAAATAAAATGCTCAAACAACAATAACGTTGTAATTTGAATTCTTGATTTATACCTAAGTTTAACCGTTTTCAAGTAGGTATATATGCTTCTTTGCTTATAACATAAAGTATATATTTGTTTTAACTTATTCAGTGTTTATTGGGAAATATTATATGGATTGATTCTGAGAGCATTTGCCTTCAGGTGAATGATTCTTCTATATTACAAAATGAGCCAGACCTTCTTTGTCAAAAACTCTATGAAAATAAGATATTCAGATTATTTGAGATATGTACAAGGCATTGTTGTCATTAACTTAGTGGCTATTTCTTAATGTTTTCTCTCTGATCAGCTTTAGTTCCCTCTTCAATGGAATTGTCATAACATGTTACAACATATGGATGTTGAATTAACTTTGTCTCATTATGGCATTTAATTTGATATCTATAAGTTAAATAAGCTTTTATTTATCTTATCAGGTTTATCAAAGACAAAAAACTATAATAAAGAGCCTCCCTGCTGCCAAACTCACCTTCAAGGAAATATCATGGATTATTACTGCCTTGGTTAAAGTCAATTACAGGAGCAGCAGTGTTATATGCAAGAAAGTGCCAAGCTCTAATAAAGGCAGTTTCTAAGTATGATAATTATAAAATCACATGAAAACATTTATTGGGTTCACAGCAAATCCTTTATGAAATTGAAGATGCTGGAGCTGAAATACAGCCAGATTTGGTAACAGCATGCGAACAACCTTCAGAGTCAAAAAATCATTCAAAAATATCTAATCCCATAACTGCATCAAAGCTGGCAGGTGCTCACTAAACAGAACATTAATTTGGGAGATTTAAAGGGGATTTTAAAGATAACCTTCTGTGACCAGTATGCTAAGAACAGAATGTCTCCAGATAAAAGTACTCAATATTTTACAATCAATAGCAAAGATGAAGAGAGAGTATTTTTAACCCCAGGGTGATTATACAGTTTCATTACGTGTCTGTGTTTACATGGATGGAATGGAATCTGGGCAAGAATATAAAAATAAGACCAGAATTGCTTCCATTCTTATACAATAAAAATTGCAACAATCAGAACAATGGACCATAATCTGAAGGTGTTTGATGTATAACAGCAGGAGCATGGTCCTGCAGAATACTTATGATCACCTAGATAAGGACTTTGAAGGCAATATTGGTGAAATCCTTTGCTCTTGCTTCCCAAGTTTCCCAGCAGTGCAATGACCTGCATTCTCTCTTAACAAACTTTGCAGTGCTATGCAAGCCAACTTAACAATTTTTTGTAAAGTCTCCAACACTTACCTGTGTCTTCTAGTGAGTTCTGAATCACTATATTAATAAACTAAAATTCAACAAGGGAAGGGCTTTAGAGAAAAGCAGAAAATGTACTGGATCAGAATAAATGACCAAAATGTGATGCATATATTTGATCTCACTAAGAAATGTCAAAAGTGACATTCATCTGATTTAAACTTACAAGAGTTTGTGGATCAAAGGGGTAAGTGATTTTCTAAAAAACTGTATTATCCCTTAATGTTTATCCTTGGTTATATGAGCTTGAAAACACCGGATTAAAAATGTCCCATAAGAAACCTGCAAAAGAAAGAACTCGGGAAACAATATCGCATTAATTAGTGATCCAAGGGAAAAGAAGCTAAGAGTTTAGAAACTGTCGTCTCTTGATGCTTTTTCTAAATGTGGACAAAATACTCTTCCATCAGAATGACTTTAGAAAGAGCGTGATAAGAAAATCACACAAATTGACAGGAAAGTTATATCCGTGTCCTTAGTACTTCCTAATCTTCAGTGCTTCCTTGAAGTAGACAAAGATGGGTAAGTGCATGCAAAAAGTTTGCATGTTATTTCATCAGGCTAACTTGGATTCACTCCTGTGATATACAATCAACTATATGTAAGGTCTTCTTTCTACCTAAGCTTCACTGTCTTCCTTTTGAGCCTACAAAGCTTCTCAGTTTCTTCAACTAAGTCTTTACGAAATTTTTCAATTCAATTGTCTACTTATCTGAACCCAGCTAGCAAACCCTAAGCTAGAGCAATTCAACTGACTGATGTCTTTGTGCTTATACCTAGGCAGTTGAATCTGACTGGAGAAAAATCACAAAACCCTCAGAAAATTGCCTCCACAAAGTAATGTTCTCTGACCACAATGGGGCCATTTACACTGCTTTTCAATTCTTCTCAGTTCTGATAAGATTTTTCTCCATTTTCCATAATACCTAATCAAACCATTTCTTATCTCTACCATCCTACTCTATTACCTTTCCACTCATTTTTAGCGGAAAATCTTGTCTCCTACTTCACAGAAATAATAAAGTACTCAGATAAGAACTCTTTAAATTCCTGACATCCCATCTACAAAAGTGACATTGTATTATAACTAATTTCTTTCTCTCATTATGATAACAAATATATCATCCTGATTGAAGCTAACTCCTCTACCTGTTCTCTGAATCCTATAAATGCTACTTCAGGAATTTCATTTCAATTCTTAGACCTTATTTTATTTTTTCTAGTCTTTCTCTCTTTTTCTACTTGCATTTTTGAAAAATCCTCATGCCTCTCCCATCTGTTCTTTAACTTCAAGCCTCTCCAGTTTTATCTCTATCTCTATTCCCTAATATTGCTGAGCTTCTTGGAAAAAAAAAAAACCCATACATCCAAAATCCCTGCATCTGCTTCCTCTTTTTCCATTTACTGTTTAGATCGTTGCATTACAAATTCTATTCCTTATTCATCCACTGAGCGAGCTCTTAGCAAAACTTTTACTTATTTTTTTTTTTATTTTTGCTATGTCAAAAGAATATTTCTATTCTTCAGGGAGTATTTGATGTTGTAAACTATAACCTCCTTCTTGAAATAAAAATTCCCTTAACTTCCTCAGTGTTAGGCTTTTTTGATTCTTCTCTTTTTGTCTCTCTTTGGATGTTTCTTCTCAGCCTCCTTACAAATTTACATTGGTGAACTGATCCATTCATAGGACATTATAATCTTTGTGCTGATGACTCCATTGACTGATTTTGCAGAGCTTGTCACTAACTCACGTCACTTAACACATTGTAGCATGGCATTCTGTATATTAAGCTTTGAAAAGATGACTGCAAAATATCTATATGCACTTCCAATCAGAAATCTTCATTTTTTTATCTCCCACAAATCAAATTAATAGGCAAGCCTTGAAATCTTAAGGTTTCTCTGGTGGGTAAGAATAATAAGATATTTTGTAGTGTCTATCCTGCCTTTGTGAGCTTCCAGCAATAAGCAAAGATTAAATTTTAAAAGCAGAAGCTTAAAATACAAGGAAATGACTTTATGATCTTTTATTAGGGAAGAGAATAAAAAGATGAGTTTCAGACTAAGAATATGTATTTAAAACGCTGGTAACTGATAAAATATTAGTATCCAGAATTTATAAATAATTTTTTGAATAAATAAGCAAAGTATGTACAACAGGCAAAATCCATAAACAGATATTTCAAAGGAAAAACCACAGAAGCAAAAAGCATGCAGTGTACCATATCATTATATAAAAATAAGTACAATTAAAATCCCAGTGCAGATTAATATCCAGTACATTTCAAAAGTTAAGATGTCTGACAAAACCAAATGTTGGAAAGGATGCTAAGCAATGCCATTATTTCCATTAACCAATTCTAATACTAGACATCTTCTCTAAGGAACATTCACTCATGAATACCAGGAGCTGTTCACAAGTAAGTTTGAAGTGATATTGTAGATCATAACAAGGGAATAAAAAAACCCAAATGCTCACCAATATTAGAAAAGATAAATAAATTACAATGTATTCTACAAAAATATTATGCTACCATTAAATAAAATACAGCTATGTGTATCAATATAGATGAATGTTGAAAATCATATTACTCAAAAACAAATTTATATAAGCTCGAAGATAGGAAAAAACAAATAAAATATATCTTTTATGTATTTGTGTGTGTGTATACTAGAAAAAATAAAAATAATGTTTATATTGCCAAATTTAGCATACTAATTGCTTCTAGGTCTGAGTAACAAAGCAAAATTGGATTAGTTAGGACTATACAGTAGGCTTTAAATATACTTACAATGTTGTGTTTCTTAACCTGAGTGGTAGGGGTTTTCCTTTTGTTATAATTCTTTAAATTATATATGCCTGTCATTTACGTATTTTTAATTTACAAAGTTCATTAGTGAAGAGAGCTATCTTATTAACCAGAAGACAGTATAAGGTCTATTTTGAAAGACGGATGTCTCTTGAGCTAGGCATAATTATCCCTCAACAATGCCCATGTCTTAATTCCCAAAACCCATGAATATGTCACAAAGCAAAGTAAATTTTCAGATGTGACTAAGTTACAGATCCTGAGATCAGGAGATTCTTCTGGATCATTGAGGGTGGCCTCAATAAAATCACAAGAGCCCTTGAAAGTGGTAGAGGTAAGCAGAAGGGAGCGTCAGAGGAAGATATGACTATAAAAAAAAGCACAGAGAGTTACAAGTCTTTTGGCTTTGAAAATGGAGGAAGGCCACAGGAGCCAGGGTGTGTAGGCAGCCTTTAGAAGCTGGAAAAGGCAAGGAAGCAGATTCCCGCTTAGGCATCCTAAAAAGGAACACAATCCAGGCAACACCTTGATTTGAGTCCAGTCAGATTCATTTTGAACTGCTAACACCCAGAGATCTAAGATGCTAAAGTGTTGTAGTTTTAAGCCACTAAGTTTGTGGTGATTTGTTAGAGCAGCAATAAGAAACATATTTCAGAACATTCAGCATACTATTTTATTGTAGGCCTCCTTCATGTCTAAATGACACTTGGGAACAGCTGAAAAGACAAAAAGAACAAATTAAACAAATGCTGCTCCTGCCACCACCATCATGACTGCTACCATTTGGTTTGCGCTTAGTATGTGTAAGGAATTTTGCATAAATTGACTACATATATCATGTATTAGCTTGGTGCAAAAGTAATTGCGGTTTTTGACATTACTTTTAAGGACAAAAACTGCAATTTATTTTGCACCAACCTAATATTTAAATGTAATCATAAACCCATACAGCCAGAATCATTATTCCCTTTTGATAAATAAAAGAAATAAGGCCCTATTGAGTTAAGAAAATTACCAGCTGTTAAAACTCACACTGCTGATAATCACCACACTATGATCACATATTTCATGTGATTAATATTATTAAAAAAAAACAAAATTTTGTGAAATCATAAGAGATAAAATCATGTGTGTGATTGACAACTCATTTATATAAAATGAATACATTATTATGCATACATGATGTTATGATTAATATAGCTACAATATAATTGCATACATCAATATATAATTTTATTGAAGGATTCCTATATGCTGTGTCAACATTTGCAAAAGTACCAATCAGGTGAAAATTCCTCCAAATGTCAGCATGAATCCTAAGAAAAATTAACAATTAATACTACAGTACTAGCCCTCAAACTCAAACAATTGTAATAGAAAGAAATGTTTATTAATAGTTCTTAGTCAACCTATCTCATGCATGTATTGAATTTTAATGAATATTGGTTTACTCATTTGCTCTAAATTTAACTGGAACACTACCAAGAGGGGATTAATCTAGATAATAAATATGTTTCTCATTTTTCCATAAGACTCAATCATGATGACATTTTTACTTTGTTCCCCATAGAAGTCAAATTCTACTGAAGTGACGGAGTGAGAACAAGAGCGACTAAGATAGAGAAAGAAAGAGAGAGAGACAGAGAGAGAGAGAGAGATGTTATGAACAAGGGTGAGTTTGGATTATTGAGGGGGGAAAACATGGCAACATTGAAAAAAAAAGTTTCTGGCAGTTATTTCTCTATTGTAGCAGTTTTTTATTAGGTTTTATGAAAGTGTCAAATCAAGCACCAAGGAAAATGGTTTACAAATGCAGAACTCTAAAAAAAAAAAAGATAAAAAAGAGATCAAAGACAGCACAAAAAATGTTATGTTTAAAAAGATGGATCGAGATCAGCTTTCCATTTCAGTGTTATTTGGAGTCAATTCAAAGGCCACTTTAACCTTACACAGAAACATGAATTGATTTTAATGGCATCTATGAAAAAAAAACTTTGCCTCAAACACTGTAACGAAAAGATTCCAATGAAGTTGTTATGCCTATAATGTTGTTATCATCACTCTGTACCTCAAAGCTGGACTTGTATATTAAAAGATGGAAAATATTTGAAGAAAGAAAAGTCAAGCTAGGACTTAGAACTCTGGTGCAAAAATTCTATATCATCAAGCCCTAACTTTAAGCCAGTCAGCTGTCAGCTTACAAAGAACACATTTGTGTCATGTTTCTATAGATCACACGTTTTAGAGACAAAACTTATAAGTTCACCTGAAAGATACAGATGTAGAGTTTGATAATAAATATGGAAAATAAATGTTTACTTATTTTTGTTTTAAAGTCAGTGACAAATAGTTATAAACTTTTACAAAACAGAATTGATCCAGATTCAACCCATATCTGCAGCTTTATAAAAGTTTATATTCGCTGTTTTTATTCACTGATTCTAAATTTGTTTTTCCTTGTGTATACTTGACCAAATGCTTGTGAATTTCAAGCTGTTCAGATCAAATAAACATTGAAAAGTAAATAAAGGCATTTCTAGGACTAAAAAGGTGATATGATGGATTTGCACACCAGCAGAGAATCCATGAAGAAAATGTATTCTCATCAGAAAAAACCCTCTCGCCATTCCACTCTCCGTGAGAAACTTACATTCTAAAATTGAAGGCTGCAACCTTCCTTTTGTTGATTTTATAGTATGTATAATAGAAGTTAGCCTAGCTATTCATGGTCCTGGATATTAATATACTGAAATACTTGTAAGTATAGTACATGACATTTGGATGTGGCCACTTTGACGCAGACACAATTGATGTTGGGATCCCTTTGTTCAGACCTTGAAAAATTAAGTTTTTACTTTTTTAAAATTGTCATGTCATATACCTAAGAAACATCCTCACTCCACTCCTGAGCTACAAATTCACCACATCCTTGACTCCAGCAGCACTGGGATCAAAGGTGCGGAGAGAATCTTTTGAGTATAGTGTGGAGAAATGCTGGCCAAGGGTTAGAGAGGGAAGCAAGGGGAAAGAAATAGGACATGATTTGGAGACATTATGAAGTTCAGAGATGTATAGTGCACATGTGATGTAATTCATAAGAACAGCTTCTTGAACTTTTAAAAATTATTTAGCAAACAATTTTGTTACAGCTGCATCAGAACAGCTGTATCTGTTAGAGATGATCAGAAAACAGATGGTACTCTCAAAAGGTTATTTAAAAAGTTAAAGGAAGAGGCTTTTCCATATATGTAGGTAGGGTTAAGAGAAGTGACATGGGATGCTGAAACATTCAGGATGTAGCAGCCATGCAAATCTGTTACCACTCCAGCTCTAAACCCAGAGAATGCAGCTATTGCTGAGCTCTGAACCCATTCAGTAATTAAAAGCCAAGGAAACTGATTTGAAGCTTTAAATAGAGGATGACTTTTAGGAGGAAAGAAGTAGTGGGAAACACTGGGGACTGGATCTGAGATAGAAAATAAAAATATCTAGCACAGCTCATCCCTCTTGTTTCTCACTGTTCTTCCTGTCCATCAGTTATCAAATTATAATTAGCTGATGTCAATGTAATTACAGCCCTACCCAAAGCCTACACTGAAGCACTAGCCAACATCATTATTCTTAAATGATCAAAAGGGAAAAACACACACAGACAGGCAGGATAAAGGGAAATGGAAATACTTAATAGAAAACGTAGATTATCCTTTAGCAGGAACATGTTGGTGCTCTCTTAGTCTTGTTTTTGTTTGTTTGCTTATTTGTTTGTTGTTAGATTTGCAGTATCAGATAATGCCAGGCTCATGATGGGCAGTTTGGATCTCATAGTCCCTTAATGCTCACGGTCAAGCATTCGGTTTTTGTTAGGGCCCAATAGGAAGCATGGAGATGTTTTTCAAACACAGAATAGTTATCTCCTGAAAAAGACATGCCTTATTCCAAAGCCCTAGGGGTCCACACTATGATTACCATATTGAGATTCGTCAGAGGTTCCCAGAATATCCATATCTCCCAGAAACTTCCAGTACCATAAAACCCAATAGCAAGCCAGTTTGCCTGCAGCTTGGACTTGCTATAAAAAGATCTTATACAGATACTTTCTCAACAACAATATAAAAAGTGTATTCTCTTGGCAACTGCAACAGCTTCCATATTCAAGGAACTATATTATTTTCATCAGAAAGAGTGTTCCGATTTTTTAAAGGAGATTTTCTTGAGCAAGCCCCAAAGATGGCTTTTTTCTTCACTTCCACCCCTATTCCTCCCTACCCCAACCCTCATTTGCCCTTTTCTTATTATTTTCCCAGCTCCTTCCCACAAGGAAGCACTTAGCTCATTTTTGCGCAAAACGTAGGCAAGCTGAGGTCACCAATATCACTCCTGAAATAGAAGTCTGCTCACTCATTCAAGATAATTACTTCTTTTGCTCTCCTTTTTCAAAGAGGGATGATACATCAAATGAGGCTGAAAGCACTACTTCTCCAGGAAGTGACTTTATTTTAGTATTTTATTTTATATTGTGAAGTTCTATACCGCAGAATCTTCATAAAATACTTTGAGAAACTCTTTGTAGAGTGACAGTTTTAGCGGAGGTTCAATTCACATTAGATTTTCCTATATTAATTAGAGTACTGTGATTGGCAGGGCTAGGATAACACAATGTGTATTTTATGTACTGCAGCTTGGACAAAAATGGTTGGATATGCAATAAGGAGAAGTAGGGGTTATGTTGTGAAAATGTACTTTACCAATTTGAATATTTATCTTATTGTAGGACTCCTGGGAGATTCCAAGTTTAACTCAACATATGGTCTGTAAATTTAAAATTAAATTTATTTGTATAAATTTGACACAATAGGAGTTAAGCTCAAACGAAGGAAATAAGCATATGGCAGATTTACCACTAACTGAAAGCCTAACGCTATGTGAGATAAGAAGAAGGGTTTGGTAGTTTTAGTTTTATATTCATGACTATATATCTATCTGGGCATATTGCTTATGTTTATTGTTAGTTGTTATTCTAAAACATAGGTGAAAATTTTTTTTACTACAATGCATTCACAAAAGTAACTTCCATCTTAACATTTTAAATTGATTTGTAATACATATATTTTTTCATATATAATTATATGTATAAATGTATTTATTCACATACATACACATACATAGTATGGCCAACAGATATGTCCTTTTTTCCCTGAAAATTTAACATCACACTTCTGTCTGGTAGGAATCTCTACTCTCAGGGAAGCTATACGTCTTCTGTTTTTCTGGGGCAGTTGTCCATAACTTATTCTTTTCTGCCAGTGACTTCTCTACACTAAGTTGCATGACATCACTCAAACCAATGAAATGTCAAGGAAGAATGATGGGGCTTTAAAAAAATTCCATTAGAAACACAAATACCTGTGAGCAGAAAGCATTATTTTTTTCTCCTTCTTTCCTTAAACATGAACATGATGCTTGGTTGCTTACAATCATCATATGTAGATGAATGAATGTTCAATGTTTATTAGAAAATAAAGGAGGGTTTGATCGACTCTGTTTTAGATGTTGCATTCTTCACTTCACCTGGTTATGTGTGCACCTGAAGAGGGTTTAAGCATTGGAAGCAGCTCTACTTCCACGGTGCAAGAGGAAAGAAGGCATCTCTCATTAAAAGCTAGTCCTCCCTATAAATAGTACCCCTTTATGCCTTCTCAATAATTGTATACTATTGCTTACATGTTTTGTGTCCTATATTATCAACAAGACCCTCTCAAACCAATACATGATTACTACAAACAAGCCTAACCTATTAAAATATAAAACCTATTCATTAAACAAATATCACCCTCTTGCATCAATGCCATATTTTTCAGTGGAATAATTTATACTCTTTCTTTTTCTACCTTGCATTAGTTTTCTATTGCTGTTGTAACAAGTTACCACAATATAGTTAATGGTTTAAAACTACACAAGTTTATTACTTACAGTTCTGGTGGTCCGAATTTCAAAATGGGTTTCACTGAGCTATGACCGAGGTCTTGGCAGGATTGTACACTTTCTGAACATTCCAGTGGAGAGTCTGTTTCTCTGGCTTCTGCAACTTCTAGAGGGTGTCCACATTCCTTGTCTTCTGTTCCCTTCCGGATCTTCAAAATCAGGAACAAAGTATCTTTATTACATCTCCTTGCTTGCTTCATTACATCTCCTTCTCTGACTCTGACCCCTATAAACCTTACTTTTATAAAAAACCATATGATTACACTGGGCCCACACACCAGGATCATCCAGGATAATTCTACTGTATCATGATCCCCGACTTAATCACATCTTCTAAGTATTTACATTGTGTAACATAACACATTCACCGATTCCTGAGATTAGGGCTTGGACATCTTTGGTGAGAGACATTATTCAGGCCACTACATACCTCCCACTAGCTCTTCAGGCTTCTTAGTTTCTGTCACCATCATTCCACTAAAATCACCCTGAATAAATTCACTGTGGATCTAAATCTCTTAAGTCCAAAAGATAAAGTTTTTACCTCCATATTCTTCCCAGCATTTCTGAGAGGTGACAGCGTGCTGGCAGTCCTCACTCGCTCTTGGCGCCTCCCCTGCCTGGGCTCCCACTTTGGCGGCACTTGATGAGCCCTTCAGCTCGACGCTGCACTGTGGGAGCCCCTTTCTGTGCTGGCCAAGGCCGGAGCGGGCTCCTTCAGCTTGCAGGGCGGTGTGGAGGGAGAGGCGCGGGCGGGAACCAGGGCTGCGCGCGGTGCTTGCGGGCCAGCGCGAGTTCCGGATGGGCGTGGGCTCGGCGGACCCCGCACTCGGAGCAGCTGGCCGGCCCCACTGGCCTCAGGCAGTGAGGGGCTTAGCACCTCAGCCAGCAGCTGCTGTGCTCAATTTCTCGCGGGGCCTTAGCTGCCTTCCTGCACGGCAGGGCTCGGGACCTGCAGCCCGCCATGCCTGAGCCTCCCCCAACCTTCGTGGGCTCCTGTGTGGCCCGAGCCTCCCAGACGAGCGCCGCCCCCTGCTCCATGGGCCCAGTCCCATCAACACCCAAGCGCTGAGGAGTGCGGGCACACGGCTGGGGACTGGCAGGCAGCTCCACCTGCAGCCCCGTGGGGGATCCACTGGGTGAAGCCAGCTGGGCTCCTGAGTCTGGTAGGGACTTGGAGAACCTTTATGTCTAGCTAAGGGATTGTAAATACACCAATTGGCACTCTGTATCTAGCTCAAGGTTTGTAAACGCACCAATCAGCGCCCTGTCAAAACAGACCACTAGGCTCTACCAATCAGCAGGATGTCGGTGGGGCCACATAAGAGAATAAAAGCAGGCTGCCCCAGCCAGCAGTGGCAACCCGCTGGGGTCCCCTTCTGCCCGTGGAAACTTTGTTCTTTCACTCTTTGCAATAAATCCTGCTGTTGCTCACTCTGTGGGTCCACACTGCCTTTATGAGCTGTAACACTCACCGCGAAGGTCCGCAACTTCACTCCTGAGCCAGCAAGACCACGAACCCCACCAGAAGGAAGAAACTCCGAACACGTCTGAACATCAGAAGGAACAAACTCCAGACACGCTGCTTTTAAGAACTGTAACACTCACCGTGAGGGTCCGCGGCTTCATTCTTGAAGTCAGTGAGACCAAGAACCCACCAATTGGGGACACATTTCAATGGATTGACAGCTTATTTTGAAAAGAGTTTTACTCTTGAAACACTTCTTTTTTAAGTTTTCTTGACAATATAGTCTCGAGTTTAATGGTCCCACTTCCCTTATTTGTACTTACTCATATTTAAACAAAGAACACACTTTACATACATGATTATAACTCCTAAATATGGTGAGTGCATTTTCTGCTGTTTCTCGCTTTTTCTACCTGTTTACTCTCAGAAATACACAGACTTTAAGCTACATGATTTATTTGTGGTAAATTAAACATCGAGTAGAATGACTTAGGACTGTGAGCTCTCCAAACTGGGGGAAAAAAATACATCTTTTTTTCTGCTAGATGAAGGGAAAGAGCCAAGAGACAGATATTCTACCATCTTTTGTGCTCACCTCTTCAATTACGATTATGCCCAGGCTTCTTCCTGATTTTATTCTCTAAGACAGCAAGGTTGCACTACATCTGGACAACCTCTGCCAGCTTTGCATACAATATAGTCACCACGCAAAGCCTAGTCTCCAGAATAGCTTTTTTTGCATACTAGGATTCTGAGAGATCTGTTTCCATCCCATCATTTCCCTGGGCTTTACCTTCCAAATCAGGAATGTGTAGAATTCTACTAAGATAAGTGGTAATAGTAGTGTTGTACAAAAATTTACTCTTTTCTTTGTTCATTTCCCATGATTCCTCAGTGACACTTGGGAGGGAAGATGTGAGCCCCTCTCTCAGTGCTTTCTTTTAACCTGCTATCATTTCCATTTCTACTCTACAAATTTAGGGATATGAGGTGACACTTTTCTTCTATTTCTATGGCAAATGGGAATGTTCTTGCTTGCTGCGGAAATTGCTTTTGATATTTCAGTGCTGATCTAGAAACAGAGAACTGGATATCTCTGTTTAAGCTGCTACTATTTTAGAAATAACATCCGCCACACATTAGGATTTTTTTTATATATGACTTTTGCCAATTAAGCAAAATCTGCATGCAGAAGGAAATGAGGGGAGTCTCTACAACCAGAAAATATGTCTCTTTATCTTCAGTTTTTGACTTACATTTTCTCTTATACCCTGGTGTAAGCCATGATTAAACATTTCCACTCAAATGTTTCATAAAATGGAATCCACAGGAGAAGGAAATCTTAGGTCTCACAAATAAACAAATTTATAATATTTATGTGGGAAGCTAAATATAAGTATGCAATTTGAAAACAAAACAAAGAGTAAAATATATATTCAAAAAGAGATTCAAGATAAATATACATATAAACACATATATTTGAAAAGAAAGTCATAGTATTTTTATAGCTACCTTAGATTTTAGAATGAGTGAAGTGAAATTATTATTACAGAGGTGCTTATTTCCCTCATTTCTGCCTGATCTGGAAGTTACAGAAAAATATGATTTGATTACTTGTGTCTTCCATTCCTTTTCCTCAATGTATATCGTGGCTTTGAAGCTTATTACACAGAAGTATAATGGCTATCAAAGAAAAAGAAGAAATAGCACTTTTGCTATTTAAAATAAAGTAGCTTTGTGCTGGAAACTGGAATTTCCATTCTAAGAAAGTTTAATCCAACTGTTAATAGCTCAGTATGTGAAATAATGAGTCCAAGAGTCAATAGACACTTTTCTCCTATAGCAAAGGTCACAAGCCTCCGGTTGTCCACACTGGAGCTGTTTTGGATTTCAGGGTACATGCGCCTCATTTGAAAAGCCTTTCTGTGATTGCTGCTGTGTCTCCATCTGTTAGAGCACAGCATATTTCAAAGGTAAGGGTGGCACATTCAAATGCTGAATTTGGACAAGAATCTTAAGAAACATTATTTTATGGACAATTACAAAATGGCATTTGGTCATTTCAAGTAACATCTCAGTAGGGTTCCACTTCGGGGGCATTGTCATTTTAAACATCGGTTGAATACAATTTATTTATTCCAAAAATACCAGATGATTAATTAAATTATACATTTAAATGGCTATTAAACCAGGCAAGAATATTATATTTTTAAGGATAGCCGAATAGCACAAATAGATGAAAACATTAAATATCACTACTGTGCAGCATAAGGTGAACTAAATAGGGTCTCCTGCTTACAATTTTGCCCCTGCCAACCCCCTGCCTCCATCACTACTATTGCCTTACACATGATCAAATTTAACAATTTGAGAGCTGTCTCTTTGGTTCTACGGGTATATCTCTAGTATAACTGTTAAAATATAAATGTAGCAGATAGGTGATGTATTCTCTTATTATTTATCATCCAGGGAGTTATTAGGAAAAGCAGCAACCTCAGAGCTACTTAGAGTTTTGGGAAGAGAGAGATATGATAAAAATGCTGAGTGTTTAGAGGACAAACACTGTTTCTATATGAATTGTACTGGAGAACTGATTGTAATTGTTATATCCCTTCAGGAGCAGGCTCACAAAATGGTGAAGCTTGTGAGTTCTGGAACCAAACTCAAATCTAGATACCAAGGTTTGAATCTGGGCTACAGCCATTACTAGTCATGTGAATTTGGTTTTGCTGTTTAAATGCTTTCTGCCATGGTTTATTCTGTTGTAAATAAGGATGATGATAATACATACCTTATAGGTGAGTATTATATTAATAAGAAAAAATCAGTTAGGACAGTCATGGCCTATTTTAAGTGACAAATAAATGTTGGCAAATGTCAAAAATGTGAATGTTTAGTATACACAGATAGCTGTGAAACTACATATTCCTTAGACTGAAATTGCCAACAGCATAAAGCGTTCTCTTAATATTCATAGTTTTATTTATTGTAAACACATCCTAGTAATATTCTCTTTAGTTAGTTTTACCTGTTTATAGATGAATTAGAAACTCCTATGTACGTTTTTGAAAAATCAATGAATACTTACCAAGTTGTTTTAAGTGTGTGCCATTTTAAGGTCTAATTATATGAATTATACTGACTAGTATAAATGTGGGCGTCTGTTCCTGTCTTCTCATAACATATTAAGGACTTTTAATTTAAATCTAGCAGTTTGCAATTAATTTAGCTCTTATATTTTCATGAAGCTTTTATCTATTTAGAGTTAAAACATGTACTCTACATATGTTTACTTATTTTCAAATTCCAAAAGCCACATTTTAAAACACCATAAAATATACTTTTTATTTCTGGTTGCTTAATTATATTGTTCTATATTACTGGAAAAAAATAGTAAGAATAAACTAATTTTTTATCACTTCCCAATGATTAAATCATATACTCTTTAATTTTTCCTCATTCTTCATTTAAATGTCATATAATAATTTTGTTTATTTTGAAAAAATTCTAAAAGAGTGACAATAATTTTAAGGCATTTCTAAAATTGGTGGCAGTATTTAGAATATAATGTTACTAATTATTAATGTTTTCACTCAGTGTTGGTTTCTGAGGTTTATGGATACTTCTTGTGTTTATGATAAATGTTTTATTCAATGAAATATGATATGATAAATAATTGTAATGGATACTGTTTAACATTCAATTAATATTAGTTTACTAAAATTACTATGTGCTGTATTTTATGCTTTCATACCAATTTTTAAGTTTTGTACTCATATGTGCATTCCATATTTACCCTGGTTACTTATGTTACTGAACAGAATGTGTATAAAGTTTAATCTCAGGAATAAAAAGTACTTATTATTATTATTTAGCATCTCTATATCTAATATGCAAGCAAGCCTATGTTATCCATGGTCTTAGCCTAAGTTTTAAAATTTAGTTAGAGAGCATAGCCATGTAGCAGTAAAAACCGAATGACCTGGGGCCCAGCAACCCATTTAATCCTCACAAGTAAGCTATGCAGAAAACAAGCCATGCATTCATTTTACTATTTAGGATTTGGGAAAACTGAGGCACAGAGAAGTTCAGTGAATTTTAAATCTCAACCCAGTAGACAAAGTGCATTTATTCAATTGAACAATAAGAGATAGTTTTTTTAAAAAGTTTTAAGCAGAAAATATCCAACAAGAAAGCAAAAGTTAATATTAGTACAAGAGTAATTACAATATAAGTCCATGAGGTGTATTAGTTTCTTAGGACTGCCATGACAAAGTGCCACAACCTTAGCAAAACAACAGAAATTTATTCCCTCACAATTCTGGAAGCTCAAAGTCTGAAATCAAGGTGTCAACAGGGTGGTGCTCCCTCCAAAGGGTGTAGGAGAGAATTCCTTTCTTTCCTCTCCTAGGTTCCCATGGATTCAGGCATTCCTTGACTCATGGCCATATCACTCCAATTGTCTCTTTTATACATGTCTTCTCATCTATGTATCTGGCTCTGGAGTTCCTGAGGCTCTCTCTTATTAGGGTACATATGGTTGCATTTGGGGCCCACCCGGATAATTCAGTATAAGCTCCTCCTTTCAAGAGCTTTAGTTTAATCACATCTTTGGCCACACAAAGTAATATTCAATCTTTTGCCACATAAGGTACACAGATTCTGGGGATTAGGAAAGCAGCATGTCTTTTTGGGGGCCACCCTTTACAATATGGAATAATCACATCAATCAAAAAAGACAAGAATCCAAGAATAATCCAAGCATATCTTAATAATCAAAGAATATCTTGTCTATAAGAAATTCACTGAACTAAAAAGCATATAAAACTCTGAAACTAAATTGTTAAAGCCAGATATTACAGGCAATGTGAACCTGAAAATAATTCAATATAAAAATTTTAATGTAAAATAATATATAACATAAGCCAAAATTATCATGAGTAGTAACAATTTAAATACTAATAGAGAATAGATAAAAAAAGTTATAAAAATTTAAAACCCCCAATTTTATATAGCCCTTAATTTTGTAAAGAAGAACTAAAAAATTAGGGAAAAAGACCAAATAAACTATTGTAGCTGGATATTTTAAATGTACCTCTCCCAAAGATATGCCAAACACATAATATAAAAGAAATATATATATATGTGTGTGTGTATATATATATAATTAGAATAATGTGATTAATATGCTTAAAACCAGAAAATAAGTAAAATAATGAAATTTTCTTATTTTGACCTATCTGCACATTAAAAATTAATACCTAACATGATTCTCAGTGGAAAACTGTTAGAAATACTTTCTTTAGAATATGAAACATGATAAGCATCTTCACTATTGTAATTACTGATAAGCACAGGATAGAAATTCATAGCCAACAAGATTATTAAAAGACAAGCTATATTAGTTATGAGGATTGGTAGGGAAAAAGCAAAGTGCTGTTATTTGAAGATTTGATTATCTGCATAAAGAAATAATAAATCAAAAGACATTTATAGAATTATGGAAAAAATTAGTAGATTTATTGTATGCAAGATTAACCTACAAAGACATCTGTGTTTACTATCAATGGTCACTAAAAAGTATAATAGAAAATAAAATATTATTATTCATAACATCACAAAAATAGATAGTAAAGATGAGTGGTTTTTCTTACCAAATACTAAAGAAAACTGCAATGCCATGCTTCAAACACAGCAGTGATGTTGAGTAGTGCAGAATCTTAGGAGTTTAGTGGACTGAATGGTGACCTGCCCCCAAATACATGTCATGTCCAAATCCCTGGACCTGTAAATATTACCTCATAGGGTAAAATAGTTAATATTATCTTACATGGCAAAAGATGTGTTTTAGATGCTAGATTATCAGGGTAGGCTCTCCATGCCATCACAAGTGAGAGCAACGCAGAGTGAAATTTTATGCACAGACTCACAGAGGAGAAAACAATATGAAGATGGAGGAGCAAGCCATGTGGCCAAGAGTGAAGGAAATCAACAGCAACAAGAAGCTGTAAAAGGCAAGAAATATAGAATCCCCTAGAGCTTCCAGAGGGAGAGTGCCTCTGCCAGCACCTTGGTTTCAGATCTCTGGGCCTCCAGAACTGTGAGATAATAAATGTCTCTTAAGTGACCTTTTTGGTGCTAATTTGTTACAGCTGCTACAGGAAAAGAGTAAATATTTCAATACCAAACATTGTTCTAGAGGAATACAATATTAAAGATAAATTTTCTTATTTTGTACTGGGTTTTCTGGAATTTGGTCTTAAAACTGATTAAATGTCCCTATTTCCAGTGATAAAGAGGAAACTAGTAGCCCAAGGTAAGGTATTACAATAGAAATATACAGGATATCACCATTAAATTATTCTAACCAAATATATATATTTATATATCTATATATTTACATATAAAATATGTTTGTATATAAAAATATATCTATATATACAAATATATATAGTATGTGTGTATGTGTATGTATATATAAAATTTTGGATTACCATTTTTTTCCTACCTTAGAATATTTTTATTTAAAGTAATGAGCACAATGTGATTAGCTGGTTGCTCTAGGGGAGAAATTCGGGGTAAAAAAGACAGCACATCAGAATCTCAGCACAAGCTCTGAATAAATGACCTAAAATCTTTTGTATCTTCCCTGAAAGAAACCCTATTTCCTGCAGCTGCAGGATGGAGATTCTGAAATATAAACACAGAGTCTCATCCTGAGAGTGGATGGATCACAAAACAAATTGAATTCTCAACCATCTCAACAGGATGTCTTCTGTTAAACTGAGGCCACTGATAGGAAAGGAATGGGATCCTGAAAATTGCACTGAGGAAATATAGTCAGATTCTGGTAAAGCTGGAGACATCAACTCCCTAGATTCTGCTGAATTTTCCTTTTCGGTAGTAGAAGTCTTTCCATCACTCCTGCCTGAAAAGATTAACCCTGCTTTGCCTGGAGAAATTGTAATAGCCTCCCTTGAGGTTGTTGCCTTTCAAGGCACTGCTGATTATTCTCAGCATCTCTCTTTGGGTGAAGCAAAAAGTGAGACCTCTCTTTGGTTGAAGCAAAACATGAGCATACTGTACACTAAAAGAACTGCATGATTTTTTTCCAGTGTATAGAGACAGAAATCTGGGGAATATGTGTGAGAATACATATTAAGAATGAAGGATAATGGTGGAACATAAAGTTGGATCAAGATGAATTTATTGCTATGGGTCAACTGAGCAAGAGCATTCTATTTTGTAGATTGAAGGGTTAAAAAAGCTCTAACAGTTTGATTGGTTGTCTGAAACATGGAACACATGGTGTTAAGTCTGCAGGCACCCAAAATACAAGAGTGGTGAAGGCTTAGGGGCTTTTACCTAGATTTCAGAGGATGGATGGGAAAGCCTGGGTACCCAGGCAGAAGCCTGCCTCAGGGGCAGAGCTCTTGCAGAGTCTACTAAGGCAATGCCAAGCAGAAATGTGGAGTTGGAGCCCCTACATAGGGTCCCTACTAGGGGACTGCCCAGTGGATCTGTGGAAACAGGGCCAAAGCCCTCCCGATCCTAGAATTATAGAGCCACCAGCAGCTTGAAACCTGGACAAGCTGCAGGCATTGGACTTCAACCCATGAGAGAAGTAAAGACATGGGAATGGGACTGCCTGAGGCCCTGAGAGTCTACCCCTTGCACCAGTGTCCCTAGGATGCAGGACATGGAGTCAGTGGGGAGCTTTAAGATTTAATGTCTGCCCTGCTGGGTTTCAGATTTGTGTGGGGCCTGCTAGCCCTTTCGTTTGGCAGATTTCTTCCTTTTGGAATGGGAATGTTTACCCAATGCCTGTACCACCATTGTATCTTGGAAATAAACAACTTGTTTTTGATTTTATAGGCTTATAGCTGGAGGGAACTTGCCTTGAGTCTCAGATGAAACATTGGATTTCAAAGTAGTAAGTTGATGCTTGAACAAGTTAAGACTCTTAGGAACTACTGAGATAGAATCATTGTATTTTGTATGTGAGAAGGACATGAGATTTGGGTGGTGGCATTGGCTAGGGGCAGAATGCTGTAGTTTGGTTTGTTGGACCCCTCTAAACCTCATGTTGAAATTTGATCCCTAATGCTGGAGGAGGGACCTAAAGGGAGGTGTTTGTGCATGGGAGCAGATTCGTCATGAATGGCTTGATACCATCCTTGTGGTAATGAGTGAGTTCCCATTATATTAGTTTCTGCAAGGCCTGATTGCTAAAAAGAATCAGGCACCTCCCTCCCCTCTATTTCTTCTTCTCACCATGTGATCTCTACAAGTTGCTCCCCTTCACCTTCTGCTATAAGTGGAAGCAACTTGAAGCCCTCGCCAGAAATAGATGTTGGTGTCATGCTTCTTGTACAGCCTGCAGAAACATGAGCCATATAATCCTATTTTTGTTATAAATTACCCAGCCTCAGGTATTCCTTTATAGAAAAATAAATGGACTAAGACTTTGGTCATTGACATTAATTTTAGGAGATCCAAATGACACTGTGGTCCATTATTCTGAAAAGAGGCGTATGCAGGTCAGATGATTAATGGACTTTTAGCTCAGATCCATCCCATAGTGGTCTAGTGGATCCCCAAACCCATTATATGGTTATTTTTCCAGTTCTAGAATGTATAATTGGAATATGTATACTCAGAAACGAGTATACTCCATACGGCAGACTGCATACATTGGTTCTGTGGATTGAGGGTATTATGGTAGGAAAAGTCATGAAGCAAGAGACATACTCATAACTACTGTTGGAAATTTAAAAATTTGATAGCATGTTTATATATTTAACAATTAAATATTTTAAATTATCCAACAATGTATTTAGAGCTATTTATTACAAGTAAATAAGGGTGTGGTCAAAGCTTGTGTTACATGACACTAAGTAATACACTATTCAAAAAACTGGAAAGGTTAAAAATAAAACTAAACCAATATGGGATTGGTTAAACATGGGAGTAGTTAAATAATATATGAGAGCTATTGAAAGAAAAGCTTATAAATTATTTGTAGAGATACTAACAAGAAAAAAAGCCAATAGGTTTTATTTTTATTCTATAAAACAGATTATAAACTACAATATGTAGAGTATACACATATGTGCAACGTACATTGAAAATTATTGAATGTACAGAGTAAAATTCCGATAGTTGTTTTCTCTTACATACATTTAATAAGAACCTGTTTTCTTTTGTAATAGGGGCACAGTTGGAAGAACTGGTTATTTTCCCAGGGCTTTGACTGGAATAGCCTTGTGAGAGGTTCATCAAGTCCAATTTAGGAGAGCTTTTGTGGACAATGATTCTTACTGCACTTTATGTGAGTAATCAGGCCAAGTATATGGGACTGAAGCTTATTTTGCAGGTAATTTGGTGATGGTGTGATTTGTCTTTGGTGCAAGTGGGAGACCATAGGGAGAAATGTTGTGTTTCAGAAGAAAACTTTTTATTAGATTAACCTTTGATTCCTCAGTGGCCACATGGTCCCTCATGGTATGGAGCTGCCAACAACACCCCTCCTCAGTGTGAAGCAGCCAGAATGAGCCACAACTGGATTCCTAATGATTGAGGAACTGATAAATAGAAAGGAGGGACTGAAACTGGGCCAATAATCCCATAGGCTGTTCTTTTTGATAAACATAGAAAATGAACCTTCTGCTGTTAAAGCTTGAAACTTGCATTTGTTTTACCTGTGTTCCTTCCTCAGGAAAGGACCTTCAGGCCTCTCAAAAAAAGTGTCAAACAACTGAAACTCACCAGGTCACGGCACCAGATGCCTCTTTGCCCCTCCCTAATTGTTGTTTTCTTAAACATGGTTACATTACTTCCCTGCTGTATAAACTCCTAGTTTTAGTCAGTTAGGAAGATGGATTTCAGACTGAGCTGCTGTCTCCTCAGCTGCAGCACCTGATTAAAGAAAGCCTTCTTCCTTGGCAATACGTGTCATCTCAGCGATTGGCTTTCTGCGTAGTCAGCAGCAGGACCTACACCAAGCACCTGGTGTTTCGTTAACATGTTCTTGCCAGAAAAATAAGGCCAAGAGCAGGTACAGCTTACACTTATAAATGATTAATATATCCATGAAAAATGTCTTAAAAAAGAAGAAAAGTTGTATTACCTTGAGCTTAAAGATTTCATAATAAGTTATTCATGGATACATGGATTTGTCACAGGAAATGTGGGAAAAGAGATTTTGTAAAAGAAAGGGAAGCAAATTAAAGGGTAAAAATACAACAAGAAGGTAAAGAAGGATGCCAAGTGAAAAACAATGGAAACAACAAATTAGTACAGAATTTAAAAGATACTCTATTGAAATAGAAGAGAGTAAAAAAAAGCTCTAGCTATTTACATAAAGTATAGAACATGGACAAATAAAGATGCTAGTTTTTAATACATTACAAAAAAATAGCTTTGATTAGTATGTGAGTTTGGGGAATAGTTGTCAGCAGTTGCTCAGTAATCTCAGTAATTTCTAAGTTCTAGTGGGTGAATGTTTTGCAATCCAGTAAACCCCCTGATATCAATGGGGTTTTCCAATCATAAGTAGATGAGATAGCAGGTTATAGTAAATGAGGATAATTGGCAATCTATTTTGAGTTATAATTAATCCTTATGCTGACTGAAGAGGTTGTGAGTAAACCAGGAACTGGAGATGTTTAGCATAGTAATAACAATTTCAACCAAGTCTCTGGCATAAATTCAAATTAAGGGAAACAAATAATATTCATGCCTGAGGTAGCTAAGCTTATGCCAAAGTACCAACATCTCTTCAGCAAAAGCAAAGTGAGAATGAAAATAAATAATTAACAATAAAATTTTAATTATAGAAATTCACTAATTTGGGGTCAAGAAAGGGCTTATGAGTTCACCCAATATAGAACTATGAACCAATGTAATTTATTTTGCCATTAATACAAGAGACCTTTAATCAGCAAAATACATGTTTCCTTAAAAACATCTCCTTGAAATATAGAACAATTAAAAATATAAGCTTAATAGAAAAATAAAAAATTTTCAGAGTTGCGCTATTTCTACAATGTTCTATCTGATTTTTAAGTGAAGAATAAAAATCAGTACTAACATGTATTTCCAAAAGAAAAATCCAAAAATATATCTACTAAAAGTTGTTAATTTTGAGAGATGACAATGTGCTAGCAGCCCTGGCTCACTCTTGGCGGCTCAGCCTCAGCTGCGCTGTGGGGGCCCCTCTCTGGGGTTGGCCGAGGCCAGAGCCAGTTTCCTCTGCTCACGGGGAGGTGTGGAGGGAGAGGTGCAGGCAGGAGTTGGGGCTGTGCATGGCGCTCGTGGGCTGGTGCAGGTGCCAGGTGGGCGCGGGCTTGGCGGACCCCGCACTCAGCACGGCCAGCTGGTGCCTGCTGGGCTTGACTGGGGGATGAGCTCCCTCTGGGCTGCTGGAGTGCCTGGGCTAGGTGCCACAAAGTCCCATGGCAAGTGCCATCGAGAGGTGAAGCCGGCTGGGCTTCTGGGTCAGGTGGGGACTTGGATAACTTTTCTGTCTAGTTAATGCATTGTAAATGCACCAATCAGCACTCTGTGTCTAGCTAAAGGATTGTAAACACACCAATCAGCACTCTGTGTCTAGCTAATCTGGTGGGGACTTGGAGAACTTTTGTGTCTAGCTAAAGGATTGTAAACGCACCAATCAGCACTCTGTGTGTAGCTAAAGTTTTGTAAATGCACCAATCAGCGCTCTGTGTCTAGCTAATCTGGTAGAGACTTGGAGAACTTTTGTGTCTGGCTGAAGGATTGTAAACGTACCAATCAGCACTCTGTGTCTTGCTAAAGGATTGTAAATGCACCAATCAGCACTCTGTCAAAATGGACCAATCAGCTCTCTGTGAAACGGACCAATCAGCTCTCTGTAAAATGGAACAATCAGCTCTCTGTAAAATGGAACAATCAGCTCTCTGTAAAATGGAACAATCAGCAGGATGTGGGAGGGGCCAGATAAGAGAATAAAAGCAGGCCACCTGGGACAGCAGCGGCAACCTCCTCGGGTCACCTTCCACAGTGTGGAAGCTTTGTTCTTTCACTCTTTGCAATAAATCTTGCTGCTGCTCACTGTTTGGGTCCACACCACCTTTATGAACTGTAACACTCACTGTGAAGGGCTGCAGCTTCACTCCTGAAGCCAGCGAGACCCCAAACCCACCAGGAGGGACGAACAACTCCGGACAGGAGAAACAAACAACTCCGGACATGCCACCTTTATGAACTGTAACACTCACCACGAAGGTCTGCAGCTTCGCTCCTGAGGTCAGCGAGACCACGAACCCACCAGAAGGAAGGAACAACTCCAGATGCGTCGCCTTTAAGAGCTGTAACACCCACCGTGAAGGTCTGCAGCTTCACTCCTGAAGTCAGCGAGACCACAAACCCACCAGAAGGAAAAAACTCTGGACACATCTGAAGGAACAAACTCCAGACACACCATCTTTAAGAACTGTAACACTGTGAGGGTCTGCGGCTTCATTCTTGAAGTCAGCAAGACCAAGAACCAGACACAATTCCGGACACAATTTGACCCAGGGGAAAACCAGTTTTATATATTTTTAAAATATGTTTATGTCTTAATATTATATGAGGAATTTCTATGGACTAGAAAAGAAAGCCTGGGCCAACATTCTAATGATGATTAACCTTGACAACATAGTAAAGAAAATCCATGATTTGTGTTAAGACAGAGCTGATTACAATTTTATCATTTACTCTGTAATAAAGTTTGCAAAGTTACTTCGTTTCTTTGAAACATGTTTTCCTGTTTCTAAAATGTTGATAAGATGCCTAACAATAGGGGTATTTTGAAGACTGCATTAAATTATATAGCAAATATAACAATCTAGTTGTTGAGCAGTCCACTGTGGACTCAGTTGTCAGTTCCAGGGAAGGACTCTTGGTATCAGAGTTCCCAAGGAAAACACTACATGATTAATCACTGGTTGGACCAAGGCTTTACTTACATGTAGAGGCAGAACAACATCTGCTCCAATAGTCTGCACTGGTCCATCAGGGCTAGTGGGTTCCCTGGGAGCCCAAGCAGGGCGATTTGCTTACAAGTACACCTCTAGTGCTGCAGTGGAAGAAATCTCTCCCACTCTGTGGAATATAAAATACTGAAAGCTAGGGGTAAGTCAGAAGCCCCGAGGTACGTGCTTAAGCAGAACAAGGGAGTGCACATTGAGCTTGAAACAGGGAAAGATATTCCTGCTCAAGGTGATAAGTTCATCACAGACTATGTATCACTTGATAATGAAGTGTACCAGGACCAAGACCCATTCTTCTATGGCTGATTGGGGATGAAAAGATACATAAGACTGCCTTTCCTGGCACAGGAGTTCTGCCTATATGGAGTAATTATTCAAAATGCAAATTATAATCATCATCATTTTCTGAAAGCAAAACACCAACTTCACTCCAATATAATCTTAAAGCTTCTTCAGTCCCTCTTCTATATATCCCAACAAGGAGCAATTTTTTTTTTCCTAATGAGCTCAACTTCCATGCCTGCAGCCAAGCCCCACCAAAATCTCTTGATATCTGTTTTATGAAGTCTATCTTTAGTCTTAAACAAACTTCTTATTGCAACTTTTTGCAACTTTTCGAAGTTTAAAAACCTATTTTTTTGTCTGTCTCTTCACTCTGGTTTTACCACTTATCTTTTCTGAAACACTGTTGTTTAATATGAGGAAATCTATAAAACAGAAAGTCTGTCAAACAAAAATTGGGAGGATAGAAATAAAAATTCTCATCCAGAAGTCATCTTAGTCACTCTTCTGTTATTATCTTATTTGAAGTAGTTGGCTCTTCCTAGCCATGTTATGGTTTATTTCATGGAAATCTTACTTGCTCAATACTTTTTATGTGTGTTTGAAAAATCTGATTTGAAAAATTCAGCATTTATACTGAATTAGCTTTGCAAGTTATAGATTAGCAAAAGAAAGGATTAGCGGTTCACGATGACATCATAAAATTTGAGTGAAATGAATGCAAATGTCTTGGACAAACTGGGCTTTCATGTACATGATTTGCTTTATAATGTGTCTATAGAAGAATGTGGCTAGGCACGGTAGCACGTGCCTGTAATCCCGGCACTTTGGGAGGCTGGGGCGGGTGGATTGCCTGAGTTCAGCAGTTTGAGACCAGCCTGGGAAACATAGTAAAACCCTGACTGACTATATCAAAAAATACTAAAAATTAGCCAGGCATGGTGGTGCATGCCTGTGGTCCCAGCTCTTCAGGAGGCTGAAGCAGGAGGATTTCTTCAGCTTGGGAGGCAGAGGTTGCAGTAAGCCAAGATCATGCCTGAACTCCAAACTGGGCGACAGAGTAAGATCCCGTCTAACAACAACCATAACAACAGCAAAAGAATGTGTAATCTCTTATGCTGTTCTGTTCTGGTGCATTCCATTTTGTTTTACGTTGTCTAATCGTGTAGGAAAGGCTGTGTCTTATGGAAGCATATGATTCAGCAAACTTGTACTAGAGGTCTTGGTGAATTTGTGGAAGTGGACATGTTAAAATGAGAATAACTGAAGTATCAACATTTTGAGATATCAGTTAGTTTGTGGTGCCTTTTCAATGATGCCAGCAATGTCAGAATCCAACTTGTAGCACAGGCAATATGAATTAAATTCCAAAGACAGATACATTATGAAAGGGAAAAGTCTTTCAGAATTATTAAGCACACTAATTCTACAAGAGTATCCCTGGAAAGGGTGGGGAATATTTATTATTGTAAAATTTCTGCTTTTAAAATTATTTTCTAATGCCTGAATAGGCAGTTATCTTGCTCTTTCCTTTTCAAAAGCATTCCTATGTGTACAATGTCATAGTTGTTAATAATATACTTTCTTGTGATAGCACTTTATTCTTGTCTCACAGTGTTAATTAGCTTTACAAGTCAGTTTTCTTGAGGCAGGAGCAGTGAATAATACCAATTCATTCAATAAATACTTTTGATGAAGGAATGAATACATGGATAGTAAATATGCAAATAATGCGGAGGTAAATACACAAAAAATAGAAAAGTTAACCAAAAGCCAATAGTCCAATTAATACTGTTTTTCCAACATTTGCCTTATTGAGGTATTATGTTAAAGAACATGAGGTGCAGGGAACAGTGGAAAACACACGAATAATGAAGGTTATCAGACCTCACTCCAAACACTGGCTCTGCCACTTGCTGATTTTGTGATACTAGGGTAATTATTAATTCTTTGGTGTTGTCAATTCTCTCATTGGTATGATGTGTAGACTAGCATAGATCTCATTTTTCTCCAATGGGAATTTGATAACATTAAGGTACTTTAAATTTCTCTCTCAAAAACTATTGTTTATGTATGAACATATAGTAGATGTTAAATAAAGGTAAGTCTTTTTACTACTAATTTATCAATTGCTCTATAACTCCTCATTATGGGGATGGCATGATAGATGGACATGATTGTTATACAGAGCATTAGGACCTACTAAAAATGTAAGTTTCTCTATTAATTTGTTCAATTACATAGTAGACTATTAACTAAATCTATTTACTATATTCATTTTAATTCATATTTTCCTTATCAAGATTATGTTTATATTTTAAGTGATACAATATTTTTGAATTGTTTATTGCCAGAAACATTTCTACTTTCTACATTTTTAAATCAACTATTATTATTATTATTATTATTTTTTTTTTTTTTTTTTTTGAGACGGAGTCTCGCTCTGTCGCCCAGGCTGGAGTGCAGTGGCGCAATCTCGGCTCACTGCAAGCTCCGCCTCCCGGGTTCACGCCATTCTCCTGCCTCAGCCTCCCGAGTAGCTGGGACTACAGGCGCCCGCTACCACGCCCGGCTAATTTTTTGTATTTTTAGTAGAGACGGGGTTTCACCGTGTTAGCCAGGATGGTCTCGATCTCCTGACCTCGTGATCCGCCCGCCTCGGCCTCCCAAAGAACTATTATTATTGTTTCAACTTTTTTATAGAGATGGAGTCTCACTACATTGGCCAGGTTGATCTTAAATTCCTGGCCTCAAGCAGTCCTCCCAACATGTTGGGATTACAAGTGTGAGCCACCACACCCTGCCGTATCATTTTTAAGAGAAATGACATTTTCATGAAGTTATGAAGTTGCATATGACAGTTTAGAGAATGAGGTAATTTTTACAAGTAAAGTCATTAAAATTGTTAATTTGTAGTTTCACAACCTGTGGCAATTGTAGATTCTTTACTGCTGCTTACATTGTAGATCTATGCTTAATGACTGAAGCATCATCACCTAGAAACACGCTAAGAAAATTGTGACCACCAGAAAGTGTTCTTGACATCCTATCATGATTCATTCAAAGTTGTTCTTCCAACAATCAGATTAAGAGATTAAACAGATTAAACTATGAATCACTGAGAATTTTAGTAATCAGATAAACTTATTCTTCAATTGCTGCTGGCAATATGTAAGAGATAGAAAGTTGATTTAATTTTAAGCATGAAGATAAGTGAAAATGGGAAACAATAGAAAGTATCCTTATTTTACCCAATTGTCTAATTATGCATTATTAAAATGATAGTGCTGATAGGTCTAATTTTTTCTGTCCTCAGTGCTACAATTCTATTAGGTGCCTCCAAAATATTTAGCCTAGATTACATCATTACCTTCTAATATCTCTTACCTTTATTAATGACTTTTTCCACCTGACCCCAGTGCACTTCAGCTTAGAGGAATGCCCCATTTCCCATAATAACTATTAAAGTACCTTCACATTAATTTTAAGGCACTGAGTGTCTGACCTCTGCTTACCTCTTCATGCTTCTCACCTAACTTGTATCTGAATCCCAGTTCCCATAAGCCGTATACTAAACTTACTTTATTTCTTTGTATGCACTGTGCTTTCTCTCTGCCTCAAGTCTTCCCATGCTTCTGCTGTGACATTCTTCCCTTCTCAAATTAACCTGGCTACATTCAGATGTCATCTTAGACATCATTTTCTGCACTAGGTGCTAACCCTTGCTTGACCCCATAATTCTGAAACAGATGTTGTTCTTAAAAGCTCCCACAAAACACTGTTTACACTACTGTGTAATTGTCTGTTTAATTATCTGCACCTCTTACCACACAGTAAAAAATTGTATTCACCCTTGACTCTCAAGTCAACAGCATAATGCCTGGCACATTAGTAAAAAAATAGCCATTGAATGAATGAACTCATGAAGGGGCTTTTGGTTTACTTATTTTGGAGGGACAAGAAAACTTTTAAATGGAATGTATTTTTTATTTTTATTGTTAGTTCTACAAAACAATGTAAAAGCAGCTAAATATTGATAGCAATGGGAGGCAGATAAATTCCTAGGCAGACAAGCATGGGTCCCCAGAGAAACCTGACCTTCAAGCCAAAGACAGTCTGAAGTCTGAACACCAAACTACCAGTTCTGGATAGAGTCTGTAAACTGGAGTGAGAACTTCCATTCCTGTTTGGTGTGCTGATTGGTCCTGGACGAAGGTCCTGGGCCAAGACTTCACTTCAGCCCTTGATTAGTTCTTTACACTGTTGTACCTCTTTCTGAATGGTG
The DNA here is from genome assembly GCF_029289425.2 of Pan paniscus. Taxonomy (NCBI): domain Eukaryota; kingdom Metazoa; phylum Chordata; class Mammalia; order Primates; family Hominidae; genus Pan; species Pan paniscus. The sequence goes on along the minus strand of NC_073263.2, from coordinate 56,110,881 downwards.
TTTTTTCCCCAAGCCTACCCATCAGCACACATTTCCCCATTCTAAGTTCATAAAAACCTTGGACTCAGCCTTGCAGCCAGCAACCCTCTTTTGAGTACCCACTTGATGCTATGAGCTTTCTTTATGTTGCTCAATAAAATTCAGCTCTGACTTACTCATTCTCCAGTGTCTGTGTACCTCATTTCTCTTGGTCATGAAACAAGAACTCGGAACTCAACAAACTGCAAGAGTGGTAACGCTCTCTCCCACTTGCCAAACTACAGGAGTGAAGAAGCCACAAAAATAACACTTTACTGATTATACTTTAAAAAAACTCAGCTGTCTTTGTTGATATTAAATAATTCCTGGGCTCCAAAATCATTTACAAGTAATAAAGCAAGCCAGAAACAGTAAAATAGCATGGTGTTCAAATTCAACAAATCTGGACTATATTTGTAACCTTTATGTGAAGAACAAAAGTGGATAAATGAAGTTGCCCATGATCACACAAAGAATAAAATTGTTTCACGTTACAAAAATTAAGAAAATTTCAGAAATTAGAGGTAAAAACTTCTGTGGAATACACGGTTGTGATGGAGAGAGGTTCAGAAAAGAAGGGATTGTTTTTGAATGCCTTTTAATGGATTACAATTGGGGCCAGATCCCCGACAACACCTGTCCCCTCACCACCAACTTTCCTAGGCAACTGGTTTACCAAGATGAACCTTGGAGGCTTCATAGGGGAGTAGAGATAAAGAATGGGGCAATATATAATAAGAATGAATAAAACTCAACAGAATACATTGTGTGGAAACAGTCAGGTTCCCTCACTAAATACCCACAAGGTGGGTGAGATTATTTCCTGCTGTTCTTACTCCCAATTTTTTCCACTCTTTCTGTCTTCTCACAATAGAGGAGGGGATTTCCTGTTGTGGAAATAGAATGGGTTTAGAGAATAACTGCCAGAAACTAACAATCTGTGAAGAAGAGCACCAACTACAAAACAGAAAGTACAAATTATCTTGCCACTTGACAAACCAGGTCCATCCACCCTTAAGAAATGTTTCTCCTTTTTAAAAAACTTTTTTAGTAATTAAAAAAATTTATTATTATTATTATCTTTTAAACTTTTATTTTAGGTTCGGGGGAACATGTGCAGGTTTGTTACATAGATAAATTTGTGTCACAGTTTGTTGTACAGATTATTTCATCACCCATGTGCTAATCCCAGTACCCAGTAATTATTTTTTCTGATCCTCTCCCTTCTCATGCCCTTCTCCCTCAGGTAGGCCCCAGTGTCTACTGTTTCCCTCTTTGTGTCCGTGACTTCATCATTTAGCTCCTACTCATAGATGAGAATATGTGGCATTTGATTTGCTGTTCCTGCATTAGTTTGGTAAGTTTGATGGCCTCCATCCATGTTCTTGCAAAGAATAAGATCTCATTCTTTTTTATGGCTGCATAGTATTCCATGGTGTGTATGTACCACATTTTCTTTACCCAATCTGCCTTTGATGGGCATTTAGGTTGATTTCATGTCTTGGCTATTGTGAATAGTGTTGCAATGAACATTTGCCTGTTGTGTCTTTATGGTAAAACAATGTATTTCCTTTAGGTATATACCCATTAAAGGGATTACTGGGTCAAATGGTAGTTCTGTTTTCAGCTCTTTGAGGAATCACTGCACTACTTTCCACAATGGTTGAACTAATTTACACTTCCACCAAGAGAGTGTAAACATTCTCTTTTCTCCACTGCCTTGCTTTGCTAGGATTAGTTATTATTTGACTTTTTAATATAGCCATTCTGACTGGTGTGAGATGGTATCTCATTGTGGTTTTGATTTGCATTTCTCTAATGATTAGTGATATTAAACTTTTTTCCATATGCTTGCTGGATACATGTAAGTCTTCTTTTGAAAAGTGTTCATGTCCTTTGCCCAATTGTAATTAGGTTGTTTTTTTTTTTGTCTTACAAATGTGTTAATTGCTATAGATGCTGGATATTACACCTTTGTCAGATGCATAGTTTGCAAATATTTTCTCCCATTCTGTGTGGTTGTCTGTTTACTCTGTTGAACTTTCTTTTGCTGTGCAGAAGCTCTTTAGTTTAATTAGATCCCATTAGTCAATTATGCTTTTCTTATGATTAATTTTGGCATCTTCATCATGAAATATTTTCCAGTTCTTATGTCCAGAAAGGTATTGCTTAGGTTGTCTTTCAGGATATTTATAGTTTTGGGTTTTACATTTGAGGCTTTAATTCATCTTGAGTTGATTTTTGTATATGGTGTAAGGAAGAGGTCCATTTTCAATCTTCTGCATATGGCTAGCCAGTTACTTCAGTATTTATTGAGTAGGAAGTTCTTTCTGTATTGCTCGTTTTTGTCAACTTTGTCAAAAATCAGATTGTTGTAGGTGTGCAGCCCTATTTCTGGGCTCTCTATTCTGTTCCATTGGTTTATCTGTCTGGTTCTATAGCAGTACCATGCTATTTTCATTGCTGAAGTAGCCCTGTAGTATAGTTTGAAGTTGGGTAACATGCTGCCTCCAGCTTTGTTCTTTTTGCTTCAGATTTCCTTCAATATTCAGGCTCTTTTTTTGGTTCCATATAAATTTTAAAATAGATTTTTTAAACTCTGTGAAGAATGTCAATGGTAGTTTGATAGGAATGATATTGAATCTGTAAACTGTTTTGGGCCATATCATCATTTTAATGATACTGATTCTTCTAAACTATGAACATGGAATGTTTTTCCATTGGTTTATGTCATCTCTGATTTCTTAGAGCAATGTTTTGTAATTATTGTAGTGATATTTTACCTCCCTGGTTAGCTGTATTCCTAGGTATTTTATTCTTTTTTGTGGCAATTGTGAATGGAATTGTGCTCCTTATTTGGCCCTTGGCTTGACAGTTGTTGGTTTATAGGAATGTTAGTGATATTTTGTACATTGATTTTGTATCCTGAAGTTGTTTATTAGCAGCTGAAGTTGTTTATTAGCAGAAGGATATTTTGGGCTGAAACTATGGGGTCTTTTTGATATAGAATCATGTCATCTACCAACAGGGATAGTTTGACATCCTCTTTTCCTATTTGGATTTCCAGGATTTCCAATACCATGTTGAATAGGAGTGGTGAGAGAGGGCATGCTCATCTTATGCCAGTTTTCAAGGGGAATGCTTCTAGCTTTTGCTTATTCAGTATGATATTGGCTGTGGGTTTGTCATAATAAGAAGACTCATTATTTTTAGGCATATTCCTTCAATACCTAGGTTTTTTTTTAGAGTTTTAACATGAAGTGATGTTGAATGTTATCAAAAGCCTTTTCAACATCTATTGAAATAATCGTGGTTTTTGTCTTTAGGTCTGTTTATGTGATAAATCACATTTATTGATTTGCATATGTTGAACCAACCTTGCATCCCAGTGATCGTGGTAGATAGCTTTTTGATGTGCTGCTGTATTCAGTTTGCCAGTATTTTGTTGAAGATATTTTGCATCAGTGTTCATCAAAGTTATTGGCCCAAAGTTTTCTTTTTCTATTGTGTCTCTGTCAGGTTTTGGTATACAAATGATTTTGGCCTCACAGAATGAGTTGGGGATGAATCCCTCCATCTGAATGTTTTGAAATAGTTTCAATAAGAATGGCATGAGCTGTTCTTTGTACATCCAGTAGAATTCAGCTGTAAATCCATCTGGTCCCAGGCTTTTTTTGGCTGGTAGGCTATTTTTTACTGATTCAATTTTGAAGCTCATTATTGGTATGTTCAGGGAATCAATTTTTTCCTGGCTCAGTCTTGGGAGGGTATATATGTCTAAGAATTTATTCATCTCTTCTAGGTTTTCTAGTTTGTGTGCACAGAGGTATTTGTAGTAGTCTTTGAGGATTATTTGTATTTCTGTAGGGTCAGTGGTAACATCTCCTTTGTCATTTCTAATTTTTTATTTCAATATTCTCTCTTTTCTTCTTTATTAGTGTAGCTAGTGGCCTATCTTATTTATTTTTTCAAAAATCGAACTCCTGGATTCCTTGATCTTTTGGATGGTTTTTTGAGTCTCATTTTTTTTTTAGTTTGGCTCTGATTTTGATTATTTCTTGTCTTCTGCTACCTTTGGGGTTGGTTTGCTCACCCTTAAGAAATTGTCAACTTTCTAGATACTTAATTTTAAAAAGTCATCAGACATTTTGAAGTGAAAGACTCTAAATAAAGGGAGAAGATAGTGCAAACTGTGAGAAACATTAAGCAGAGAGCATTTCAAAGAAAGTTTAATTATCAGAGGGATAATATAATATATTGCATTGTGAAAAAGAATGAGCTTCTACAAAAAGAAATGATAGAAAATAAGAAATATTAATCAGCACTTAAAATCATGAAAGCTGAAATTTGATAAAATTAGCGACAGGTTGCAAGTTGAAGTTTATCTCCCAAAGAGTATAATAAAGTGAAGAGTTGAGAAGATAGAAATTTTAGAAAATTAAGGAAGCATTCACAAAGTTAGAGGAAATTTCCAATAAAATATTACAAAAATATTTACTGGAACTCGAGGACATAAAACTCAAGATAGAAAAAGGCTTCCAAGTTCAAATATTACAAAATAAAAACAAATGCAGGATTTAATATAATTTTTAAAGTTTAGATATCCAAGAATAAGCAGCCAATTCCAGAATTTTCCAGGGTAAAAACAAGATCATGATAAAAGAATCAAGTACAGTGTTAAATTCCTCAACAACATTGAGAATCAAGTTTGATCCCCCCTCCCTCCCTCCCTCCCTCCCTCCCTCCCTCCCTCCCTCCCTCCCTCCCTCCCTCCCTCCCTCCCTCCCTCCCTTCCTTCCTCCTTCTTCCTTCTCTCTCACTCTGAAACTGCAGTATGGGAATCAGGTTTGACTGGAGCACTGCCTTCATAAGTCTGAGGTGAAATTATTTTAATCTTAAAACCTTAAAACTACAGAAACCTTAAACCTAGGAAAAGAAAGAAATAAAGCTAATTTCAGGAAAATGAATTATCAAAAATTTATTCCCTAGTACCCTTCTTGAAAAACTCTTAAAAGATGGCTTGACAAAAAGTGAGATTAAATGAATAGAAATAAATCTAGGGGTTCTCAAAAATAATATGTGGGACTATACAACTGTAATAATAACAAAGAATCAATAGATAATATCAAAATAATATTAATGACTGACTATAGGAACATTGAAATTATAAATAAATAGAAAAGTAAAAGCCAGCCACTCTCTTGAACAATTTTTTAAAAGGGTTGAAAGCAGTGGACTGAAAAGCAGAATCCAATTTCCTTGTGTGAAAGAGGGGAATGGAGAACCGAAATAATGCTCTGTTATAAGCTTTTAAACAAAAGTTTGCATTTAAAATATATACGTGTTAATATAAAAAATAAAAATTAATTACAAATAAAATCATTCTTGTCATTTTTCCTTTAGTATTCAAAAGAGTCAGAAATAATATAAAGACATGATGCTTTCTAAAGAAAACTTCAAAATCCATGAAAGTAATTACAGTCCCAGTACTCCATACCTTTAAAACACAGCAAGTAGCTAGGCACAGTGGCTTATGCTTGTAGTCCCAGCACTTTGGAAGGTCGAGGCAGGAGCATCACTTGAGTCCAGGAGTTCAAGACCAGTCAGGCCAAATATAGCAAGAGCCCATTTCTAAAAAAAGAAAAAAAAATGCAGCATGTTAACAAATAGTAAAAGTTAAAATTTCCAGAATGTTGTTTTCTGTGATGTAGTTGTTGATTAATAAAGCTTACACGACTTCTTTTGTTGAATATATTAATAAAATTCCTTTGACTCAGGTATTTTACTTTTGATATAAGAATTCCATTAACTCCTGAGAAAACTGTAAATTCAATTAACATTTAAAACTATATATTGAATGGATTTTGAATATAGCAAAAGTAATCTTGAATTTTATCTGTTAATTGTGCATAAAAACCTAACATTTTCAACATTAACTTCAATGACTTTGATGCAGCAGTGGACTGTCTGGAGCGGCTGCTGCAAAGATTCCAGCTGCATTGGGGGGAGCCGCGGCCATGGCTGTACATTCTGTGGAGTCCGTGGGAGCTGGGAACAGGCGGGAGCCCTGCCCCTTTCAGAGTTGGCAGGGTAGGAGCCGGGTCCATGCTCCCAGTCACAGTTGCAGCCACCCGGCCATGGCTGCGGATCCAGGCATCCCTGTGCTCTTGGGGGCCTGGGAAGCCCCTCTGCCCTGCAGGCTTGAAAGTGCCTGCTCCCACTGCCTGGCCTCTCCCAGCTCCCAGAACCCACTTCGATTCTGGAGCAAAGTTGTGGCCAACCTTGGGTGCTGTCCAGGTGTGCACACACTTGGGGTGGTGCTGACACACCACCCTCCTGTTGCCTCGGCTACCTCTGGATTTTGGGCAGCAATGAGCATGGGAGAGAGGCTGAAGTGGCCTGAGGGCAGCTCAGCATAGGCCTGCAGGTTCCCCTCCACGGGGAATGGCCTGGGCACTGGGGATGGCAGGCTGATGGTGGCGGGAGGCAGACAGGCTCCTGGACAGAAAAGCACAGGTCACTGGTGAAGCCCCAACTTCAGGCTTGAGAAGACCTGGAGCTGGGAGCTAGGCTGCCAGTTCCATGAACCAAAGTGAGAAGATATGGTGCTTTTTCAGGGCCCACCCATAGCCTCCCATAGACAAATCAGCATGTACTTCCTCCCATTTAAAGCCCATAATAACCCTGGACTCAGCCAGATTCAGGTAGATGATGGAACATCCTGCCTGTGGAGAAGAGCTACCTACTGTGGGCCTCCTCTCTGCTGAGAGCTGTACACTCATCAGGAGGACCTGCCTGCAGAAAGGAGCTATCCAGTCTCAGACTCCTCTCTAGGGAGGGCTACACACTTGATGCAATCTCCTCTCTGCTGAGAGCTGCACTCATCAGGACAATCTTCCTGAAGAAAGAGAGAACTACTTTGGGTCTCCTGAGAGCTGTACTGTTGCTTAATAAAGCACCTCTTTGCCTTGCTCACCCTCCAATTGTTCATGTACCTCACTCTTCCTGGATGTGGGACAAGAAATTGGGACCTGCCAGACTGAAAGAGCTGTAACACAAACAGGGCTGAAACACCTCCCTGCCTCATCACATTACAGGCAATGAGAAAAATAAGAGAGGAGGAGAGAAGAGCTGCAGCCCTTCAGGGAGCCCAGACTTAGGAGCTCCCTAAGCCAGGGCAGTGACGCTGTCTTTGGGGCTCTGCAGTTCCTTGTATCTCCAAGTTTCTGGGCACCACTGCATTCCCTGGTGCTGGCACCAGTGCTGGTGCCTGTAGCTGCCTGCCCCACCACAGCCAGCGTGCCTGGCTGTGCACAGTGGCCAGACCCCACACTTGCTTGCTCACATACCCCCTCATTCTGTGCCTGGCTTACCTTTGGCAGGCATGGGATCTAGGTTGGTAGTGAAAGCCAAGCACAGTCTGCCAGCCCATGTGGGCAGAACAAGCCCAGCGGGCCCAAGCAAAACTTGGGCAAAGGGGCCACTGGCCACAGACATTTCCAGCTGGTAAAGCAACATCCTAAGGATCCCGTGACAACTTGAGACAGGCTTATATTTTAAAATCTCATTTCTACATAATTCAACATAGTTAAAATTCTAAACTTGTCATTATATATATTTATATATACACACACATATATATGTATGTATGTATATAAATTATATATATACACACACATATATATGTATGTATATAAATTATATATATACACACACATCTAAAGGAGAGTATAATGGAGAGAATTTAGTAATTTAAAAATGTAAACAGCAGTGTAAATCAGGAACACCAGTAATACATGTTTTCTAAACCAAGGTAAATTTTAAGCCACATGCTCTTCTGCTCCTAGAGGGACATTTATAATATTCTTAATAACAAGACAGAATAATTCCACTTTTCACAGCAAAGAAGCATTCTATAAAAGACTGTGCCACATATATTTCAGGGTTCATTGCCTGAAAGTGGAATGTAACAAAGTGCAATATCTTGAGGCAAATTTATTCAAACCAAAGGAAACTTATACTTCCTCCATTGCATTAATGTCTTTTATCAAAGAACAAGTTGAATCAACTGTCTCCCACTTCAACCCTCCAACTGCTGATTTTAGGTTCCACACAGGGTGAAATATTTTGATTACAGTGAGGGCTACTTATATCACAACACTACCACAAATAATAATGGCTTATTTCCTTATGTGTGTGACAGAGACAAAGAATAATTTTGGGTGGTGAATTGCTTTAATAAATGGCTCATAGAAACAGATGTCATAGAAGTCACCTTACCTTGGGCAACTTTTTTCCCTCCACCATTACTTCTACAAACTAAGCTGGAGAAATATCCATTTAATTATCCATTGTAACCCATCAAACCACTTTGTACTAAGAAATTGTTTGTGAACTTTAGAGAAACTTAAGTTGTTATTGTTATTGCCTTTTGATTGTTATAGCAGAAGAAAAATACAAATTAATGATTTAATATAATAACACATATGACAAACTATTTCACCCTTCTAGCATTATTGCTAAAAAAAATAATGGCTATGGAGATGTTGGTATACCATTCTATGTAGTTTGTATTTTATCCTGTTATTTTTGTCAGGAGCTAATAGAATAGAAAGGACTAGGATTTGAGTTCATATATCACTAATTTTCTCTGAAATATCTATTCCCTCTTTTTTCCTTCAGTAACAGAAAACCCCTGCCCACACCCTAGCCTTTTAAAGTGGGTTATTGGCTGAAAAGTCAGAAGACTATTTCTTTGCCTCTCTTTACCCAGATATATTTATGAAATTAGATTTGTGACAATGGGATATGAGCAAAAATTGACATGTATAAGTTTCAAACGATGGCCTTAAAAAGCAGTTGCTCACCTCCACTCCCTTTCCCCCTTCCTAAAGACCGTAATGTTATGCTGGTCATAGTGAATCAACTATAATCATGTATATGAATCCCATTCCTGAGAAGAATGCAGAGCAAGAAGACAAGGAATTTATGTCCCTTGGTTAATTCTGGAAGGAAAAGCCTGACTTTTTCTGGACTATTCACCAACTCCCGAATTGTTGTGTAAGAAAGATATTAATATCTACTTTCTTAAACCTCTATATTTGGAGGGGTAGGCTATTGGTTACAGAAACTTAGTGCATACCCTGTGCATAAAAAAAAAACAAAACTAGCAATAAGATGCATGGGGAATAAAATCCTAACCTATGTGACACTGGCTTCATAACCAGGGACTGGGAAGCAATAAAAGAAACAGCACAGAATGGAAATCTTCTGATCCTGTTCACGTTGTGGGGAGCATTAAGTAAAATAACCTCCTATGACAATTGGAATGCAGGTCACATTTACACAGAATCTGTAGCTCTAGAAATGGCTAGAAATATATTAGACCATCATTCTTATTTTTCCACAGCCTCACCAGCATCTATTGTTTCCTGACTTTTTAATAATTCCCATTCTGATTGGCATGAGATGGTATCTCATTGTGGTTTTGATTTACATTTCTCTAATGACCAGTGATGATGAGCTTTTTTTCATATGTTTGTTGGCCACATAAATGTCTTCTTTTGAGAAGTGTCCGTTCATATCTTTTGCCTACTTTTTGATGGCATTGTTTGTTTTTTTCTTGTAAATTTGTTTCAGTTCCTTGTAGATTCTGGATATTAGACCTTTGTCATATGAGTAGATTGCAAAACTTTTCTCCCATTCTGTAGGTTACCTGTTCACTCTAATGATAGTTTATTTTGCTGTGCAGAAGCTCTTACACTGTTGGTGAGAGTGTAAATTAGTTCAACCATTGTGGAAGACAGTGTGGCGATTCCTCAAGGATCTAGAACCAGAAATACCATTTGACCCAGCAATCCCATTACTGGGTACATATCCAAAGGATTATAAATCATTCTACTATAGAGACACATGCACATGTATGTTTATTGCGACACTATTTACAATAGCAAAGACCTGGAACCAACGCAAATGCCCATCAATGATAGACTGGATAAAGAAAATGTGGCACATATACACCATGGAATATTATGCAGCCATAAAACAGAATGAGATTATGTCCTTTCCAGGGACATGGATGAAGCTAGAAGCCATCATTCTAAGCAAACTAACACAGGAACAGAAAACCAAACACTCATGTTCTCACTCATAAGTGGGCATTAACAATGAGAACACATGGACACAGGGAGAGGAACAACACACACTGGGGCCTGCCAGGGGGTGGAGGGCAAGGGGAGGGAGAGCATTAGGACAAATACCTAATGCAAGCAGAGCTTAAAACCTAGATGACAGGTTGATAGGTGCGGCAAACCACCATGGCACATGTATACCTATGTAACAAACCTGCACATTCTGCACATGTATCCTGACACTTAAAGGGAAAAAATATATATTAGAATATCTCTGTTTGTTGCTTTTAATTCTGTAGCTCTTAACAAGGTAACATGATAAATATGAGCTCAGAAAGGAATTAATTTCAAGCAGAAAGAGCAAGGAATATTGTCCTACTGTAGAGACTTCTTTCTGATCATATCAATATAAACTGACCAAGGATTAAATTATGTGGGGTTTTTCAGTGTTGTAATGACCACCACTGCTTAACCTCCAACAGCATGACAATTGAGGCCTCAAGCTTGTTTCAGAGTTTCCATTTAAATGTCCCTTGTTACCCAGTGCTAATGGGAATTAGCCTAGTGGCAAGTATTAGATTCATGTTGTTCCATTTTTAAGAATATATTGGTAGAGATCACATTAAGGTAATCACAAATAGCCTGAAGGAGAAGGATATTCTGGAACATAGAGATGCAAACCATGTAAAAACCATGTCTAGAAGTATTTGTCTATAGGTACTGGTACAAGAAACTAACTGGAAGCATAAAAAAAATCCTACAAAGTTGAAGCATGTGGTCAAAGAAACCACATCCTGGCTAGAAAACGTCTATGTCCTTTCAAGCCCCAAAGAAAAATTAGTACTATAAATTCTGTGCCAGCACAAAGCTGGGCAGGCCTTAGTAGGGCATACCTTCCAATACCAACATTAGTAATGGCCATAGAAAATAATAAATGAGGAGATCCTTCCAAAGGGCAGAGCCCAGGACCATGAATCCAAAGCAGAGAAAGTTATGTCCAGCATGCAAAAATTAAAGTGGCAGATGGACTTAGGAGTTGCCAAAGAATGATCTTCACAATTTTTGCCAAGTACAATTTGATAACTACTATAGAAGAATGATTATTATGTATTCTTCATTCCTCTTTTTCTGAATGAATAATGTCATTATTCTGCTCCTACTCTACTGTTATATATTGAGCATATAGGCGAGCAAATAAATCCATGTGTTTACGTACAAGTTGCTGTAACACAAGGAGCCACATTTGATGTACTGGAAAGACGCTCATTCAGAGATCCGGGACTGACTTTGAGCTGGGTACAGAATAGGATTTTGAGCTATTTTCCTAGAGCGTGTCAGTATTTTGGGGGATATGTTTTGTGCATGAGAAAAAGGATACTCATCTTTTCATGATTTTTTCTAGCTGATGGAATGGCCATCAGCTAGAGACAGTATTCCTTAACTTTGCTAGCATTCGAGTTTTGCTGTGTGATTAAGTTCTGATCAAAAGTAAAGAGCAGATATGTGTGCAAATTATAGGTCAGGTCTTAATAGGGAGCTGCCTAATCTCCATGCTCTTTTTCTCTCTTCCTGTTGTCAGGAATAAAGGCATGGTGATATGAATGAAGAGGCACCCTAAGGAACAGTGAACAGCAAAGTACTTAGGACCAAAGTTGCTAGATTGCCCTGGAGCAGAAAAACCTATCTTCCCTATTGTTGGAAAAAGAAATGAATTTTTATCTTATATCTTCTTACTAATATATGAGAGAATAAATATGAGCAGATTTACAATTTAGAATTATACCCTTATTATTCTAGAATGTTATCTGTGGCCTGCATGACAGACTAGAAAGAGATCGAGGGTCCAATTAGATGTGTAGAAATAGTCCTTGTAAGAAGAGATGGCATAAAAATGTAACACAATGGCAATAGCAATAAAGATGGTGAATCTGCTTTGACAGATGTTTGAGAAGTAAAAGTGACCACACACCTTAAACTAATTAAATATGAAAATAGAGAAATGGAGTAAGTCTTAGATAAGTCCTCAATTTTTCAGTTAATGCCTGTGATATGCTAGGAACTTGGTTATTTGCTGTGAGTAAAGAAACGAAAAAGCCCCATTAAAGAAATGTATAACTTTGCTTAGAAGACAAGAACATTTTATTTTTTGTATATGTTTCTATGTGTGTATACATGTGTATGGGTATATGTGTGTGTATATACAGGTAATATTTGTTTAATTATAAGTGAAGAACAGTCTGTAATGGCTATCAGCTTTCAGGAGAGAAAGCCATCTTATTACAGAAGGGGACTTCATAAAGAATATTCTCCTTAGCCAATCATAAAATGATGAATCAAATTTAGATAGAAAACAGATGGAAAAGATAAACTAGCCATATGATTAGTGGTTAATTTTAGCCATTTAGAAAGCCCAGTTCTGTTCAGTTCAGACTTAAAGAAGAAAAGAACCCCCACAAAAGCCCCAGTTTGAAAACTTGTATTTGTCAGAGATTGACCATTTTTTAATCCATGAGTTATTTCTTTTAAATAGTTTATACAGATAAAAAATTATTTTTCTTGTTAACATATATAAGCATGCACACAAACGTATTAACTAGAATAATTTGTATATATTTCTATTCTATTATATATTTCATATAACATATCCTATTACATAATACATAGTACATATTTCATTTCTGAATATTTAAATTCTTAAATTTTATAACCACATAGGTTAAAAAAGTAAATTTCTTCAGATGACTGGTTTAGGTTTATTTTAACATTTGGCACGATGCTTACCACGGTGTGGACCATTACCAAAGATCTTTAAATATCAAACTGTCGACGTGTTTCTTTATTCTGCTTCCATCGGGATAGTGAAAGATTCTTTACATTGTATTTTAAAGACTTAATAATGTAATGATGTATGCAATTTATTGAATGCTTATTACATGTCAGATCTTGTTCTAATAACATTATGTTCATTCATTTAAGAAAGAAAGACAAAGAAGAGTGGGAAGAAGGAAGGAATGAAGGAAGGAGGGAGGGAAGGAATAAGGAGGGAGAGTGGGAGAAAACAAAGCAAGGGAAGGGAAGGGAGGAAGGAGGGAAGATAGGTAGGTAAAGGTGTGTTTCATAAGATTATCTCATAAGATTCTAAGATTTTGGGATGACTATGCATTCTTCAATGTTTGCAGTAATCACACAATTGACATTGCTGACATGTGTATTCTGAAATCCCCAAAAGAGAAACACATTCATTGTTCTATTATTTTTATCATCTTTCCTATGAATTCACTATGTCTTTAGAGTATGTGTAGATAACCCAGTCTCTTAGTAATTCCCCTCCCAACTCAGCACCTCCATCTGTATTCTCTCTGTATTCACCCTCTACTTCTACCACTCTATTTTCTTCACTATTTTTCTCTCTCCTACCAGTTATGTTCTGCCTATAAAAATATAAAATCCTTCTATATCTCCACTTCTGTAGCACAACTTTGTCCCCAACCCCTTTCCCATAAGGTATTATTAGCCTGCTAAACCAGGATAAGGATTCTAAGGCAAATCAGACAATGTCAGCATATTCTACAGAGGCTTTGAGAAAAGGAAAAGAGACCAATGAACATTTACGAGTTAAATTTTGTATTATTCCTAACACAATTATAAGCGTGCTATGCAAAAACTTCTGGAAATAAAACTCTTTTTATAACTTGAGGATTTAGTGTCCAGGGCATTCATAACATTAAAATCGTCTGACTGTAGAAAGTTGTTAATAAATCCCTGAAGGTATATCCCATATTCTGGGAAACCGAGCACATACAATAGCAAGCAGTGTAATTCTATCTGGTTCCAGTAATTGCACCAATTTGTTTGAAAGATAGAAATGTGCCCTTTACTCTAAGAAAAACAAAATTGAACATCTATACTCAGTGCCTGTAGCCGATTGACTTTGTTCTGGGGAAGATCTTTTCAAAATCTAATATTGCCCAAAGATATCAGCACTGTCCACTTTGCTTCTGTAAATGCTCAGTCATTTGCTAAGTTTTTCTTTTGTTCAGTAGAATTCCTTCATCATTTGCTAATTTAACAAACATTTATTGCATCTCGATTCTCAAGTGTATTAATCCATTCTCACGCTGCCATGAAGAAATACCCGAAACTGTGTGATTTATAAAGAAAAGTGGTTTAATTGACTCACAGTTTTGCATGGATGGTAGCCCTCAGGAAACTTATAATCATGGCAGAAGACACCTCTTCACAGGATAGCAGGAGAAAGAATAAGTGCCAAGCAGAAGGGGAAGGCCCTTGTAAAACCATCAGCTCTAATGAGAACTCAGCCACTATCACGAGAACACCATGGGGGTAACCACCCCCATAATTCAATTATCGCCACCTGGTCCCACCCTTGGCACATGGGGATTATTACAATTCAAGGTGAGATTTGGGTGGGGATACAGAGAAAAACCCTATCAAGAATGTTCTAGACATTATACCTGCTTCTAGGAATACTAATGTATATTAGATAACACGGCTTTGTTTCCTGTAAATTTATGATCTTTACATGTGTAAATATATATGGATCACAGCATGAAACAAGAGGCTCAATAGAAGTATATTCAGGGTAGGAAGAGAAACAAAAAGGAAACACTGGGCTGGGCGAAGTGGCTCACGCCTGTAGTCCCAGCACTTTGGTAGGCCGAGGTGGGCGGATCACAAGGTCAGGAAATCGAGACCATCCTGGCTAACACAGTGAAACCCCATCTCTGCTAAAAATACGAAAACAAAATTAGCCGGGCGTGGTGGCAGGTGCCTGTAGTCCCAGCTACTTGGGAGGCTGAGACAGGAGAATGGCCTGAACCCCGGAGGCGGAGCTTGCAGAGAGACGAGCCTGGGCGACAGAGCGAGACTCCATCTCAAAGCAAAAACAAACAAACAAACAACAACAAAAAACTAAACAAAGAAAGAAACAAAAAAACAAAGAACACTGAGTTCAATCCATGAAATGCAAGAAGACTACAGAATGCTAAATTTTGAAGTTTAGTAGATATTTGACAAGTGAAAATCATAGGAGGTCATTCTCAGTAGAGAGAATATCATCAGACAGTGTACATGTAAACCAGCATAATATATAGGGGAACTGCAAGTCTAACTAGAGCACATAGTCTCAGCTGTTAGAGGATATCAGACAGTTTTGTAAGGAATCTTTACTTTGATTTAATTTTGGTTAAGCCATTTTACATTACTCCCAACACTTTGAATTTTGAATTCATCTTACTTTCTAGGTGTCATGTATTAATATTAACAATTTTCTCATTATGGATCCAAAAGAAGATGAACCCATGGAAATTCCTTAGAGAATTCTATGTTTTTGTCATTCTTTTTCTTTTATGTTTTAAGCAAATAAATATTTATTGCTTACTACAATCCAGCCATTATATGTATTTCTTCATATATCGTATTGGAGCCAAAAACATATGAAAATATCATAGTGCAATCATTGATAATTTGTTTATTTTCTACTGAGCTAACAAACACAAAAGAATACAATTTAAAATCTCAAATTTCAATGTTAACAGATTACAATAAATATAGGACAATGTTTCATTAAGATGTGATCTCACCTTACATATGAATTTATCCATATTTTCAAAGTATTTCAATGGAATTAGACATGGATTGCATATCCTTGAAAACTAGGCATATCTAAAACATTTTGAGGGTATTAATAAAAATGTTTCAAACTTATAATAAATGCGTACACAATCCCTCATGTTTACATAGATAGGTTATAGAGAAACAATAGATAAATAGATGGATAGCTGGATAGATAGATGTAAATATAAATACATAGATATCCAGATAGTTGAGACTATTAGTTATCTGTCCATACAGCTTATTTTTATTTTTGTTTATCTATTTTCTTTGAGACAGGGTCTCACTCTGTTGCCCAGTCTAGAGTGAAGCAGAGTGATCATGGCTCACTGCAGCTTCAACCTCCTGGGCTCAGCCTTCTGAGTAACTAGGTCTACAGACATATGCCACCAAGAACCAGGTGATTTTTTTTTTTCTTTTTGTAAAGATGGTGTCTTGCTTTATCCCAGAGGCTGGTCTCAGACTCCTGATCTTAAAGAGTCTGCCAGCTTTGGCCTCACAAAGTGCTGAGATTACTATACTTTTAATAATAAAACCTCCTGAAATTTAGATGGATGCCATCCAGCTAGAAATATACTGTACTTTCCAGTCTTCTTCCAGCTACGTACAACCACATGCCCCAGTTCAGGCCAGTGTGAAGTTAGCAGCCATGCCCTTTAAAAAGCCCATGTACCCTCATACCCTACACTTCCACTTTCCTCCTTTTTCATATCCAAGATGTGGAAAAGAATGTGATTAGCCAGTGTTAGCCAAGCAGAGAAAAACAGCAGGGTTTGTGGGGAGGGTGAAACAACACAATATAGGGGACTTGCGACCTGGAGGATGACCAGGAGAAGCTGTGTTCATCATCTCTATAGAGTAGCTCAGCATTTTATTTTCTACAGCTTTATTGAAATATAATTTACAGAAATGAAATTCACCCTTTCATTGTACAGTTTGATAAGCTTTGATAAATGCACGCAATTGTGCAACCACCATCAACATCAAGTTTTGGAACACTCCCATCACCCTAAAAAGTTTCCTTATGTCCCTTTGTAGTAAATCCCTTCCCTCAGCCCAGCTTCAGGCAACTGCTGCTACATCCCTAGTTTTGTCTTTCATAAAATCTCATATGAATAGTATCATACTGTATGTAACATGATGTTTTTAAGATCTATCCATATTGTTTCACCTATAACTATTTTGTTCCTTTTTGCTGTTGTGTAGATTCCATTGTATGAATATATCCACTCCCCTTTTTTTAATCCATTCACCAGATGATTGGCATTTGGGTTGTGTCCATTTGGAGGCTATTAATAATGATTTTATGGAGATTTGTGAGCAAGTCTTGGTAGAAACACATGCTTCGTTTCTTTTTGATAGGTAACTAAGAGAAATTTCTGGGTCACATTGTAAATATATGTTTACATTTTCGCTATCTGACAAACAGTTTTCCGAAGTAGTTGCAGCATTTCACATTCCCTATAGCAATATATGAAAACTTCAGTTTTTCTAGTTTGCCAGCTTTGGTATTATAAATCTTGTGTGTGTGTGTGTGTGTGTGTGTGTGTGTGTGTGTGTGTGTGGCTGTTCTTATGTGTTTGTAGTGCTATTTCATCATGGTTTTAATTTATACCTCCCTAATGACTACTGATTTTGAGCCATTTTTATATACTCATGGCTCTTCAAATCTTTTTTTGCTGGGTATGGTGGCTCCTGCCTATAATCCCAGCTACTAGGGAGGCCAAGGTGAGAGGATCGATTGAGTTCAGGAGTTAGAGTCTGTAGTGAGGGTAACAGTGTGACACTTCCATCTCTAGAACACAAAAATAAAAGTGAATTTTTAAAATTCTTTGATCAATTTTAAAATTGGGTTGTCTTCTTTTTTTTTTTTTTCTTTTTTGAGACGGAGTCTTGCTCTGTCACCCAGGATGGAGTGCAGTGGCGCGATCTCGGCTCACTGCAAGCTCCGCCTCCCGAGTTCACGCCATTCTCCTGCCACAGCCTCCCGAGTAGCTGGGACTACAAGTGCCTGCCACCATGCCTGGCTAATTTTGTTTTTGTGTTTTTAGTAGAGACATGGTTTCACCGTGTTAGCCAGGATGGTCTCGATTTCCTAAACTTGTGATCCGCCCACATCGGCCTCCCAAAGTTCTGGGATTAAAGGCGTAAGCCACCTCGTCCGGCCAAAATTGAGTTGTCTTCTTATTAAACTGTAAGTACTTTTCACATAAAAAAAATCTTTTGCCATATTCATAGATATATAGTCAGAGATATATGTCTGTTATATGACATAGTAATATACATACATATAGGTAGATATAGAAACATCTATATACTACTACAATGGAATTGTCAGATACTTTCTCCCAATATAAAGCTTGTCTCTTCATATACTTGCATCTTTAAATCAGCAAGGGTTTTAAGTTTTGAGAAAGTTCTCTTTATCTGACCACCTCTACCTTTTATTTTAGGAAGAAATAAAATCCCTCTTTTGTTAAAACTTCATTTATTTTAGTCTTATTGGATGTCTTTTCTTCACTCTACATTGGTGATATCTTAAAATCATGACATCAGTAAGTTTTCCCCTCAGAAAAAGACAATATTCCTAATATTTTATGAACATCTCCAACAGGATGTTCATTAGGTATATCCCCACCAATCCGCTAAAAACTTCCAGCTTCTCCCCTTTGCTTTCATATGCTTTTGTAAATGATTTCTTTAATGAATTTTGTTTGAAAACAACCAAATTAATTTTCTTCCTCATTGCAATATATTGGGAACATTAGTTTTACACAGATCTGAAATATATCCTGTTTTTAATTCCCACTGACACCAGCATCGCATCATCTAACATTGCCTTACCTCAAATGTGCATCCTTGGCTAAGTCTGTTATCTTGTCCTGATATATGACTACTTCTCAGGGCATCCCAGATAGTATTGTTTGGTTGGTCTTGTGAAACCACAATTAAACCACATGACTCATGTTAATAGGATTTAAACACTACTCATAGCCTGTAAAATTAAATTTGAATTACCCCTATAAGCATTGTGTTTAAGCATCTGTTCTATGTCTCATATTGAAACACTTCTTTTTGAGTCGTGTGGTACCACATATTCTTGTTTTCTTTGTTCTCTTACATGAATGGCAACTCCTTTTCAATCTTTTTTCATTTTACACACTCTGTCTAAATCATCTACTTTATTCTCATGACATTTAGTTTATCAATATGCTAAAAGTTTCAAATAAATATCTCTAGCCTGATCCTCTAGAAGGGCACACATTTGGTTGCCTACTTGCCATTCCTATGTCAATTTCTTATCAATATGTAAGAACTAAGTTGACCAAAAAGAGCATTTTTCTTTTTCTTTGATATGTTTGTTTCCCTCTCCAAGTGATTCTTACTGCAGTAAATAATACCACCAACTTACCATTTTCTGAAACCAGAAACCCATATTTATTGTTGGTTTTATTCTTCTATCTCAGCCCCCAAAGCCCATTTATCAGTACATTTATTTTCATATATGCTGCCACCAATCTGCTTTAGATAATCATCTCTTCTTGCTTAAACTATGACAGCACCTTTTTAACTATCATATATTTTTTCATTCTTCTCATCCTTCAAACCATTCTTTACTGGGCAACTACAGGGATGATACTGTATTTGGAGCATGTCAATTCCTATTTGTAATTTGTCAATGGCTTCATTATACATGGAATAAAATTAAAAATCTCCAACACAGTTTTAAAAGCCCTGTGTGATCTTGGTCCTGCTACCCTCCTCTTCCTCATTTTACTTTTTTTTTTTTTTTGAGTTGGAGTCTCGCCCTGTTGTCCAGGTTGGAATGGAGTGGCATGATCTCGGCTCACTGCAACCTCTGCCTCCCAGGTTCAAGAGATTCTCCTGCCTCTGCCTCCTGAGTAGCTGGGACTACAGGCATGTGCCACCAAGCCTGGCTAATTTTTTGTACTTTTAGTAGAGACAGGATTTCACTGTGTTAGCCAGGATGGTCTCCATCTCCTGACCTCGTGATCTGCCCACCTCGGCCTCCCAAAGTGCTGGGACTACAGGCGTAAGCCACCACACTCGGCCTTCTTCCTCATCTTATGCTGTTCTTGCAGGCTGCTCTAATTCCCTCTGCTATACCATGCTTTGACCAAATCCAGGACCTTCACACTTGCATTTACTTCTACACAGAGTCCCATTTCACCCATAATCCCATAATAAGTCCTTCAACACTCACCATAAATAATTCATTATCAGAGAAACATTCCATGAAAGCATAATAAGATAGTCAACCCTTTCTTAATTTTTAATTCTTATTTTAAGTCCCTAGTTGATTCCCTTTTCAGCCCTTATTATAATGTACAATTATTTAATATATTTATTAATATGTATTTACTTGCTTGCTTTATTATCCTTGCTAAACATAAACTCTCTGAGCACATGGATTTGGCCAGTAACCTTCTTGGTTCCACAGCATGGGCATGGAAGTCAATACAGTACATGAAAAATAGTAGGTATTTGGATATATCTAATAAATGGATAAAACTCTCATTCATCTGTCTGGTCTACTTGATATTCATCAGCATATTTAAAGGTATTTTATTTCTAATGTTTGGTTTTACTCTTCTTATTTTCCTTGAAATCCTATTATACTTTCTTTTAATTTTAATTTAATTTTATTCTTAGAGAAAATTCTCATTCTGTTACCTAGGCTAAAGTACTGTGGTGTGATCATATAGCTCAGTGCAGTCTCAAACTCCTGGGCTCAAGCAATCCTCCCACCTCAGCCTCCCAAATAGGTAGGACTACAGGCATCACCACCAACCACACCCAGTTGGTAGAGATGGAGTTTCACTATATTGTCCAGGGTGGTCTTGAACTCCTGGCCTCAAGTGCTCCTCCCACAAAGTATTGGGATTACAGGCATGAACCACACCATTCCTGGCTCCTATTATATTTTCAGAGCTCCACAGGAACCTTGTTCATAATGTCTTTCTTGAGATACTGCTGTCCCTTTCCCCAAAAGCCAATTACCCAACTAGTTAAAAAGCAATCAATTCAATAAACTGGTCATAATTTATTTCTCTGTGAAATTTCACAGAATTCTGATAAGGCATCTTTTCCTAAGGAACTCTTATAAAACATTGCTCTGGGGATTAGGTTTGTGTCTTATAAATTTTATATTTTTAAATTCTATATCAGAGTGGTATGCTGTTCAACATTTGTTAAGAGTAATTCCTAACTTGGAATATTTGTATTAAAAAAATCCTTCTAAATGTTAACTACTAACACATTAATAAGTTATGTTGGCTGTGAGTCAGGCATACGATACATTGCAAAGACTCTTGAGATTTACTATTACTGTTTTGTTTGTTAGTATCAATAAAAAACATGAACAATTATGTTCTTTATGTGTTGTATGGGTATATATATAAATATATATAAATAAATATATATAAATATATATATATAAATATATATAAATATATAAATATATATATATATATATATATCTCAGAATGCTGATTATGCTTAGACTTCTACCAAGGCTAATAACTACAATCCTTCATAGTGTGAAGTAAAATGAATTCATGGTTGAATAATTTGATCCAAAAATCTAGATTTTATATGTATATATAATCTAGCGTCATTAGAGAGAAAGTCTCGGTTGAAAGAAATCCTACTTCTGCAGAATTCTTGAGGTTAAACCTACGGTTATTGGAGGGGTTTGAATGTCTATGGATGTGCGTTATGTTTGTGTGGGTTGCATCTTTTTAGGGAACTGGGGTATTGGAAACTCATCCAGGATATGTACTCATCAATACAACATAACCTTGAAAGTGGTAGGGATACTGATTTGAGGTTAACATGAAACGTAAACATTATTATAAAGAAAAGTTACCCTTTTCTTTATTATGTAAACATAATTTTCTTTTATTGTTTTCTTTTTTAAAAAATAAATAGGGCACTCCTAAGAACTTTAAATACAAATAGAGGGTGGATTCAACTCATAAAATAGTATGCTGCTTAATAACACGGATCTAGTAAAAAAAAATTTATTTTGTACATGAAAACCCATTTAGGAGACAGAGCTAATAAATCTTTACATTATAAATTATGATTTTACCGGGATCCACATTTATGATTAGTTGAGGGCAACATAAATTCTAGCTTTTCCTACACAAAAATACTGTAGCCAGCTGTCATGGTAAACTAAAATTTCTGAGGAATGCCATAAGTCAGAAAAGAGTGATCACTTTTTTATGAGGTAATATTAGGCAAAGTCTGCATAAAAATTATGCTATATTGAAAGAGCCAGTCCTGAGATCTCAGAATGCTAATTATGTTGAGTCTTCTACCAAGGCTAATAACTACAACCCTTCATCATATGCAGTAAAATGAATTCATGGTTGAATAATTTGATCCAAAAATCTGAATAAAGTCTTAACTGTCTCTCAATTGCAAGTTTGCTATTTAATTTAATTGTTTCACTTTGGCTTATTCTGTTTATTCATTAGGACTTTCTTTCCTGATTTCATATGGCAATTACTAATTATATCTAACCTGTTGACTTCTAGTATTAAATTCTTTATTAGTTCTAGTTTTCTTCTAAGCTGGGGCATCATTAATTCTCTTATATTCTGTATGCTGTTTTTTTGTGAGTTTTCTTTATAAGCATCACCAGAAAACATGAATAATTATGATTCCCATGATTTCCATTGGTATGTTTAAAGCAAAATCTACTCAATAGAGAGACTAGGCTGAGGAAAATATAATATATATAATTGTTTTGTAACAATTTGGCAAGTTTATTATCTACCTTTGTTACTTCTAAAAATACATTGTAAGTATAAGAGTTCTGTATCTGTCCATGTAGTTCACAACTATGGTTGGAGTTTAAGTGAGAAGCCAAATGTGAAAGAAGTCTAAATATTCAGAAAGGAAGAAAAAACTCTAATATTTGAATATGTCCAGAAAACAAGTGCCTTCTCTTATTCTCCGTGGACATTTTTAATCTTCCTTTTATGGATTCATATAGTTTTGATGTTATAATTTTTATTATATTCTCATATTTGTTTAAGCCTTTAATATTCAAATTTAACATAGTAAATTTGTTTTCAGGAATTTATCAATATTTCCATTTTATAATCATAGCCTGCCTTGTATGACTTTACAACCTCCCCTAGACTCTTCACTTCAATCAGGTCAAGACTGCTGAAACATCAGACATATTGCTTTTCCAAAGCAATCTGTCTTCTATCTGTAGTTTTCAGAATTAAATTGTTAATCTAGTGCAAGAGAGAGATAGTTTCCAGAAAGAAGAGAGTGCAGTGGCAGAATAACTGAGAGGGAGAGGCAGAGGGCTTGGGCTTTCTGTGTCTGCATCTGATGACTACACAGGGAGGACAGACAGCAAGGGGAAGAACACCACAGACCCCTATTGCTCATCTAGTGAGCATGCAGCTAGAAAATCGGGGGAGCGGAATGAAGAGAGATGGCCTAAGCATATGGGAACTCATGGTTTTGTTTCCAAATATACTGATTTGGAATTTAAACCAGGTAATTTAAACATTATACAGAGCATTAAGTACTTAGATTTTAAAAGAGGGAAGAATTGAAATAATTAGAAGTAAAACCTTTGAATTTAGACCTAATTTTAAATTCCATTTCAACTTCTTGATTTGCAAAAGACTATTCCTTTGCTAACTTGTAAAATGTAAATAGTAATAGTTCTTCACGTGGTTGTTGGCAGCAAATGGGGTGACAGTAATTTCTGCCTAGAACAAACATAGGAAACTCTTATGAAGGAAGCATCACTATCATTTTGATGTAGTGAAAAGGTACTTTGATATTAGATATATTAACTGAGCAAAATCTATGGTGTAGATGTCCCTCCCCCACCGCCAGGCTTTTCTAATGAAAAGAAGCTTATCTATTGCAGAGTATTTTGTTAAAAGTCTAGGAGGACATCATCTTTACACTGCAATATTTTTTCTAAATATTGCACATGGGAAATAACAAAATGCTGAAGAAGAGGAACTGGGTCTTTGTCTACTTTGCCTTTTCTATTAGTTAGTGTTAAAAAAAGGAAGAGATGACACATGAGAAAGAAGAGTGTTTATTTAAAAAGGAACTGCATAGGTTAGTGCCATAATCTGGGCTGCAAGGGTTAGAGCTGCTAGCGCCCATAGGCATGACGGTATAAAGGGAGTGACCATCGACTAGGCATTACATTTTGTAATGTCTCCTGGCTTGTGGAAAAAGAGGCAGAACAAAAAGTAGACTCTACCATACCATCCAAAAATTGAGTTCCTTGGTATTTGCTAAAATGAGTTAAATTCTTATATCCACACAAAACCTGCACACAGATATTTATGGTAGCTTTATTCATAATTGCTAAAACTTAGAAGCAACCAAAATATCCTTAATTAGGTGAGTGGATAAATAAATTGTGGTCCATCAAGACAATAGAATATTATTCAGTGCTAAAAGGAAATCAGGTATTGAGTCACAAAAATACATGGAGAATATTTATTTGCATATTACTAAAAGCCATTCTGCAAATGCTGTATATTATATGATTCCAATTATATGCTACTCTGGTAAAGGAAAGTCTATGGAGGTAGTAAACTGATAAGTTATTGGTAGCACTTAGGGGAGGGAGAGATGAATAAGTGGAGTGGGGGAATTTTTAGAACAGTGAGACTACTCTGTGTGATATTGTAATGGTGGACACATGTCATTATACATTTGTGGAAATCACATAGAATTTACACCAAGATTGAACACTAATGTAAACTATGAGCATTGGATGATAATGATGTCTCAATGTACATGCATTGATTGTAACAAGGTACCTTTGTGGTTCAAGATCTTGATGGTGGGAGAGGTTGTGTTTTTGGAAGACAGAAGGTATATGGGAACTCTGAGTACTTTCTGCTCAACAGCTATGAACCTAAAATTGATCTAAATAATAAAGTCAATTTAAAAAATGTAACTAAGCTCACTGTCCTCCATCCCTCTAATCTCTTGCCTGTTTACCTGTGAGCTAAAAAATAAGAAGTACTTAGGGTAAAAGTGCCCTGTTAACATAATCCATGGAGTCCAACCAATCAGATCAGAGGGCAGGAGGAGATGGAGAAGGAACAAACCTGGAGGGATAAATGGAAGACATCTAGCTTAGACTTGTTATGAATGTTTCAACTACTACCAGATTTCTTAACACTGTTTTAGAAACAACATTTGGAATTATCAGGAAGTTTGAGCGTTCTCTTAGAGTTTGTTGGGAAAACTTGATATATGCTAAGTGTCCTTGATGCCTCTTGTTAAAAAAAAATAAAAACAGAAAATACCACTGGATTATACGTATCATATTTAAATATATCCTATCAGAATAAGAAAAATATTGATACATATTATAGCATAATAGATAGAGTTCTAACAAATATTAAATGACTAGTAATATTTGGATAAAATAGAATTTTCAAGAGAATAACATAAAATAAATCCTAGGAATGGTGACCTAAGATGAACTTAGTATCCTTAAAAGAGTATAGTATAGTGACGAGGAACATGGATGTGACCGACGAATAGTATGAAAAACAGATTTGAAAATTTCTAGCTAGATAATTCAGATAATTTTTTTTCCTCTTAAAAAGAAATAAGTAATAAATTATCTACCTTAGAGATATTATAGTGAAGCTTAATATATAAAAAATAACTCACCACAATGGTTATAAAAACCATCATTAAATATTGATTATACTACTCCTACTACTAAAATTATTAATATTAATATAATTAGATTTGTTTTTATCAGTCTGATGTACTGTTATTTTTCTAAATGATCATGTATTTCTGCATTAGAACATGGTTAATGTCGTTGTAAAAAATAAGGGTCTGTGTTGATCTTTCTGAGTATGTTTTCAGTGTTTAACTTATGGGAAGAGCACATTTAGTGTCTTAAAGATAGTATTGGCTAGTCAGTACCTGGGGAAAGCTGATATTTATTATCTGTTTTATCACATGCAAGGGAAACATTGCTACTAAAATCTTTATATTGCTGCCAGTATATTGGCACTGTAGTGAGAGTAGCTGAGAAAGAGAGCTTAATCCAAGGTCGTCTACTTAAATTACATTTGTGCTGAAGAACTCATTGCTAAAGAGAGAACCAAAAACAAAGATAATTTGACATTTGACAATCAGTACCAAAGCATGAAGTATAGAAAACCTGTAGCTTTAGGGATTGAAAAGTATCTAGAATTTTAGCCATAGCGATCAAAATACTTTAGTACACATTATTTAATTATGATACCAACATTTTTATTATGATTAGTTTTCTGAAGACATTACTATTTCAAGATAATAACAGTCTCAAAATTATATAAATCCCAAGAATCAAGTTTTATTATAATTAGCAAAAAATATCAATCATAAATGAATTATAATGCAGGTATCAGTTAACTAATTTAGTATTCTTCTTACATAACAATAACACTCTAGAGAATGTGAAGAATTGTCATTCATTCAAATTTTTTCTGGGATACTTAAGCCTTTTGTGGATGTGTAAGCTACTGGGATATGGACATTTATCTTTGATTGAAGCAGCTTTTCCAGAAAACAGGTACATCAGTAGCAGTGTTTGAAAGAAGAGAATGTACTCAGGTCAGAAGCAAGAAACCAAACAAGGAATGTTCATTGTGTCAAACATTTTCTCTAGAGACAAATGAAAAGGGTACTGACCAAACCTGTTACACTGATCTCAATTGTTGACTGATATATCGTTCTATTTAAGCTAGAATATAAGAAATATTCTGCATTTAAATATAATGTGTTCTAGATTCCAAAGGAAAGGAAAATCCATGAATAATGTATATATACATATAAAAAAGCATTCTCAGAAGAGACAAGAAAAAAAAATGATGTTCAATCATCTGTAGGCTGAAACTGCAACTTCGTTCCGTGAAGTTTTGACAGGGTGGAGTGACAAGAATATTGAAAAAATGTGAAATCTTAAATTGTAAAACTGAAAATAGGAAAAAATTCCTTTAAGTTCATTATTCTTTTATGGAAGTAGAAAAACAAAATGAGGATTACTAGCTCGGATTGTTTCAAACAATGTCAGTTTCACAACATTTTATTATTTTGGGGATTTTGTTAAATATTTTATTTTTATAGGGATTTTAGAATTTAACACAGACTTTGAGCAATGAAGGGCCATGCTAGATCCATGATCTATACAATATCACATTACATAAAGTATTTTAAATTGGGGAGGAGGGAGAGCAGTGCAACCAAATACTTAAAAGCCATGTGAAGTTTCAACCCAGTGATAGAGGATGGACATCACATTATCTTCAGTGTTAATGTTTTGGCTTTGAGAAAATAAATATGCCACCAGAAACTAATTTTAGTGAATCCACTAGCATGGGTTATGATTCAAGGAAGAGTTGGATTAATTTTCTAGTATATAGAAATAGCCTAGAAAGAAATAAAAGGCAGTACAGGAAAATGTGGCAGCAGAATTGGATCTCAGTATTTGCCAATTTTGTCTTTGGCATTAAAGGAACATTTCAGAGAAGAGAGCTCCTAGTTGTTATTAATGTTTGTGTTCTCTTTCACTCTTTACAAATATACGGGGAGACTTTCTTTGTCTTGAGGAACAATAGTCCACTTACTTCAGTAAGAATGAGGGCATCACTGTTTGGTCTATGTGGGAATGCCACAAGCCACAGTCAAAAGCCGCCTGCATTTGATACTGAAGGCCTCTACTTTGTCTAAATCAGAAAGTCTTTCTGTTGATAATGGGTGACTGAGAATCATAAACCAATGATTAAATATATTAGAACATGTAAATCCATTAAGCCATGTTCTTTTGTTTCTCTGAAAGTGATTTTGTTTTAAATCACAGTCCACTACACATCTTTTCAAGCTATGTGTTTCTCACTTATTAGCAATTTTATATCTTAAAAATACAGTGAACAATATTCTCTAAGTGGAAGTTATTCTTTCATAGAAGTCCTGAAACAAAAAGGCATTTGTTCAGATTCTTGTTGGACTATGAGGGAGTGATGAAGTTGGGCCGGTATAAATATAACTAATGCAATCCCTGTTTCCCATACTGAGATCACCCTGATGACTTTCCATTTTCTCTTCATGTTGTATTTTTTCACACATTTCTTACCTGACTTGTAGGGTGGCTAATCAACAAAACCACCCAAAAATAAATTCATAAAAGGTGAAATAAGACATTTTTGGCTTGTAAAAAGTATCTAAAGGTTAGTACCGAGCTTTGCATGAGTTGTTCTTCCCATAGCCAGAAAAATGCCACAAAGTGATAAATGGAATAACATATCAGAAATAAGCTATTTTTAAAATGTTAAAAAATAGGAAAGATATTTATCAAGTCCTAGAAAGTAAAAGGTTAAACAGTCATAAGATTGGGATGAGATGGAGAGGATAAAGACAGTAATCAAGTAGAAGGAAAAATCGAGCTTTCCCTATACTCTTTTTGTTTCCTATGGGTTGTTTCAAGGAAAGGACATAGAAAGAGAATATTGCTGATATTGAATACTGATGTCTAATTTATCAAATCCACAGAGTAAGTTAGTCAATAATTTTTTATGTTTTTTCCTTTATGCAAGATTGCAGTGTACATTTTGCTTAGTCTGTTAAATGAATAGGAAGAACAGAAGGCAAAAATAGTATATCGAATTTTCATTTGGAGTCACTAGATGCCCAAGGATTTCAATTAGTTAGATTTTCATTTTGGAGGGCAGCATTTCTGTCTTGAAGTTTTATTCACTGGAAAGATTTATCCTGTGATTCTTTTCATTCTTCTTCAAAAGGCAACATTTTAAAAATTACTTTCTTTTCTACTATAATTTTACTTTAATAAAATGAATCAAAGTATTAAAGTGTTGTTGCCTTTCCATTTTGTTTGCATTCATGAGAAGAAAAGAAATAAAAGGACACATTTTATAGTCCCCACGATTGGATAAATAATTTGAAATATAATTCGGAAATATAGGAAAAAAATTACTAGGCAGAAAAAATTCTGAGACTAGAAACAACATTATTTCTTGAAGTGAAAAGTAAGGTCTGCAACAATTGATGTGATCTTCCTAAAAAGAATCTATTAGCCATGTTGAGGGAAAACTACAGAAAAATTCTCCAAGGCAATGCAAGGAAGCTTGAATATTGCCTCAAGGATGACTTCCTTGGTGAAGCTTACCTGAATATACTATGAAGAAAACAAGAAGCCCATATTCTATTTTTTAATAATAGTTCAATGTTAGAAATAAGACGTAAAATACAGACTAGTTAAACTAATTCAGTTCTTACTAGCTAGTCTATATAAATGGAAACAAACCAGAATTCACTATGCATTAAGGTTGCTAGTTCCATGAGCTTATTAAGATTGTTACAATGTGACAGATATTGAAATAAAAACAACAAAATAAGGCTTTTAGGAGTTGGATGGTAGTAGTGTTCTTTCAGAGGAAAATGTTCAGAAGAGATGATATCATGCATAAGCTTGATTGATTTTTGCTGAAATATATTATTTTTCTATATTTATATTTATATTGACTAAAACAGACATTGATGATTTGTGGTATCAGTACCTCCAGATAGAACAAAGTTAAGATAATGGCAGTACTAGCTGTAAGTATTATAGGATAGAACTCTAGAAGTCAAATAAAAGATACATTATTATTTAAGTGCAGGACTTTTAAAGAGACTAGAATAACTGTAAAAAGAAATTTTGATTTAATGTATTTGGGGATTAGTGAATTTATAATTGTGGTTAAGTGAGAAGGTGCTTGAAAATAAAGGGAATCGTAGGGAATTAAGAAAAAATTCAGGGGATTATGCCAGTAGTTAGTCTTTTGGACAGTAGGCAAGGATATATGAGTAAAATGGATTCTTATGTATAGCAATTGGTTTTGTAATTTCCTTCATCTCTCCCTGAATGTGGAGTTCTACTGAATAAGGCAGTTAGCAGGAAGCCATCCACCATTCTCTCTACTTATAAGAGAAAGTAAAAAGAACAAAATTATTGATAGGTTTATTGACACTACCTGACTTAGTCAAGGAGAGTTAATGTACATTCAGAAAACTCTGACCTGGAAATAGGTTTTTGTTAGATTTCAGAAACAATTTATCTGAAATGGCCCTTTGACTGATTTACAGAAGGAGATCTGGGTCTGGTTTATCTCTACTGTGAATATTTGGTTGGTCTGATTAGCTGGTGGAGCATAAGAATGAATGAAGATCTGGCATTTATGTAGATAAATCATCTGAACTTTTTTAGGGAAAAAGGGGGAAAAGGAAAATAAAGGGGAAAAAGTTATGTAGTGAGAAACAAAATTAAATATTGTGGATTATGCTGATATGCAATCTACAGTTGCACAAGTTGGCTAGCACACAGGATCCTTTAGAACAGCAGAGGATCTGCAAAATATTTTGAAGGAGCTAATTTATTAATTTTTTCAAAAAAATTCAGTCACACTATAGTTATAAAATATTTGAAACAATTGGGTTCTGGTCCAACTATTACTCTAGACTAACTAGTTGTGCCATGTAACTTCCCTGACTATTTCCGCCTTAGTATATTCACAGATACTTATGAGTAAAACAGATTTTTATGTATAGCAATTGGTTTTGCAATTTCCTTCATCTCTCCCTTAGTATACTTTTTTGCTTGCTTGAAGTGACTACTGCAAGAACCAGATAAAATAATGTATGTTAACTTTGAAATATGTAAAAATATCATGTATTAATTATTCATGTTCTTTAAGTGTTATCGATATTATTTCTTATAGTCCTCTCACTTTACAAACAAGGGTATATCAATGAGTAGCTACAGAAAAAAATACATTTTCTTCTCATAAGGAGCATGTGATGTTCTGATATTTTTAAGTTTAAGTATCTGTGAACTAAGTATCTGAATATGTTGGCCAGTTGAAGATGAGTAAAAAAGTGAAAGCAATACATATATAGTTTTCCTCAAAGACACATTTTGTGATTTATCTTTATTGATAAATTTAGTTTTAATTTAATTGATGTTTTTAATAACTTTTTTATTTTGGAATAATTTTAGTATTATAGGAAAGTAGCAAAGATAATTCACATAGTGTCCATAACCTTCTTGCCCTTTCCTCTTAATATTAACATCTCACATTACCATGGTACATTTGTCAAAACCAATACACCAACATAGATATATTACTATTCACTAAACTTCAGGATTTATTTGGATTTTATTATTATATTCTTCACTAACACACCTTTTCTGTTCCAGGATTCATTCCAGGATACCACATTGAATTTACAGTTAATTAATTTCAATCATGTAGTGTGTTTTAATCACACAATTATATCAGAATGTACTTGTTAATACTCCTGCGGATTACTATTATTTATAATTTTTGTTATGAAAAATATAAATATCAGAGAAGCTGAACACAGTTGCATTCTTGAAGCAATCTGCTCTTTCTCCCATTGTTTTTTCAATCTGACCTTGGGTGGAAATCTAAGACCAGTTCCATAATGTTTTGTTTCCCTTTCATTCTCAAAATCAGTCTCCTTTTAACAACTGAAATACATAATCCAGTATACTTGTAAAAGCCTTGAATGTTGTTCAGATTACACTGTCTGCCTTTCTTCCCTTTACGGTTGGCTTCAGGCTTGGAAGCGTGCCATGGAAAGTGGATCATGTCATCAGGGTGATGTTTTTAATCCTGGGGGTTGGTTAGAATGAAGGGAGTTTAAAATGAGGCTGTGTTAAGAAAAATTTTCCCAAACTTGAAACCAGTGCTAAAAGATGGGCAATATGTCATTTTAAGATCATATGGGGGCATTGTTTAATACGCTTATTTGATAATTATCCAAGGGAATGCACTTTGACTCAATATTGACTTTTGTAAACTAAGTTCCACACTTAGTGAAGTTCCATGTTAATTTATATATTTTTGTATAAGAAATGATAACCCAAGAGGTAACTGTTGTTCCAGACACAGTCCGCCAGCTTTGTAAATAACAGAGTAATCTTATTTGAATATTTCTTTATTAAATTGCCTACAAACCTCATGTGTTTAAATATTCTTTGAACTAGGTATGCCATCCTATTGGTTTCTTCATTAATTACTTTCTCTTTGACAAATGTTTGTTTTGCATTTGTTTGACTCATATTTTTCTAACATTTTGAAAATCAGACTTTAAGAGGTAAAAGGACCCTGTTTTTCAGGAGAGCTGCTATTTTTTTTTTTTTCTTTAAGATTCTCTTTTGGCAGCTTCTTACTTCAGCCCCTTGGCAAATGATGCCTGTCCTCTAAAAGGTTGCTTTACACTTTTCTCCACTTACGGCTTCTAGAGAACCCATCCAGGTCTTCTGTTAGAGTTCCACTACCTCTGCAGATTCAAGTAACCATATATGCATCCTTTCCCCACCCCTACTACAGCACAGCTAGAACTGAATGTAGTTCGTAAGCAAACTGTTCCAACTATAGCCTTTCTTTTTTACCCCTCCCCAAATGAGGATGAGATATCAGGCCCCATAAGTCCCAAACCACACAGAATGCTTTTTTAACTCGTAGTCTACCTGAAATCTCCCCACTTAGCTTGAAATGAGAAGGGAACAGCCCCCTTCTTTTTTATTTTCTTCTTCTCCCATGGGGGCTTGTTATATTAGCATCTCTCTCTGAAGAGATTTCCTGTTTTTTTAGCGTACACTCTTTTATAAAGTAGTTCTTGCCACCTTTTCTTTTTCCATATTTCTTTGCCTATTCTTCACACTTGTACACATACAGTCTGTCCCTTTGCATGTATAGTTTCAAATCAGCTAGTCCAGTACTGTAAAAATGTTGTTGATATTCTGTATGGAAAGTTATAAATTTATTTTTGATAATAAGAATCTTCATACTTTTAAGCAGTCCTGTTTATGAACATGGCATGTTTTTCCATTCATTTAGATCTTTCATGTACTTCAGTATAACTTCATAATTTTTAATAAAAGTCTTACATATCATTTAGTAGCTTCATTCCTGTGTGCTTTATAGTTTTAGGTTTATATGGAATCTTTCAAAATTAACTCTCTCACTTAAACATAATCGTAAATTATTCTGACATTGAAATATTAATTTATGCTGAAGAACTTTGCTGTTAACTGCTTTATTTCTAATAATTTCTAGATTCTCTAAGATTTTTCTGTCATTCATAGATAATAATAAATTTGTTTTTTTAATTCTTGTACCATGCATTTATTTTTTCAGATTTATTAAAATTGGCCAGAATCTGCTACCCATCCCCTCCCTTCAAAGTTAAAGGGAAATTATGCTACTGAGTATCATTGTATTTCTGATTCTATTAAAAATATGTCTGAAATATTACCTGTAAATTAAATGACACTTTGAGTTTGTTTATTGTTATGTTTGCTTCATTTCCTTAATCAATTAAAGATTAATTTTTAACCTGTTTTGCTAAGGCAAAATTTTTTACCTTACTTTTTGCTAAGGTAAATTTTTCTTTTGATCACAAATGAGTTTTATTAGGAGTATTTTTTTCTAAGTTTTAAAATATGATCATATGCTTTTTCTTTAAATATCAATTTACATTGTGATGAATATTGTATTAAATTAATCACTGTTTTTACATTAATACACTTTACATTCTTGCAATGGAGTTTTATTGTCTTATGCATAGATATATTGATAAATAGGATTGAACAAAATGTAAAAATAATTGTGAGAGGAAAATGAGTTTAGGATAGCTGGCTTTTTAGAATATTGTGTTCTATACAAATTCTCTCACAACTCAGTCTCCCTCCGTTGTTGCATTAAATATATATCTTTTACTTTAAAAATATATATTTACTTCAAATGCATAAAACCATTCTATATAATAGATAACCTACTTTTATTCAAGCACTTGAGATTGACATAGGTCAAACACTCAATACTTGGATTTTAAACTTGGATATTGATTATGGATTAGCCGTTTAGATCATTTTCTTTAATTGCCTCAATTGGAATAACATTATGTCTTTTTCTCTATGGATATCAGGGAATTAAAAGATTCAGACAAGTTATAAATATACAATGCAGTTGCATTATGAAGGCAGAATTTTATGATTATGTTAATTAATGAAATATACTGTCAGTAAGTTTGACCAGCTTCGCTGAATGCAGCAGCGTTTGCCAGGGATAGCATGACCATATTAGCAGCCTTGCTACCCACTCATTATCTAAAATATAAGGTTTGAATATGATTCATACAATTAATTGTCAATTCATTCCAAGTTATTTTTATTTATATATAATGTTAACAGAAGTATAACTGTTCTACCTATAAATTTTCTCTGAAACTCTTAGCATGTCGCAAAGAATCTTGCACATTTTGGACGTTCGATAAATACTTGTTGAATGTTTGGCATGCTTCTTTCCTTTGTTCTTATTAATAGTTAGCATCCATATTAATTGACCATCTACTTAGACAAATAGCCTTTAGGGAAAATTTTAGGTAAATAAAATTTACACTAGAAATGAGAAAATTCAGAATTAACAAAATATTACATAAAAAATACAAAAGTTTTTTTCAGAGAGGATATACATTATTCTAACATGTGAGTTTATTGTTATAAAAATAGAAATGTTGGATAATAAGCATTAAGTGATGGTCACTGAAATCATTAGGTAATACATTTTCTATTTTGTTCTGTCTTCATTTGTTAGGTATTTGTTTTCGTAGTAGAGAACAATATATGTTGTACCTCCTGATTATTATTGACAATGAAGCAGGTCATGCCCAGGCAAATGTCTATTAATATCCTTCTGTATATCCAATATCACTGTAAAATGAAACAAAACAATAAAAAATATAAGGTGGATTAGCCCCAGTTCCTGACAAACTAATCCAATTTCTAACTTTTAACATTGGATTTCACAGCTTTCACAGAGAATACTTGAACTGGTTCATCAAAAATCATCTGTGCTACTGTAGCCAGGAGATATTTACAGTGTTACAAAGAAACTAGCAAACAGAACCTTCTGATAAAAATCTAAGTGGGGCATAACCCTTCACATGGTTAGAATCTATGGCAGTTCAAAAGGAAAAAAGAAAAACTGAGAGCTATCAACACTATCAACACACACACACACACACACACACACACCATTCTCACACACTTTGCTCCTTCCTCTATCCCAAATAAAAATACAAAAACAAACACAAATCAGAATGACAGGTGGCTAGTAATTTACAGTTTTGAGTAGTAAATATTTTCAGTACTCTGGAACCCTGAATGCAAATAAATGATAACATGCTAAATGAAATAGTGTCTAATAAAACATATCTATCTCGTGTTATTATGCACATGTTGAAATTAATTTGTGCCCATGAATACAAAACGTTGAAAATGTATAGATTAAATTAACAATTGTTTATCAGGTGGGTAATATTAACCAACTTTCTGAACAAAAATCAAGTCAGATCACTATTTTATACCATATGTAAAAATAAATCCCATAAAGAGTAAAATCCAAATTAAAAAAAAATGTTTAGAATGATATTTTGTAAAATGGGAGAAAGAAAAAAAAATCAATAACTCTTGGAGTGTAAAAAATTTTAAATGTCCAATGGGAGAACAAGCCAGAAAAATATAGAGTAACTAGGAGAAAGTGTCTGAAACATATTCAGGAAAAAAAGAAGTGGAATGATATTTTAAAATACCAATAGTTACTACAAATTCATAAGTAAAAGACCATAACCAAATAGAAAAGATGATAAAGGCTATCACAAGAATATAAAGAGTAAAAGCGATTGTCGTTTTAAATGTTCAATAAGTACTATATATGAAAATATGTTCAACCATGTTATTTATCAGGGAAAAGCTAATCAATGGTAAATAATTTCCATAGATCACATGGGAAAATAGATAAAAGATTAGTAACACCAATGCTGGTGACAGTGGTCAAGATGACTCTCATACATTTCTGATTAATGTGCTAATTACAAAGATCTTCTAGAAAATAATCTGGCAGAATCTAAAATTGAAATATTCCATTAGACTCAGCAATCTCACCTTGTAATAAAAATATGGAAAAACATCTCTAACATATAAAGACATGTATTTAAGCATATTTTCTGCAGAATTCATTGAAGTGACAAAAATAAAAACATCCTAAGTACTCATTAATAGAAGAATAGCTAAATAAATGATAGCATTATCCACAAATATCTGGTACTATACAGATGTTAAAG
The DNA here is from genome assembly GCF_029289425.2 of Pan paniscus. Classification (NCBI taxonomy): domain Eukaryota; kingdom Metazoa; phylum Chordata; class Mammalia; order Primates; family Hominidae; genus Pan; species Pan paniscus. The sequence goes on along the minus strand of NC_073263.2, from coordinate 56,074,852 downwards.
AAAAAATAGATTTATACATACATATGCATTTAAAAGAAGCAAAATGCAGGGTAATATATATCATAAATGGCATGTTTGTGAAATTAAACTTCTATACATGTATAGTTTAATGGACACAGAAAATTATTATATTTGGCAATATGCATCATATACAGTTAATATGTTCTCAATGTGAAGTGGAAGAGGAGGGATTGAGCGCTGAGTTTTATTGTTTACTTATTTTTGTTATTCATTGAAATAAGAATATTATGCTTTGGTAGTTTGAAAGGATAGTCCAACAGAACATAATTTTTACTGAAATATTCATACAATTTTTATGCCTAAATATTGTAGGATACAAGGCCTACTTTCTTGGGCAAAAGAGAGAAAATTTTTCATTCTCTACTTCGCAATTAATTCAATATCAGTCCAAGAGCTGATATTGAACTTCACCAATGTTTATGAAATCTCTTAAAATGCTAGGGAACCTTCAGAGGCAAGTAATGCTTCCTTTAAGGGCATTTTAGCTATTTGGATGCGAGTTAACAGATTGTAGCTGTTGGAACATTGTGATCTAGTCTGAGTGATAAAGTGAAGTACTATAGTTCATGGCAATAAATGCCAACTGCAGTGACTTTATCAGTCAACTAATATTAAGAACACATTTGAGGGCATACTATCATTTCTTAGTACTTGACATCCAGGCACAAAATATTTTCTAATGTTTATTAGCACCATATCACTTGATAAAAGAAGGTGGCTTTGGTGGTTTCAAAAGTGCTTTAACCAGGCCTATAGCACACAGCTGCCTTTGACAATACAGACCTTCAGATTTTGTAGATCTATAAAACGTTTAAATTGAGTTGTGTGCATTTACAGAATATTCCAATGTCCTTGCAACCTTATAAAATAGTGAGACATCTGCATTAAAATAATTTTCATTTAATTGTCCCCAGAATAGAAATTAAAATCATTAGAATATTTAAAATAATCAAATAAAATAGTAATCGTATAAAATTGACCATTCTGATTAGATGTTACTATTTATATTGCCATCGGTTAATAAAATTCAAAATCATTCAACAGCAAGAGAAAATACATACAAGTCTCATTAAATTTAAACAAATCCCATAGGACAAAAGAGAAAATACTTTGAAAAATATGTGCTTGTCAAAGCTGTATGGTCAGAAGCTTAATTGAAAATAAACATTGACAATGATGTCATAAAATAGTTTTGGATCCTTATTCAGTTTAGATATTGACTTTAGAAAAGTGCTTCCTTCAGAATCTTCCTGTATATATTTTGTCTTTTTTGCACCACTTTTATCAATTACTAAACATCTTCTATTGAGTGTAAATTGTTGAATATATGCTTTGGTGAGTTAAAACAGCTTTCCATGCAATATTTCCCTCTGGGCTTCTGATTTCTCTTATTCCTATTTTTTTCTTCTCTTTCTTTTTTTTCTTACAGCCTTATTGAAGTATAACTGAAATACAAAGAGCTACACATATTTAATGTTTGCAATTTGATAAGTTTGAACCAATGCAAACATCTATGATGCCATTACCACAATCAAAGTAATAGAAATAGCCAACACCTCCAAAAGTTTTCTTGCGGTCCCCCCTCATCTTTGTAAGAACACAATGTGAGATCTACGTTCTTGACAAATTTTGAAGTGCACAACACTGTATAATTAACTATATATTGTAGGTACTGCAGACCTCTAGAACTTACGACTCTAGCATACTTGAGACTTTGTGTCCATTAAACAACAATTCCCCATTTCCTTTACCTCCCAACATCTGGCAACCACTGTCTACTGTTGGTTTCTCTGCTTCTATGAGTTTGACTATGCTAGATGCCTCATTAAAATGGAATCCTCCATTGTTCATCTTTCTGTGTCTGGCTTACTTTACTTAGCATATTGTCCTCCAGGTTCATTAATGCTGTGGCAAGTGCCATAATTTCTTTTTTTTTTAAAGAGTGAATAATATTCTGTTGGATGTATATGCCACATTTTCTTTCATCATTCATCTGCTTTTGTATACTTTCAATTCTTTCCACCAATATTTGCAGCAAAGTTAACTCAAATCTCTCTCAGTGGCTGACAGTGTTTATTTTCATCTGTTTTTGTGCCACAGATAAGAATTTTACCCTATAAAGTTTATTCATTCAAATCATTTTTGTTGATTTCTGTAAATTTGTCCCATATTTATATTCTCTCAGTTGTATACTTGTATTCCAGTTTTACTTGTTTCCCAGTTTCCTTGCTTGTTGGTATGTACTCTACATTTCATGGAGAAGATATAGTTTAACTTACATACTCTTCCTTTATTTGTGTTTGCTTGCTTGCATGTTGTAAAATATACTCAGGTAATCATAAATAATTATGTAGATAGGGAGTATAAACCATGTACAGAGCATAAAAATGTTCTTAAATAAGTTCCTTTTATCAGTTTATTCATCATATTGTAGAATGACAGTTCAAATGCAGGTGCAGTTCTTTAGCTATCAAAAATGTTAGTGTCCCCATTTCTGGTTTGAATGAAAAAAGTAAAAAATCCTAAAAAATGTGCTCTGATTAATTTCCCTAAAGGCTGTTGCCTCCTTTTGTGTTTCGACCATAATTTATTTTGCTTTGTTTCTAAGATATCCAGATTGATACACCAATTAATATTTATATATTTCAACCAATCTGTATAACTAAAAGCCCAAGGCTATTCTGAAAGAGTCCACTAGGAATCCGTTTTACTTGTCTAGTTATAAGATACATGCATTTCAGTTTAATCAATTTACAAATGCATTTCTGAGGCTACAAGAATAAAATACGGCCTCTAGTCATTGCTTCTCAATAAAATAAACCCTCAGGGCAAGTTGCCAGTTGACATTGTGGTTAAGAAAAAGTTTCAGAAGCATCAGCCTCCAAGTAATAAGCACATAAAAAACTGTAATATACACCCATATCACAGAATTATCTTGATTTATGTAAGTAGCACAGGCAGAATTACCTAGGGGAATGTGCAGCACAATTGAAGTGGAAAATGCTAAATCTCAAATTGGGTCTCACAGTAGTTTGCAGCAGAGATGTGTTGCTCAAGAGGGTCATAAACTGACTTTAATGGAAGTCAGTAATTTGTCTACTGCATGTTGAACCATCTAATTGTTGTTTATGTTGATGTAATTGCTATGATGAAAGTGGGGAATAGGGTCCAAAACATATTTTCAAAGTATTAGTTCTCTGAATTTAGAGTGATATTTGATTAAATAAAAAATAAATAATAAATTGATTTGACTGGCTAGTAAATCACTTTTTAAAAAATATTTTGCACTATAGAATATGCTTTATACTAAGAGACAACAGAGAGAGAGAACAATGGTAAATGATGATTACGGCTATTTAGAAGGCTGATTACCACTGATAGGTCTTTTCTTTATTCTTTCCTGATTCCTTACCCATAATTTAGGTTCACTTAAAAATATTTTATGTGATGCTATTGAATCAAAATTATGACTATGAAAAATGAGATTGCATGCATGGAAAGCTGAATAGGAAATATGACAATATTACAGCAGCAATCTCCTTTTCAACATCACCATCAAAAATGCTTATGAAATGTGAACTTCAATATAATAATTAGATAAAGCCAATAGTAATAAGAAAAACCAGAAATGAATGATATTCACACAATGAAATTAACCAAATTGTTTGTACAACTGGAATCATATACCAATTTTTAAGAATTTTTAAGAATTTAAGAATAAATCTTTAAGAAAATCCCTCAGACATAAGTTCAGAAGACAAAATTCTGTTCTATTATTTCAAGATGTCTAATTCCATGAGACACAATGTTGAATTTGTAGCCTCAATAGTTATATAATAGTCATGAAGCTCTTTGCTTTTAGTAATAAATCATGGAATTAAATAAGACAAAGTATATAATGAGTACAAGAAGATCAACATAAACAATCATTTAAAAAGACTAATAAATTACTCTGACTTTGAAATAAGTAATTTACAATGCATAAGGATAAATCTTCAAATAATATAATCCATGACATTTATATGTATATTAAAATTATTTATATACAGAAATACATGAAATGATTTATTTAAATATTTGCATTTAAGTAGAAGATAATTTCTTTACACAATAAAACTCAAGAAATAGGACTGCAATCATATTCCAAATTAAAGTGAAAACAATACAATATATATATACACACACGTACATATACATATATATACACATATATACATACATATACATATATACATATATACACACATATATACATATATACACACACACCTATATATATAAACTTTTAGGTTCAGGGGTACATGTGCAGGTTAGTTATATAAAAAATGGTGTGTCAAACCTGAGAAAAACAAGCAATGGGGAAAGCATTCCCTATTTAATAAATGGTGCTGGGAAAACTGGCTAGCCATATGTAGAAAGCTGAAACTGGATCCCTTCCTTACACCTTATACAAAAATCAATTCAAGATGGATTAAAGGCTTAAACGTTAGACCTAAAACCATAAAAACCCTAGAAGAAAACCTAGGCATTACCATTCAGGACATAGGCATGGGCAAGGACTTCATGTCTAAAACACCAAAAGCAATGGCAACAAAAGCCAAAATTGACAAATGGGATCTAATTAAACTAAAGAGCTTCTGCACAGCAAAAGAAACTACCATTAGAGTGAACAGGCAACCTACAAAATGGGAGAAAATTTTCGCAACCTACTCATCTGACAAAGGGCTAATATCCAGAATCTACAATGAACTCAAACAAATTTACAAGAAAAAAACAAACAACCCCATCAAAAAGTGGGCAAATGACATGAACAGACACTTCTCAAAGGAAAACATTTGTGCAGCCAAAAAACACATGAAAAAATGCTCACCATCACTGGCCATCAGAGAAATGCAAATCAAAACCACAGTGAGATACCATCTCACACCAGTTAGAATGGCAATCATTAACAAGTCAGGAAACAACAGGGGCTGGAGAGGATGTGGAGAAATAGGAATGCTTTTACACTGTTGGTGGGACTGTAAACTAGTTCAACCATTGTGGAAGTCAGTGTGGCGATTCCTCAGGGATCTAGAACTAGAAATACCATTTGACCCAGCCATCCCATTACTGGGTATATACCCAAAGGACTATAAATCATGCTGCTATAAAGACACATGCACACGTATGTTTATTGCGGCATTATTCACAATAGCAAAGACTTGGAACCAACCCAAATGTCCAACAATGATAGACTGGATTAAGAAAATGTGGCACATATACACCACGGAATACTATGCAGCCATAAAAAATGATGAGTTCATGTCCTTTGTAGTGACATGGATGAAATTGGAAGTCATCATTCTCAGTAAACTATCGCAAGAACAAAAAACCAAACACCGCATATTCTCACTCATAGGTGGGAGTTGAACAGTGAGAACACATGGACACAGGAAGGGGAACATCACACTCTGGGGACTGTTGTGGGGTGGGTGGGGGAGGGATAGCTTTGGGAGATATACCTAATGCTAGATGACGAGTTAGTGGGTGCAGCGCACCAGCATGGCACATGTATACATATGTAACTAACCTGCACATTATGCACATGTACCCTAAAACTTAAAGTATAATAATAATAAATTTAAAAATAATAATAAAAATAAATAAATAAATAAAAAATGGTGTGTCATAGGAGTTTGGTGTACAAACTATTTCATCACCCAGGTAATAATCATATACCTCATAGATCATTTTTTGATCATTACCCTTTTCCCACCCACCAATCTCAAGTAGGGTCCAGTCTACTCTTCCCTTCTTTGTGTCTGGGCATACTCAAAGTTTAGCTCCCACTTGTAAGTGAGAACATGTGGGATTTGGTTTTCTGTCCTGTGGTAGTTCACTTAGGATGATGGCCTCTAGCTTCATCCATGTTTCTGCAAAGCACATGATCTTTTTTATGGATGATTACTATTCCATGATGTATATGTAAGAGTTTCAAAATTGAATTAGTAATAAAAAGCTTACCAACCAGAAAAAGCCCAGGACCAGATGGATTCAAGTTGAATTCTACCAGACGTATAAGGAAGAGCTGGTACCGTTCCTACTGAAACTATTACAAAAACCAAGGAGGAAGAACTACACCATAACACACTCTATGAGGCCAGCATCATTCTAATACCAAAACCTGGCAGAAACACAACGGGAAAACTCTAGGCCAATATCCTTGATGAACATAGATGCAAAAATCCTCAGCGAAATTCTTGCAAACAAAATCTGGCAGCACATTGAAATCAATATTTAAAGGACATATTCTTGAGCTGCATTGCAATAAAATTACATTTCAATTGTTAACAATTAACCATAAATCCAAAAGTTATTGAACAATATATATAGCTGAATAGATCAACAGCTTAAAGAACATTTAAAATATTTTAATATAGAATTATATTAGTTTGTTCTCACACTGCTATGAAAAAAATACTGAAGATGGGGCAATTTATAAAGCAAAGAGGTTTAATTGACTCACAGTTCCACATAGTTGGGGAGGCCTCAGGAAACTTACAATCATGGCAGAAGGGGAAAAAACTCCTCCTTCTTCACATGATGGCAGGAGAGAGAAGTGCAGAGTGAAGAGGGGGAAAGTCCCTTATAAAACCATCGGATCTTGTGAGAGCTCATTCACTGTCATGAGAACAGCATGGGGGAAATGCCCCTATGATCTAAACACCTCCCACGATGTCCTTCCCCCAACACATGGGGATTACAATTCATATTACAATTCAAAATGAGATTTGGGTGGGGACACAGAGATCTCAATAATCCTTCAAAACTGTTGGGCTTAATTTTTAGTGAGCCTGAACTTTTAAAGTGTTCATAATACCTACCCGTTTAAACATTTCAAAAACATTGGTGGAAAAAAGTGTACCAGATTTATGAAATGATCACAATTTCAACTTTAGTGAGGGGCAAAAAAAAAGCAGTTGCTCACCCATCTTGTTTATCTGTAGAGTCTAAAGTTTTGAACAGTGAGGACTGTGACTTGAACTACTACTATTACTCTTCCTCCTACTCTTAGGGGGATGCCCCTGGCTGCTGTATGGAGGATAGTATGAGTGTAAGTGAAGGGCAGGGCAATGATGAAGCTGTTGAGGTCATGTTGTCTGGGAAGAAGATAGTAATGGTAGAGATCATAAATATGATTTGGTACTAGATATATTTTAAAGAAAATGCTAAATTTTATTCCCTGAGTAAATGTATATAAGGTTTTCGAGAAATAAAGAGCTAATGGCTTTCCATGGCTTGTAGAATAAAATCTAATTTTCTTAGCTCTGGGGTACACATGATTAGAACTCACTTAACTGGTCAAAATTAGCTTCTTTTTTGGAACTGGTAAATTAAACAACAAGTTTGTGTTATTCACTTCTCAGATTGCAGTCTTAAATCTTTCCCCACCTGGAAGCCTTTGGCATAACACTTATCAAATGTTTTTTTCAGTTCTAGCTAGTTCTATGCTAGCTGTTTTTGTTGTTAAATCATCTCATAGATCTCAGCTTAAACGTGCTCTTTAATGAAGACTTGTCACTTCCTCTCCTCCTTCACTCTCTATCAAAATTGCTCTCCATTGCAACACATTTTTTTAAATTTTCTTTGTAGAACTTTTTAAAAATTTTAAAATCATTTTAAAATCATTTTTGTATTGGTTTGATTTTTTTACCTTATTTGGTCTGCTTTATCAAAGTTCCAGAAGTTTCATGAAAGCAGGGACTAATTCTGAATTAATTTCAAATGTCAGTTGAGCACCTGTTAAGGGCTTGTCTGTAATTTGCCCTCAAAAGAGACATAAATTAATGAATAAGCCCACAGAAATTGAAAAAAGTGAATATCTATTCCTGATCAATTAAAATAGTTAATTAGTAACAATTAATAATAGCAATTAATGAAACTCCTTTAAGTGATAGAGAAGCTTTATCTTAATATCATAATTATCTGTGAAAATGTAGAAATGTACCAAACAATATCGGGATGTGACAACAATGCCCTCAGTTGGCTAATTTTCACTGTTCCCTCCGAGACACCCTTTGCTCTGTGCCCTTCAAAGCCAACCCAAATGAACAATATCAAGGATTTATTTATCTTCAGGCTTCCTCATGGTTTTATACAAAGGTCAATACCAGCAGAATTTCTAGAGAAGGGAAAAAAGTTAAGTTGGCGTATATATTACCTTGGTTCCCTCCATTTAGAGTTATTGTAGTCTGATTGCATTTCTCAACATAACTCTGTCTCCAGGTCCAAGTGACTGTGCTCTTGAGAGGTGACAGCGTGCTGGCAGTCCTCAGAGCCCTCGCTTGCTCTCGGCACCTCCCCTGCCTGGGCTCCCACTTTGGCGGCATTTGAGGAGCCCTTCAGTCCCCCACTGCACTGTGGGAGCCCCTTTCTGGGCTGGCCAAGGCCGGAGCCCACTCCCTCAGCTTGCAGGGAGGTGTGGAGGGAGAGACACGAGCGGGAACCGGGGCTGTGTGCAGCACTTGCGGGCCAGCTGGAGTTCCGGGTGGGCGTGGGCTTGGTGGGCCCCGCACTCGGAGCAGCCAGCCAGCCCTGCTGACCCCGGGCAATGGGGGACTTAGCACCCGGGCCAGTGGCTGCGGAGGGTGTACTGAGTCCCCCAGCAGTGCTAGCCCACCGGCACTGTGCTCGATTTCTCGCCGGGCCTTGCCTGCCTTCCCACGGGACCGGGCTCGAGACCTGCAGCCCGCCATGCCTGAGCCTCCCACCCACTCCATGGGCTCCTATGCGGCCGGAGCCTCCCCGACAAGCGCCACCCCCTGCTCCAGGGCGCCCAGTCCCATCGACCACCCAAGGGCTGAGGAATGCGAGCGCACGGCGCAGGACTGGCAGGCAGCTCCACCTGCAGCCCCGGTGCGGGATCCACTAGGTGAAGCCAGCTGGGCTCCTGAGTCTGGTGGGGACGTGGAGAGTCTTTATATCTAGCTCAGGAATTGTAAACATACCAATCAGCACCCTGTGTTTAGCTCAAGGTTTGCGAATGCACCAATTGACACCCTGTATCTAGCTGCTCTGGTGGGGCCTTGGAGAACCTGTGTGTGGGAACTCTGTATCTAACTAATCTGATGGGGAGGTGGAGAACCTTTGCATCTAGCTCAGGGATTGTAAAGGCACCAATCAGCGCCCTGACAAAACAGGCCACTCGGCTGTACCAATCAGTAGGATGTGGGTGGGGCCAGATAAGAGAATAAAAGCAGGCTGCCCGAGCCAGCATTGGCAACCCCCTCCGGTCCCCTTCCACACTGTGGAAGCTTTGTTCTTTTGCTCTTTGTAATAAATCTTGTTACTGCTCACTCTTTGGGTCAACGCTGCTTTTATGAGCTGTAACACTCACCGCGAAGATCTGCAGCTTCACTCCCGAGCCCAGCAAGACCACGAGCCCACCGGGAGGAATAAACAACTCCAGACGCGCCACCTTAAGAGCTGTAACACTCACCGCGAAGGTCTGCAGCTTCACTCCTGAGCCAGCGAGACCACGAACCCACCAGAAGGAAGAAACTCTGAACACATCTGAACATCAGAAAGGACAGACTCCAGACGCGCCACCTTAAGAGCTGTAACACTCACCGCGAGGGTCTGCGGCTTCATTCTTGAAGTCAGTGAGACCAAGAACCCACCAATTCTGGACACACTCTCACTTTTGTCCTTAGTAGTAGTAGTACTTATAGTATATAAGCACCCCATTCTTACCAGACTTGCTGTTTCACTGTATCTTGTTTTGCTACACCTCATCCATCTATTTGTAAGTAGTCTCTGAATTAATCCTTGCTAAATACTCAATTTCAGTTGCCATTTTTTTTTTTCTCCTGTCAGGACCCCAATTGAAAAGCCACTATTAAGGCTGCGCATGATGGCTTATGTCTGTAATCCCAGCACTTTGGTTTGGGAGGCTGAGGCAAGAGGATTGCTTGAGCCCAGGGGTTTGAGCTCAGTCTGGGCAAACAGTAAGTCTCTACCTCTATTGAAAGAGAGAGAGAGAGAAAGAAGGAAGGAAGGAAGTGAGGGAAGGGAGAGGGAACTATTAAAACTAGTAAATACTGAATTTTATGAAACTTCTAGAGATGAACAGTGCTATGTAGATATCAGAAATAAAGGTATAACTGTTGGAAATAGAAATAAGAACATTATATGTAGATAGAAATATTAAACATGAGTGAATTTTCAAAAACCTTATAACTAAAAAAAATCAATCAATCCAGTATGAAAATACACACACACAATAATAGAAAGCTTTTCCTGTGTATTTTTCAACTTCTATTGAGTGCTTCATAGAAGATATGTACTTTTCTAAGCCCTTTGCATGATATAAACTCATCTAATCCATACCACAATTTAATGAGGTGGTTATTATTATTATATTACCTTAATTTTACAGATGAGTTAAATTATACTCAGAGATTATGTGATTTTTGCCTGAGTGAAAAGCAGGAGAACCAAGATTTGAACTTAGTCTGAGGTTTGGGTGGTTTAAACTCTTAGCCTCTACCCTATAGAGCTTCCTGCTACAACCCCTGGTATAAAAAATAAAACAACTAGAAAATAGAAGGGAAAAAATGCTCGCAAAATAGTATCTATAATAAAATAAACAAATGTAAACCTACAAAGAAATATAACATCACTTTGAAAAAAATTGCAAAATTTTATCTAGGGAAACTTTCAAAAATATAAATAAATTAAAAGGTTTAGCATGTTACTAACTGAAAAACTCATTTTATAAAGAGTTTAATTATTTCCAATTTATTTGGTAAATTAAGACCAAGTCAATTCAGGTTCACCAAAGGAAATTTTCATCCCGAATTTGACAAATGATTTTCAAGTTCAGAATAGTGGACAAAAGTATATATCAAACAATATGAGGAAAAAAAGTGTAAAAAAAAGCTTGCCAGATAATAAAGTATATACAAAGATATAATAATTAAACTATGATACACATGAAAGAAAAACAATAAAAAGAAATAGATCATGGTATGTTTTAGTATTTAATAAAGAAAACTTCAATCTTTGGTTTATTTTCAACAAAAGTTGCTGCATTGATAGCTCATCTATATCAAAGCTAATAAAGTTGGATACTTAAATAGTTTTTTAAAGTCTGAAAGTTAAATATGAAATGTACAAATCAATAAAACTAGATTATTAATATGATTTATCAGTGCAATGGACTTGGCTGAAGCAATAAATTACACATACAGACACTATATATGTTATTTATAAATCTAAACATTACATATAATATTTTGCAACCAGCACACTTGGTAAACAATAGAAATGGATATGACAGATAAAGGGTTAATTTTCATGGGCTATGAATGAATGGTTTTAAAAATTTGAAGACAAACTTCCTAAAATAAAGATGATAGGTAACATTCATAACCAATTCAGAAAATTAGATTTAAATATCAAATGTCTAGACCATAAACACTGTACTTAACTAGTAGGCAAATACATGCAAATTAAAATGAGATACTTCTTTTATACACAAGTGGCGAAAATCAAAGATAATGACATTACACCTTTAGCAAGAGAATAACAAGTTTTTTCTTCTAATAACACATACATAACAAAGTTGTCTTCATCTGCACTATATCTAAAGTGAGGCACTGAAAGAAAAAAACATTTCTAATAGTACTTTACTGTAAAGGACAATATCAAATATAAAAACAAAACTTCTTTTAATACCAAAACCCATGTTCTTAAGCATTATCTTTTGTAATGTTTATAATTTTTCCAGAAAATTTTATTAGAATGCTTCAAAATATTAGCAGTGCTTATATTCAGAGTATAGGGGGGATGATAATTGGTGAAATATAAATATGTATCTCATATTATATTTATAAAAATTTAAAGCTACAAAATGTATTTTTTTCTAAATATTATAAATATAATTAAGTAAAATAAAGAGTAGAATTTATCATGGATATATTTTCAATCATTAGATGGTAGAAATATGGGTTTTTATTTTTGGTGGAAATATGAGTTTTAATTTTTGATCCTTTAAATGTTGCTTTAAAATTTTTTCATAAACATAATATTTTAAAACATGTTTAAAGAAAACTTGTACATTAAACAATTTGTTTCTTAATTTAAAATTATAGGTTAATGTGTAGGAGTCACTATAAATACCCAAGTACAGGCATATGCCTAAGACAGTTTCTATTTGAGTTTAAATTTCCGAGAGCTGTTTGAATCATTTTGGCTGCAACCTCAAGCACAGGAGTAGGACAAGGAGAAGCAGCAAGAGCTCCACATGCTATTTATTGACCTTTGCAAGAGCAGTGACACCATCAGGTGAACTGAGATCTGGCAGCTTCTAAGCATGTTTCCATCACAGAATTACACCAAGATTGTAAGGTTTCATTAAGACGGGTTTGACAGCTGTCTTAACTACAGGAATCCTTCTATCACCTTCGTCTTTCATGTTTGAGCCTCATTCCTCTCCTCACCCTTCCATGGATCTTTAGCTTGGAATTTAAGCCTTTGAACTAATAATGTTCATTTTATTTCCCCCGTCGTATATCTTCTAACTATAGAACAAGAAACTGCTATTAGAGCAGTCATCTCCTGAGTCTCCAAATATTGTATCAAAAACCTTGACACCAAGTACTTTTCCTCCTTTCCTCAGTAATATTCCAACACTTTTCCAAAGTCCAGAAGTAAACTACCTGTTTGACTTTCATTGTGATTTTGATAACCTTAATACCTGACTCCTAAAATAGTAGTATAGCACAATAATTAAAGTATTTAATGCAAGACTCACTAAGGCTGAAAACATTTGTGATTATTGTTACTTTAAATATGTTGGACAATCTCACATTAAATACAAACAAAAAACGGCAACAAATAAGCTAATAAAAAGAGACTACTTATCATTACACTTTCTCTTATACCTCCCTGATTTTTATTTATGCCTTTTCAGTCACATTTCTCAAGAATAGTCTTTACTTCCGTGTTTATTTCTTACATACATACTCGGTGGGCTACTTCAACAAAGACTGATTTATTCCCTTACTTTAATTAAACCAGTCCTTGGAAAAGTTAACCGAAAGGAGCTTTTTAAAATTTTTTCTTTCATGTGACATCACTGTAGAATTGAATAAAGTAGGACGTTCCTTCCTTCCTTAAACCCACTCTTTGCCTGCACTCTGACACTTCCCCTTTCATTCCAGTTACTCATTAGCACATTCACAGAGTTGTCCTCTCTATAATCTCTTAGTATTAGACCTTTAACTCTTCACTTCTCTCTCATAAAGCAGTGTCTTTTAAGCCCACAAATATAATTTCTACATATAATTAAAGGTCTGCAATTTTAATTTTAGCTGAACTTTCTTCCCCAAGCTTCAGATTCATATTTCCAATGTCCTCTTGATCTCACAACTTGAGTCCCTCAAAATGTCTCCAAAGTAAACAGTCAAGAATAGAGATTATGATCCGTCCACTTTCTTTTCCAGAACCAATTCTTTTCCAGTATTTCTTGTCACAATAAAAGGCACATGCTCTTAGATGAACCAGGAACCAAAGAGTTATCATTAACTTTTCCTTCACTCCCCCACATCTAATCTATAACATTTTCCATTAATTATATTTTCTAATTACATGTTGAATCCATCTAATTGTTTCCATCCCTGATATTAAACTCAAATCAATTATGCCTTATATGTGCAATATTTCAGTAGCCTCACAATCATTTTAACCTTGCGTCTGCTCATGTCCTATTTTCACTTAGATATAATGCTGTTCTTACAAAGGCACCTGCAGTCATTTAAAGTTGCTACTTATAGTAGTGCAGATTGTTTTCTGAATGGCTTTTGAAGTTGTGTTTTTTAAATGTTACAGACAATAGAGTAAGTTAACTACTTAACACAATAAATGTTTTACACATATTCCCATTGTGTATACCTATTTATTTTATACAAAGTTTCCTAAGAAGACTTTCATTAAAATGTTACATTTCAGTAAATGCAACATGAATAACTTGTGAATATATATTTTTATTATCTATTTTGGTTTCATAAAATTAATGAGACTGTTATATTTACATAATTTTTAATTTTGGCAGATGTTAATAAAATAAAAATTTAAACTTCCTGTGACTTAATTTTCCTTTATTATGTGTAAATAATATGTTAAAAATAAATGTTATCCAAATTCATTTTCTTTGATTTAAAACCTATGAAATTCAAAAGATAGGATGATAACATTCATTAAATAGATTGATTCAATTTCCTTTAGCCAAATGTACCAGAATGTGGTACATTAATACATTATTCAATTGCTCTATTAATAAAATAGATAAATACATGATAAAATGAATCTACAATATGCTATGTCTTATAGTAGATATATTTTATTCAGTTATGACATAGCATATAGTAGATACAATTGGTTGAGACATAGTCCTTCTTCTAACAGAGCTTAGCTTCATGAAAAAGACAGGAAAAAAATATGATAGCTAGTAATAAGTATGAAGACAAAATACTCTAAATGTTTATGGAAGAAATTCCAGTCATTTGAGTTTAAACAAGGATTAATGGAAGAAAAGACATTTAGAGAAAAAAAGAGCTAATAAAATGAGAAAGATCATACCAGGTTAGATATGATCAATTCAATTAAATCTGATTTTTGGGAGGACTAGGGAAAATGTTTGAAAATTAATGTTATACATAAGAAATGGATAATAGTTTGCTTTGATGCTAATAAAAAGTTGAAGGAGAAAGCCAGTGTGGGATGAAGCTGGAAATTTTAAGGTTGAACGAAATATTGGCTTTGATTTATGAATTAGACAAGTTGAATTTGATTTGTAAATGACTCTTAAATAGAGACTTGGAAAAAATTGTAGCAAAATGCAACTTTCTTTTTAAAAGGTGATGATAGTTCTATGCCATTCTTAAAACGAGAAGAAAAGTAAAATTATAGTATTAAGTTTAAACAGAAACATACTGAACAGTACCAGAATTATAAGAGGTAATTGCTTATCAATCATGAACACTAATAGATCTCTCTTGAAGAAATCTGAGCTAATCATAATCTTCAAATTTTAAGCCAATGTGTAAATTCTTTTTTTTTTAGTAAACAAATATTTATTTTATATATAAAATGTTTACAAAATGGTGTTTTTCTAGTCCCTGGTGACACTAGAGTGAACGAAACAAACAATATTCTCTGCCATCACAAAGTATACATTCTATTCAGTGAGATAGAAAATAAACACAAGTAAAACAAAGAATGTTGGGTTATGGCAGTGATGGATAATGTTATTTGTCAACTTGACTGTGCCACAGTATGTCCTGGTTAAACATTATTTCTGGAAAAATCTGTTAGGGTATTCCTGGATGAGATTAATAGTTAAATCTGTGGACTCAATAATGGAGATTGCCCTTCCTAATATGACTGAACATTATATGCAATCCATTGAGGTCCAGAATAGAATAAAAAGACAGAGGGAGGATGACGAGGATTTGTACCATTGGCTCCACTTGCTCTCAGGTCTTTGAACTTGGAATGAAATTACACCCCCAGCTTTTCTTAGTCTCCAACCTACAGATGGCAGATATAAAAATTATCAGCCTCCTTACTCATGAAGGTCAATTCCTCATTATAAATCTCTCCGTCTGTCTCTGTTCTTGGCCAATAGAAGAAGACAAACAACACACATACACACAACATACACACACGTGTGTGTGTGTATGTAAATATATATATGATTGAAGTAGCAGAGATGAAGACAAGTAGCAGATCAGGTTATTTTATGGGCATATTAGGCAGTAGTCAGATGACCAGCCTCTAGAATTCATTATGGCCTAAAGTTCTAAAGACTGTCTACTGAAACATACGAGAGATGAGAAAGAAACAGAAAAAGGGAATAAAAAAATGAAAAAGAAAAAAGAAAATAAAATATAAAAAATCAGATGAATGTAACCAAACCCTGAAAATGCTTGTAATAATTTGAAATAAAAATGAAGGGTATTTAAAGGCTAAGAGAGTCACTAACTGTATTAGTTCAATTTCATGCTGCTATGAACCAATACCAGAGACCGGGTAATTTATAAAGGAAAGAGATTTAATTGATTCACAGTTCAGCATGATTAGGGAGGCCTCAGGAAACTTATAATCATGGCAGAAGTAGAAGCAAACATGTCCTTATTCACATGGCAGTAGGGAGAGAGAAGTGCAGAATGAAGCTGCAAAAAAGCTCCTTGTAAAACCATCAGGTCTCATGAGAACTCACTATCATAAGAACAGCATGGGGCAACTACTCCCATGATCTAGTCACTGCCCACAAGGTCCCTCCTCCAACACATGGAGATTACAATTCAGATTACAATTCAAGATGAGATTTATTTGGGGACACAGAGCCAGACCACATCACTAACACTTCAAATGCTGCTGATAATCAAGTAGAATGAACACTGAGAAATGGACATTGGATGTAGCAATTTCGCAGTGATTGTTGCCCTGGTCAAGAGTTTCAGTGGAGCAGTGGGAACAAACACCTTACTGTAATGGATTCAGGAGAGAATAAAAGGAGAGTAAGATCATCTGCAATGAAAATGTGAGAAATGAGACATTAATGGTGGAGAAAGCATAGTCAAGAGGACTTACTGGTTTATTGTTTTAGTTTTTGAAACTGCATGATGTATCAGAATATTTGCATGTTTACATGACTGGTTCAGGAAAAATAAATAATTCAATGCAGAGTACACAGGGTAAACTTGCCAGAGCATTATGCTAAGGTAGATCAGAAAGGAGAAATAAAGTGAAAAGTGGAGAGATTGGTCTAAGCAAGAAGCATGAGTACTTTATCTGTAGAAGTAGGAGAGAATGTAAGGCATATAGACAAAAACGTAAGAAGGTAAGTAGAAAATTGTGAATTTTTTTGTGGTTACATCAATTATCTCAGTTAAAGAAGATACCATGTTATCAGCAAAGCATATTAATGAAAAGGATGTAATATGGTATGAAATAGTCATGTAGGAGAGTAAAAGGAACATATATATGCATAAAAACGTACATATGTAGATATGCATTTAAATATATATTTATATTTATATAAACGTGCATAAACATATGTAGGGATCAAGGAAGATAAATATACATTTAATTATATATGCATGTATATATATGTATGTATGTGTATAAACAAATATTAAAACTGGTGCATATGTATGATATATTGTATTAGTCTATTTTCATACTGCTATGAGAAAATACCCAAGACCAAGTAATTTATAAAGAAAAAGAATTTTAATGGACCCACAGTTCCACGTGGCTGGGGAGGTGTCACAATCATGGCAGAATGTGGAGGAGGAGCAAGGGCGTGTCTTATATGGTGGAACACAAGAAAGCATGTGAAAGGGAACTACCCTTTATAAAAGCAGCAGATCTCATGAGACTTATTCACTATCATGAGAACAGCATGCGAAAAACCTGCCACCATGATTCAATTACCTCCCAAAAATGTCCCTCCCACAACACCTGGTCATTATGGGAGCTACAATTAAAGATGAAATTTGGGTGGGGACACAGCCAAACCATATTACTCCTCCCCTCCAAAATCTCATGTCCTCACATTTCAAAAACAATTATGACTTCCCAACAGTCCCCCAAAGTCTTAACTCATTTAAGAATTAACTCAAAAGTCCACAGTCCAAGTCTAATCTGAGACAAAGCAAGTCCCTTTCACCTATGAGCCTGCAAAATCAAAATAAAGTGAGTTATTTCCTAGACACAATGGAGTACGGGCATTGGTTAAACATGCACATTCCAAATGGAAGAAACTGGCCAAAACCAAGTGGCTACAGGCCCCATGCAATTCTGAATTTCAGTTGGGCAGTCTAATCTTAAAGCTCCAGAATGATCTCCTATGACTCCATGTCACACATCCAGGTCACACTGATGCAAAAGGTGGGCTCCCATGTTCTTGGACAGCTCTGCCTCTGTAGCTTTGCAGGGTACAGCTCACCTCTTGGCTGTTTTCACGGGCTGGCTTTGAGTGTCTGTGGCTTTTCCAGGTGAATAGTGCAAGCTGTCAGTGGATCTACCATTCTGGATTTGGAGGATGGTGGCCCTTTTCTCACAGTTTCACTAGGTAGTGCCCCAGTGGGGACTCTGTGTGGGGGTTCCAACCTCACATTTCTCTTCTATACTGCCACAGTAGAGGTTCTCCATGAGGGCTCTGCCCCTGCAGTAAAAGTCTGCCTGGACATCCAGGCATTTCCATACGTACTCTGAATCCTAGGCAGAGGTTCCCAAACCTAAATTCTTGACTTCTGTGTACCCACAGGCTCAACACCACGTGGAAGCCACAAAGGCTGCTGTGAAGGTTTCTGACATGCCTGAAGACATTTTCCCCTTCTTGGTGATTAACATTTGGCTCTTCATTACTTATGCAAATTTCTGCAGCCTGCTTGAATTTCTCTGCAGAAATAGTTTTCTTTCATATTCCATTGTCAGCCTGTAAATTTTCTCTGCTTCCTCTTGAATGCTTTGCTGCTTAGAAATGTCTCCTACCAGCTACCTTAAATCATCTTTCTCAAGTTCAAAGCTCCCCCCATCTCTAGGGCAGTAGCAAAATGCCACCAGTATCTTTGCATAAGCAAGAGTGACCTTTACTCCAGTTCCCAAGAAGTTCCTCATCTCCATCTGAGACTACCTCACCCTGGAGTTTATTGTTCATATCACTACCAGCATTTTGATCAAAGCCATTTAACAAGTTTCTAAGGAGTTTCAAACTTTTCTATATTTTCCTATCTTCTTCTGAGCCCTCCAAATTGTTCCAACCTCTGCCTGTTACCCAGTTCCAAAGTCACTTTCACATTTTTGGGTATCCTTATGGCAGCACCCCACTCTACTAGTACCAATTTACTCTATTAGTCCATTTTCATACTGCTATGAAGAAACACATGAGAACGGGTAATTTATAAAGCAAAAGAGGTTTAATGGACTCACAGTTCCACATGGCTTGGGTGGCCTCACAATCATGGCAGAAAGTGAAGGGGAAGCAAGGGCATATCTTACATGGCAGCAGAGAAGAAAGCATGTGCAGGGGAACTACCCTTTATAAAACCAGCAGAGCTCATGAGACTTATTCACTATTACAAGAACAGCATGGAAAAACTCATCACCATGATTCAATTACCTCCCACCAGTTCCCTTCCATGACATATGGGCATGATGGGAACTACAGTTCAAGATGAAATTTTCGTGGGGGCACAGACAAGCCATATCTTATGTATTTTGATATGTACAAATATACGTAAACTTGATTATTTTGTTTCGCTGGTACTACTTTTAAATGCTATTTTATTGTGGTCAGAAAAGATACTTGGTATGATTTCAATCTTCTAAAATTTGTTAAGACTTGTTTTATGATGAAATACATAATTGATCTCAGAAAACATTTCATGTGTCTTTAAGCGAATATATGTTTTTCTGCTGCTGGGTGAAAAGTTTTGTATATATCTGTTAGGTCTATTTGATCTATTGTACTATTCACATGCATTTTTTTTCTTATTTCTGTCAAGATGTTCTAGTCATTATTTAAAATGGGGTATTGAAGTCTACTAGTATTGTATTGACTGTCAGGTTCAATTTCTTTCAGTTCTGTCAATATTTGCTTTAGATACTTACATGCTCTAAATATCAATGCATATATATTTATAGTTTTTATTCCTGTTGAATTGACAAGTTTATCTTTTAAAAATGTCATTTTTTAATGTTAAATGACAAATGACATCTTTGTCTCTAGAGACAGTTTTTGACCTAAAGTCTATTTTGTCTAGTATACATATAGACACTTATCTTTTTTTAACTTTGGTCATTTACATGGAATATCTTATTCCATCCCTTCACTTACAGCTTATGTGTGTCCTTGAATATAAAGTGAGTTTCCTGTAGACAGCATACAGTAATATTAAAAAATATCCATTTGGGTCCTACATGTCTTTTTATTGAGGAATTTAATACATTTATGTTTAAAGTCATTATCGATAAGAAAAGGCTTACTATTGGCATTTGGTCTTTTTTTGTCTGTCTTTTACTCTCTTGCTATCTTTCTTCATCTTTCTATTACTGTTATTGATAAGTTTTGATTCCATTCTCTTTTTCTTTGGGGTAAAAGACATTCTATAGGTATTCTATAGGGCTTTTTGTGGTTAACATAAGTATCAAATTAAATATCTTATAGTTATAGCATACTATTTTAACCTGATAACAACTTAACTTCACTTGCATATAAAAACTCTGCACTTTTACCAATGAAATGAAACTAAAAATCAACAACAATAAGAAAATGGGAAAATTCAGAACTATGTATAGGCTAAAGAACACACTCTTGAATGAGTGTTGGACCAAAGAAAAAATCAAAAGGAAATTAAAAATTATCTTGAGACAAATGAAAACCAAAACACAAGACACTAAAATGTGCAAGGTACAGCAAATGCTGTACTAAAAGGGAAGTTCATAGCAATAAAACTCTACATTAAAAAAGAAAAGGTATCTCAAATAAACAACCTAGCTTTATGCCCTAAGGAACTAAAAAAAGAACAAACTAAGCCCAAACTTAGTAGAAGGAAAGAAGTAATGACTATCAGAGAAGAAACAAGCAGAGAATAGAAAAAATATGAATAAAGTAATAGTTTTTTTTATTTGAAGAGAAAAACAAAATTAACAAATTATTAGCTGGACTAAAAAGAAAGAAGGCTCCAATGAAATCAGAAATGAAAAATGAGACATTACAATGAATGACTCAGAAATAAAAATAATCATAAGGAAAAATTATATACCAACAAATTGAAAAGAATTAAGTACATTTCTGGAAACATACAACATATCAAGACTGAATAAAAATGAAATAGAAAGTGTAAACACACTAATAACAATGAAATTAAAGTAGTAATCAAAAACCACTCAATAAAGACAAGCCTAGGACTAAATGACTTTATAAAATGTCTTCATGGATATTCTACAAATCATTCAAACAGTAATTAATACTAATCTATCTTAAACTCTTCTGAAAAACAGAATAAGAGGGAGCACTTCAAATTCATTTTATAAAGCCAGCATTATCCTGATACCAAAGCAAACAAAAACACCACAAGGAAAAACAAAAAGAAAAGAGAAACTACAGGGTAATATCTGTGGTGAATATAGATGCAAAAATCATCAGTAAAATACTAGCAAAGCAATTTCAACAGTACATTTAAAAGATTATACACCATGACCAAGTGAGATATATCCCTGAATGCACTGTTGGCTCAACATGTGCAAATTCATCAATATAATACACTGCATTAACAGAATGTAAGCTAAACATTATATGATTATCTTAGTAGATGCAAAAACAAAAGTATTTGACAAAGTTCAACATTTATAGATGATCAAAAGTTACAAACATAATTAGTATGGAAGGAATTTACCTCAACATATAAAAGCCATTTGTGAAAAAAAAAGTAACATAATCAATGTGGCTTTTAGATTTTCATCAGAGATCCAGTAAAGGCAAGAATGTCCATTTTCACATCACTTCTATTTAGCATAATAGTGGAAGTTCTTACCAGAGTGATTAGATGAGAAAAATAAATAAAAAGCATCTAAGCTGGAAAGAATGAAGCAAAATTATCTATGTACAGATGACATGATCCTATATGAATAAAACCCCAAAGATTCCATTTTTAAAAAATGGTTAGAACTACTAAATGATTTTATGATAACACAAAACTCACCTACAAAATCAGTAGTGTTTCTTTACACCAATAGTGAACTTTCCAAAAAGGAAATAAAATAATACCATTTACATAGCATCAAAAGGAGTAAAATACATAGAAATAAATGTAACCAAAATAATAAAAATGTACACAGAAAACTATTAAAACATTGATGAAAGAAATTTAAAACAACACAACTAAGTGGAAAGTTATCACATATTCACGGACTAGAAGAACAAATATTGTTAAAATGTCCATACTGCTAAAAACAATCTATAGATTCAATGTAATTCCTATCAGAATTCCAATGGGATATTTTTATGGAAACAGAAAATAAAACCCTAAAATTCATATGAAATCACGAAGACCTAAAATAGCCAAAGGAATCTTGAGAAAGAAGAATGAAATTAGAGGTATTACACTTCCTGAATTCAAATTATGTTACAAATCTATAGTAATCAAAATAGCACGGCACTGAAATAAAAACAGACAAATGGACAAATGGAAGAGAATAGACAGCCCAGAAATAAATCCATGTATATATGGCCAACTAATCTTCAACCAAGGTTCCTGGAATCTATAATGGTAAAGGATAATCTCTTCAACAAATAGTGATGGGAAAACTAGATATCCCATGGGACTAGTTACCTTAATCACACATAAACTTTAACTCAAAATGGATTAAAAAAAAACAACTAAGTAAGATCTGAAACCCTAAAACTCCTAAACAAATACATAGGTGAAAAGCTCTTGGCCATGAATTTTTAGATATGACACCTAAAGCATGGGTGACAAAAGCAAAAATAAAAGTGGCCATATGAAAGTAAAAAGCTTCTGCAGAGTTAAAAATAAAAATAGAGAGGCAGCATATGGATTGGCAGAAGATATTTTCAAACCCCTGATAAGGGGTTAATGTCCAAAATTTATGAGGAACTCATACAACTCAACAGCGAAAAAAAAAATCTAATTAAAAATGGGTAAAGGACTTGAGTGGACATTTTCCTAAGAAGACATACAAATAGCCAACAGATATATGAAAAACTGTGCAGCATCCCTATTCATCAGGGAGATGCAAATCAAAACTACAATGAAAGATTCCCTCACATCTGTTAGGTTGGCTATTATCAAAAGGACAAAAGCAAACAAGTGCTGGCAAGGATGTGGGTAAAAGGCAACCTTTGTAGACTGTTGGTGGTTCTGTAAATTGCTACAGCCATTATAAAAAGAGTATGGAGGTGCCTGAAAAAATTAAACATAAAAACTATACATGATGCAGAAATCCCACTTCTAGTTACATAGCTAAAAAAGTAAAATAAAATCAGTATCTCAAAGAGATTTATGAACATTCATGTTCATTGCAGCATTATTCACAATAGCTATGATATGGAAGCAACCGAAATGCCCCAGGGTCTGTCAACAGATAAGTGTATAAAGAAATTTTAGGGGAAAAATATACATACACCATCATTCAGCCTTGAAAAAGAATGAAATCTTGGGAGGCCAAGGCGGGCGGATCACGAGTTCAGGAGATTGAGACCATCTTGGCTAACACGGTGAAACCCTGTCTCTACTAAAATACAAAAAATTAGCCGGGCGCGGTGGCGGGCGCCTGTAGTCCCAGCTACTGGGGAGGCTGAGGCAGGAGAATGGCGTGAACCCCGGAGGCGGAAGATAGCGCCACTGCAGTCCGGCCTGGGTGAAAGAGTGAGACTCCGTCTCAAAAAAAAAAAAAAAAGAAAGAAAAAAAAGAAAGAAAGAAAAGAATGAAATCTCGCTATTTGCCACAACATGGGCTAACCTGGAGAACACTATGCTAAATGAAATAAGTCAGACACAGAAAAGAAAAGTACTGCATAAACTCGCTTAAATTTGGAATATTAAAAAATATCTAATTGATAGAAGCACACAGTAGACTGGTGGTTATCAAGCGCGCATGCAGGGGTGGGAGGAGAATAGGGAGATATTAGTTAAAAGGTACAAAGTTTCAGTTATGTAGGATGAGTAAATTCTAGAGATCTAATTTACAGCAAGGTTACTATAGTTAATAATATTGTATTATAATACTTGACATTTGCTAAGAGAGGAGATCCTAAATGTTGTCACTATAAAAAAAAGCAACTGTGTAAGGAGACAAATGTTAACTAGCTTTACTGTAGTAATCATCTCACAGTGTATATGTACATCAAGATTATCAAGGCATTATGTTGTAAACCTCAAATACATACAATATTTATAAATAAACACTATTCTAGAGAAGTCAGCAAAGGCCCTCAAGTGGATAGTTTCCAAAGGTAGGACAAGTTGTCTATAGTGACTAATACTGGCTATCCATATAACAGCTATACCCCTTTTTTCTGAAGTATTGAAAACCCAACTTCATTTAAATTCTGATATTTAAGAGTGGACCCAAAACAGCACTGAACTCACATACTAGGTCTTGAGTATAAATCATACTTGTTAAAAGCAATAGTAATAAAACTATTTTCCAATGACTGGATAGGGGTATCTGAGTGACCTAATTTTGGCCAAACAAAAAAATTTCAAAGTCTCTTCATGAATTTTGGGGAATATTCTCCTATGATAAAATTGTCTTGCAGGGAGAGTTGCTTTCTCTTTGTCCCCATTTGGGATGCTATGACATGAACATGTGCTATTTAGATATTTGCATACAACTTTTAACAATGAAGAAAGAGCAAAATGAATTGCAGAGATGCCAACACAAAATTCTAATGCCATAAAGCAACTAAATAAATTCTGGTGCTACACTCTTCCAGTTTTGAGAGGCAAAAATTAAATATCATTGTGACTTAATATAATTCAAGTTTTATTTTACTTGAAGACAAGTATGTCCTAACTGACATACTGCCTATGGCAAAGTAAATGGCCAATAAATTGAAGTAAACTCATTCTAAGATTCTTGGAAATTCACGTTACCCACTTGAGCCTAGAGGTCTTTATTGTTCTAGAATGATATATTTATTTTTTGGGTGGCGTGCAATGGTTTGGTGCAAGAAGATTTATAGATAAAAGACCTTAATAGAAAACAGAGATAAAACCTTAGTTCAAGGCAAGGGGTAAGAAAATATTTAAGAAAAGTGTAAACTTTGTATTTACATTTAAATACAGAAAGCAAGAGTAGGCCGAGCGCAGTGGCTCACACCTGTAATTCCAACACTTTGGGATGCCAAGGAGGGTGGATCACCAGAGGTCAGGAGTTTGCGTCCAGCCTGGCCAACATGGTGAAACCCCGTCTCTACTAAAAATACAAAAATTAGCCAGACCCAGTGACGCACACCTGTAATCCCAGCTACTTGGGAGTCTGAGGCAGGAGAATCACTTGAACCCAGGAGGCAGAGGTTGCAGTGAGCCGAGATCGCACCACTGCACTCCAGCCTGGGTGACAGGGTGAGACTCCTCAAAAAAAAAAAAAAAAAAAAAAAGAAACCAAGAGTAAAATTTCTAAGCTAAATTCTCTTAAATAAAAAACCTTAAATACAAGAGAAAACAAGAGGTAGATACCAGGGGCTGAGCTTGTATGGATTCTCAGGAATCCAGATTATTTGTAACATATCCTATAAGTGAAGAAAGAAATTAAGAATACAATTTTAAAATTGCTTGGTGATTTGGGAGGCCAAGGTGGGAGAATCATTTGAGGCCAGGAGTTTAAGACCAACCTGAACAACATAGTGAGAACTTGTCTCTACAAAAAGGTTTAAAAACAACAAAAAAATTGCTTGAAAAAAATGCAAATGAAAACACAGGTACTAAAACCTATGGGACAAATACAGGAAAAGCAGTATTAAGGGGAATGTTTATAGCAATAAATGCCTATATTAAAAAAAAAACTAGAGACATTTCAAATAAACAACCCAATGATGTACCTCAAGGAACCAAAAATGCAAGAATAAGCCAAAGCCAAAAATTAGTAGAAGAAAAAAAATAACAAAGATCTGAGCAGAAATAAATCGAATTGAGACCAAACAGGTACAAAAGATCAAACGACATGTAGTTTTTTGAAAAGATGTTTGATGTTTGAAACTTGACAAGACATTAGCTAGATGAACTAAGAAAAAAAAAGGGAGAAGACACAAATAAATAAAATCGGAAACAAAAAAGATATATCACAACAGATACCTTAAAAATACAAAAAATAGGCCAGGCGCAGTGGCTCAAGTCTATAATCCCAGCACTTTGGGAGGCCAAGGCAGGCAGATCACAAGTTCAGGAGATGGAGACCATCCTGGCAAATACAGTGAAACCCCGTCTCTACTAAAAACACACAAAAAATATTAGCTGGGGGTGGTGGCAGGCACCTAGAATCCCAGCTACTCAGGAGGCTGAGGCAGGAGAATGGCTTGAACCCAGGAGGCAGAGCTTTCAGTGAGCCGAGATTGCGCCACTGCACTCTAGCCTGGGCGACAGAGTGAGACTCCATCAAAAAAAAAACAAAAGTACAAAGAATAATTAGAGACTACTATGAAGAACTATATGACAATAAATTTTAAACCTAGAATTTAAATGAGTACATTCCCACACATAGAATGAAAGATAAAGATCATATGATCATTTCAATAGATGCAGAAAAAGCATTTGATAAAACTCAACATTGCTGCATGATGAACAAACTCTCAATAAATTAGGGATAGAAAGAAAGTATCTCAATGCAATAAAGGCCATACATGACAAACCCACAGCTAACATCATACTGAATAGAGAAACCTGAAAGCTTCTTCAAACTAGAAGACAAGGATGCCCACTCTCACTGCTCTCATTCAACTTAGTGCTGGAAGTCCTAGCCAGACCAATTAGGCAAAAGAAAGAAATAAAATATACCCAAACTGGAAAGTAGGAAGTCAAATCATCCCTGTTTACAGATGTCATGATCTTTTATAAAGTAAAATGGAAATATTCTTCCAAAAAACTCTCAAAACTGATAAATTCAGTAATGTTTCAGAATACAAAACCAACATATAAATATCCATGCTGTTTCTGTACATAAACAATAAACTAGCTGAAAAATAAACCAATAAGGCAGGGATTCCCAGGCAAGATGGCCAAATAGGAACAGCTCCGGTCTGCAGCTCCCAGCAAGACCAATGCAGAAGGCAGGTGATTTCTGCATTCCCAAGTGAGGTACCCAGTTCATCTGGTTGGGACCTGTTAGACAGTGAGTGCAGCCCACAGAGGATGAGCAGAAGCAGGGTGGGGTGTAGCCTAACCCAGGAAGCATAAGGGGTCGGGGAAGTCCCTCTGCTAGCCAAGGGAAGCTGTGAGGGACAGTGCCATGAAAGACAGTGCCATAAAGGACAGGGCCCAGATACTACACTTTTCCCACGGTTTTTGCAACCCACAGACCAGGAGATTCCCTTGGGTGCCTACACCACAAGGGCCCTGGATTTCAAGCACAGAACTGGGTGGACCTTTGGGCAAGCACCTAGCTAGCTGCAGGATTTTTTGTGTGTGTGTGCCCCAGTGGCACCTGGAAGGCCAGCAAGACAGAACCATTCACTCTCCCGGAAAGGGGGCTGAAGCCAAAGAGCCAAGTGGTCTTGCTCAGCAGATACCACCTACACTGAGCCCAGCAAGCTAAGATCCACTGGCTTGAAGCTCTAGCTGCCAGCATAGCAGTCTGAAAACCAGGGATGCTCAAGCTTGGTGGGGGGAAGGGGGTTTGCCATTACTAAAGCTTCAGTAGGCAGTTTTCCCTTCACAGTGTAAACAAAGCTTCCAGGAAGTTCAGACTGGGTGGAGATAACAACAGTGCCACAAAGTCTCTGTAGCCAGACTGTCTGTCTAGATTCTTCCTCTCTGGCCGGGGCATCTCTGAAAAAATGGCAGCAGCCCCAGCCAGGAGCTTATAGATAAAACTCCCATCTCTCTAGGATGGAGCACCTGGGGGAAGGGGTGGCTGTGGGCGCAGCTTCCGCAGACTTAAACGTTCCTGCCTGCTGGCTCTGAAGAGAGCAGTGGATCTCCCAGCACATCACTCAAGCTCTACTAAGTAACAGACAGCCTCCTCAAGTGGGTCCCTGACCCCCGTGCCTCCTGACTGGGAGACACCTCCAAGCAGGGGTTGACAGACACTCATACAGGAGAGCTCCGGTTGGCATCTGACAGGTGCCCCTCTGGGACAAAGCTTCCAGAGGAAGGAGCAGGCAGCAATCGTTGCTGTTCTGCAGCTTCCACTGGTGATACCCAGGCAAATAGGGTCTGGAGTGGACACCCAGCAAATACCAGCAGACCTGCAGAAGAGGGGCCTGTTAGAAGAAAAACTAACAAACAGAAAGCAATAGCACTAACATCGACAAAAAGGATGACCACACAAAAACTCCATCCAAAGTTCACTTAGAGCAAAGATCAAAGGTAGATAAATCGAAGAAGATGAAGAAAAACCAGCACAAAAAGCCTTAAAATTCCCAAAACCAGAATGCCTGTTCTCTTCAAAGGGATCACAACTCCTCGCCAGCAAGGAAACAAAACTGGACAGAGAATGAGTTTAATGAAATGACAGAAGTAGGCTTCAGAAGGTGGGTAATAATAAACTCCTCTGAGGGAAAGGAGCATGTTCTAACCCAATGCAAGGAAGCTATGAACCTTGATAAAAGGTTAGAGGAATTGCTAACTAGAATAACCAGTTTAGAAATAAAAACATAAATGACCTGATGGAGCTGAAAAACACAGCATGAGAACTTCTTGAAGCATACACAAGTATCAATAGCAAAATTGATCAAATGGAAAAAAGATATCAGAGATTGAAGATCAATTTAATGAAATAAAGCATGAAGACAAGATTAGAGAACAAAGAATGAAAAGGAATGAACCAAACCTCCAAGAAATATGGAGCTATGTGAAAAGACCAAACCTACATTTGATTGGTGTACCTAAAAGTGATGGGGAGAATGGAACCAAGTTGGAAAACACACTTCAGGATATTATTCAGAATGTCCCCAACCTAGCAAGACAGGCCAACATTCAAATTCAGGAAATACAGAGAATACAACAAAGATACTCCTCAAGAAGAGCAACCCCAATCGTCAGATTCACCAAGGTTGAAATAAAGGAAAAAATGTTAAGGGCAGCCAGAGAGAAAGGTCGGGTTACCCACAAAGTGAAGCCCATCAGACTAACAGCAGATCTCTCTGCAGAAACCCTAAAAGCCAGAATAGAGTGGAGGCCAATATTCAATATTCTTAAAGAAAATAATTTTCAATCCAGAATTTCATATCTAGCTAAACTATGTTTTATAAGTGAAGGAGAAATAAAAACCTTTAGAGATAAGCAAATGCTGAGGGATTTTACCACTAGGATTGCCTTACAAGAGCTCCTGAAGGAAGCACTAAATATGGAAAGGAAAAACAGTTATCTGTCAGTCCAAAAACAAGCCAAAATGTAAAGACCATCGACCCTATGAAAAAACTGCATCAACTACTGGGAAAAATAAGCAGCTAGCATCATAATGAAAGGATCGAATTCACACAAAACAAAATTAATCTTAAATGTAAACTAGCTAAGTACCCCAATTAAAAGGCACAGACTGGCTAACTGGATAAAGATTCAAAACCCAATGGTGTGCTCTATTCAGGAGACCTATATTATGTGCAAAGACACATATAGGCTCAAAATAAAGGGATGGAGGAAGATTTACCAAGCAAATGGAAAGCAAAAAAAAAGAAGGGGTTGCAATCCTAGTCTCTGATAAAACAGACATTAAACCAACAAAGATTAAAAAAAAAAAAAAGAAAGGCATTACATAATGGAAAAGGGATCAGTGCAATAAGAAGAGCTAACTTTCCTAAATATATATACACCCAGTACAGGAGCACCCAGATTCATAAAGCAAGTACTTAGAGACCTATAAAGAGACTTAGACTCCCACACAATAATAGTGAGAGACTTTAACATCCCACTTTCAATATTAGACAGATCAACAAGACAGAAAACTAAAAAGGATATTCAGGACTTGAACTCAGCTCTCTACCAGGTGGATGTAATTGACATTTACAGAACTCTCCACCGCAAATCAACAGAATATACATTCTTCTCAGCACCACACTGCACTTATTCTAAAATTGACCACTTAACTGGTAGTAAGACATTCCTCAGCAAATGCAAAAAAAACAGATTTCATAACAGTCTCTCAGATAACAGTGGAATCAAATTAGAACTCAGGATTAAGAAACTCTCTCAAAACCACACAACTACATGGAAACAGAACAACCTGATCCTGAATGACTACTAGGTAAATAACAAAATTAAGGCAGAAATACATAAATTCTTTGAAACCAATGAGAACAAAGAGACAACATACCAGAATCTCTGGGACACAGATAAAGCAGTGTTTAGAGGGAAATTTATAGCACTAAATGCCCACAGGAGAAAGTGGGAAATATCAAAAATCGACACCCTAACATCAGAATTAAAAGAACTAGAGAAGCAAAAGCAAACAAATTCAAAAGCTAGCAGAAGATGAGAAATAACTAAGATCAGTGCAGAACTGAAGGAGATAAAGACATGAAAAACACTTCAAAAACAATGAACCCAGGAGCTAGTTTTTTGAAAAGATTAGCAAAACAGATAGACAGCTAGCCAGACTAATAAAGAAGAAAAAAGAATCAAATAAGCACAATAAAAAATGATAAAGGGGGGATCACACTGACCCCACAGAAGTATAAACTACCATCAGAGAATGCTATAAACACCTCTATGCAAAGAAACTAGAAAATCTAGAATAAATGGATAAATTCCTGAACACACACACCCTCCCAAGTCTAAGCCAGGAAGAAGTTGAATCCCTGAATAGACCAATAACAGGTTCTGAAATTGCAGCAGTAATTAAAATCCTACCAACCAAAAAAAGCCAAGGACCAGATGGATTCACAGCAGAATTCTACCAGAGGTACAAATAGGAGCTGGTACCTATCCTTCTGAAACTATTCCAAAAAATAGAAAAAGAGGGACTCCTCCCTAGCTCATTATATGAGGCCAGCATTATCCTGATACCAAAACCTGGCAGAGACACAACAAAAAAAAGAAAATTTCAGGCCAATATCCCTGATGAACATCGATGTGAAAATTCTCAATAAAATACTGACAAAACGAATCCAGAGCACATTAAAAAGCTTATCCACCAAGATCAAGTAGGCTTCATCCTTGAGATGCAAGGCTGGTTCAACATATGCAAATCAATAAATGTAACCCATCACATAAACAGAACCAAAGACAAAAAACATGTGATTATCTCAATAGATGCAGGAAAGACCTTTGATAAAATTCAACAACACTTCATGCTAAAAGCTCTCAATAAATTAGGTATTGATGGGACGTCTCTCAAAATAATAAGAGCTATCTATGACAAACCCACAGCCGATATCATACTGAATGGGCAAAAGCTGGAAGCATTCCCTTTGAAAACATGCACAAAATAAGGATGTCCTCTCTCACCACTCCAATTCAACACAGAATTGGAAGTCCTGGCCAGGGCAATCAGGAAAGAGAAAGAAATAAAGCGTATTCAAATAGGAAAAGAGGAAGTCAAATTATCTCTGTTTGCAGATGACATGATTGTATATTTAGAAAATCCCATAGTCTCAGCCCAAAAACTCCTTAAGCTGATAAGCAACTTCAGCAAACTCTCAGGATACAAAATCAATGTGCAAAAATTACAAGCATTCCTATACACCAATAATAGACAAACAAAAAGCCAAATCCTGAGCAAACTTCCATTCACAATTGCTACAAAGAAAATAAAATATCTAGGAATACAAGTTACCTGTAATGTGAAGGGCCTCTTCAAGGAGAACTACAAACCACTGCTCAAGGAAATAAGAAAAGACACAAACAAACAGAAAAACATTCCATTCTCACGGATAGAAAGAATCAATATCGTGAAAATGGCCATACTGCCCAAAGTAATTTGTGCATTCAATGCTATTCCCATCAAGCTATCATTGACTTTCTCCACAGAATTAAAAAAAACTACTATACATTTCATAAGGAACCAAAAAGGAGCCCATATAGCCAAGACAATCCTAAGCAAAAAGAACAAAGCTGGAGGCATCGTGCTACCTGACTTCAAACTATACTACAAGCCTACAGTAACCAAAACAGCATAGTACTGGTACCAAAACAGATATATGGACCAATTGGACAGAACAGAGACCTCTGAAATAACACCACACATCAACAACCATCTGATCTTTGACAAACTTGACAAAAACAGGCAATGGGGAAATGATTCCCTGTTTAATAAATGGTGTTGGGAAAACTGTCTAGCCATATGCAGAAAACTGATACTGGACCTTTTCCTTATATCTTACACAAAAATTAACTCAAGATGGACTTAAGATTTAAAACTAAAATTATAAAAACCCTAGAAGAAAACCTAGGCAATACCATTCAGGGCATACGCATCGGCAAAGACTTCATGACTAAAACACCAAAAGCATTTGCAACAAAAGCCAAAATTGACAAATGGGATCTAATTAAACTAAAGAGCTTTTGCACAGCAAAAGAAACTATCATCAGAGTGAACAGGCAACCTAGAGATTGTGAGAAAAGTTTTGCAATCTATCCATCTGACAAAGGGCCAATATCCAGAATCTACAAGGAACTTGAACAAATTTACAAGAAAATAAACAACCCCATCAAAAAGTGGGTGAAGGATATCAACAGACGCTTCTCAAAAAAAGACATTTATGTGGACAAAAAACATAAAAAAGCTCATCATCACTGATCATTATATAAATGCAAATCAAAACAACGATGAGGTACCATCTCATTCCAGTTAGAATGGCAATCATTAAAAAGTCAGGAAACAACAGATGCTGGAGAAGATGTGCAGAAATAGGAATGCTTTTACACTGTTGGTGGGAATGTAAATTACTTCAACTATTGTGGAAGACAGTATGGCAATTCCTCAAGTATCTAGAAATAGAAATACCATTTGATAAAGCAATCCCATTACTTGGTATATACCCAAATGATTATAAGTCATTCTACTATAAAGACACATGCACATGTATGCTTATTGCAGCACTATTCACAATAGCAAAGACTTGGAACCAACCCAAATACCCATCAATGTTAGACTGGATAAAGAAAATGTGGCACATATACGCCATGGAATACTATGCGGCCATGAAAATCAATGAGCTTATGTCCTTTGCAGGGACATGGATGAAGCTGGAAACCATCATTCTCAGCAAAGTAACACAGGAACAGAAAACCAAACACTGTATGTTCTCACTCATAAGTGGGAGTTTAACAGTGAGAACATATGGGCACAGGGAGGGGAACATCACACACTGGGGCCTGTCAGGGTTGGGGGGAAAGGGGAGGGATAACATTAGGAGAAATACCTAATGTAGATGATGGGTTGATGGGTGCAGCAAACCACCATGGCACATGTATACCTATGTAACAAACCTGCACAATCTGCACATGAGTCCCAATACTTAAAGTATAATAATAAAAAAAGAAACCAATAAGGCAATC
Source organism: Pan paniscus (assembly GCF_029289425.2). NCBI lineage: Eukaryota > Metazoa > Chordata > Mammalia > Primates > Hominidae > Pan > Pan paniscus. The sequence continues at coordinate 56,041,598 of NC_073263.2, read as the reverse complement.
CTAGTTATAATCACTACAAAAAATAGAATACTTAGGAATCAATTTAACCAGGAGGTGAATGATCTCTGCAATGAAAACTACAGAACATTGATTTAAAAACTGAAGTGGGGACAAATAGAAAAACATCAAATGCTCATGGACCAAAAGAACCAACATTGCTAAAATAACCAAACTACCTCCAAACAATCTGCAGATTCAATACAATTGTTATGAAAATACCAATGGAATTCTTTACAGAATAGGAAAAATATCCTAAAATTTATATAGAGCTATGAAAGCTCCCAAATAGTCAAAGCAATGCTGAACAAAAAGAACAAAGCTGGAATCATCACACTACCATACTTCAAAATACACTGCAAAGCTATAGTAACTGAAGCAGCATGATACTGGCGTAAAAAAGAAACATAGACCAATGGAACAGAAATAAATCCCAGCATTTATAGCCAGCTGATTTTTGACAAAGGTGCCAAGAACACACTGTGGCAAGCATATCCTTTTCAATAACTCGTTCTGAGAAACTGGATATTCATAGGCAGAAGAATGTAACTAGACCTCCACCTCTCATTTTATACAAAATAAACTCAACATGAATCAAAGGCCTAAACGTAATACCTGAAACTACAAAACTACTAAAGGAAAACACAGGGGAAATACTTCAGGATATTTGTCTGAGGAAAGATTTTATGAATAAGACCTCAAAAGCACAGGAAACAAAAGCAATTAAAAAAATGACATATCATACTAAAATTTTTTTGCAAAGGAAACAATCAACAGAAAGAAAAGACAACATACAAGAAGAAAGAAAATATTTTTAAAGTATTTATCTGAAAGGGGATTAATATCCAGAATATATAAGGAACTCAAACATCTCAATAGCAAAACAAACAACAAACAAACCAACAAAAAACCATAGCCAAATAATAAAATTTAAAAATTTGCAAATGATCTGAGCAGTCATTTCTCAAAAGAAGATGTGCAAATGGCTGAAAAATATATGAATAATGCTCAACATCACTAATCATCAGGGAAATGTAAATTAAAATCACAATGAGGTATCATAAATTGTTTATTATCAAAGATACAGAAAAATTTGAAAGACAAAAATAACAAATACAGGCAAGGATGTAGAGAAAATAAACCTCTTCTACAGTTGGTAAATGTAAACTAGTATAGCTACTACGAAAAACAGTATGGAGATTTTTCAAAAATCTGAAAATAGTACTACCATATGGTTCCACAATCCCACTACTAGGCATTTATTCAAAGAAAACAAAGTCAGTATATCAAAGAGACATGTGCAGCCCCATGTTTATTGCAGCACTATTCACATAGCCAAGACATAGATCAGCCTACGTGTCCAACAACAGATTAATGATAAAGATGCACTGTGGTATATATACACAATGGGCACAATGGAATACTAGTTTATCATAAAAAAGAATGAAATTCTGGTATTTGTGGCAACATGGATGAAACTGGAGGATGTTCAGTGAAATAAGTCGGGAAAAGTTAAACACCACATTCTCACTTATATGATGAAGGTAAAAAAAAAAGTTGCTCTCACAGAACTAAGAAGTAGAATAGAGGCTACTAGAGGCTGGGAAGGGTAGGAGAAAGGACAAAATAGGGAGAGATTTGTCAGCAACTACAAAATTGCAGCTAGTTAGGAGAAATAAGTTCTAGTATTCTATAGCATTGTAGAATGACTATAGTTAACAATAATACATAGTTTCACATAGCTAGAGGGAGGATATTGACTGTTCCCAACACAAAGAAATGATCAATGTTTGAGATGATGGGTATGCTAATTACCCTAATCTGCTCACTGTGCATTAGATTTATTGCAACATCACCATATATTCTATAAATATGCACAATATTGTGCTGAATAGACTTTTTTTAAAAGAAATTTTAAAAATGTGTCATGCCCTAACCACTCCTTTGTAATAAGAATTTATACTAGTAGGACTTATTAGTAGGTTAGTAAAATATTGTCTTTAGAGACAATAACAATAAAAAAGAGAAGTATTGAAAAAAGAATTATCTAAGAAAATATAAAATGATGGTTGCTTTAAAGGGGGGGAAAGGCAGCTTTGGCAAAGAAATAAATAGAGTATGTATTGCTACCCTGGGGCTAAGAAGTAGCTCTTGGGCTTACAAGTATATAAATCTACAAGATTAGGTAATGCAAAGACAAATAGCTCCTTGAAGGTTATAAAGGTTATAGAGAGTTGTAGACAGCCAAGGTAAGAACTATTCATGAATGATTATCAATGCTCTTGAAGAAGATACACTAATTGACAGAGGAGAAGGGAAATTGTGAGCACTTTTTTTTGGGGGGGCAGCATGGCATCTGATGAGCTAGTGAGCACTGAAATTTAAAAAAAAAAAAAGGTCAATATAACTGGAGCACAATCCACCAATCATACAAATGTCAGATTCAAAAGACCACTACTGTAACTTTAAATTAAGTGTCAAGGAAAATCCTGTGAATTTAAAGTATCTGAGTGTGAGCATACATGTAATATATCGCTTTTGCATTATTACAAAATCAATACATTTTGAGAATACGTTATGTACACCATAGGGCATATAAACAATCTTAAAACCCTAAGATTTTATTTTATAAAAGCTAATCATAAGAAAGTCTTAGAAACCCAACAGAAGACCACATATTAGAACAAATTAACAGAACATTTGTCTGATTGCTGATATATTTTAATTCGATCTTTGCATTTAGAAACTGTTAATAAAGTAAAAATCAAATGAAAGGGGTAAGTTTTATGTAAAGATTTTTTTAAGACAGTCTCACTCTGGTTGCCCAGGCTGGATTGCAGTGGCATGATCTGCACTCACTGCAACCTTGACCTCCCAGGCTCAGGGACGAAGTACCTGGGATAATAGGTGCACACTACCATGACTGGCTAATTTTTTGTCTTTTTAGTAGAGAAGGGGTTTCACTATGTTGCCCAGGCTGGTCTCAAACTCCTGGGCTCAAGCAATTTTCCTGTCTCAGCCTCCCAGAATGCTGGGATTACAGGCGTGAGCCACCATGCCTGGTCTACGTAAAGTTATGAAGAATTATTGTTTGAACTGTATTTGGAAATACACACATATGAATTTTACTCATACAGTAAACATATCATGATAAACTAAAAACAAAGTAATGGACAAAAACAAAATATTGCCTCCACTTGAAAACAGTCTTGAAAAATAGAAAAACCAATGGCCAGAATCCTCTTATTAGAATATGGAAAAATAGATTTCATTTTGTTTCAAAAAAAAAAACAGTCTCACACTTTTCCCCTTTAGAAGAGTCTTTTTTGCTGAGTAATATTTTCATATTGTTAACCTGTTAAAAAAATAAAATCATACATTATTTTTCTGTTTTCTTTTTGTATTCATTCATTGGTTCTAGCATGTTTTGGATTTTATTGAGATGTGGAATATAGTAAGGCAGGTGTTCCCAACCCCCAGGCTACAGACCAGTGTCAGTCCATGCCCTGCTAGGAACTGGGCCTCACAGCAAGAGGGGAGTGGTGGGCAAGACAGCATCACCACCTGAGCTCCACCTCCTGTCAGATCAGAAGCAGCATTAGATTCTCATAGAAGCACTATTGTGAACTGTGCATGCAAGCAATCTATGTTTCACACTTTTTATGAGAATCTAAAGCCTGATGATCTGAGGTGGAACAGTTTCATCCCACCACCATCCCTCCTGCTCCACCCAACCCCCTGCCACCCCCCCAACCCCCCAACTGTGAAAAAATTGTCTTCCATGAAATCAGCCAAAATGTTTGGGGACTTCTGTAGTAGAGCATCATTTGAGTAATCACCTTTCTTAGAAACACTTGCTAATGCTTTTTGATTTGTACTAATAGTATCAGAATTAGAAACTTTATCTTCATCATGAAGCAAATCTCACTCAACACCAAGGATTTTGCCAGAGACCTCTCTCTGATGTGCCTGTGTGCCTGTGTGGGCACCACAGCATTGTTCTTTTATTCTTACAACACTTTATGTGCTTATTTCTCATTGCACAGAAATTTTCTTGACTTCTGATTTGTATGCTGTAGCCCATTCATGCAGTCTTTACACTTTCTGCCTTTTCAGGTTCTGTCAGGGAACAAGAATTTCCAAACATTTTTGGGAATTGGTTGAATGTTACTTGTGCTGAAAACTGGTTTATTTTTAGCTATCCAACAGTTGACTGTTTATACTACATTTGTGACTCATCTATTTCTATGTAACTCTCATCAAATGATGTCATGCCCCTTGAAAACTATGATCTGGAAAGTGGACCTGGCTGTCTCCAAGAAGGCTGGTCAATCCCACAGTCATGTTTGTTTACCTGAGAGTCAGCCTTAATCATTCCCAGATTACTCCAACTTTAAACGATTTTGCTTCACAGGTAAAGACAGAGTACAATAATATGTTTCCAGAATTTAAAAAAACACTAGAACCATGTTTCGATGCTGAGTCTTTGTGTTGCAGTATTGTGTAATTTATCTTTTCATGTTTGCATGTAATTTATTTATAAATTTATATTTTTAATTTACTTAAAGTTAAAATTTAAGTTTAATTCAATTTAAATTTAAATTTTTAATTTGTTAAAATTTAAAATTTATAAATTATGTAATTTACCTATTTATCAAGTTATGACATAATATGTCACTGCTAATGGCTTCTCTAAGATTGAGATATCTTTTTCTCTTAGTTTCCTTGCTACAAAATAGACAATGTAGGTATTTAATAACCTGCTAAAAGGATAAATGACTGAAGTTCGCAGTAATTATATTAATTTTAGATGAAGTCAGGTAAGGTCCTTATTTTAAAAGTATTTAGATGTAATAACAGTTTGCATCTTGAAGTAATTGCTGGTTGTTGATGAGACACATATGTCAGAATTGTTTTTTTCTTTCATTGAATAGTTGTGTTTTTTCATTGAATACTTAATACATGTTTGCCTCATTTCATAACTGACAAACACATTGCCATGAATTAAGAATATTCACAAATAGTTTACAAGACTTTAGGCAGAGAGAGAAATGTGACTCAAATTCTGTTTACAAAAGTATACTCAATATACTTAACTATATTTCAAGGCTATAAATAGATCAAAAGAAAAAGATCTCCAAGACTGTGAAAAACAAAACAAAAAGAATCAGTAATATTTCAAACAACAAACACAATAAAACGTTTTTTCCTTTCTCCATTAGTTCAATCCATGCAATCAACTCCTGCTCTGCTTCATATTGGGTTAGCAATATTTACAAACACATCAGTTTTTCAGTTAGTGCCCTGAATGTTTTCTCTCCAATCCAATGGCACAATCTCCAAAGTTATCAAAATCTGCATTCAAGAGTCCTTTTCATGAACTCATCCAAAGAAGCAAGCCTTGGAGTGTGCTGATTATAAGTCACTTTTTTTTGAGGAGGATCAAAGCAAAATATTATTTTTGAATGACAAATTCTTAAGACAGCTATAGTTAAAGACAGAGCTGATAAGGAAATTTGACTATTCTGTGGCATACAACAATTTAATGTAATAATTACCGGCTGGGCGTGGTGGCTCACGCCTGTAATCCCAGCACTTTGGGAGGCTGAGGCGGGCGGATCACGAGGTCAGGAGATCGAGACCATCCTGGCTAACACGGTGAAACCCCGTCTCTACTAAAAATACAAAAAATTAGCCGGGCGTGGTAGCGGGCGCCTGTAGTCCCAGCTACTCGGGAGGCTGAGGCAGGAGAATGGCGTGAACCCAGGAGGCGGAGCTTGCAGTGAGCCGAGATCGCGCCACTGCACTCCAGCCTGGGCGACAGAGCGAGACTCCATCTCAAAAAAAAAAAAAAAAAAAAATTACCAACAACATATATTAGGACACATCAGATATTCAGGAATGCCATACAGTCATGGAACACATATTGATAGCTGCAGGAGGCAGGCAAATTCCTGGGCAGAGAGGAGCAGGTCTGCAGTGAAACCCAACTGAAGTCAGAGACATCCTGAAGCCTGAAAACCAGGCTGCCAGTTCTGAGTAGAGTCCACAACCCAGAGTAGGAACTTCCTTGATGCCTTCAGGCCAATCAGATGATGCTTTTTCCATGTCCACCCATGGACCAATCAGCATGCACTTCTTCCACTCTGAGACCATAAAAACCCTAGGCTCAGCTGAACTCAGATACATGTCAGGACTACATGCCTGTGAGTAGAAAGTACCCACACCTCAGGTCTCCTCTCTGGTGAGAGCTGTTCTGTCACTCAATAAAACTTGTCTCCACCTTGCTCACTCTATAGTTGTCTGTGTAACCTTATTCTTCCTGGACACAGGACAAGAACTCAGGACCCGCTGAACTGTGGGCATGAAAAGGTCTGTAACACTTTCCTAGCTGCCTCACTGAGCTGTGGGTAGGAGTGAAAAAGGGCTGTATGTAACACTTTCCTGGCCAGATCACCAAGCTGTGGGCAGGTGCAAAGGGGGTGGTAACACTTCCTGGCTGGTTCACCAAGCTGTTGGTGGGACAAAAAGTAGCTGTGAAAAGTTCCTGGCTGGCTTACTGAGCTGTGGGTATTGACACACTCCCATTCACTAGACTGAGGGAGTAAAGAATGGTGACACTTACAGGTGCCCAGACCTCAGGATTCCCTGAAGCAGAGCTCTAACACTATAGCCCTCTCGCCTTCCAACAGCGTCAGGCAGCCACCCAACATGACAATGTGTCTGGAGTTTGTCCCTTCTGGTGGGTTCCTGGTCTCAATGACTTCAAGAATGAAGCCATGGACCTTCACAGTGAGTGTTACAGCTCATAAAGGTGGCACGGACCAAAAGCCTGAGCAGCATCAAGATTTATAGTGAGGAGCAAAAGAACAAAGCTTCCACAGCTTGGAAGGGGACCTGAGCAGGTTGCCACTGTTGGCTGGGGTGGCTAGCTTTTATCCTCTTATTTGTCCCCACCCATGTCCTGCTGATTGGTGCATTTTACAGAGTGCTGATGGGTCCATTTTACAGAGTGTGATTCGTCCATTTTACAAACCTCTGGCTAGCTACAGAGCACTATTTGGTGCTTTTTTACAGAGCACTGATTGGTGCATTTTACAAACCTCTTGTAAGACAGAAAAGTTCTCCAAGTCCCCACTCGAACCAGGAAGTCCAGCTGGCTTCATCTCTCAATTTCCCCTCTAAACAGGACATCCCAACATTCCCTGCTGTTGGGAATTGAGCAATGACAACTCTAGCTACTCCCTGCTGGATAGGGGTAAAGAAGGGGCCCTGCAGTGGTAGTGTCCTCCAGAGGGGAACTCTCTAGGCTAGCCAAAGGGCCAGTGGGTCGGTTCAGGGGTCCTCGGCAGAAGTTGTTAGTTGACCTCATTTGGGGTTCCATTTGTAAGACCATCTGTAGCTTGATGGCCTTGATCCTGGAGGAAACAAATTTGACAAGGAGGTTAAAAATACAGGGCCTGAAGGCGAGTAATAGCAAGATGGCTGTCATGGGAACTAGAAAGGGGAGAAGCCATGTCACCCAACTCCAAAGGTTGGTAGAAGAGTTTGAAAGGTGTTGTCTGATTTCAGAAACCTTTTCCTGTACACGCCGGGTGGTGTCTCATACTAACCCTGACTGGTGAGTATAAAAGCAACAATCTTCCCCTAAGAAGGTGCAAAGTTCTCCTTTCTCAGCAGTGAGGAGGTCTAGGCCTTGGTGGTTTTGGAGAGTCACTCCTGCCAAAGAGTCTATTTCGGATTGTAGAGTAAGGATAGATTTTATTATTTCTCACAAACTGTTTGAGAAATTCTTTGAGAGTGTGTGGTAGTAAGAGTGAAGTGGACAAACCTGCTATTCCAGTTCCTGTAGCAGTGGCCATTCCTAACCGATCAATCAGCATGCACTTCCTCCATTCTGAGTCCATAAAAACCCCAGACTCAGCTAGACTCAGACACATGTCAGGACTACATGCCTGAGAATAGGAGCTACCCACTTTGGGTCTCCTCTTCACTGACAGCTGTTCTTTCACTCAATAAAATTCTTCTCTGCCTTGCTCACCCTCCAGTTGTCCATGTAGCCTCATTCTTCCTGGACATGGAACAATAACTCAGGACCTGCTGAACAGTGGGCATTAAAAGGATGTAACATGTTCCTGGCTGGCTTGCCAAGCTACGAGTGGTGACATGCTCTGTAACCCTTCTGGGAGCCCAGACATTAGGATTCACTGAGCCAGAGCTCATCCTCAGTGGGCATGGGATACTGGTAGTGTGGGCCAAGCACAGCCTGCCTGGCCAAGTGGGTGGAATGAGCCCAGCGAGTGTAAATGAAACTCAAGTAGAGGCACCACCAGCCACAGAGGATTCTGGCTGATGAAATGACACCCAAAGGATTCTGTGATGATATTAACAACATATGTATATAAATATAACACAAAGAAAGTAAAATACCGCCTCACATTTGACAACACTTCCTGTATAATTCTAACATAACAAATAAGTTAAATAAGCCTAATATATCTCTCGGACTTCAAGAAACCTAATATCAAAAAAAATAGTTTGATGTCAAAAATATTGAATTTAGAACTTGAAATTTTGCTTTTCAAAAGTTGGCCAAATATCAACATTTTTCAGCACAAAATAGTATCATAGCTTACTATAAAAATAGTCATTCATTAAGCAGAAGTGATAAAACAAAAGCATTTATCTTTTGATAGAGAGAAAACTCAGTGTCCCAAACAACAAGATCTAAAAAAGACAGCATGAGGCCCAACTAAAACTGCCTGTGCCCTGCTTCCATTTTCTCCCTGCAGTTTACTCAGAAGATAAACAAAATATTTTATCTCTTCATAAAACACAAATATTTTGTTCAAAAGAGAAAACCTTTCTTAGTTTGGTTAATAGGATATTTATACTACAGAAAGTCTTACCATTTTCTCTAATATGTTACAATTTTACCTTTCTATGGTGTATTACTAATGTTAAAGCTAATTTTAATAAAATCTTATAAACAAATCTGTCTACTTTTAATCAGTTTGATCATAAAGTAAGATTTCCATAATTTCTTTAATAATCTTTTCTAATTTTCTATTTATGGGTAGATCTAGGCTCCAAGAAAACCCAGTTATTCCAACACTTGGGCCCAGACACTGGCCTTGAATCAGTGGGCTTTTTATATTAATGTTTAACTTACACAAATTCTCTGAAATAATCTTGTCCTTCAAAATTAGCCCTTACAATCTCACATGCCCACCTCTTCTGCAATAGTCCCCAGGCCTAGAGAGATTGAATTGTTTTGATTTCTAGCCTTCTGTCTCACAAAACCAGTTCATTTTGAGTGTCACCTTCTCCCAAGTCTGAAGATGAGGCTTCAACTTGTGTCAATGTTCAAAATTTACCTGGGGTTTGTGCCTCCTTCAGACCCAAGAGTCCAAGCCCTGTAATTTAACACCACAAGGATTGGTTAATAGGATATTTACACTATAGAAAGTCTTATCATTTTCTCTAACATGTTACAATTAAAAGTGTAATTGGGTGTTCAGGAGTTACTGCCTGCAGAACTTCAAACCACTGTATTAAAGTAGTTAGGTTACTCATTGCATATTTCTAATTGTTAGTGTTCTAGTGACAGAACTATGACCAAAAGCATAAAAAATGCGCTAAGTCCTGTGCCAAACTTATCAAAGACAATTAACTTTTTTCTCCACTATTAAAAAATGATAAATGCAAATGCAGTTTAGGAAATTCAATATGAGAAATAATCTCCATTCACTTAAATAGTGTAACAATTTCTTTTCAGCTATTTTAAAAGCATTTCATTACACATTTCCAAGATTTGTTTCTAGATACAATACAGACAACTGATTAGGGAATTTTCACCCCAAAATCTTCAAACCAGTGCAGAACCTGCACATATTTTGTTTTTAAGTACACAATGAAGCCCCATCTATGATAAACAGTGTGAGATCAAAAATCACAAGAAGGTTTTACCTTTTTTTAATTGCTACTCAGTCCAAGTGAATGTCACTTTAATTTAATAGTAGTAAACACAACTAAATTACCTTGAGAGAAATTCTAATCAATATAATTTCCTTAAGGACAAGGCCAATCTTTCCTGAACATTAAAACATTGTACCCATATCACAGTTTTTCCTCATCAAAGGAAACAATCTGAAATCAACCCAAACTATTGATTAGATTGACTCACCCTAGAAACAAACACAACTCAAACATTTCCACTCTCATCCACCTCTCCAAACAATGAAATATATAATGTACTATTTTTGTTCAGAATTTATAAATATAAGTACTTCTTTGATATTTTTTAGCTTCCTAGAACATCAGAGGCAAGAAAAACCAGCCAAATTCCAAATGTGTGGGGGTACTCCTTCAATTCCTACAGGCCTGACAAAGGTAGCCTAGAATTTCAGATAAATAGAACAAATGATGACTTGCTAAAAATGCACAGGAAACAAAATAACTATTCACAGAACCAAATAAAAACCTTCCACTAGAAACTAAATAACATCAATGATTTTATATAAATGCATATACAAGCAAAACCCAAAAAAGAGCAAACAGCAAACAACTGAAAACTAGAAGGAAAAACAAATAAAACAGGAAACCAATCCCCAACCTTTCCCACACTCAGTCTATCCTGGAGGCTACAGTGTTACCCAGAGCACCCCCCTGCCAAAACACATGATGAATATTTTATTCCTGATGCTTAATTCAATATCCTAAGTCCATCAATATCACCAGATATCCTGTGAAATCAATAAATTCACTCTAGACACATGACCACTAACTACTCCAGTGCCAGCACCATCCATAAAAATCCAAAAATAGTGTGAAGCAATGCAAGCATGTATGTGAAATTTGCCTTCACACTAAATCTGGCTTCATGCTTAACTCTATTAAAAAAGAATGCCAAATTGCCAATGCATTTCTTTACAATATTTTTTATTTTACCTTCATCAAGGCTAAGAGTTTTAACTATAAAAATGTTAATTAGCCAATTTTCTCCAATTCTTTATTAGGTTTTAAAGACTATTTCATTATCTAAACTTTTTCAACTTTCTATTTTCTCTGTATATCCATGAAGATGGACACAGAGAAATATGAAAAACTTCATATGACTTACACAGACTGTCCACAGACATGTCTGGGCTTTCTGTTCAGTCCCAGAATTTTTTCTTCTTTTTTCTTTAAATAATCAGTCATTTTACCCAGGATGAAAAATTTACCACACAAGGTCTTTTTTCATACAAAATTACTCTTTTTTTCAACCTTCCTTACCAAAATCATATTTTCATATCTATAACTTTCTTCATATTTCTCTCCCCTTCTAACTACCTTGTTTCATAAATCACCTTTTTCAAGTCCATAATTTAACTTTTAGATAACTTCTAAATTAGACAAAACTATTTCTTCTCACTAGTAACATATCTTTTTTGGCCCAGTTTATATACAGAATTATATGTTAACTATAATTCTTATCCTTAGTAGACTTAAATTATAGTGAAATCCTAGGAAGCAAAAACCCTGAGCTTCCTACCAGATATTAGCATTTCATAAATGAGAACAATTCCACAATTTTAAGAAATACATTGCCCCATATCATAACCCTTCCTTAACTGGAAATAACCCAGATATCCAGTGAGCATCAAAAATAATTTTAAGATTTTAAATTACACAAAAAGTTCATCTATAGTGTTTACCCATTTACATTATATTTATTTTAAGAAGTTGGATTATTTATGCATTATTTATTTCCTTATTAAGTATTTTATAGACTGTGAATTTCAGATGTTCACCTAAATAACCTAAATAAGAGCCTTAATGTTAACTACACGGGTATTTTTACCAATGACACAGAAGATTTGGCGGTTTTCATTAAACCAACAACGTTAAATTTGTCTTGCTTATCGAAAAATTCACAAAGATCATTTAGTTTTGGCTGGGTTTACAGTTTAATAATCTTCTGTGCCAAACCCTGATATTTTAAAATATCTAGCAAAGATAAATATAAAACCCAGATCAAAGTGTATGCTGACAATTCTGAAAACATTTCTATTTTTTATTTTACCAATAATTTTAAAGTCAGTTTGTTTAATAAAGATTTACTCAAGTCACATAAATTTAAAAATTGCTTGGACTCATTTACTTAATTTATGAGCACAATTTTATTTACAAGCCAGTTTGGTAGACACAACATATAACAATAAATGTGAATACAAATAAACACATCTAGACATATATAAACACACAAACAAAAATTCAATAGCTTTTATCTTGGAACTTTATCCATGAGATAGCAATACAAACTCACGGTTTCACATGGTTACACTTTGTTTGCCAAATGATTCATTGGATTAGGTAATCCAATGAACACTGTGAACCAAAATTTTGTGTAAAGCAGTTTTCATGGCAGTTTCATTTTTAAAGGCCAAACTTCCCCAGATTCCATAGAACAGTGAGGCCAAACAGTACCAAAGGAGAACATCACATACAACCCAGGCCCAACCCTGCTTTAAAAAGCAGTGCAAAAGCCTGAATACATGCAACTCCATCCCACTTTCCTATTAAACAGCAAACTCCAGATTCCAAGCAATATTGGGGCAAACAGTGTTGCAAAAGAATATCAAGTTTACTGAATTCTAATTCCTCATGACTATAATATAGCAAACACACACACAATCACCAAAACACAATCCTACTGCTGCAGCAACAAAGAAGCCCCAAGAGTGTCCAAACTGAAACAGTCAGGGTGCTTCCTCTCTCCATCAGTTGGGCTTGATCAAGTGCAAACAAAAATTCCTTAGGAATTTCCTATATTGAGAAGAGCTGACCCTGTTGTCTGGTACCCATAAAAGAAACTCACTTGCCCAGACACAACACACAATTACAGAAAACCCCCAAGACTGTCCACACTAAAACAGGTTGTTCTCCTCTCTCAATTAGTTGGGCTTGTTTTGCAAATGGAAATTCCTTTAAAAATTTCCCAAATAGGGAGGAGTATATCCTGCTGTCTGGACCCACAAAAGACACTCACCTATTGGGATGCAGATGTCAAATTTCAAAGGCAGTTCAACCAAGGCAATCAGGAACGTGGTTAGGGTCAGCGGTTGTGGAGCCAGAGAGAGACAGAAACTCACCTCCAGCCAAAATTGGGTGGGCAACTGCTTAGGAGCACTTCTGGGACTTCTGGCCCACAGCAACCAAGCCACAAGCAATGTCTTCCCAATCAAGGAACCAAAATCTGTTACCAAAACACAGGGGGTTTGGTCTAGTCCTGCTGCTCGGAGCACAGAAAGCCAATCACTGAGACTGTAAGTATTGCCAAGGAAGAAGGCTTTCTTTAATCAGGTGTTGCAGCCAAGGAGATGGGAGCTCAGTCTCAAATTCATCTCCCTGAATGACTAAAACTGGGGGTTTATGTAGCAGAGAAGAAATGTAACAATGTGTAAGAAAACAGGAACTAGGGAGAGGCAAGGAGTCATCTGGTGCAGTGATCTGGTGAGTTTCAGTTCTTTGATACTTTTTTTGAGAGGCCTGAAGGTCTTTCCCTGAGGAAGGAACTCAGATAAAACAAATACAGGTTTTAAGCTTTAACAGCAGAAGGTTCAATTTCAATGTTTATCAAAAAGAACAGTCTATGGGAGTATTGGGCCAGTTTCAAAGAGATTCTGATACTTCAGAACCTACTGACAAATGTTGTTACCCAATCCTGAAGAAAATCCTCCACTTCTTTTCTTTTGGCCTCTTTCATATTTATTTTGAGCTTCCAACAGAACAGAAAAGATACCTAGTCTGCTTGGCACTGTAGTCTTCAGGACTGTTCAATTTCTTGTAGATATTTTTAACTTAATTCTTTCAAATGCATCATTAAACTTTATGATTTCAAATCAGAGGGGAAGATCTGAATAACTCAAATTTAATTTAATCAGGGAAATTTGTTGAAGTCTTTTCCAAATGCACTCTAAAAAAGGTTTTTCCAAAGCTTTCTTATCCAAAAAGAGTTATTAGTTTTGGAATAAATATGGATGATTTCACCACTAAATATATTTTAGGGATTTACCACAGGTCAATTTAGACAATTATACCCTACAAGACTCTATGGTGAATAATGAACACATACTGCATGCTTTCTCTCTAGGCTGCTCACAATGATTGTGTCCAGAATTTATTCCTTCTGGCGGGTTCTTGGTCTCACTGACTTCAAGAATGAAGTCATGGACCTTCATGGTGGGTGTTACAGCTCTTAAAGATGGTGTGTCCGGAGCTTGTCCCTTCAGATGTGTCCAGAGTTTCTTCCTTCTGGTGAGTTCGTGGTCTCACTGACTTCAAGAATGAAGCTGCTGACCTTTGCAGCGAGTGTTACAGCTCTTAAAGGTGGTGCGGACTCAAAGAGTGAGCAGCAGCAAGATTTATTGTGAAGAGCAAAAGAACAAACCTTCCACAGCGTGGAAGGGGACCCAACCAGGTTGCCGCTGCTGGCGCAGTGGCCAGCTTTTATTCCCTTATTTGGCCCCGCCCACATCCTGCTGATTGGTCCATTTTACAGAGTGCTGATTGGTCCATTTTACAGAGTGCTGATTTGCACGTTTACAATCCTGTAGCTAGACACAGAGGGATGCTTGGTACGTTTACAATCCTTTAGCTAGACACAAAAGTTCTCCAAGTCTCCACCAGACCTAGAAGCCCAGCTGGCTTCACCTCTCATGATGACCTATTAAGATGAGAATTACAAATATGGCAATATCCCCTACAGAGTAAATATCCAGAAAATCACCATGCATTTTCTCTTCTTTAGAGCAAAAATATTAAGTTTCTTAAATTTTAGAAAGACTATGATATCAAATATTATAAACAGACAACTTCCACAATTTTAAAATAGAATGTTGATTTATAAATTTAGATATGGAAAAGGCATTAAGCATGATCATATCCAATCATTTATTTTCACTTATTAAATGGTTGATATTTGGTAGTTGAGATATATATATAGCCAATGAATTCTTGCAATTTTCCTTGTAAACATATTTTGGGATTCTCTGGAAATGCGATGTTAGCACAACTGAACAAATGGGTTTGTTGTGATATTTCTGTATGGATACATGCAGAGGAAAAGTAATACTAAAATCTAGGACAGATTGAGGAATATTTATAATTACATTTACATTTTTACTAATAATTACATTTATATGTATTTACTTGCTATCTTTAGTGGGATAAAATATGAAAAGATACAAGTGCCTCTTACTTGGCTATGAGATACATGGGCTTGGGCCTTTAAGCTGCTCTCTTAATATTATGTGTATTAAAGAAAAACAAGCAATACCAATATTTAGTGATTTTTGCTTTATCCTAAATTTATAAGTATAGATAATTTATCACTATCATATTTATCCATAACCTAAATATTGTAGTGTATTTTATTTTTTCACATAAAAATGAAAATGGCATATTTCAAATTGACAGAAACTGCAGAACAATTCATTTTGAAAGAAAAATTTGATTTAATAAGAATATTAATAACACTTGTGAATTTTTTTTTTTTGAGACAGAGTCTTGCTCTGTCACCCAGACTGGAGTGCAATGGCTCGATATCAGCTCACTGCAACCTCTGCCTCCCAGTTCCAAGTCATTCTCCTGCCTCCACCTCCCGAGTAGCTGGAATTACAGGTGCCCACCACCATGCCTGGCTAGTTTTTGTATTTTTAGTAGAGATGGGGTTTCACCATGTTGGCCAGGCTGGTTTCAGACTCCTAACTTCAGGTGATCTGCCTGCCTCAGCCTCCCAAAGTGCTGAGAGTACAGGCGTGAGCCACTGTGCCAAACCTAAATTCTTTTGGTATACTAGGAAGTATGCTACTCACAGTGAACGAATGAGCCTACTTCAACCTCAGAATTACATTGAAATTTATATACTATTATCAACTCAATTTTACAGATAAGAAAACTGAGGCTAGTGTAGTAACTTTTCTAAGTTTAGATATTTTGTAAGGACTGGAGTAGGATTGTAATTCAAGCAGCCTGCCTCAGGTTTCATGATCTGGACTTTATGAAATGTAAATTAATATAAACATTGCTTTTTATAATTTTGTGAAAGTCATCACTTTTTCAATGGACATGTATTATTTTGAAATTAGAGATCAACAGTAACACAAACTATTTTCAGGAAATAAAGGGAAACCTTTCTCAGTTCATAAAACTCCAGATATTTAGATTCAAACTGAAAATGTGTATTGAACAGATGGCCCTGTAAAACTATTCTTATTTCTCTTTGCTAAAATGCCCTGAGTTAGAAGAAATAATAGATTTTAAGGAATTGCACAGCTCTTGCCAGAAAATGAATTCAGAATTTCAAAAGTGGTTAGTGAATATGAATCGTGCTTTATTTTTTGTGGCTATGTTTTGGAGTGTAAACTTCAAGAAGTGTATTAGTTATAAAGAATCGGAATCTTCAACATGGCTTTGTTTCCTGAGAAGCTAAAAATGAAATATGTCCATGAAGAAAGCACTATAAAATGATAATTTTGGAGCAAGCTGGTATGTTCCCGTGATGATAAACAGTATACAAATCTATCAATAATGTATGAGTCCACCTGGTTCTGTAAATTATCCTTCATGAAATTCCCTTTTCTCATCTAATTTTAGAAAATAATAATGTAAGGCTGGAAATAGAAATGAAATTTAGATGTACCTAAATTCACCTTTCTGGTTTTAAGACGAATTCTCGAATATCAGGATATTTGTTGAGTTGATTATCTGTGATCAGTGATTAGCATTTTGCCATTCGTTTTCGCTCAAAGAACAAATTTTACTGTATGTTTGTAAAAATACAATAACATAAACATAGTACGTTTTATACACACATTTGACATTTAATGGTTAGATATTGTGTAGTTAGAAAATTCAAAATTGAAATACCATGTAATGGTAATCAGATGGATGATTTACAATTTACCATACACACACACACACACACACACACACAAACACACACAACTTCATATAATAAAACATCTGAAAATAAGATTACAAATACAGTTTGGTTACATATCTGTGCTTAAAGTATAATTCAAACTGATAGAGACACTCTGAATTCGTGTCTTAAAGAACTACACGTGTTAATTATTTACATGCTTTGATTAAAAAAGAAAATATTCCACTAGGGCTATTAGGATAGACTGAGACATACAATGTTGCACTATGTAGTAAAAAGCTTTGGTAGAAAGTAAGTAAACATGGAGGCTGCAGGGAAGATGAAGAGAGAAATAAAAAGAGCAAATAGAGACAGTGAAAGAGGTTCCCAAGTTTAATGGTGTGCATGTGTGTTTGCAATAAGGAGGGAAAGAACCACATTTCCTGTTATTTCTCCATACAAGCCCATTGCTCATTCCCAAAGCTTTCTCCTGCCCAATTTATATTCCCTACAAAAAATAAATCTTGTTACCATGATATGAATGTTAACAAGTGCTCCAGGCATCTACAGAAAATACCACCAAATTAAAATCTCAGGAAGGAAACCCATTTTCTACCCTCACATAACTCTACCAACTCTCGTCGATATTCCTATCCGATAGTTCACATTTTTGTTTTAATATATTTAAAACTTTGGTTTTTTTCCAACATCCCCTAAGGGCTGTTAAAGAGAAGCAAGATTTAAATTACTTGCATTTTATAGGATCTCTGGTCCAATGTATCTGAAGGCAGAAAGGTAAGAAAAAAGAGGAGTTGTGGAAAAGACAAACATGCAGAAAGGCAATTATGCAATTTTTAATAATGCTGTGATAAATCCTTATTAAAGTAATATATTTATTTTCAAATAAAGACACACAAAACATGAGAAAAGCGAGTGCTTACTTTTCATACACATTTAACAGAGATTTTTATATCATAGCTCACATTTCTCAACTCCAAAATATTTTTCTTTTTCTTGGCTTTTTCCTGGGAAAATAATGAGGCAACCTAAGTGTTCCAGGTTATCAGAATACAAACAAGGTATAGTATTAACATGCAATAACAGAGATACAAAATAGTAGCCATAAAGCACCAAAATGATATTTTGTGAGTCCCTGCTTTTGCAAAGGAGTCATTCCTAATAGTAGGGAGTGATAAATCTTCTATTATTATATTTTTAAACAGTAGACCAAATAGTAAACATGGAGTGAATTTTTAAAAAATAAATTATTGTCATGTTCTGGATTGGGTATATTGTCTAAATTTGAAAAAATATATAATTCAGCTTTGTGAATCTGGTAGGGGGAAGTCATAACAAAGGAAAATATAGTGTCCTATTATGCTTTTGGTTGTATAATAATGGTTATTTTTGGCTCATAGCATTGAGGAAAACTGAACAAATCTGACAACACGCTGCTTATTCTAGACGTTGAAGACTGAATTTAACAGATAGAGGAATTACTCTGGTTAAGGAAGATTAAATGCTTCTAACTCCAAACTTAAGGATCCAGTCTTCTGTTAGTTTTAAGTAAGTCATCTGCTAGAGCAGTGTGACATTTAGGGGTGTGTGGGACACTTTCTCCAAGGGCAAGAATTAATGAATGGCAGCATGTCACTTAGGAAATCTGCATGTTGGCTCAAAGGAAATTTCCGGGCTTCTTTAAAGAAGTCACTGAACCAGGACACCTGTAAGAAAGGTGATGCAGAGTTCAACTTCAGCCCTTTGTTATAGTCCTTACTCCCTGGGTTTATATTTCTTCTTGGGTTTATATTTCATATTCACAAATTTCTGGCTTACATGAGAACATTGGCTTCCCCTTCACAGGTTACAATCTTCAAATCCCAGATGCTTACAGCCAAAATAATCTTCAGAAAATTTTTTTTAATGATCAAAGAGGTATTTAATTTTTTTAACTTTTCTAATTATCAAAGATATATTTAAGTGAAATAACCCAGACTTACCCAAATTGAAGGTAAATTATTATGTTATTTTTCTATTGCTGCATAATAAATTGCCACAAACATTGCTTGAAAACTATATATATAAAATCTCACAATTTCTGCAGCCTCAAGTTCAGACACACCATAGCCTGGTGCTCTGTTCAAGGTCTACCAAGTCTGCAACCAAGGTGTTAGTGAAGTTGTATTCCCACTGGAAGCTACACTGGGGAGACAGTTTCCAAGCTCATTCAAATTATTGGTAGAATTCATTTCCTTAAAGCTCTGTTTCTAAGACACTGGCTTTTTGCTATTCCTAGGGGCTGCCTGCAGTTCTCTGACACATGGGATTCTCAAACATGGCCATTTGGTTTATTAAGCTGCATGTTGATCTCTGGTTCCAGTTTGTTAGGAGTGAGTAGCACATATTTTAAAACAATCACGAGTAACATCCCATCACCTTTGTCAAATACTATTAATTAGAAGCAAGTCACAGATTCCTTCCACACACAAGCGGACAGGATTACATGTAAAACTGAAATGGGAGAGTTTCCTGACCACCCTCCCAGGACATGTGATGGGGTGTGGCTAGTCTGTTGGGTCACCGCCACTGCTCAAACCCCATACGGAAGTGAGAGCATGCAGTTGGACAGGTGCAGGAGTTGGGCACTGGGCTCTAACCCCATAGCAGCATTCAGGGGTGGGAGCCTGTGACTCCTGGAGCCCAAGTGGGCATGTGTTACAGTGTGTTATTTTATCCTTGCTGTCCTCAGACAGTTTAAGTGTTAACTGGCTCAGCAGACCCTCTGCAAGGACAGAGGGCCAGTGTGACAGCTTTCTGTACCCCAAGCTCTTGTCCAGTATCACGGAAGAATTGGGTCACACATAGATTTGAAGGATGCTGAATGTGGGGTTTTATTGGGTGGTAGAGGTGGCTCTCAGTGAGAAGGATGTGGAGCTGGACAGGGGATGGAGTGGAAAAATGATCTTCCCCTGGAGTTTGGGAGTTTGGCCACCCAGTGCCTAATTCTCCGACCTTCCCCTGGAGTTTGGCCACCCAGTGCCCAATTCTCCGACCAGCCTTAGCCAAAATCCTCCCGACTTTCAGACGCTCCTTCTCTTCTCTCTTTTTCTGCTGCAGCATTCTGCTATTTGTCTGCTCATCTGCTTGTCTCCTCGTCTGCTTCTGAAGCTTGGGGTTTGGGGCTTATATGGGTACAAGATAGGGTGCATGGCAGGCCAAAAGGCAACTTTTGGGCACAAAAACAAGAATGGCTGTCCTCATTTTGGGCCGCAGTTATCCAGGCTTGAGGGTGGGGCCTTTGCGGGGGAACCACCCTCTTCTTCTCAGTATTTCCTTGTCTCCTGTTTGTATCATAACCACTTGATGAGTTCTTCCTGCCTGCTGCACAAACAAAATCAATTCATGGAGACCATGTCATTGCAGTAAGGAAATAGTTTAATAGACAGGAGGCTGGCCACGCCTTGTGGGAGAGGCTTATTACTCAAATCAATCTCACCAAAGGCTCAGAGGTTAGGGGTTTTTCCAAAGATAGTTTGGTGGGTAGGGGGCCAAGGAGTGGGGAGTGCTGATTTTTTAGGTGGGAGATGAAATAATAGGGAGTTGATGCTGTCCTCTTGCACTGAGTTGGTTCCTGGGTGAGGGCCACCGGACCCATTGGCAAGTCTGGGTTGGGTCATCTGGTCGTCAGAAATGCAAAAACCTGAAAAGAAGACATCTCAAAAGTCCAGCCTTAGGTTTTGCAATGGAATAATTTTACAAAAGAATAATTGAGAAAGTTGCAAATCTTGTGACCTCTGGAATAATGGCTGGTAATTATTTATGCCTACATCTTAGTAAAATTTGGGCCCCTCTCATCCTCCGAATTTGGTGGGCTTTCCTTAGTTTTGCAAGGGCAGTTCAGTTTTTTGGAAGGGTTATTATCATTTAAACTATAAACTAAATTTCCTCCAAAGTTAGTTGTCCCACGCCCAGCAATGAGCAAAGACGGCCAGCCTGTGAGGCTAGAAGATGGAGGCAGCCATGTCAGATTTCTCTTACTGTCATAATTTTTCAAAAGTGGTTTCACATGAAGGTGATGAGGCTAAAGGAAAACTTCCTCTGCCTTCTGAAGGTTAACTGAAAATCAACCGACAAAGGGCAGATTAATAGGAGAAAAGGCATACAAAATGTATCAAGGTGCATATATGTGCCCAGGAGTCATACAAAACATGAACTCAAACAGAGGACAGATGGTTGATGCTGAAATACTCCCCTCACAGGGGGAGACATATATGGGTCCGGAACATGGGAGACAGATCACACAGGAGGCTGAGGGGCAGAGCTGCACAGGAACAAAGATTGTCTTATTAAGTAAATAAAGTCCCCCAGGTAAGCTCTTGGAGCTGCCCTTGGAAGAATAGAGGAAAAGTCTCGGTGTAGTGAGGACTCTCAGTCTCTTCTCAGGTGTTCTGATGGTTGATCTTTCCTGGTTATTTGATGAGATTCTCTAGGAAGGGGGTTTAAGACAATTGCACTTCTTTTGAAAAGAAGTTTTCCTTGTCAGATAAAAAATTCCCAGAGAGAGTCCCAAGTCCCTCCCTGTGCTTGCTGAGGGGTTGGAGAGAGGGAAGGATAAAGTAAGGATAGAGAGACCTTGGATCTGAGGCAGCTTCTAAGCCACCTTGGCATGTCAAAGTGCCAATTTTGGGGGTATTGACTAACAGTAGGAGAAAAATTAAAACAAATGAAATAAATTAGGTTCAGGTTGTATTTCTTAATCTACTTCAGTAAACGGGCACTGAAAATCACTGAAATTGAATTAGGAGAGTGTTGGCCTTCTTTTCACTATATTTTCTCCTATTCCTATAGTATTGAAAATGAGATGCCCCATTATATCCGGAATTGGTGGGTTCTTGATCTCACTGACTTCAAGAATGAAGCTGTAGACCCTCGTGGTGTTACAGTTCTTAAAGATGGTGTGTCTGGAGTTTGTTCCTTCAGATGTTCAGATTTGTCTGGAATTTATTCCTTCTGGTGGGTTTGTGGTCTCGTTGGCTTCAGGAGTGAAACCGCAGACCTTCGCGATGAGTGTTACAGCTCTTAAAGGCAGCGTGCCTGGAGTTGTTTGTTCCTCTATCCAGAGTTGGTCATCCCTCCCAGTGGGTTTGTGGTCTCCCTGGTTTCAGGAGTGAAGCTGCAGACCCTCATGGTGAGTGTTACAGCTCATAAAGGCCGTGGGGACCCGAAGAGCAAGCAGCAGCAACATTTATTGCGAAGAGTAAAAGAACAAAGCTTCCACACCATGGAAGGAGACCCAAGCGGGTAGCAGTTTGCCGCTGGCTGCTCAGGCAGCCTGCTTTTATTCCCTTATCTGACCCCACCCACATCCTGATGATTGGTCCATTTTACAGAGAGCTGATTGGTCCATTTTACAGAGAGCTGATTGGTCCGTTTACAATCCTTTAGCTAGATACAAAAGTTCTCCAAGTCCCCACTAGATTAGCTAGACACAGAGCACTGATCGGTGCTTTTACAAACCTTGAGCTAGACACAGGGGGCTGATTGGTGCATTTACAAACCTTGAGCTAGGCACAGAGTGCTGACTGGTCATTTACAAACCTTGAGCTAGACACAAACTGCTGATTGGTGCATTTACAATCCTCCAGCTAGACATAAAAGTTCTCCAAATCCCCACTAGATTAGCTAGATACAGAGTGTTGATTGGTGCATCCACGAACCCTGAGCTAGACACAGAGTGCTGACTGGTGCATATGCAATCCTCCAGCTACACATAAAAGTTCTCCAAGTCCCCACCCGACTCAGGAGCCCAGCTGGCTTTGCGTAGTGGATCCCGTGCCAGGGCCACGGGCAGAGCTGCCTGCCAGTCCCGTGCCACATACCCACATTCTTCAGCCCTTGGGTGGTCAGCCCTTGGGTGGTCGATGGGACCGGGCACCACAAAGCAGGAGGTGGTGCCCATCAGGGAGGTTTGGGCTGTGCAGGAGCCCACTGGGGGGGGGGGGGCTAGGGCATGGCAGGCTGCAGCTCCCGAGCCCTGCCCCGTGGGGAGGTGGCTGAGGCCCGGCAAGAATTCAAGCATGGCGTGGGCGGGCTGGCAGTGCTGGGGGACCCAGCGCACCCTCCACAGCTGCCGGGCCCAGGTGCTAAGCCTCTCACTGCCTGGGGCCAGCGGCGCTGGTGGGCCGCTCCGAGTGTGGGGCCCACCAAGCCCATGCCCACCCGGAACTCGCGCTGGCAGCCCAGGTTCCTGCCGGTGCCTCTCCCTCCACACCTCCCCGCAAGCAGAGGGCGCCTACTCTGGCCTTGGCCAGCCCAGAGAGGGGTTCCCACAGTGCAGCAGCAGGCTGAAGGGCTCCTCAAGCATGGAGAGAGTGGATGCCCTCGGCGCCGAGAGTGAGCAAGGGCTGCTAGCATGTTGTCACCTCTCACCGTTATAAGTTGTGAATTTGAAATCTACTGCCATCAGGCTGAGGGACCTCTTACAAGTCTTTTACTTGTTTTAAGCTTCTATTTCTGTCAATAAAATGGGGCAGTAATGTACATTCCATAAAGTTGCTTTTAAGATTAAATGTTTCACTATTGAAGTGGTTGCTTTATTATTTTTTCCTTGTATGTATATTTTTTCTTCATGTGTATATGAGAAAGACTGAACTGCACTACTACTAAATTTTTTTGCAGCTTCAATTTTTCATACTTCTATAGGAATAAAGATTGATACCCAGGATCTCTCCTGAGATTGATAAAGGTCTTCCAAAATTTCTTCAACAATGTCAAGTGTTCTGAGTGTATTTTCATGGAAACTGGGAAATGCCAAAATAGAGATTGGGGCTTTCAGGAGTATATTGATAGCCTTTTTCATTTTGTAAATAGAATCAACATAATTCTGAACCATTCATTAATCTATTTTTGTGTTTTCAGATTTTTTTGTCTGTGTGGAAAAATATTTGATTAGCTTTATCTTTGGAAGGATACATATCACTTCTAGCTTATAGAAGCTCTTATATAAGAGAAATTATTTAATTTTTATCTATAATGCTCAAAACCTTGCTTAGATTGTTTTAGTCAAAGTTAATATCTTTTTCTTTAAGAATGTATCATATATTTCTTTATATATGACTTTTTTCTGCCCACTTTTAAATTATTTGAACCTCTGTATATCATCACATTAGCCCCAATCTTAAAAACCTTTAACCAGTTTAATTTTTTCTAACTTAATCTTTTATAGCCCATTCATATCCTATTTTTTAAGATTTGTCTATAGTATTTGGAAGGTTTTTGAAAAAAAAAAAGTCTTAAGAGGTTATGGCTTAAAGTAATAAAAATTTTCTTTGAATATGATACCTCATTCCTATTAAATCCCCTAAAACCCATTTGCTGTTTTCTGTCAACTGTGTTTTGCCTGAAAGGAAGAAAATAATTACTATAAACAGGATTAGATTAGTTTGGGAAATATTTTCATGGCACCCTTGTAAGCATTTTAGTTGACTTTGAAACTAAAGCAAAAATAAATTACCTTTGTTTCTCTTCCTGATTTTGTACTGTTGTTGCTCCTAGAGAATTTTGACATAGTGAGTATTGTTGCTTACAGAGATATTGGCTTTCATTGAGTGGCAGATCATACCATTCTTTTTTAACCATGTTGCTTTGATAGATGATTTGCCCTACTGTAAAATCATTAAGGATATTCATTAAACATGCCACTCTTTTGTAGGGGATCAATATTTCTAAAATAAAAGGCACCGTTGTTTGCATTTAATTTCAGTCATGCTGTCTTTTAGGCTTTCAGTATTTTGTTTGTAATATGCTAGAGTAGCTCCTTGTATAATGAGATGGCACTGTGTTTAATGAGCTACCGTTTATTGTTATGCCTGGCAATAGACCATACAGGTGCAAGACTTGCTAAATACAAGTACATCTATGAGATGCTCCTTCAACCTATAGTGAGGCCCATTTGAACAGAAGAAAGACAATATTTTGCTTTCTGTTTAATCTCCAGGCAAATGATAGTGGCTCCAGTCTTTCTCTCGAGAGTCCTGGATCTGCTTTGCCCATTGATTCTTTCCCATGAAAGTTCACTGATATTTTCCAATCCTCACAACTTAAAAATACAAGGCAAAAAACATTTATTTCTTATTATGTTAAGTCAAATAGAAAAGGTAGAACCAGACTTAAGTCAGCTTAACCATGAAATTAACTTATACCATAATAAAGCAGTACAGGAGTTTTAGCTAAACAGCTTATGCTTAATCAAACTGATTCTTAAATTTCACTTCAATCACTTTTTCTAAGCATTATAGCTTGTCCTTAATTTTGGTTATGTGAAATATGAATTTTTAAAAAAAAAATTATTAAGCACAATGTTAATTAGACCTCAAAAGTATTCAAAATATTCAAATTATTTAAGTTATCCATTAGCAATTGACCATCCACCAACTGCCTAAGCTAAATGAGGATCAATTTTTGGTAAATTAAAATGAATGCAGCAGAATGGGTAAAAGGAACTATGAAGACACTACTCAAAATAAATTTAAACAGAAAATAAATTTGCATATGCAAAATAGAAATCATTTGATTTGAAAAGAAATATAATTCATAGCAAAACAGCTATTTATGGTATCTAAAATTTTATAAAATGCTATTTTGTATTTTGAAGATTTGACAAAATGGTTTAAAAAATCTGATTACTATTGTTTTTGGCCAGGGAAAAAATAGAAACAAGGTGGGAAATTTATTTCTTTGCTCAAATAAATTTGATATCACGTACTCTCAGTGCCCTTAAATATACGTACAATTTAGCAAAAACATATTCTATTGATATTCAATTAGGAAGCATCACATATGGGTATTGAGCATGGATCTTAAGTAATACTTAGCATTTCCAATTCTATGTCTCTCTCAAGTGAAGACTTGTAATAGTTTCTAAGATCCACTATAGATATAAAATTCTGCAAGCATAGTGCTATTGTTATCTGTAAATATATATTCAAACACAAAAATCAAGTTGGATTCTCAATTTGATGCTTTGAGAGCTGCTTTCTGCATAGTAGAGTGATCACATTGTTTAAAAATCCCAATGAAACACTTGAAAATGAATACAACTTTATTTAATTTAGTTCAACAAGCAAAACAAGCATATGCAACATTTGCATCTTTTATAACTTTTCCTCCTAGACTTTTCTAAATTAAAAATAGTTGTAATTGGTTAACTGACTTTAATCCTACATATTTTAATGTTGTTGCTATCATATGAATCAATATAAAATTTAGGATGTCTTTATACATGCTAAGCAGAACTCCCTGTTAGCTACATCTAGCATCTTTCTGTCAAAGAAAAAAAATAAGTGTCAGCAATGTTACATGTATAACATCTGTCCTCTAGAAATGTAACAAATATTCTTACAATACATTTTTAATTACAGAAAGGTAAAACTAGAATTATTAGAGCCTCTCATACAGTATGTGTTGGTTAATGTTATTTATAAGTATTATGTAGACAGTGACAAATATGTCAGTATGTGGGATTTGGCAAAGAGGATAGGAACTTCATTGTCAGGAAATGAAAATGAGTAATAAAGTTTTTGTCCTTGCTTTAAATATATATAATATTTTACAATAAAAATTATTTCTTCTTATATAGTCATTGTCTAATTTATAGTTTACTATTCCATTTTAAAAGTTATATTTTAGATTTTGAAATATGTTAATAGAATTATTTTTCATATTGAAAAAAGGTATGTCAGAATTTTGTGTATCTGAAGTACTTCCTTGAGAACAAAAGGTTTTAGGGATTAAGTAAGTAAAATGGTAAAATGAACATAGATAAAAGGAAAATTTACCACAACTATAGTACATTAAGAATTGCATTAGCCGGCTAGGCGCAGTGGCTCACGCCTGTAATCCCAACACTTTGGGAGGCCAAGGCGGGTGGATCACGAGGCCAGGAGACCGTACCCATCCTGGCTAACACGGTGAAACCCCGTCTCTACTAAAAATACAAAAAGAAATTAGCTGGGCGTGGTGGCGGGCGCCTGTGGTCCCAGCTACTCGGGAGGCTGAGGCAGGAGAATGGCGTGAACCTGGGAGGCGGAGCTTGCAGTGAGCTGAGATCGCGCCACTGCATTCCAGCCGGGGTGACAGAGTGAGACTCCATTTCAAAAAAAAGAAAAAAAGAAGAAAAAAAAAAGAATTGCATTAGCCATATTAAAGTATTATTTTATTTATAATGTAGTAACTATATCTTTATTGAGACTTTTTTTAAAAAGACATACCAAGACTCCAGATTAAAAAAAATTAACAGTGCTGCTCTTGCTTTTTATGACAGTAGTCAACAAAAAGAAGTCTTTTCTTTTAACAAATTATACTATTATGGCTTAACAGATGCAAAACATCTTTCGCTAAATTCCCTAATATAACTATTACTTTAATGTTTTCTTGATAAAATTTATTACAAATATACTGTGTATTTATCACTATTGTTTGGAAACATGTAGAAAATAAATGAAAACTACATGTCACGATGATCCTTTCAGAGATAATATATGTTTTGTTCTTTATTTTTGTCTTTTTAACATACATGTATGTACACAGAAAGAAAATGTTTTGCTTCTAATCTTGTGCATGTATGTAGCTTCTAATTATAGAAATTATATACATATGAACTTTCATGGTTGTTAATTTAGACAATTCAAAACACTGTAAGGCATATATGATCGATCCATTTATCCACTTTTTCTCCCTCCAGAGGTAAAGATAGTTAATAGTTTTGTGCCTTTTTTTATTTCATTTTATGTAGATGTACATGATAGAAACACAGCATATTTTAACATACATTTGATCACATAATTGTGTTTTTCATGGTTATAATTTTTATTCACTACTATAGTGGTTTATATAAATGTCTGTCTCACCCACAACTCCAAATTTTGTAAGGGCGTAACCCAAATCTCTTTTGTTATATTTGTAGCACATGTCTGCGCACCACCTGGCATATAGTGGGTAATCAGTTATCATTTGTGAATTCAGGTAAGCAAGTGAATCATTGAGTGAACATATATATGTTATATATATATATATATATGTGTATATATATATATATAAAGTCATATCCACTCCTATATAT
The DNA here is from genome assembly GCF_029289425.2 of Pan paniscus. Lineage (NCBI taxonomy): Eukaryota > Metazoa > Chordata > Mammalia > Primates > Hominidae > Pan > Pan paniscus. The sequence goes on along the minus strand of NC_073263.2, from coordinate 56,013,573 downwards.
GACATATATATATACACACATATATATATGTCAATGTGTCTTAAAGTTATTTGAAGACACTCTATAAATGTCCACAGCAGTCCAGGCATGATGGCTCATGCCTGTAATACCAGCACTTTGGGAGGCCGAGGCAGGTGGATCACTTGAGGTCAAGAGTTCAAGACCAGCCTGGCCAACATGGTAAAACCCCTTCTCTACTAAAAATACAAAATTATTCAGGTGTAGTGGTGCACACCTATAGTCCCAGCTACTTGGGTGACTGAGGCACAAGAATCACTTGAACCCGGGAGGCAGAGGTTGCAGTGAGCCCTGATCACACCACCACATTCCAGCCTGGGTGACAAGAGCAAAACTCTGTCTCAAAAAAAAAAATAGAAAATAAAAAATAAATAAAATGTCCACAGCATGTTTGTAGCAGCTACATAATTTTACATAAAACTGAGACAACATAAGTTATTTAACTTTTACCTGCTGGTGGACATTTTGTTTTAAATTTTTACAAACATAATACATTAAATACCTCATCTTTATGTCCATGCGTATGTATTTATGCAAACATATGGACAAGATACTATTACTTGGTCAAAGTTATACATTTAATTTTAGATAGATACTGACAAATGTCCTTTTAAAATGGCTTTACCAATCAATATTCACTTTAATTTCATCAATGTGGCATAAAAAATTTCTTTTACTTTTCATTCTCTAAAACACTCGATGTATCATCTGTTTAATTTTATAAAAATATTGGGTGAAAAAGGATATCTTATTGTTTGTTTAATTTACAATCTACTGATTTCTACTTAGAGAACCTTTTCATTATTCACTGGTCATTTGAATTGTCTTGTTTTAAATCATCTGTCCTTATTTTTATATACCCCCTTAATGGAAAAAAATATTTTTTAATGAGATTGTGGAAATTATACATAACGTAGCTCCTAATCACTTTAAAATATTCTAAAACTTATTTTATTGGTCATTAAATGTTGGACTCTTTAAAAAAAGTTTGAAGGACTTTGAAAATGGATATATTCAACTTGGTGTGGAAAACAATTAAAATTACTTTATACAGGTTAGAAAATGTTGGATAATTTCTCAAAGAAAATAGGATTATATATATAGAAAACAAAACAAGAGGAAATCACAGCTCAAACATAATGCTGGAGAAACATCCTGGGAGGCAGGAAGGGTGGCATTCTCAGTAGGGAGGTCAAGAAAGACCTCCATGATCAGATTAATTAAATGCCAGATTGAGCCATGAAGGGATAGGAATAAGGCTTCAGGAAGAGGCATGTGTCACTCTGCTGTTCCCTAGGAGACATCCCTGCTCCTGCCCTTCCCTGGCTCTTGTAAATGTCTAAAACTGAGTTCTTGAACTTTTCTGTGGCTTCTTTGAGGACTAGGTATCTATCTAATACATGCCTCTCTTTCTGTTTAACCAGCTAATCACGAGTCCTGCCTTGTTTTTTCCCTTATTGAATGGTGCCACATTAACTAAACTTTCAGTACTTATTCTAGCTACTAAAAACCTTCTTTATGAATGTTTCAGTGGAAGGCTAATAGCTTTTGAAAAGCAGATTGTATGGTCGAGAGATGAACTTTTAAAATTATTTTCAGAGTACAGACATGTTCTATCAATCTCAGCCTGACTGTTGCATCAATATTTCTCCAGAGGCCTAGAAGTTAATTTCAATTCTTCCTATATATGTCACTGAATTTACTCTGTGTTTTTAAATTGCTTAATTTTTGTGTGTTTACTTTGTACTGAACACATTTCAACTTTTCTAAGCCTTAAATATTAACTAAAAAGTATATATGTTAGTGTATAATTTAGAAAAGGATGCACTCTGAGTTGCTAAATGCCCTGCTAGCTCATATACATAATTTGCCCTGTATTTCTTTATTCGGATACAAGAATTACCAAGAAAATAAATGTTAGTAGTTACAAGGGCTAAAGCAAATTATTGCTTTTTAATTTAAGGTCTTAGAACAGCAACCCCCAACCTTTTTGGCACCAAGGACCACTTTTGTGGAAGACAATTTTTCCATGGATGGATGGTGGGGTGTGGGGAGGGAATGGTTTTGGAATGAAACTGTTCCACCTCAGATCATCAGGCTTTAGATTCTCATAAGGAGTGCACAAACTAGATCCCTCACATGCTCAGTCCACAATAGGGTTTGCGCTTCTATGGCAATCCAATACTGCCACTGATCTGACAGGAGATAGAGCTCAGACAGTAACTAACCTGACAGGAGATAGAGCTCAGACAGTAACTAACCTGACAGGAGATAGAGCTCAGGCTGTAATGCTCACTTGCCTGCTGCTCACTTCCTGTGTGTTGCAGCCCAGTTTCTAAGAGCCCACAGACTGGTAGTGGTCCAGAGACCGGGGCTGGGGACTCCTGTCTTAGAAGAGTAGTCAAGAGATATCGCTTCTGAAAATTAAACCAGTTATTTCTATTTTTTTATTCTTTTTACTGTCCTCCTTTTATCTAGTTTCCTAGATGTATGTCTTTGAAACTGATCAGATATTTCCATTGCATGCTGTAATTCTTCCTTCATAATGCTCAACACATTTCTAATTATTCATTGATAATCTGTGTCCCCACTAGACAGTAATTACAAGAAATCAGAGACAATACTGAGTTTTCTTACCTTTGTATGCATTGCACCTAAAAATCTGCTTGACACATAAATGTTTGACCATAACACTGCCACCCTTGGGTACTGTGCTTAATCTTCTTGATCTGTACTTCCTAGCCAAGAAAAAGTAATCATGTAAAACTGGAAAATCAGGAGGTATAGATAGTACACTTTACATATTTACCAGTATACAAGCATACACCTTTTTACTGTGGTTTGCCTTATTATGCTTTGTAGATATTGTCCTTTTTACAAATTGCAGGTTTGTGTCAACCCTTTGTTGATGAGTCTATTGGCACCATTTTGATTTTTTTTTTAATGCATGTGCTCACTTCATGTCTCTTTGTCTCATTTTGGTAATTTCAATATTCCAAACTTCTTTATTATTCTTATATCTGTAATGATGATCTGTGATCAGTGATCTTTGATATTACTATTGTAATTGTTTTGGGGTACCACAAATTATGCCCATATAACACCACAAACCTAACTATAAATGTTGTGTGTGTTCTGACTGCTCCACTGACTGAATTCCCTTTCTGCCCTCTCTTTTCTCTGAGACACCATAGTAGTGAAATTCAGCCAACTGCTAACCCTACAATGGCCTCTAAGCATTCAAGGGAAAGAAAGAGTTGCATCTCTCACTTTATCACAGGTGTCCAGCCCTTTGAATGTGAGGATGCTTTTGCCTACCTATATCTGGCTATTAGCCACACATAGCTAATGAGATATCATAAAAGTTATGCTCATTAGCTATCGTTAGTGTTAGTGTATTTTATGCGTGGTGCAAGATAATTCTGTTTCCAATGTGGCCCAGGGAAGCCAAAAGTTTGGACACTTGTGCTTTAAATCAAAAGCTGGAAATAAATAAGAATAGTGAGGAAGGCATATTGAATGCTCAGACGGGCCCAAATCTAGGCTTCCTGCACCAAACAGCTAAGTTTTGAATGCAAAGGAAATGATCTTGAAAAAAATAAAAATAAAAATGTGACTCTAGCAAATATATGAATAATAAGAAAACAAAACAGTCGTATTTTTGACATGGAGAAAGTTTTCTAGTGGTCTGGATAAAAGATCAAACCAGCCACCATATTTCCTTGAGCCAAAACCTAATCTGGAGCAAGGCCTTAACTCACTTCAATTCTATGAAGGCTAAGACCGGTGAGGAAGATGCAGAAGTAAAATCTGAAGCTGGCAGAGGCTGACTCGTAAGCTTTAAGGAAAATAGACATCTATATAACATAAAAGTGCAAGGTGAAGCAGAAAGTGCCAATGTAGTAGCTGCATAAATTTATCCAGAAGATCTAGATAACTGATGAAGATGGCTACACTAAACAACAGATTTTCATTGTAGTCTAAATAGCTTTATATTGGAAGAAGGTGTTATCTTGGTCTTTGAAAGCTTGAGAAGAGAAGTCAATGCCTGGATTTAAAGCATTGACTGACTTCAAAAGACAGGTTGATTGCATTGCTGGAGTCTGACTATAATGTAGCTGCTAATGCAGCTGGTGACTTTAAATTGAAGCCCATGCTCACTTACCATTCCAAAAATCCTAGAGCCCTAACAAATTATGCTAAATTCACTCTGCCTATGCTCTGTAAGTGGAACAAATGTTGTATGGCAGCACATCTTTTCACAGAATGGTTTACTGAATCTTTTAATCCTACTGTTGAGACCTACTCCTCAGAAATAACATTTCCTTTCAAAATATTACTGCTCATTGTGCCTGTGGATTAAGGAGTATTTTCAACTTTCAAGTCTTAATATTTAAGAAATTCATTTTATAGCTGGGCACGGTGGCTCATGCCTGTAATCCCAGCACTTTTTGGGAAGCCGAGGCAGGTGGATTGCCTGAGGTCAGGAGTTTGAGACCAGCCTGGGCAACATGGTGAAACCCCATCTCTACTAAAAATACAAAATTTAGCTGGGTGTGGTTGCACATGCCTGTAGTCCCAGCTACTCAGGAGGCTAAGACAGGAGAATTGCTTAAACCCAGGAAGCAGAGGTTGCAGTGACCGAGATTGTGCCACTGCATCTCAGCCTGGGTGACAGAGCGAGACTCCATCTCAAAACAAAACAAACAACAACAACAACAAAAACATTTCATAAACCTATAGCTAACATAGTAATTCCTCTGATGGATATGGACAAAGTAAATTGAAAGCCTTCTAGAAGCAATTTACCATTATAGATGCTGATATGGTTTACATCTGTGTCTCCATCTAAATCTCACATTGAAATGTAATCGTCAATGCTGGATGTGGGGCCTGGTGGGAGGTGATTGGATCATGGGGGCAATTTCCCGTGAATGAGTTAGCACCATCTCCCTGTGCTGCTCTAATGATAGTGAGTGCTCATGAGTTCTGGTTATTTAAAAGTGTATAGCACCTCTTCCAGCTTTCTGTTTTTCCTGCTCCTGCCATGTTAGATGTCTGTTCCTGCTTTGTCTTCTACTATGAGTTAAAGCTCCCTGAAGTCTCCCCAGGAGCAGATGTCACTGTGCTTCCTGTACAGTCTGCAGAACCATGAACCAATTAATTCTCTTTTCCTTATAAATTACCCGGTCTCAGGTATTTCTTTATAGCAATGCAAAAACAGACCAATACAGATGTCATTAAGAACATTTATGATTCATGGAATGATGTTAAAATATCAGTATTTATAGGAGCTTTGAAGAAGTTGATTATATCCCTCATGGATGACTTTGAGGGATTTAAGACTTCGGTGGAGGAAGTAGCTACAGATGTGGTGGAAATAGTAAGAGAACTAGAATGAGAAGTAGAACCTGAAAATGTGACTGAATCGTTGTAATCATGATAAAATTTGAGCAGATAAGGAGTTGCTTCGTATGGATGAGCAAAGAGAGTGGTATCTTGAGATGGAATCTACACCTGGTGAGGATTCTATGAATATTGTTGAAATGACAAAGGATTTAGAATATTACATAAACTTAGTTGCTAAAACTGCAGTAGGGTTTGAGAGGGTTGACTCCACTTTTGAAAGAAGCTCTACTGTGGATTAAATGCTATTAGATAGTATCACATTCTACAAAGAAATCATTCACAAAAGCACCAACCTGTGCAGCAAACATCATTGTTGTCTTATTTTAAGAAATTGCCACAGCCAGCCCAACCTTCAGCAATCACCATCCTGATCAGTCAGCAGCCATCAACATTGAGGCAAGACCTTTCACTAGCAAAAAATTATTACTTGCTGACGGTTCACATGATACTTGGTAGTTTTAAACAATAAAGTATTTTTAAATTAAAGTGTGTACTTTTTAAAGACATATTGCTATTGCATACTTAATAGACTACAGTATAGTGTAAACATAACTTTTATATCCACCAGGACACCAAAAAATGTGTTTGGCTCACTTTATTATGATATTAACTTTATTGACATGGTCAGAAATCAAACTCAAAGTATATGCAAAGTATGCCTGTATATGTTTTAAACTTCATGTGAATCTGCCATGACATGCCAACTGACACATAATTGGATGCTTAATAAGAATTTATTATATGATGTATAAATTATTGAATGAGTACATAAATAGGTAGATAGATAGATAGATAGATAGATGATAGATAGATAAATGCACATGTTAGTCAGAGAAGAAACCAGTCAGGAGACATTATCTCTGTATTGAGTCTTTCCTGTTACTTTGTTGGTTATGACCTAGCTTAAATTACTTACAAAGGTTCCCTCATGTGGAATATTAAAACAATACTTGTATTACTAGGTGGTTATGAATTTTTAATAAGATTATGCCTGTGAAAGTCCCTAGTGGTATGTCTGTACATAATAAATACTAGACACACATTCTGATGAATGATGACTCTGTCATTCATAACCATAAGAAATCCATTCCTTTCCTGGCATGGGTTTTAAAAATTCAAAATTTGTTTGTGGGTTCATTTGCCTTTAAAAGGAGCAAGTTGGCATTTTTTATGTGTATGCAATACCTAACATGACTAATACTCACAAATTTGAAAAAATAATATTATTGTTATAACAATTGAGACAGTGTCTTGCTCTGTTGCCCAGGCTGGTCCTGAACTCTTGGACTCAAGCAATCTTCCTGCCTCAGCTTCCCAAGAAGCTAGGATTACAGGCACATGCCACTGTGCCCAGCTATTATTTTTATTAATATGTTTAGAAAATGCTGTAAGCTGCATCTTACAGGGTCATTTTTATCTTATAAGTTTTAAAAAAATTTGCCATACTATAAAGAAAATGTGGTGTATATATATACCATAGAATACTACGCAGCCAGAAAAAAGAATAAAATTATGTCCTTTACAGCAACACAGATGCAGCTAAAGACCATTATCCTACGTGGGATAATGCAGAAACACAAAACCAAATACCACGTTTTCACTCATAAGTGGTAGCTTAATATTGGGCGGACGTGAACATAAATATTATAATAATTGACACTGGGGACTATAAAAGGAAGATAAAAAGGAAGAGTGCAAGGGTTAAATAACTGCTTATTGGGTACTATGCTCACTACCTGGGCAATGGATTCAATCATACCTCAAACCTCAGCATTACACAATATACTCTTGTAACAAAAATTCACATGTACCCACCAAATGAATCTAAAACAAAATTTAAAATTAGAAAATAAATAACCTAAAATTTGCCTTGGAAAGTTCTCTAATTACATAAGTTTACAATGGAACATAGTATTTCTAAGCAAAGACAGGTTTCTGATTCTTTTTTTCTAGTAACTAAATTTTCTGCTAAATTTCCATTCTTCAATAATCAATAATTTCTAACTACTTATTGATTTATTTATAACAGTTTGACTATTTGAAATATTGAAGATCAAGGTTGTAGGTATTATGCATAGGTAGTATTTGACTGAAAATCTACTGCTTTACAATTAAAATATTTATTGTTTTAATTCTATTTAAGGAGATTTCAAGTTCAAAACATAGATTATTGACATTTTACTATCATACAGAATACTTAAAAAAGAAACAAAGTTGGAATTATCTGCTTTCCTTTATCACCAAACTTCTTGAAAGAAGTATGTTGCCCAATTTCTCTACTCATCATTCACTTATAACAAAATTTCCAATACACCTTCCAATGTGTCACCCTGATGAAAGTGGTTTTTTAAAGACAACAAATGCCCATGTGAGTATCAGGGCCCAAAGGATTTCACATTTTTCTATTTTATTTAATGATGTTTCAAAGCTCTCATTGAAACCCCCTTTTGCATTCACTCCTGTGTTATTACAATATCTCATTCTCTCTCCTAAATTTCTAATTCCTTCCTTTTTCTTCTTCATTGTGAGTTCATATTCTGTCGGCACTCCCTTAGTCTCTTCTTAATATCCTAATGTAGGAAGGATACTTTGAGAAACCTACCCTACCCAAGAGTCTATAATTCTATTTTTTAAGAATTATATTTCTTATATTGTCAGAGGCATGTGAACCAGAGCAACTCCATCTTAAACAGGAGCTGAGGTAAATGAGGCTAAAACCTACTAGGCTGCATTCCCAGATGGTTAAAGTATTCTAAGTCCCAGGATGAGATAAGAGGTCAACACAAGATATAGGTCATGAAGACCTTGCTGATAAAACGAGTTGCAGTAAAGAAGCCGGCTAAAACCCACCAAAACCAAGATGGCTCCGAGAGTGACTTCTGGTCGTCCTCGCTGCTACACTCCCACCAGTGCCTTGGCAGTTTACAAATGCCATGGCAATGTCAGGAAGTTACCTTATGTGGTCTAAAAAGTGGAGATGTAAATAATCCACCCCTTGTTTAGCATAAAATCAAGAAATAATCATAAAAATAGGCAACTGGCAGCCCTAGGGCTGCTCTGTCTGTGGAGTAGCCATTCTTTTATTCCTCTACTTTCTTAATAAATTTATGTTCACTTTACTCTGTGGACTCACCCTGAATTCTTTCTTGCACGACATCCTAGAACTCTCTCTTGGGGTCGGGATCAGGACCACTTTCCTGTAGCAATATCATTTTCTAAACATATCTATTTCCCAAAGTTTATTCCTGAATTTTCTCTCCTCTGCTCTGAGCAAATAGGCAACTTCTGCTTTAAAACTTACCTCCATGGAATCTCCTAAATTGGTATCTCTAGGTTTAATGCTTAACTACATTCTTTCTTAACTGAAACCCTTCAACCTGCTGTGCGTCTGAAGCTCTTCAGGTAACTGAAAGTTAGGTGGACCACATGAGACCTCTCAGTGTTCTGAACATGTTTGCTGAATTTTCTATTTTCGTTTACAGTATTTTTTCCACCTAGTAGAATAAGCCCATGTGAATAAATCTAACCTGGCCTTCAGCACTAGACTAAAGCCACCATTTCCACAAAGATTTTGTTCTTTCACTATTCAGCTAAAATATTTCCAAGCCTTTGTAAGGTGCTTGGAAGATAATTCAAATAAAAATACAGCAGTCCCCTCTTCTTATAAAAGGCATAGTCTAGTTCTTTTCTTACTCTCAATCACATTTGGAAGAAACTCGCTCTCCTTTCTGTTCTCAAATTTAGTACAGGCATCTTTTTTGTGACACTTATCCAACCCTACATTCCTTGCAGTGCATTTTACATACTAGGCATTATGGTAAATGAAAACAAGTGTCTAATTTAAGACAGTCTGTGAAACAGAAAACAAATTGTTTAACGTGTCTGAGTTGTATAAAACAAATTAAAAAAAAATAAAAACAGTTCACATGTTTGGACCTAGATGAGCATGCTATGAGGATAGAGAGTAAAATAGGAGAAAGATGGACCCCCACAGGGCACGAGGCAACTAGCATGTGCAGTTGGAGAAAGGTAGAGGAAAGAGCCAGATAACAGGAGTCTCCATTACTACCAGCATGTTTTCAAAGAAGAAGGCTTGTATTTAGATTCGTCAGGATATAACATCAGTGATAGGATGGTCCTAAGAGTAGCCATAATAATCCCAGGATACAAAGAGACAAATCTATTTAGTTTCCAAATAGCAAGTAACATTGAGGATATGTGCCAGAAGTGAGTCTCCAGGCCCAGGGCTGATATTCAGGAATATATTTTAGTCTTTAGAAAGGAGAGTGTGAGAACCAAATAGAGCACCAAGCCTCAGGACTAGTGTACTTAGCATGCGGCCAAGACAGGAACCCAGGCATTGTGAATTAAGGCCAAAATCCACTTATCAAACTCTCAATCAAAAGTATAGATGTTTTTAGTACAAGATGTATGTCCTGTTTGGGGACAGTGGGTGGTTGGGATCTAACAGCAGCAGAAGTGATTTGATGTTGAGTCCATGAAAGCTGACCTGTAGTTTCTTAAGTCCTTCCTGTCAAGTGTGGGGGTTGGTCTGTAAACCTGAGGCCTCTAGTTGTGGTCGTTTTTTCCAAAGGATGAAATAAAAGGAATACACATGTTACAAGCAATAGAGAAAAATCTATATGTTTATAATCAAAGTAGGCAAACATTTTAGCTAATAATTTTTAGAGGCTAAGCATTATGTAAGTTCAAAGAAAATGTTATTGTCATCTAGTATAACATAAATTTGTTAATATTAATTAAAGTTATATGATTTAACAAAAAAGCTTTATACAAAATGTAAAGTTTCAAGTTGGAGTAGATCCATGTAAAGTAGAATAAAACATATTTGTATTTGAGAAAATAGTCTTACATTTTAATTTATTCTAACCTTTTTTCAATGATGTGTATTTAATAGAAAATAAATAATTTAGCTTTCTATCAGTATCTAGAATCATACCCAGAGAAGTTCACAATAATACTACATATCATGTTTGCACTTATTTTGTGTTAAAGTCTGTGCTAAGACTTCTTTATATTAATACATCCTTTCACTTAATCCCTCTTATATTAGTATATGGTAGAAATTATTTTCCATTTTTAAAAGATGAGAACTCCGAAGCTCAAATGGATTAAATAATTTGTTCAGAGTCTCAACATTAGTACTTGATACAGTTGGGAATTCACTATACATCTTGTGGATTTCCAAAGTCCGCGGTATTTTAAGAAACGCACTGTTAAAAATAAGTCAATGAAAACACTCACAGTATCTTTGCAGGTTGCTGTCATACAATTCATCAGAGGGAGTCAAAGATTCTGAAAATCTAGCAGTGAGCAGTCTTAAAGACAACGCACACTTATTTATCGAGGAAACAGTGAGGTAAAATTATGGTATATCTTCAGAGTTGGACTATTTCAGCACATTTGCCCAGATGCCTGAGGTGTTTTTTACTCTTTGCAGGGACTAACACATACTGATGAGGGGATGTATAGGAAGGTAAGGCTATTTTTTTAGTCTCTACCAGAGGCTCCAGTAACATTACTTCTATCTCCATAACTTCTCTTCAGTGGCATGGCCTACTGGGGATGTAAATTACGTATTTTAATAAAATAATTTGAACTTGCTACCTACTGACGCCAGCGCAGGCCCATCTGGAGCAGCCACTGAGAAGACGCCCCTGCAGTGGGAGAGGCGTGGCCGGGGCTGTGCACTCCAGGGAACCAAGCGGGTGGGAGACAGGAACAAGTGGGGGCCCCGCCCCCTTCCGAGTTGGTAGGGCAGGAACCCTGCACTTCTGGTCGCAGCTGCAGTCACCCAGCCATGGCTGCAGACCCAGGCATCCTGCACTCTCAGGGGCTCCGGAAGACCCTTGCCCCTGCAGTCTCAGAAGTGCCTGCTCCTGCTGCCTGACCTTCCCCTGCTCCCAGCTTCCACTTCTATTTTGGAGCAAAGTTGAGGCTGAGTCCAAGCACTGTTGCCACTGGACCAGGTGTGCACACGCTCAGGGCAGCGCTGACATGCCAGCACCCTGCCGCCTCAGCCCCCTCTGAACTTTGGGTGCCGATGAGCATGTGAGGGAGACTGAGGGAGGGCTGAGGGTGGCTCAGCATGGGCCTGCAGACGCCCCTCAGCATGAACAGCCTGGGTGGTGTGGGCACTGTGGATGGCAGATTGATGGCAGCAAGAGGCAGACAGGCCCTTGGGCAGAAAAAGGTAGGTCCCCCATGAAATCCCGCCTTCAAGTTGGGGATGACCTGAAGCACAGGGGCTGGCTGTCAGTTATGGGTGGAGTTTGTGGCCCAGGGAGAGAACTTATGGTACTTTTTCTGGGCTGCCATGGCTGCGCATGGATCAATCAGCACACACTTCCTCCCTTCTGAAGCACATGAAATCCATGGGCTCCCATGGAATACTATGCAGCCATAAAAGAGAATAAGATCATCTCCTTTGCAGGGACATGGATGAAGTTGGAAGCCATCATCCTCAGCAAACTAACACTGGAACAGAAAACCAAACGCCGCATGTTCTCACTCATAAGTGGGAGTTGAACAATGAGAACACATGGACACAGGGAGGGGAACAACACACACTGGGGCTTGTCAGGGAGTGGGAGACAAGCAGAGGGAGTGCATTAGGACAAACACCTAACGCATGCGGGGCTTAAAACCTAGATGACAGGTTGATAGGTGCAGCAAGCCACCATGGCACATGTATACCTATGTAACAAATCTGCACATGTATCACAGAACTTAAAGTAAAACAAAACAAAAACCCTGGACTCAGCCAGACTTGGGAGGACAGCACGACCTGCCTGCAGATAGGAGCTACCTACTCCAGATCTCCTCTCTGCTGAGGGCTGGCTGCACACTCGATGGGATGACCTGCCTGCGGATAGCTACCCACTCCGAATTTCCTGAGAGCTATACTGTTGTTCAATAAGGCACCTCTTCGCCTTGCTCACTCTCTAGTTGTCTGTGTACCTCGTTCTTCCTGGGCAAGAATTTGGGACCTGCTGAATGGAGGAACTGAACCAGCTGTAACACACACAGGGCTGAAACACGCCTTCCAGCTTGCCATATTGCAAGCGATGAAAAGGAGAGAAGAGCTGCAGCCCTTCAGAGAGCCCAGACTTAAGGGCTCCCCGAGCCAGGGCGGTGACACCCTCTTTGAAGCACTGCGGTTCCCGCTGTCTCCAAGCTTCTGGGTGCCACCGTGTTCCCCGGAGCCCACAGTGGAAGCTGCTTGCGGTATGCCTGGTCCAGCCACAGCCTCACACCGAGCTGGTGCCTGCGCTGATGCCTGGAGCTGCCCGCCCCACTGCAGCATCTGGAGTACCTGGCTATGTGTAGTGGCCGAACCCCACACTTATTCACTCATGCACCCCTGCCACTCCACGCCCTTGGCAGGCCTGGGATCCAGGTTGATAGAACGAGCGGAGCACAGCCTGACAGGCAGAGTAGGCAGAACAAGACCAGCAGGCCAGAGCAAAACTTGGGCAAAGGCGCCATCAGCTGCAGAGGCTTCTGGCTGGAAGAGGGACACCCCAGGGATCCCATGACACTACCATTGTATGATACATTTATACCCTTTGAACAATGCATTGAAAATAAGAAAGGAGAAAATATTATGTAAGTGAGGAACAGTGAAGACCTTGCAAAAAATAGTGATGATCTAATTTGGTAAATAAACCTATAATTAAATTAATAACAATTAGTATGATATGCAAAGCAATTTTATACAACTGTATGCAAAATTTTGGAGGTAATAGTATATCTTTAGATAGTAGAAAGATACAGAAAATGTAAACATAAATTTGCTTAGTTTAAACTTGTGAACAGGAAAAACAGAAAAGAGATATTTTTTCTAATAAATATGTTAGGCTCTACTTATTCAAAGAAAAAGGTTCATCCTAATCACAATGTTGTCAATTGCATGAAGAAAAGCATCTTACAAATATAAATAATACTCATTCCAAAATATTATGCAATTTTATGAAATATAAGTCCTGTTATCATTTGCACCTCTAATTCCAGGAAAATACAGGCAATACAGGGACATTGGTCAACAGACATTTGTAATTTCTTCAGTGTTTTTCAACTTCTGAGCCAGAGATATTCCTTAGAACTGAAGATTTCACAAGCATACATTTTTAAAATTATAAATTCAGATAAATGTTCTTTTCCTTGAAACAAAGAAAAGTTAAACAATGAACAAAAATACCCTCATGGTTGAACATTTAATTAGATTGAGCAGAAGACTTTCTAATGGTAACACTCATAATCATTTCTGACTCTCCTTAGAAGATTTGTTGAAGGTTTATTAACTGCCTATACTATTATTTATTTTTATTTCTGTCCCAGCTTTATCCTCATGTGGTCCAAACCACACAAAAGTTTAACTGCATGAGTGAGAACATAACTAAGTTTGTATTGTTAGCACCTAGTGATTTGTTTCGATTTGATTATCACATGAGCCCAAGGAAAGTGAAAGAATTAAATTATGAATATAGATGTATAGGAAAAAAATTATTATGAGTTATGCATTGCACAGGCTTTAGAGTCAGAAATAACAGGTTCAGAGGCCAAGAGCCACATTTACTAACAGTTTGGACTCTGATAAGCTCCTTATTTTCTCTAAGCCTCAGTTTCTTTATATGAGAAATGGCATAAATCACACCTCAGGGTTGTACTGAGGATTAAAAGACATAACATACGTAAATCACCCTGCAAAATGTCTGGCTTATAGTAGGCATTCAAAATTTTTAGATCTCTTACTGTATGATGAATTAAAAGGTTTGGGGATTATATGCTGATAAAACAAGGTCTCATTTTGGTTTTAAAAATCAATGGAGGCCCCGTGTGGTGGCTCACACCTGTAATCCCAGCAATTTGGGAAGCCGAGGCAGGGAGATTGCTTAAGCCCAGGAGTTGGAGACCAGCCTGGGCAACATAGTGAGACTATGTCTCTACAAAAATTTTAAAAATTTAGCCCAGTGTCGTGGCACAAACCTGTAGTTCCCACTACTTGGGAGGCTGAGGTGGGAGGATCACATGAGCCTGGCAAGTCGAGGCTGCAGTTAGCCATGATTGAGCCACTGCATTCCATCCTGGGTGACACAGTGAGACCATGTCTCAAAAAAAAAAAAAAAAAAAAAGGAAATTGATCATTTATCATTATGAATATCTGAGAGGAAAACTAACCAACTGCATGAAGGTTGCCAGACAGCAATATCTACCCAACTCCCGTTTCCCCGTATGCCCATGCATTTTGCTTTCACTCTTGTAGATAGATTAAATCTCAGAGTAATCATTTAAAGCCAGACTCTCCTCTTGAGCATAAGATCACACACCCTCTTACCTACCCAGAAGTATACCCAAGCCTTCTTTCTACTTTCTTAGATTGTGAATTTTCTCCTTATATGCTGGATCACCCCTATTGGGCACACATCGTAAAACGTTAAAACATTGACATACCAACTTAAAACAAAATTTAAAAGCCTTCCCTTGACCATGGTGGTGTACCTAAGGTGGAACTGTGGAAGTGGTCCGTTCAGAGCTCATACAGCATTAGGAGGTGATTGTGCATAGGCAATTTTTTAAAACGTAATAAAAACAAGTAAAACTCATTATTTATTGTAATTGTCATGTCCTGGTGATTTTAATCAAGGTCAGTGAGAAAATGTTCTTCCCCAACAACAACAACAACAACAACAAACATTTTTGTGACATAAGTTTTAAACAATTGTTCTGGTTATTGTGGAATTTTAATACTGTAATGTAGGATTGTATAATATAATATTATGTATATGTTATCTAATATATATGTGTATGTGTGGTAGAAATGAAAATATCTATAACTTTTCCTTAACAAACATTGTATTTACATGGAAGTGAATTTCTAAATTCTAGTTATACATTCTTTACCAGACACATGAGAACTCAGGTACACACATTGATTCTGAGGATTAATAAATAAAAGTTTGGCATTGTTTGAGCTTGCTTCAGGTGAAATTCTCTTTTCATACCCCAGTGCTCTGATATATCCCTGAGTTTAAACAGGAGATTCAAAATGAACAATGAGAGGAAAGTGATTGTAAACATGAAAAACAGAACTTGAGTTACATAAATTCTGTCGTTCTATGTTATGTACAAATCATTTTTAAGCCTTGCATAAGCCTTTCTTTATCTGCTTTTTTCTTGAAAAACTGATTACAATGATTAAAGAACATTAATTCATTATTTCCCCCAACCTTTTTGTACTATAATGTTTACTTATTTATGTATTTAGTTATGGTGTTAGATACAAATTTTTCTTAGAGACTTTTTTTTGTAATTATAGCCTCAACATTACTATTTGTTTCACTTCATTATTACTGAAAATAAATTATTTTGTAGAAGAAGGGAGTGTTTCAAAATAATACCCGCTGAGTGTCAAATATTCTTCAGTACTCCACCGCTTGGTAACACATTTCTTTCCAGTGACAGCACCGTTTCTCTGTTCCTCATTGCTGTAAACCATTTACTTTCTCTTTCTTCTTTTCTTATACTGTATAAGTATTTAAAACTATATATTTCCTCATATGCACTGGGTTAGCTGCATCTCATACATTTTGATAGGTTGTGTTCTCTCATTCAGTTTCAATATTTCCTAAATTATATTGTTATTTCATCTTGACCTGTGAATTATTTAATAGAATTTTGTTAAGTTACCAAATATGTTCAGCTTTTCTGATTATCTTACTGTCATTGACATGTTTCATAACAGCTTTAATGAGGTACATTCACATACCATAAAGTTTACTCTTGTATGCTGGAAGTGTGGAATTCAGTGTTGTTTTTGTTTGATTTTAGTATACTCAGAGCTGTATATCCATGAAAGCTATCAAAATCCTGCTGTGGTCAAATAACATATTAAGTAAGATTAAAGTATTTTAAATAATATTTAGACATTTGTTATGCTCTGGCATAGGACTATACTGAATATCTTATGTACATAAACAATGTGTATTCTGCAGTTATTAATAGTCCTATACATTATAATTAAAATAGGGTGTTTGATAATGTGTTTATATCTTCTAAAATTTGAAATGGTATACAGTTCTATCAAATGGTATTTCCTAGGTTATCCTCCAGGGTTTTTATAGTTTTAGGTTTTATATTTAAGTCTTTAATTTCATCTTGTGTTGATTTTCTTATATGGTATAAGGGATCCAGTTTCAATATTCTGCATATGGATAGTCAGTTATTCTAGCATCATTTATTGAATAGGAAGTCCTTTCCTGATTGCCTATTTTTATCAACTTTGGCAAAGATCAGATGATTGTAGATGTGTGGCATTACTTCTCGGCTCTCAATTCTGTTCTTTTGGTCTATGTTTCTGTTTTTGTGCCAGTACCATGCTGTTTTGGTTATTGGAGCACTGTAGTATACTTTGAAGTCAGGTGACATAATGCCTCCAGCTTTGTTCCTTTTGCTAAGGATCACTTTGGCTATTTGGGCTCTCTTTTGTTTCTGTATAAATTTTAAGATAGTTTTTTTCCTAATTCTGTGAAAAATGATGATGACAGCTTGGTAGGAATAACATTGACTCTGTACATTGCTTTGGGCAGTATGGGCATTTTCATGATATTGATTCTTCCAATCCATGAGCATGGAATGTTTTTCCATTTATTTGTGTCATCTTCGATTTTCTTTCAACAGTGTTTTGTAGTTCTCCTTGTAGGGATCTTTCACATCCTTGGCTAGATGCAGCCCTAGGTATTTCATTTTGTGTGTGTTTTGCTATTGTAAATGTGATTGCGTTTTGATTTGACTGTCAGTTAGAACTTTATTGGTGTATAGAAATGCTACTAATTTTGTATCTTGAAACTTTCCTGAAGGCATTTATCAGTTCCAGGAGCCTTTTGGTGGAGTATTTAGGGTTTTCTAGGTATAGAATCATATTGTTCATGAAGAGAGATTGTTTGACTTCTTCTTTTCCTATTTGGATGCCTTTTATTTTTTTTCCTGCCTGATTGCTCTGGCCAGGACTTCCAGTACTATGTTGTATAGGAGTGGTGAGAGTGGGCATCCTTGTCTTGTTCCAGTCCTCAAGGTGAATGGTTCCAGCTTTTGCCTATTCAGCATGATGTTGGTTGTGAGTTTGTTATAGATAGCTCTTACTGTTTTGAGGTGTGTTCCTTTGATGTCTAGTTTGTTGAGGATTTTAATCATGAAAGGATGTTGGATTTTGTCAAGAGCTTTTGCTGCATCTATTAAGATAATCGTATGGTTTTTGTTTTAAATTCTGTTTTTGGGTTGAAGCACATTTATTGATTTGTGTATGTTGAACCAGCCTTGCATCCCAGGAATAAAGCCTACTTGATGGTGGTGAATTAATTTAATTTATAAAGAAATTCTTTATAATTAACTCACTAAGGAAAGAGGTTTAATTGATTCGTGGTTCCACAGGCTGTACAGGCTTCTACTTCTGGTGAGGCCTTAGGAAACTCACAATCATGACAGAAGGTGAAAAAGAATCAGGCACATTTTACATGGCTAAAGCAAGAGGAATAGAGTGAGAGGGGAGAGGTGCTACACACTTTTAAACAACCAGATCTTGCAATAACTCACTATCACAAGAACAGCACCAAGGGGAAATTCACTCCCATGATCTAATCACTTCCCACCAGGCCCCACCTCCAACATTAGGGATTAAAATTTGACATGAGATTTGGGTGGGAACACAGATCCAACCCATATTGCCTGATAAAATCTTAAAGACCACCATCATTTTAATGGCTAGGTACGGGAGAGTAAGCTTTAAAGGAAACAAAGTGTCAGAGAAAACAATTATAAAATGGACATGTGGTGTTATGGAAGGCAATGAAAGGAAATATCTGGAGAAGCAGTTGGTCAACAACTTCATATAAAAGGTTGAGTCGACACGGACTGAAAAATGATGCTTAGGTGTAGTGAATGAAGGTTACAAGGAGTTATTGTAATGGATCAATAGGAGAGGAGCCATGCTGGGAGTGAATATTCAGCAATAGTTGAGAAAGAGACAGTGCTCATTGGCCACTAATTTGACAGTGAAAAAAGAAGTCCAGGAGAGCAGTAAAGGACAGGTAGCATTAAGATTAGTAACTCTAATGAGAATTAAATATATTTTAAGTTAAAACAAAATAAAATAAAACAGTTGAGAAGACAGACTGTGTCTGGGAAGAGAGACAAAAATCAATTTATTATACTAGATTCCTAAGAAATTTCAAGGGTATAGAATTTAAATCTCATGTAGAAGTATTAACTTTAGTGGAAGAAGGGGCTATTCTTATGAATCACTCAAGAGAAGAGGGTGGATGAATGCCAGAATAAAATAAATTGAGAGTTTGTGAAAGCACATGAAGCATATTTGTTGGCCAAAAAATGCATCCCACAGACACCAAGTATGGGTGGATAACTGATTAAGCATCCAGTCATTGTATTATGAAATCCATCACTGTGTTTATGGCAAAGTCATGCTCCCCATGGGCTTGACTTGAGTCAGTCTCTCCAAAGATTGAGCATAGCAGGTCTGTCACCCCAAAGACAGAGCTGTTCCTGAGAGACACAGTACTCCTCTGATGGCTGCTTTGGCTCAAGGATGCCCCAGTGGCCTGGCAGTCTAGCTTGCTTCCCAATAACCTTCCCTCCTTCTCTTCTTTGCTAGAAGTCTTCCAGAATAAACTGCAGTTTGATGATTCTCCTGGCCTTCCCAATACCTCCTCCATTTTCTCTCACACAGATGTTTCCTCTAATAGAAGTCTTTCCTACTTAAGTCTATTCTTGTCTCTCCTCACATTAAAAAAAAAAAAAAATGGTACTAGGTCTGCTCCAAGAAATAGAACTCAGTAATACAGGTATTTGGCAAAGGCTCATGTTTTATCTAGCAGCTAAGAAGACATCATCTTCATTCGCAGGGAGGACAAAGATCTACTGTCCCAGGAGGTGCAACACGGTGGCCCAACTGCTTGAAACTTTAGTGATGGTGACTAGAGAAAATGTCCCAGGGATGGCTGGGTGCGATGGCTCACGCCTGTAATTCCAGCACGTTGGGAGGCCAAGCTGGGAGGATCGCATGAGGTCAGGATTTCGAGACCAGCCTGGCCAACATGGCAAAACCCCATCCATCTCTACTAAAAATACAAAAATTAGCTGGCCATGGTGGCACTTGCCTGTAATCCCAGCTACTTGGGAGGCTGAGGAAGGAGAATTTCTTGAACCCTGGAGGCGGAGGTTGCAATGAGCCAAGATCACGCCACTGCACTCCAGCCTGGGCAACAGAGCGAGACTCCGTCTCAAAAAAAAAAAAAAAAAAAAGAAAGAAAAGAAAAGAAAAGAAAAGAAAAGAAAAAAGAAAATGTCCCAGGGATATAGCTGTTGTGGCAGAGGTGATAAAAAAATATGGGGAAAAAACCTCACAATACCTACAAAGACAGCTGGTTTCTGCTACGTTGTACTGATGTTCTACAGAATGATAAGAGACTAAAGACTGATAGCAGGCTGTTAATGGCCAAGTGTGAGAACCAGTGGTAGCTGAAAAGCAGGCTCTTATCACTTGTAATGAAAGAGCAGACAGAGACAAGTAGCAGGCACTGAAGTCCTAATAATACCACCTGAAGATTTCATAAGCTCAGCCAAGGCAGGTGTGTTAAGCAAAGATAAGGCCTTGTAGGAAAAACTTAGGTTCCTGAAAACAGCAACATCTGAGTCAATATCCTGGAAGATGTCTCTATAAAACCCCTGTTATGAGTTGAATTATTTGCCCTAAAATATATGTTCAAGCTCTAATCAGGAGCACTGCAGAATATGACCTTATGTAGAAATAGGGTTACTTTTGATGTAATTAGTTAAGAGGAATCATACTGCAGTAGGGTGGGCTCTTAAGCTAATATGCCTGGTGTTCTTAGAAGAGAAGAGACATGGGCACATGAGGGGAGAGTGCTATGTTATGATGAAGACAGACTGAAATGCAGCTACAAGCCAAGGAACACCAAAGATTGCTGGCAAACCACTGGAAGCTAGGAAGAGGCTGGAAAGGATGATTTTCTATAGGCTTCAGGGTAAGCATGCTTCTGTTGGCACCTTCATTTAGGACTTCTAGCCTCCAGAATTGTGAGACAATATATTTCTGTTGTTTCAAGCCACCCAGTTTGTGGTACTTTACTACAACAGCCCTAGCTCTATATCTCTCTAAACTCTCTGTTTTAGATGTGGTCCATGGCTCCCTGGTAAGAGCTCACACTTTTGTATTAGAAGATGCTGCAGAAGATGGTCCCCTACAAATTAGCAGATGCCTCCTCAAGAGCAACCTCTACCTCCTCATGGCTGTCATCCCTATATAAAGGGGCGTATGTCAGCAAAAATTGGTTGGGGACCTGCTGACATTATTAATAGAGCAACAAGATTATTTACCAAAGCAGTAGTAAGGGCGAACTAGCACATACTAGCAGGAGCAAGGTGGTACTCCTGGGATTAGATTTTAAGAGTGCTTGTTGAAAGTGTCAAAATGTAAGACTGAGTAAAGAGAAATATATTTACTTGGGGACATTTTCTTAAGACAAGATATTTAACACCCCAGGAAGGACCCTAGATAATGGGGCAAATTCTTTGCTGGAGTTGCTTTTAGGAGTCCAGGGAAAAACATGGCTTACTTGCAGCACATAGAAATACCTGAGATGCTCTGGCAGATAAAAGATTAGTAGGGTAAGGGAAGAGGGTATGCTGGTGTATCATGTAAGAACAGAAGACCCAGTAAAGGATCATGTTTCAAAGAAAGGCACAATAGACTCACCATTCACCAAACCCATCAGGAGAATGCTGAGAGGGCACCAACACCAAACAGAGGGTCATTGCTGGCTCTTCTCTACAGGCTATGTATAATGAAGGAGAGGCAGTCACATGCTTGGACTTGTTAATACCCAATGAGATAAACGTACCCTGAACTAATGGAGTTAGGGTCTATGGCTGTAATGATCAGCAATGTCAACAAGACAGCCAAAGAGATATTAGACACAGGAGATTGTGTAAATGATTAAGGCATGGTGTCTCTAGGAGAAAAAGAGATGGACATCCATTGAGGATTTTATTTAATGTCTATAATTTTTTAAAGAAAAAGAATGGAGAACTGGAGGCTGAGTGCAGTCTCCTTTATAAAAAATGTTTTATCTATCGCTCAGTCTCCTGGCCTGAGTCAATATTCAAATTTAGAACTCATTGATTAAAGAATTTTCCAGGCTCATAGGTGAAAGGACCCTGCAACACTCTGGGTACCATAACAATACCCTGCATTATCCTCAAAGGGAGCCATGGCTTTACTTATGTTACTGTGCACTGGGGAAAGGGGAATTAAGGAAATAACCAGATACTCTGAGGACTATTGTACACAAAGTCTGAGTTGATGTTGCTATTTGGAGACACCAAGGATCATTACAGCCCCTCTGTTCAATTGAAAGCTTATCAAGGCTCGGTAATGAATGGAATCCTAGTTAAATTCTGTCACACAATTGGCTCCTGAGTTTACAAACCCAGTTAATGGCAATTTTTCCAGTCACCAAAGGTATGATTGAATTGAAACACAGTCGTTCTTTGATATCTCTGGGGGATTGGTTCCAGGAGGCCCTATGTATAGCAAAATTTATGGATGTTCAAGTCCCTTGTATAAAATAGCAAAGTATTTGCATATAATCCAGGTACCTCCTCCCATATACTTTGAATCATTTTTAGATTACTGATAAATAATACCTAATACAACATAAATGCTTTATAAATAGTTGTTAGATCAATTGTTTTGAAAATGATGACGAGAAAAAAATCTGTATATGTTCAATACAGATGCTTTTTGTTAAAAATATTTTGGTCCATATTTGGTTGGATCCATGGGTATGGAAATCACAGATATTATGGGCCAACTGCACTAGGTAATTTTGAGTAATCTCTACAATTTTCTGTAGAATAAGAATATCATTGTGGGGAAAGTCAACTAGAAACTTCTGAAAATAGCCATCACTCCTGAAAGATAAATAAACAAATAAATAAAATATTATATCCAAGGGGTATGTATGCCACCATTAAAAAACTAAAGAATGCAGGATTGGTGGTCCCTACAATATCTCCATTTATATTGCTCTATTTATTTATTCATTTATTTTTGAGACATGTCCTCCCTCTGTTGCCCAGTCTGGACTGCAGTGGTGCAGTCACTGCAGGCTTGGCCTCCCAGGCTCAAACGATCCTCTTACCTCCACCTCCAGAGTATCTTAGGATGACAGGCATGCACCACCACACCCAGCTAATTTTTGTATTTTTAGCAGAGATGAGATTTCACCAAGTTTCCCAAGCTGGTCTTGAACTCCTGGGCTCAAGTGATTTGCCTGCCTTACCTCCCAAAATGATGGGATAACAGACCCAGACTGTTCTATTTAACTTAAAGAAATTGGATGAATCCCAAAGAATGAATGTAGACCACCAGGGACTCAACCAACAATTAGCCTAATTTCAGCATGACGTGTTATTATTGTCAGAACAAATTAGTTACTGTGTAGTCATTGATTTGGCAAACACATTCATTATTTACCATTTCAATTAGAAAAGAAACAGTTCACATTGACATGGATTGGACAATAATATTCGTTCATATTTTTGCCTTAAATCTATACTAATCTTCTATCATGTCATGAAACAGTCCCACAAGATCTGGACAAACTGAACATTCCATAGAATATTACAATGACCCATTACCTCAGTGGCATCATACCAATTAGACAGGAAAAGCAAGATGTAGCTTTGGTAAAATACATGTATGTGGTGTGGGAGATAAATTCTACTCTAATAAAACCTTGCAGATTTAATCCCGTCTCAGTCTCTGCTTCTTGGAAGACACAAACTAACACAATGTAAAGGTTACTGTAAAATTATAAGATAATATTATCAAGAATGTATTAAAATTTGTCTTTGGTCCCTGCTAAAATACTCTTTTCATGTTACACAGTAAGAAAAGGATATGAGAATCAAATTGGTTATCTATGTTATTGCTCATTCATCTTAACCACTTTACCTAATGTGATTGTAACTGACCACCTTCTAGGGCACTGTGACTTCACTCAATGGCCACACAAAATAATTTCAGTCTATTGCAAGCAGTCACAAAAATACACATGTATTTATTTATTTAGTGAAACAATTAAATTGAAAAGTTATACATGATATCGAAAAGTATGGGCAAGTTAGAGAGAATTATTCAATATTTCTTTACAACTCTATGGAAGATCACTTTGTTCTCTTTTTAGCTGAGCAGAGTGTTTCAAACTTCACAAAGAAAGAGAACAACTTATCTTGTTAGGCCATCATTGAGAATTATGTTTGTCAGTGATGTGAGTGAACAAGTATGAATCTTCTGAAATTGTTTTACAAGTTCTGCATACAGAAAATATCTCTTGGGAGTACACTGATGATAAACTATACACTTAAGCTCTTTCAGCTCTAGAAGAGTTCATTTATTCTTAGGTTTGTTAATTGATGCATTTCTGCAAGAGTGTCAGGCTGTTCCAACTATTAAAAAAAAACAAAACTCTTACCCATAAGAGTCTTAAGAATGAGCTCAATATCTTTTCCACAAGATGACTATTTTATTCTTATCCATATTTATTATCTGGCCCTTGTACATTTTGTCACTCTAAAACATTTTGCTAGCATGATCTCATTTATCATTTATTGCCTCTCTTATCTTTTTAGCTACTGGCAGGACACTCACTGAATTGTGTACCTTTTCAAAGTAACACATGTTCCATGAGGCAAAGTGCCAAATATCACTCCCCAGGTTACCATCTCTTGCTCAAAATATTGATATCCTTCTCTGAGCTTGATCCAAGAGTTCCATGATATTGGTGGCTGTCTACTGATCTCACCAGCTAGAGGGAGACCACTGAGGGTTCCAGCCATGGCTAACTGTCATGGCTTTAAAAACTGGCAAAATCTCTGTCAGGAAAGAGAGATTAAAGTGTAATCTTGCTGTTTTATACTTCACTGCTATTACCATCACCATTTATTAAAAGTGCTTTTCCTTTGGAGGTGAATACTGCTGTTTATTCTATAACATTACCAGCGTGTTCCTTAAAAATCTTGCGGTGTGGAAAACTGCACACAAAATGATATGATTTGTAGGAAAAATATGACTTGACAGTACCTATGCAACTTTGTAACCAGAAGACTAGCAGCAACTTTTAAAAAACAGAGACAGTACCACAGTTAGAAATACATATTAAAAATACGTATTAAATCACCTATGATCTTCCCTTTAAAGCATCAACCTTTAAGTGATAGTTTTATGAAAGGTATAGAAAGAGAGGATTACAGTTACTGAATTAGGTAAAAAGGAATAACATGTACAAATACAGTGGAGAACCCCTGATAAGCACTTCTAGGATAGACTATGTAGCAAAAGAAGATTGCCAGATAAATGGCATCTTATGTAGCAGAGATTCTTGTATTATTTGTGGCACTAAAACTGTGGTAGATTACTATGGGTTCAGCTGTCCCTCAGTGGGGCAAAATATGAATGTGTTAGGGAAAATCATAAAAGGACCAACACACTTCATTCCTTAAGTGTTGAAATTGAGATTCCTCTGATGAACCAGAGAAAGGTAAGTGGCCCTACCTTCCTATGCCTGTCTCCATGAAGAGTTCTGTTTTCAGGAGGTACCATTATTGGAGGTAAGCAGACCATTACTGGAGATACGTGCCACTATCAATTCTCAAAAAGAAAATAGGAGAAAAATTTATAAAAATTGAATGTTTATTTTTCTTTTTGACTTATATGTATTCATTTATTTAAGTTCCATTTTTATATTATTTCACATTCAGCTCATTAATGGTCTAGTACATTGTATTTTTGATTTAAAGATGGCTGAATATGAGACATTTCTAAATTTTAGCCAAAGTCCAAATGGCTAGAATTATTAACAATGGTTTTTTAACTAAATTGAATATGTATAAATTTCAGAATTATGGATAATTTCAGTGCTAATGTTTTCTTTCCTCTTTCTGAAATATTTACAAAGCTCTCTTACAATGGAAAACAAAAGTTTGGAAGGTCAGATGTCAATAACAGATAATCCCAATTAAGAGAATTTTGAGAGGCAGTAATGTTGTATTGTGGTGATTATATTTTATTTTAAAAGTCACAACTACTCTATTCAGTATTTACTATTAGCTACATTTTACAAATGAGAAAACTGAGGCAAACAAATACTATGTAAAGCTCCTGTGTTACAGCTGGTCTAGTAAGCAGTAGATCTGTGATTGGAATGCTAGCAGTTACAGCCACATAGTATGCCTTGAGGCAATATAACAAATTAAAACATGGAACTAATTACTGATGCTGAGTGTGAATAAAATATAGGAATACAGGAATAAGCCAATGGACTGAAATAGGTCCAAAGGGAGAAGGTGACTACAGAAGTGCTCCAGAGGAAGTAGAAGGCGCGTTGCCCTAGGAAAAGAATAAATTTAGGGAGAGAAAAGAAGAGTATTGAGACCGCAAAAGAAAGGAAATATGTTCTCTCTCCTGTAACACAATCAGCAAGAAATTTGGCACCATATGACCCTGAGATCCAGAATTAGCCTGATTCATTTACAATCAGTATGTCTAGGATTTGCATAGACTGAAATCTGAGATCATCAATATATTTAACAATCTCAACAATCATATCAGAAGAACTATAGCTTGCCCATAAATTCAAGAAATTTTAACTGGAAATGAACTGCATATTGGACTATCACTAGTTATAGATTACACATAATCTGGAAAAAAAGGTTAGTGATGTGGAAACTATGGTGCCTAAAACAGGCTCGTGAGATACATATGTCAATTACTAAATTAATGCTATTTTATATTATTTAAGATATTATTTTATCCGATACGTCTCAAATTTCAAATACTCCTAGAAGTGTTAAAAAAGGGAAATATTTCAGTTATTTAGAGAAATTAATATAAAGATGATTTTTGTAACTATTTTACTTCATATGAGTGTCAATATTTGTATCTTCCCTGGATCAACAATTAGCTGAATCTCACTAAAAAATTCTTGATGGCAAGACATTAAGATAAGCTATAAGAGACGTGATGTGGTATTTGCATTGTTCACATAGAGAATTTCTTAGAATATACATATCACTTGTTATAAGAGTGTTATAATTTAATAACTTTCATTTTTATAAAAAATTAACTTGTTTTTCAATTTATTGATTTTAAAATGGATCTTAATTTCAGAAACATTAAAAGAAAAAGTAAGTTTTCAAAAGAGGAAATATATTAATTGAAAAACTGTTATTATTGCAATCAAGCCCATTTCAGTAATCTTATTAAAATAAAAATTTATATAAACCATCACATCATATATTTCCAAATATATAAATATGAAACAAAGCAACACAAACATTTGCAATGTTTTTTCTATAAATTAGTAGATTAAAATGCTGTAAATCATTGAGGACATATGATTTTCAAATTATTTGTTCTGGTTATAAAATTGATATATATAATTTTATAAAATTTGGAAAATAAAAACAAAATATGAAGTCCAAAACAAAATTTAACCATCATCATCTCACTTAAAATTAGGTGGTCTTCCCATCACTCCTTTTTTATGTCAATAAAGGTTTTTGCACATTATATACAATTTCATAATAATAATGAATGTAATATTGTATCTTAGTTTAACTTTTTAATTATCCCAATAAAATAGTTTTGTATAAAAATGAGAAAATATATAAAGCCACAAATAATTACAAAATTAAAATTAATCAGTACATATTTAAATCTCCATTAATTCCATCTTTAAGGTTTGACATTTTGTTGAGCAATCTTCTAAACACATATTGTAACATAGATGATGATGATAGATATATAGATATATAGCTAGACAGATAGATAAATGGATGGCACATTTGTATTTATCTATTGTCTGTCAGCCTCACACTCTCCCTTCTCCTGTATCTTCTGTATCAGAGGAAGCCGGAAGCCTTAAAATTGCATTTTTCAGATTCCCTTGCCATCTGAATTCTAGTTGGTATTGTCCAATAAAAACTTTGGCAATAGATAAGATGACAGAGAAAAGTCATTCTACTTCTTGCTCTAGTAGTGATGGTGGCAGCAGCAGACCAATGACTTGAACCTGACAGTGGTGGTGGCAGCAGCAGAAACCAGTAACTGAAGGTGACAGAGACCAGTGACTGAAAATAACTCCAGCACAGCTGGTTTTCCCAGCAGGGGTAGTGGGTGAGATGCCTGGCCAGTTGCAGCTGTTGCCCTGCCAGGAACTTGAACATGAGTATAGGTTCCTTCTAATACAGAATAGCAAGAGTAGCAACTTTCTAATATTTGAGCAACAGCTTTTTGATCTTGTTGCTCCTTCATCCTAAGAATGGTGCAATTGTTCAATTCCCACCTATGAATGAGAACATGCAGTGTTTGGTTTTTTGTCCTTGCTATAGTTTACTGAGAATGATGATTTCCCATTTCATTGACGAGTTAATGGGTGCAGCACACCAGCATGGCACATGTATACATATGTAACTAACCTGCACATTGTGTACATGTACCCTAAAACTTAAAGTATAATAATAATAATAAAATAAAATAAAAATTAAAAAAAACAATGGTGCAATTATTTCATTGTATCATTTTCCCTACTGGAAATATCAAGGGCGGATTCTATTTTCATGCCTAGACATTAACTGATGCAAATAATAGAGATGAGAGAGAGAAAGAGAATGGGGGACAGAAAAGACAGAAAGGAAGAAAAAAAGAAAAAAAGGAAGAGAGAAAGAACAAAAGAAAGAGAAAGAAAGAAAGAGAGAGAGAGAGGGAGGGAGGGAGGGAGGGAAAGAAAGAAAGAAAGAAAGAGAAAGAGAGAGAGAGAGAAAAAGAAAGAAAGAAAGAAAGAAAGAAAGAAAGAAAGAAAGAAAAAGAAAGAAAGAAAGAAAGAAAGAAAAAGAGAAAGAAAGAAAGAGAAAGAAAAGAGAAAGAAAGGAAGGAAGGGAGAGAGAGATGGAGGGAGGGAGGGGAGGGAAGGGGAGGAGAAAGAAAAAGAAAGAAAGAGAGAAGAGAAAGAGAGGAAGAGAGGGAAGAGGAAGCAAACATTGTTAATGGTTACTTGCGGCAGCCTTAATGTGGTTTTTTTTTTGTTTTTTTTTTTTTTTGGTTAGTTTTTGTTTTTTGACAGTCTTACTCTGTTTCCCAGGCTGCAGGCTGGAGAGCAGTGGCACAATCTTAGCACACTGCAACTTCCACCTCCTGGGTTCAAGTGATTATCATGCTTCAGCCTCCCGAGTAGCTGGGATTACAGGCGCGTGCCACCACTCCTGGCTAATTTTTGTGTTTTTAGTAGAGACAAGGTTTTACCATGTTGGCCAGACTGCTCTCAAACTCCTGACCTCGGGTGATCTGCTCATCTCAGCCTCCCAAAGTGCTGAGATTACAAGTATGAGCCACCGCGCCTGACCAACCTTTTCATTTTTATTTGTTTTTGTCTGTAGGCTCCTGAGACTTTCCATGTAATCTAGACTTTAGATATGAGGTAAACAGAAAATGCAAAGTTAAGTTAAATTGCCCTACATATTAAAAAGTTGAGCACAGAACATACAGGAAAGTAAAATTAAAGGGCGAACTCAGATGAGCAGGGAGAAAGACAAAAAGAAAGGTGAGAAAGTAATAGGAAACAAGGGCAAAATAGACTAGGTAGAATTTGGGAGAGGAAATGTGGAAAAAATATTGGGAGCAGCTGTTAGGTTTAATACTTTTGGCTTGAATTCTACTTCGTCTGATATCAGAATCACAAGGGTACTTTCTTTTGTTTTTTTTAGACAGAGTCTCCCTCTGTCGCCCAGGCTGGAGTGCAGTGGCGTGATGTCGGCTTACTGCAACCTCCGCCTCCTGGGTTCAAGCGATTATCCTGTCTCAGCCTCCCAAGCAGCTGGGACTACAGGCGCATGCAACCACATCCCGCTAATTTCTGTACTTTCAGTAGAGACAGAGTTTCACCATATTGGCCAGGCTGGTCTGGAACTCCTGACCTTAAGTGATCCACCCGACTTGG
Source organism: Pan paniscus (assembly GCF_029289425.2). Lineage (NCBI taxonomy): Eukaryota > Metazoa > Chordata > Mammalia > Primates > Hominidae > Pan > Pan paniscus. Next base: position 55,984,033 of record NC_073263.2, on the reverse strand, counting down.
CCTCCCATAGTGCTGGGATTACAGGCGTGAGCCACCGCGCCCAGCCGGCTACTTTCTTATTATTTTGATTCGTCTAGCTAAAAAAAAAAAAAAAAGCCTCTTAAAAAATGTTTAGCCTATGTCACTTTGTTTTTACTTATTCATTTATTTATTTTGCTAATGTACAATATATAGCTTGCTCTGGCTTTTGAAATTAGCATCATGCTTTCTTTTTAATAGGTAAATTATGTTGACTTCATTCATTGATAAAACTGTTGTATATAACTTTGTCAATTTTTTGTTATTTTTTGTATATTATATTCGCTGAGTTTGTTTAGTTCCCTTGGAATTAAAAAAAACTGCTTTGGTATTTAGAAAAGTTGTATTTTTTGCTCCTATATTAGCTTTGTGCCATCGTCATTTTTTATCCGTGTTTTTTATCCATGTTTTTAATGCCTTTATAATCTGCTTTTTTAAATAATTGGTTTGACAGGTTTGTTTTGTTTGTTTTTGTTTTGTTTTGTTTTTGAGACAGAGTCTCACTTTGTCACCCAGGCTGGAGTGCAATGGTGCGATCTTGGCTCACTGCAACCTCTGCCTCCCAGGTTCAAGCAAATCTCCCTCCTCAGCCTCCGAATAGCTGGGATTACAGGCACCTGCCATCATGCCCGGCTAATTTTTGTATTTTTACTAGAGACGGGGTTTCATCATGTTGGCCAGGGTGGTCTCGAACTCCTGACCTCAGGTGATCCGCTCGCCTCAGCCTCCCAAAGTCCTGGGATTACAGGCGTAAGCCATGGTGCCTGGCCTGTTGGACGGTTTTTATGCAAATCCTTTAATACCCACTTGTTGCTTAATCAATGGATTAATTCTGTCCTCCTTCCTCCCTACATTTTTATTTCATTTCTTAAATTTAGGCTCTATCTTTCTCATTTTTAGTTATTTTTTAAAAATTATAATATTCTTCTTTATTGCTATTTACATTCATATAGTATTAAGGAACTTTGAAAACATAAGAACTTTTCAGTGGCATAATTTTTTGCCACTTCACTCCTCATCAATTTGCTATACCAATTTATTATTATTATTTTATTTTCAATGAAAAATTGTATTTTAAAATAATCAAAAATAATAAACATTTATTTCACACTTACCCAGATATTTATCCTCTTCAGTTGTCTTCATTACTTTCCACACTGTGGGGAGTCTCTTTCAGTTACAAAATGTCAGGTCTTTTTTGTGTTAATGAGGATCTCTCTTTGCTTTCCAATCTCACCTCCAGCTTTCTTCCATCAGGAATTCTGCCATGCTTCCCAGACACCAGCCTTTCTAAGGCAGGTGCAGTGCATTCAAAGAAGGTCTAGAGAGCCCAGGAGAGATTTTTTTCCAGCTCCCTGCTTCTAGTTTGCACTTGGTGAAGGATGGGCATGTCCTGTAAAAACTGCCCAAGTTCTGCTCCTCAGTCTTTATCTCAAATATGGTGGTGAATATACAGGATCTTGCTAGTAAATATGCTTAGAAACAAACCAGAAGAACTGCTAGATTGAGACTACTTGTATTTCAATTGGCAAATTAAGTAATCAGTCTTGCTAAGGTGGAAAAAAAAAAGGTTGACTCAAAGCTTAAAATAACACATTCTTGATTCAAGCTCAAGTTCTTTAGAGAGCAGTACTTAATTCAGAGTAGGGCCAGACAAATGCATTTTCAGGAAAAGATGCAAAAGTGATGTATAAAGCCTTATGGATGGTGTGGTTACTCTGATTTATGAGAATTTGTTGGCTAATATTGGGGTTCAGTGAACAAAAGAAGAAACATTTTCTGAACTGTTGTATCAATCTGCAGACTAGTAATTACATCTTCTTAGTATGAAATTAATTAATTAATTAATTAATTTATTTGTAACTAGCCATTTCTTTAACATAGTGGTTCTCAAAGGGCAATCCCCATACACTCAGCATCAGTTTCACCTGGAAATGCAAACTTTTGTGCCTCTTCTCAATGTATTGAATCAGCAACTCTAGAAGAGGAAGCTTAGGAATTGGTGTGCGAAAACGCCCTCCAGGTGATTCTGATGAACAATTAAATATTAAGACCATTGAGCTAGTATGGTTTTTTAATTCTTAAATATTTAATTTCTAATGTCATTGAAAGTATAATGTAGAAAATGAGTCACTGAAGTGTTTGGAGTTTAACTACAAGCCTTCAGGTACATAGGAAGTGCTGTTCTCTAATATTTTACCACGAATCCCTAGGAGATTAAAGAAAAATTTCTATTGAATTAGCATATTTCTATCTATATGCCACAAAAAAACTGATAAATTATAACGTTTAAGTCTGACAAACAGTTCTTTCTTTTCTTGAAAGACCCAGAAAGGAATTATGTGATTTTTCAAAGACCATTGACAATATAACAATGAATTAAAAGCTTTAAGTGATAGTTTATATAAAGACATGTTTATTTCATGAATTGGAAGACTACAACTCACAGAGATTACACACACATACACACACATATTCATTAGATTTTGTTTCTTGATCTCTAGCACTTTCACCTTATATAATAAATAATTTTGTTTTTTTGTTATCTATGGATGATTTTGGGATTTGGCAAAGATTCTGAAAGTCAGTCTATTACTCCTATTCCTAGCAGTCAATACATTGCAAACAAATTGTTTTATAAATATTCAATGTTTACTCAACTTAAACAATTAATAGAAATAGCCTGAGACATGAAGTTGAAAAGTAGTTTTTTCGAACATATTTCTAAACCTATTTAAATATGATTATTAACTCATGCCAAACAGAGAAATAGAGGAACAACCTTTGATATATGATGTAAACTGAATAAAATTATAGTGGTAGAGATGAATAAATAGTTTTATGAGGAGATTTTGCATTTGGAATTGCTTTGTTAGAAATTTCAGCTTATTGCAGAGACATTAAAAGATCATCAGATACAGAAAAGTTTGCTTCGTGCAAAATGAGATTTGGAAATAGATCTTAGAATACACATCAAAATCTCATTCTTCTCCACCCAAGTTCTAATTTACTGCCCAGTTTAAAACAGTATTTTTCTGTCCCATCTCATTTCATTTGCCATCCTGCTTATTTCAGGTCTCCTCCACTACCACCCTGTATTAGTCCACTCTCGCATTGTTATAAAGAAATACCTGAAACTGGGTAATTTATAAAGAAAAGAGATTTAATTAACTCATGGTCATTAAGGAGACTTCTACAGTCATCCAGGTGAGCAATGACATCAGCTTGGATGAGGATGTGATATTGTTTGAATATATGTCCCTGCCAAATCTCATGTTGAATTGTAATCCCCAGTGTTGGAAGAGGGGCCTGGTGGGACGTGATGGATCATGGGGGCAGATTTCCCCCTTACTGTTCTCATAATAGTTACTGAGTTCTCTGGATCTGGTTGTTTAAAAGTGTATAGTACCCCCTGCTTCACTCTCTTCTGCCTGATCCGGCTATGTAGGACGTGCTTGCTTCCCCTTCCACCGTGATTGAAAGTCTCCTGCACCCTCCCCAACCATGCTTTCTGATGTCATTGCTCACCTGGATGACTGTAGAAGTCTCCTTAATGATTCTCCCTGCCCCAGCATCCCTTCTCCACTCAAATCTACTACTCTGCTTCAACCCTACTGGCATTGTTGCTGTTCTGGGACACAACAGACATGCTCCTGCCTGAGTGCATTTCTATTTTCTGTTTCCTTTGCTTGGAATGCTTTCCTTTCAGATATTTGCATGCTTATCCCACATTTTCTTTTGATTTTTAATCAAATATTAGTTTCTCAAAAAAGCCATCTTTGGCTACTATACAAATTGGAAAGGGCTTTAAAAAAATTCCCCTTCCAACTTGTTATGTATTAACTTATTACTATCTTACTCTAGATTTAATTTATTATTTATCTTCCTTGGTCTCCCCACACCCTACATTCCCTACATTTACCTGAACGTAAGCGCCACGATGGAATGGGGGATATATTTCTTCTGTTCTATGCTGTATCAATGGTGCCAAGAAAATGGTGTAGCTTAGTGCATACACTAAAATAAACATCTATGGAATAAGTGAATGAAAATAGAAATAATAGTGATGTAAAACTAGAGACAGAGTATCAATATAAGCTTATATAATTAAAAACCCTAAAGGGAAGCAGCGTATGAAATAATCCACTAACTAATATAAAAAATAAACTTTTTAAAAAAAATCAGTGAGATGAATACACTTCTTGGTTGGAAAGGACTGGTGAGATTCCAATTTATGCTAAACAATAAGAAGTCATTGTTTGAAAAAGCAAATAAAACCTCGCTTTTCTTGTTAGGTGTACTTGTTTTGTAAGAGTGTTAAAGTAAATATAAAATAACCTTTTCATCCTGATATGGTCACCCAAAAGAAAAAAAAAAAAAAACAAACTTGAAATAGAGGATTTTTGAATTATATTCTTCATTGATTTTGGAAAATCCTCAGCATCACAGAAGACTGTAAAGCATTTGCAGAAAAAAAATAAAGAATTCATAGGGACTTAAAAGTTAACAAAGCAGCCAACAATGTGAAACAGCAGCAGAGCATTTTGCATGCTGGTGAAAACTGAGCTCATTAGTAAAGTGACGGCTCAGAGCTGACTCTAGGGGAGGATACAGCTAAACTTCATACAGTCCTTCCTGCAGAGCTGATTGTGAAACAACCTTGGTCTCACTTTGTTAGAAGCTGCTCAGCATGCTTTCTGGCCTAAGATAAGATATGAGTCATTACAAAGTCCAGTGGAGAGGGACTAGCATTTTGAAATAAACAGAATGAAAGGCCACCATAAAAGTTGGCATAGTATAAAGTAAGATCCCAAATTTTTATGTGGATGCTTTGAGCATAGCATGTGCTCAGCCATTGTTGAAACACACAAAAAGTCCCAATACATAATCCTATACATATAAAGGAAATATATATCTATATATAATATAGATGTACAAGTATAATTATTGGATGCTGCTGATTCTGGAAGAAATTTTTAAAAAATAAATTATATTTATACATTTTATGATTAGGTAAGAATGTAAAAGTCATCTGGTTTTAATTCTCTTAGGTTAAGTAGAAGACTATATAGTCTCAAGTTTCAAAGACAATTTTTAATAATTAGAGTAAATAAAACAAAAATTATTACTTCAATTGATTATTGTTTTCCATGTTTATAGTCATAACAGAAAGTTGCTTATAATAATAGAAATCACCTGTATATGCTAAAAAAAGAGTAGAAGTTATTTATTACCTTCGAAAGTTCATGCTTTAAGTAATTATTTAATAGTTACAAATTTCCCAAGACTACCAACTCTCAGATTTCAGAAAAAATATTCTGTTGTAATTATATAATATTTGTGGGCTAATAATATTATATTTTAAAACTTAAAAATCTGTCAGACAGTACATCAAAAAATATGACAGGAAGAGAGAGACAAGGAAAACAATGACCAGCCAGAATTCCAGTAAAGCATGGGTCCTGTTAGACACAGTGATTTGGATACCTACAAGATGTTTAGCAAAGTAGCATCACTAAGAAAGTGCTGTGTGTGTGCAAATCATTTTCTAATCAACTTAATAACAGAGTTTAAAAGGAATAGGGTCAGCTTCACAATCTGATCCAAAGAAAAGAAGAAAACTGGATAGAAGCTTAGGCATTAACAGGAGCATGATGCTGAGATGGTGGAACTGTATTCTAGAGCCCTGTAGAATGAGTACCGGAGCAGGAATACAGGTGACTGTGTATATTTGGGCAGGAGATAGGGGTCAAGCCCTGAGCAGCAGGAAGAACTGCTAAGCTGAGAAGTCTACCCAAGCAGAAAATAAGCAGATTGTCAGTGAGCAAGTCAGATAGCAGGAATTTGAAAGGCAAGGTTAGCTGGATCAGTATGTAACGTAGTAGAATCCTCCTTCCCACACCTAGGCAGCCTTATAGTTCGGGCAGATAAGGAACACCTCTTCTGCAATTTCCATTATTCTCCCCTTACCTCAGAAAACTTCCTCAATGTTTTACATGTGGGAATACGGGGAATTAAATGCATTGGTTATGATGGACTATTGCTTTTTGCTTGAACCACTCTCTCACGGTTAATTCACAGAGGAACAGTGCTGGGTACTAGTAAGTGCTTAAGGCATATATATATAAATTGCATTCATAGCCCATGAGGGCTGGTTCTTAGTCTGACCATTATTAGTTCCACCAGTAATCTTGATATTAAAATTTAGCACCTTCTCATTAAATTCTCTAAGAACATCAATTTTGTGACATAGCAGCTACCTTAGAGAATAGTTGTGAAACTCAGCCTGACCATGACAAATTGTGGAAGCAAGCACAAACAAATCAGATAAAGCTTGAAAAGCAGAAACATGAAGCATAGTTTTAATATTAAAACTCACTTATTTAAAAATGGTTGATCAATATATGCACATTCTTCCGTTGATTTATTAATTAACACAGTGTGTAAGCTAAATAGCATGCTCTCCCATTGGTTTCCAGTAAACTGGTGTCACAAGACTTTTTATCTTTTAAAATGACTTGTCTGCAATTGATTGTTAATTTGCAGAAAAAAAAAACTTCTTACAAGTATAATTTCCGGTTTAGTCAAGATGTGAAACATCTTATCCCATGTGCTTTTTCAGATTGATCTGAATAAGAGCTTTCTAAATAATTTGAATTTTAAAAAATTTATTCAGAGAAATTACATGAAGTATTAAAATATGTGATTAAATAAAACCATGCATTGTACATCACCTACTCTGAATAAAAATTATAAATATAACTTTTGCTCTATTCTCTATGTTTGTTAAAAGTTAAACACTTACTAGATCATAGGTGAAACATTGATAAGTCCTTCATTAAGAAAGATAAAATAGCCACAGAAAAGGCACTGGCATTGTAGTAATGAAAACGTGAAAATGGTTAGTCAAATTTTGGAGATGATTTTTGTTAGCATTTGTTTCAGTCTTTGGGGGCAAAATTTAGTGATAATAAATAGTCAAGAACATTGTCAATGTGTCACTGACCAAAGCCCTCTGCAAGGGGTTTATATTCCTTGCGTTTTATTGACAAATAAAAATCAAATTCAGACTTAGTAAAAAGAGAATTTAGTAAAAAGTACTGGATTATTACACAAAAGGGGGCAAAGGAACTGTTGCAATGGTTGGGGAAGAGGAATTATTGCCATAGGGAGAACATGCTTTGACCATAAGCTCTGCAAGCATCTCAAGGGTTATGCCAAAAAAAAAGTGTTTCTTTCCTAAGGAGCGGTAAACCAGGCTAGAAGGAAAGGGTTGTGGGCAAGTGAGATCATCTGAAGTCTTGATCAGATAGTAGATCAGAGACTACTGACCTTGAGGCCAGCCTATTGCTAAAGGGAGGTGGTTGGGGATAGACTGTTTAAGCAGAGATTGTATGCTCTTTATTCTGTGAGTGGGTGAAAGTTCAGGGACATGAAAAAAAAGATAATTTTAACCAAAGTTTGGTTAACAAGCATTTGTTCCAATTGATCACTGGGATCAAGCAGTTCAGCTAATCATTAATGAGAAAAAAGAATGGAAATGTAGAAGACCTCTGTCTTGGTCATGGATACACAAGAAGGGCATCCTTCAGTCTTATATAAGTCATGTGGCAAGAGTGATTCTTTTCAGTGAGATGTTTTGCAGAACACAAGAGGGTGGAGACATTTCCTAATAATCAGTGTTTTCCAGGAGCACAGGGTTTAGTTAAAATTTAATACTGTCAATACATTCAGGGTTACATTTTTTTTTGTACTATCACTATTCTTGCTATCTAGCTACTACTATTTAAAATATAAAATGTATTCTTACAAAATGAACCCTTATGATTGCTTATTTATATAAATCACCTAAAATTTCTGCATCTTTTTGAGATAAAACAATTATAAACATACTATATATTTAGTTGCATTTTATAAAATCCACATGCAAACAAATAATATTATTTAGTAAAAGATTTCCATATCTTCTAACCTGTCAATATGCTAAGGTGAAATATTTTATTTCCTGACATTTCTCAAATTTAGCATGCATGAAATGGAGAGGTAGCCATGATTTACTGCTCAATATTTACCCCATCTTTATCAGGAAATCTGAAAGAGATGCAATTTAAGGTGAATACATAAACTGGTCAGTTTCATTTTTTTTTTCCCGGGTGCAGCTTCATACCACTTCCTACAAAATACACAGTTCGGGAGAGAATAATGAAAAAGCTATATTGCTAGATAAACTTACAGGAGAAGTTATTAAAACATAATTAAATGGCTTCTTTATGAGTAAAATAATTGACAGCTTCTTTCAAGTAGCAGCATATAATTTAGAAATACTTGTAATTTATTCCTTGACACTTCTCCAGTTCACTGAGAAAGTTTCCCAGTGACCACGAATGTCTGTTGGCACATATAACAAAACCAAGGGCTGGATTTGGAAAACCAGTTTGACTTTAGCAAAATGTTCCTGGGTAGCTTTCGCTCTCTTCTGGAAGAGTTCACTAACAGATGGCAACTTGTCATTGTTAATGGAGTGTTATCCTGAAAAACTTCAAGGATCCATGCAGAGTGTGACACTCTTCCCCTCCTCTTTTCAAGCCACCTCACAGAAATAGCCAATAATGACCTCTTTCTTTTCACAGATGATTCCACCTTATGTCGGCTGATTCATTCCAAGCCACATCGTAGCTGCTTTAATCCAAATATGACAAAAGACTTTTCGTTGTTTGACAGCTAATCTATGTACTAAAGAGTAGAGGCATCCTGATGCAGTAGGAAGAGGATTGTGACCCAAAGGCAGGTGTCCTGAGATATAGACCTGGCTCTGTGAGTCCTTGGCCAGATAACTTCTCCACCGTGGGTTGCACTATTCTCACTGAAACATGAGCAGCTTGTCTTACACAAACAATAGGATTGTTTAAGGTGAATTTATGAGATTCTAAATTCCTTTTACAAAAACAAAGAAACCATCAGATTGTTAGCTGTGTATGTGTAACCATTTTTATGTTCAATTTACTTTATTCTACTAAAATTACATTTTCATGGAAAAATTAGCAATCTGGTTTCTAAAGTAGATAAGTCATAAAACAACACCATTTTATCTTCCTGTATTTGTTTAGCAATACATAGATTTCAGAGCTCATTCACAGCATAATTTTTATTTGTTTCTTTAAATCCATTAACAATTTGGCACTTTAAAGATAACAATGGAAAATGGTAAAAACTTACCCAAGATCATACAAAATGAAGAGATAAAGGCAGACTGTAACTCAGATGATATGAATCCTGGCAACCTTTGTTCACTTATTAAACCAGAAGTATCTATTTTATTTTATTAATGATCATTAATATTCACATTCTACCTGACAGTTGGATGGTGTTTTGTACTTTTAAATGTTTTACAGATAAAATTTTACTTAAATCTAGTCAATAATATCCAGAAGAAAAAAAAGTTAAAAATGTGTCCAAGGTCCCAGAGCTAATGGGTGATAGATAAGGGAGGAAATCAGTGATGGGCAGGTAGAGGGAAGTGTCCTGATTCCTACCCCACAATATTCCAAATCCCACCCCAGTGTTTAAATTTCTCTGGGAGAGGATTAGGTTCTGTACCAAATGCCTACTGAATAATTAGAAATAAATTTTTTAATCCAACGTTTTTGTACTTAAATTTGCACTGATGTTCTCTAACCAGCCTTTTTTTCTTTCATCCTTTTTTCTTCCTTCTCTCCCTCCTTTCTTTACTCTTTTTCTTCCTTCTATGCTTCTTTTCCTTCCTTGCTTTTTTTAGTATTGTGTTCTATTCATCTTCTATCATTTTGCCCATTACTTTTCATACTGTTATTTCATGTCGGTCCCATAGATAAAAATGTTGTCCCTTTAAGAATGATTACTCAGGGACCCGAACAAATGAACACAGCATTCAACTTCCTTTGAAAAGAAATACTGATACTTTTGCAGATTTTCCTTTTTTTGTAATTAGAAAAACATCAATAACATTTTCCTACAAATAGATGTTAGCAACAATATGAGAAAATTAGCATTCTTATTGCATAGAATTTGTTACTTCCCGGAATGAATTAGAGAGTAGCTAATGCTGATGTAGTTTAAAATGAAAAGGAAATGTAAACAGAATTGAAGTTGATTCCTTGAAAGTATTTTTTTAAATAAAGAAATCCTTAAAGACAATGCTTTCAGTTTTAGACAAAACATTCTACTCAAATATGAGTAGTTATAATAAAAAGTGATAAGTAGTTCAATTATATTTCACATTTGCATCATATTTTATGCTTTCCAGTACAAGAGATGTGAATTGGAATTATAAGATCAGTTTTCCTCTAGTAGTGCAAGGGATGTATTTATCGACTCCAGGGTGATTTCATCTGTTCAAAGGAATCAAAATGTTCATGTATGCAAACTGTTTTAGACTAGTGATTTCAAAGAAATAAGTTTTTTCTTCTCTTCTATACTGTAGTCAACTTCATTTTACAGACTGATTGTATAATAATCCTTAACAAATCATAAAGCCATAGAATGATAAGATGAGTAGACACCCTGAAAGCTCATTTTAACCATTCCAGTCAAGTAAACATCTATGATGTATCATTAAAGGAAGGATTAGAAAACACATGCACACACACAATGATAAAGAAGCATCGTATGATAGTATACATTTCTTTTTATCCTGAGGTAGCATACAATAAAAATTAAATGTAAAATTCCAAAGTATTTTTTAATTCATATAAAATTCATTAAAATTCATGACTTTTCAAAGAGGTCTTGAATGTGTTACATTGTGTTAAGCATACTTTTGAAAAATGATTCTCATCCCTGACATTTTATAATATATTTTACCTATTTGAGTGAAAAGATATATTTTTTAAAGACTTACTGTGATGAGTTATTAAAGGGTGATCTTAGCATCCCAGAAAAAGAATTCTGCTTATGCAAAGCCCCAGTTACTGAGTTGTGTGTAATACAGTTAAACCTATTCTACTGCAAGGTTAGAGGCAGCCCTAATTATCAGGAAAGTGGGTGGTATGCCCTAGAATGGTGAATGCTAAAATCCTAGGGTACACCTATATCCAAGCCTCTGCCATATTATGTTTCATCGTATCATAGCCCCTGATCATACCAGGGGACGGCTAATACACCCCTAAATCCTGTAGTTCAAAGTTCCCATAACTCTAGCATTGGAACCCTTTCTTCTAAAATGTGGTATCTGGCAAATGGTGTGCATATAAATGTTTGACAAGCAGCTCTGGAGCAGAGAGTGATGTGTGTATGATTTTTAATGTGTGGTGCCAATTTCTGTGGTGTAAATATTCTCATCAAGGTTGATTTCCAGCTACCAACATGAAATCTCTGAACATGGACCTGAGAAGAGATACTCAGTAGCACATAATTACATAGTATTTCTGCCATAGAGTACAAGAGGCATAAATAACCTCAAGAACAAAGATATTAATAAAATTTAGTAGGATTATTAGGAAGTAATGAATTTTGCATATTTGTTACATTTGCATTTAAAAATTTATTAAAGTTTTTATAACTTAAGTTTTAATAATGTTTGTGCTTAACCACCAGAAAACAAAACTGAAAATTTATCAATCAAATCTAATCAACACACCACTCTATCTGCCCAAACTAGAACTTTGTGCACTACCAAAGAATTCAGTCATTATGGGAGACCTGCACACCCAATCTGTTGCTTTTTCAGTGAGTTTTCTCCAGGAACTCAGCTTTACCATGTACAGGCTGTTCGATTTTTTGCTTTGGTTGTCATGAACAATTGTGAGATAATTCTTTGTTTAAATATAATTTTATTTTGTTTTTAACTTTTTAATTGACAAAATTTGTATATATTTATCATGTACATGTTGTTTTTAAATATTTATACATATAAAATGATTAAATAGGTTTAATTAGCATACAAATTACCTTGTGAGAGAAATCTTACAAGGAGTCTGTCATTTTCTCATTTTTTCTTATTATCCAGAAACAAAAAATTTAAAGAAATTTTTATTTGAACTAAAACCTATATAAATATTACAAGCATATCAATCTTAAAAACATAGGTGGCATTTGGACCTATGAAAATTCTACATGACTGAAATTAACTTTCAGTGAAAAATGCAAATACAAACATAGGCCCCAATTTTCTCAGAAGAAAGATTGGTTTAAAAACTTTATTAAATATTTGGTGATTCACACTAATCCACATTTATAAATAGACATATTGAGAAAAGATCATGTCACTTATTTTCCTCTTCACTGCAGGAAATGGTAAAATAGTAGAAATTGTGAATCAGATGCTGACTACATGACTATCAAAGATTACTAATATGTCTAGTATCTACTCTACATCTATGATGTGTATTGGGAAAGGTTTTTTAAAACAATTTGATTAAATGGTTCGTAAAGATACCTTTGCACAGTTTCTTCTGACTCTCATAGTATAATTAGCCACTATTGTCAACAAAATATTTCCTAGCCCATCTTTCCAAAATGTGTTCAATCTCACAGTAAAGATAATGGTTGACTACATGGGTTCTAATTCCTATACCAGTAATTGTTGGAGCACATATTTCAATTATCTGAATCTTAATTATGAAAATTTGTTCTGGGACCAGCAGCATCAATTTATTAGAAACACAAAATCTCAGGCTCCACCCTAAAGCTACTGAATCAGCATCCACACTTCACCAGGATCCTCCCTCGCATGTTTTGATTGCAAATTAAAGCTTGAGAGTCATTAATCCATACAATCTCCATGAGGGCAGAGCCAGTTTAGATAACTGTTATATTTTCAGCACCTATCAGGGACTGGCACTGACAGGCACTCATAAGTATTTTTACATGTTTATTTGTATTAAACTGAAATAGATTGTTTTCAAGTTTTCAGTCTACTTTCTTTATAAGCATTGTCATAGGTAGCTTGAAGATAGAATTCAGAAAAAGAAAAGGAAAATCCCTAACATAAAAATAAGCAAATTTCAAATTTATCTGGGATTATTATTAAAGATTTACCAATTATAACCAAATATTTTTCATAAAGTATTATTTTATTTGAATTTTATTTCTGACAGTATATTAATTTATTCTTGCTTAATTTTTGTGCTATTACTTCATGTTCTCACAAAATATTTAAGCATTAAAAAAATCACTTAGAGTCCTTCTGAAAATGCGGATTTCTGGACCTTACTCTGTACATGCTTAATAAAATCTAGGAATATGTATTTGAACACTCTTACCTTAAATAATTTCATTTTGAGTGTCAATAAAACAAAATTTCAACAAATTTTTAAAGATCAAATTGGCTTTTATTAACTGTTCATGAACCAGGCAGCATCCAGTCTACAAAACAGACAGATGCTCCATGGGTATGGCTGAACAGTTGTTTTCTATTAAGGAAAATTGAACAGTAACAAGGAAACAACATAGTGCAAAAAGAAGATGGGTTAACATCAGGTTACTTCAGGTTACTTTCTTTATACGGGTTAAAGCAGAGGGGACATCCTTATATCACTGGCTCAGGTTGACTAGGCCCTTTTAGTGATTGCTATAAATCTCCTGTTTTTGTTCGTTTGTTTGTTTTACTTTTTACTGGCTTGTTTGGGGATTAGGCAATCATTTCTTTCCAGATTTCTCAGAAGGTGAAATATTACAAGTAAACAGTGCAGGTTTCACTTTAGTGATGTGAGCCCTTAGCAGGAATGATTTCATTTTGGGTTAGTCAGTTGGGGCTCAGCATGGGAGTTCAGTACAAATCAACAGGCTCCCATAAATTTTATTTAGCATGGGTAATTCCTACTGTTTGGAAATTATTTAATCTGATGTAAAAATATGACTTCTTAGCAGACATTCTTGTGATGAAATGTATGTGCAACTATTTTTTTCCTATATCTGGTGGGCTAATAGCTATAAATAAACAACTTTAATAGATACACTTTAAAGCAATAATTATTTTCAGTGCTTTCATAGACTCTGAGACCATCTCACTTCTGTTGAAAGGGAAACCCAGGTGGTTTGGCATTTGCTTAGAATGATTCGGCTGCCCAGGCTTATAAGTGAGAGTGTTTTCAGAGGAGACTGGCATCTGAATCATTGGGCTGAATGTGGAAGACTGCTGCTTAGTGTAAGTGAGCACCATCCAATCATCTGGGGGCCCAAATGGGACAAAAAGGTGGAGGAAGGGCAAATTCTTGCTCTATCTTCTAGGACTGAGACATCTTTCTTTTCCTGACCTTGAATGTGAGAACCTCAGGTTCTCTGGCCTTGGACTTAGGACTCGGCAGCTTCCCAGGATCTTGGGCCATTAGCCTTGATCTGAGAGGTACACCACTGACTTCCTTCGTTCTGAGGTGTTTGGACTCAGACCAAGTCATGCTACAGGCTTCCCTGGTTCTCTAGCTTGCAGACAGCCTATGTGGGACTTCCCAGTATTTATAATCAAGTAAGATAATCCCCTTAATAAATCCCTCCTCATCCCTCTTTATCCTACCAGTCTTGCCTCTCTGGAGAACTCTGACTAAAACATCTAGTTATTTGGTAATGATTTGAACTTATTAGTTAAAAATCACTTGGACTTCTTTTAATTTTATTATTTTGTTATATTTCCCTGCTGTACTGATTACATATTATATTATGTTCTATATCAACACTTTCAGAAAAAATCTTTTTCACTTGCCACAAATAATATATGTATTTTAGACAACTACTTAGAAGGGTCAAAGACAAAAACATCATTTTTAGTACGTTAAACAGCAATAGCACAATTGAAATTGCAAACTGAGTATGCTTGAACTATGTTATTAGAAGCCACATTGAAAATTTTGAGATAGTAACATAAGACACAAGATACACATTTGCCTTTCTAAGTGAAACCTACTTACTATGTCTAAGATACAATATACACAGCCCATTCATTTATTGTAAGTTAAAGACCATAGTCCTATATTTGTAGAGGCTTTGCTTATTAATAATTGTATAACATGTAATAGTCTGTAAAATACTTTCCCTTAGATCATCTCCACACTGGAAACAACTGTGATGCTATGTTCCTTTTAGTAAGGAGTAAACTAATTCCTAAAGAAGTTAAATGAATTAATTGCTCAAGATAATCCAGGTAATAACTAAAAAAAAGATTCATCTGAGATGAGATGTGGGCTTCCTAATATGAAGATTTGCATTATTGTATTGCAATACAATTTCACACATTCTATTAATCATATAGTGCAGGCAAGTTTTTGACACTGACTTTCTTTTATATATATATTTTTTTATTGTACTTTAAGTTCTAGGGTACATGTGACAACGTGCAGGTTTGTTACATATGTATACATGTGCCATGTTGGTGTGCTGCACCCATTAACTCATCATTTACATTAGGTATATCTCCTAATGCTATCCCTCCCCCCTCCCCCCACCCCACAACAGGCCCTGGTGTGTGATGTTCCCCTTCCTGTGTCCAAGTGTTAATGATAGCTATTTCTACTCATGTTCTTCTTGGTTTCACTTCCTCTCAGGACACCAGAAAGAAAATTGAGACTATTACTAGAGGAGCTGCAGCTGTCTTCCAAAGCAAGTGGGGCAAAAGAAAGATTCAGAATAGAGCCTTTGGAAGCCCATTAGAATAATCCTGCTGTAGAATAAGAGAGGAGTGGAGTGGAGTGGAAAGCAGGGATTCTGGCTTTACATCCCTGCTCTTCACTTAAAAGCGGTTTATCTTTGGAGTGATCATTCCATCCCCCGTGTGGTTTTTCTCATCTGTAAAGCATGACTGAGAATATTGGGATGATTTGCTTTGCTGTTACTAATATTAAATGAGAAAAGTAATACTGAAATTATTATAAATCATGAAATGTTATAACTTGTAGTTACAATGGAACCACAATATTTGCCTAGCCAATGCTCAGTCTTCACACTCCTCTTCTCCATTTTCATTCATTCCCAAAGTGAACATTATCTACATGCTGATAACTTCCAGATAGAGATAGAGAAAAATCTTAGCTTATCAGCATGTTCCACCACACATTGACCTTTTCTTTCAATATTGCCCCCCCTCTTTCTCTCTGTACCCTTGCTTTTTGCACAACCTAGGTACTCCCCTGTCTCAGGGTCTTTGCCCTCTGCTCTGCTTCAAATGCTCTCACTCAGTTATCAACATGGCTTTTCTCTCACTTGCCTTGAATCTCCTCTCACGTGTCATTATATCAGAGAAGCATGCTTGAAAAGCCTCAATAAAATAGCACTCCCCTCCTCTTGCCCCTTTCTGTCCCTTTACGCTGCTTTATTTTCCTTCATAGCACAAATCTCCATCTCGCTGGAATATTACAAAGAACTATGATAAGAATATCATTGAAAATTATCTTATATTACTTCTATTATATCCCCTAATAGTGTTTTATATGCATTCTGCCAAGCAATTCTGTAAGGTTCATATATCTTTCTCCATCTTACCGATGAGAAAACTGAGTTTCAAAAATCTTAAGTAATTTGGTCAAGTTAACAAAGCTCTTAGTCATTGATATTTGAATCCAGGTTTGTCTCACTTCACATGCTATATCCCCTGCCACATTGCTTATTAGTATATCTTTAAGCAGGAAATAGTAAAAGAACAAAATGATATAGCTATGCTAGAATTTTTTTCACTTAGAAAATCTATTTGATGAGATTGTATTGATTCATAGGATCATTTCATTTTAGCAACTCTCATTATGTTCTTGAACCTGTCTTTTAACTGAGAATCATAACAAGTTAGATTCAGAACAAAAAGCCTCAGTTGTTTAGTTCTATTTTCTCATTTTATTGATCTGGCAAATCTGGCTAAGGAATGTTGCTTCACTGAAAATCACATAGCTGACCTATTGCCTAAACCCTTCTAACTCTTTGGTCAGTGTTGACTACTTTGGGCTTTTCCCAGTGCCAATTTACCATACAGGATTCCAAAATAAGTAAATAAGTAAATAATCTGTTTTCAGCCACACTTGTTATGGGTTATTTTTGGAAGAAATTTGAAAAAGACTTTCACTGGAGAATTGACTATATATGCACAGTAGAAACTGTTTTTAGTCAATCAATAATACATTACCAGAGGAGAGAAAAGTGGCGTGGGTGGAAAAGCTAGGTAAAAGAGAGAGGATTACACATGGGAAAATTGGAAAGCCATTGTATGGCTAAAGTGACAGGCTGATGGCAGTGTCCCTGAATGGTGTTTATGGCTAAGGTAGCTGATAGCTCAAAGGTGTAACAAATCATGATAGCCAGTCCCTTGTATATTGTATTTGTGGTGGCAAATATATTACTTAAATATGCCAAAAATATTTATCTAACAGAGCAGTAAATGCGACAAGCTAGAAACATATATGCTCTGTTAGAAACTTAAAAACACACACCACTTAATGTAGAATGTAACATTAAAAAAAATATATGACATATAAACACTCCCTGTACCATTTTTTTTTCCATTTAAATATAAAAAATCAATTATCAGTATTATCTGGAAAAAAGCTACAAATAACAATATAAATTCAGTATGTTTTTCCTATGTAAACTTACCAGTTGATTGTAACCACCTTGTACTTGATCAGAGCCCAAAATTATGTCATGCTAATAGTGTAGGCCTAGTTATTTTTCTATGTTCAATCAGTGTTTCAACAAGATATTCTATTGAAATAAGCCTTAAGTGACTGTGAAAATCTATATTATGGTCAATTTGTGTGTTGGCTTTACACACTTGCATTCCTAAAGCAAATATTTAAGCAACTTTCCAACTATTTCCATGCTAAGATTTCTTATTCTAAATGTTTTTGAAAAATAAAGAGAAAGAGGAATAAAGGGTTTTGCATTAGAAAGAACCAGAAGAGTTATAAGCTAGTATTTTGGAAATAATTTTTCACCTTAGCTATTATAAAATTCAATTGTTTACTTTTTTAAATTAAAGGTTTATATTATCTATATAAATAAGTAAATGTTTTTATTGACTTATGTTTGTTTAATAGTACGTAGGTGGAATACAAGATACTGAGCAGTAGAAAATAAGAAACTCAAAACTGTAAATGAATATTTTTCTTTCTGTGTTAAAGCAAAACTGATAGAAAACAAATTTAGTTTCTAGAAAACAAACACAATTCAAGATTACATTGTCCCTAAAATACTTGTTCTACATTATAAAACAAATTTTGTTCCTTTGTTGTCCTTATTTAGGATATATTTTGTTTTGAATACTAGACAGCCAATCCCTATCCCACTGGAGACAAAAGAATAAAAATAAGATCAGTAAAGTAAATTATTTAATAGTAAGATTTAAGAAAAAAGTATTTTGTAAACATTGGAACTGCTTCAAATGAAGTATTCTAAAAGCCAGTATGCATACTTTCATTGTCTAGGCATATCATTAGATAAATAAGGTTGTTTGTGGACTAATCAGGAAACCCAATGCTCTTTTCTAACATTGTTTCTATGTGTGTGTGTTTGGCGGGGCGTGGGGAGGGGAGAGAATTCTGAGTTCAAGAAAATTAAAAAATTAAAATTCTGGTATCTTTCTGCCTTGAATCCATTCTTAATAGAACACAAAGTCTGCTTTTCTGCTTTAAGTCATGACAATATTCAAAAGATATTTTTATATTACAAATTAAAAAATAATGTTACCATAGTGTTTGCAGGAAAAAAAACAAAAATTAAAGCACATATTACTCATTAAATCCTGCCATCTATTTTTCCCAAATATGTCATGTAAATTCTTTATTATCTCCTTTGTTTGACCTGATGAAATTTTAACTTCTCATTTTAACTAAAAATTCCACCACAATACCTGCACATTAAAAATTTTAGAAATATTTTTAAAATGACCCTTTTCTTTTTTTTCTTACTAACCACTCCAAAGGTTTAAGGTTATTAGTTTTTTTCAATAAGCAATAAAATGAAATTCCTCGGGACTGAAAATGAATGTTTTACCTTGACAATCAGTGGGGAAATGAACAAAATCTGGGGAAATTAAAGATTCATTCTAGAATTTGAATCGACAACTAAATTTTGAATAGATATGGAGCATTTTGAAAAAGAAGTCAATTCTTACTCTGTGATTTAAAGGCTGAGTGACTGAGAGAGTAGTAGTGACAGACACATAATTGAAAAGGTTAGGGGATGTCATTTGTTCAGGATTGGGAAAATAATAAGGTTGGACTTTGACATGTTGAGTTTGTCTCATCAGCAAACCAATTGGCAAATAGTTGGATGCAGCTTAAATCTCATGGGAGAGGTCAGATGTCAAGATATATGGATTGTATTCAATTTAACAAATCTTCAGTAATTGTTCTGTCTAGAGAATTTTCTGAGAAATGGTATCTAGCATCGAACAAAATGGTGGTTCTCCCTGGACTCCTCTGTCTTAAGAGGAAAAAATAGATATATAAATAGGTACTTAAAGTTACATGGAGGTATTCATCATATACTATGAATATCCATATGAAAAAGCAATTTCATTTGCCTTGATGGCTTGGATAAAGCCACGGAAAACTATGGGGTTTCAGCCAATAAAGTTGGAAACCAAGGTAATTCATCATCCATTCCAGCCCTAGCTGTTGCTTCTCCCTAAGTTGTATCACTTTGTGAAAAGATATTTTGATGACAATAGCATCCTCTGTGTATGCTATTACCTATGACTCTATTTCTTCTGACCAATTCCTTTTATCCTTATAGACTTCGCTGCATAAGTAGTTCCTCCTTAAGGTGTTTCTTACTCTCTTGGCTTGAGTTATGTTTCTTCTTAAGAGTTCTTATGTAACTCAGTAATCACTGCTATTATACTATTATTAAGCAGTGTTACAATTATCTGTTTGTTAGATCTCTCATTAGGTTGTCAGCTACTCAGTGAGGAGGCTGATTTTATCTCTGAATCCCTAAAGTATGGTGTAATACTTGACATCCATGAGAAGCTTGATAACCACTTGTGGGAAAAGAAAGGGAAAATTGAAAAAAGAAGAAGTAAAGCAGGAGCAATGAAAAAAGGCAGAAAGGCACAGAGTAAGAAATTATCAAGGCAGAGCCTAGAATTATTAGGGTGATATAAACAGATGCCATAGAGAAATAAATGATAATGATTTAATTGTCCAGGAAATGAGTGTAAAAGGAAATTAGAGACTAATTTACAGTACATTGATTTGCAGGAATGGAAATGCCTTTGTTTTAATTCATATATACACATATTTCAATATTGTGGGAGCTAGGAGGCTGAATGATAAGTATGGCCAATAAATGAAATATTTTTCAGATTTCTGGAGTGATTGGAAGACTAGATTTGTTATTAAGAAGTCATCAATAAGATGACAGTGAAAAGAGCAGAATAGGAAATTCTAAAGGCCTGAGCCTGCATAAAAACATCGAAAAGAAGAACAAAAACTTTTAAAATTAGCTCTTTTAGAACTCTGGAAGATAGTTGATATTTTACAGAAACCAAGCAAATGCTAGATCAAGAAAAAGGAAGCTTAAATGTGGAAAGAAAACTTTGTGACATTTTAACATAGGCTTTCCTCATTCATCTCCATCCTCATGATGACTGTGTTCTTGAAAATAACAGCCTGTGTTCCCAAATGGATTACTGGGTTCCAGAGGGACCAGAACATACTGTGGGGAACTGCGAGGAAACACAGTATGTTCTGGTCCCTCTAGAACCCAGTTTGGACCTGTGTGGGAAGTCCCTAAGGAACTGATACAATGCATTTGTCTTTAGTTCTGCTAACTTGGAACTATTTTAGGGTGAAAAAGTAGCTAAGTGTAAGGCATTCCTCATAAACACTAAAAGGTAAATGAAGAAGCCACTGCTCAAAGAGGCAAAAGATTACAGATGGTGACAATGTATGTGCTGAAAATCTATGAAAAAAAACAACTGGGGAGATAATTACTTTGGGGTAAAAGGGCTTTGAAAAATCTTCTGCCTATGAAAGGGAATCTAGAAAGCAAGACACGACCAAGTAAGGAGCCATGCTCAAAAAAGACCAGAGAAGTACTGACGTACCAAGTCCAGCTGACTGTTAGGCTGAGCACAAATAAGAAGTGAATGCTAAGGCAGAGTTGTAAATGTCGTAACTAAGCATTGTAGTGTCCCAACACAGAGCAATTTGCAAAAAACAGGAGAGTATTATTATTATTAATATTTGGCTGTTCTTGTTCCAAGAATTTAGGGAAATCTCTGCCAAAAGACTAGCTGACTGCAAGCTAAAAAGATTGAGACTTCAGAGATCACATAAAACAGACAATAAAGTCCTCAAAAAATAATTTAGAAAAGTTCTTAAACAAATGAGAAACCACAACTGACTGTAAGCCACAAAAACAAACCCTAAGGAGGAGAAATAATCTAATTTTCAGAGTTACCACAATGCAGTATTTAAAATGCCCAATTTTCAACCAAAAATTATAAAGGTACAAAGAAAAGAATGTGGACTATTCTTAGGAGAAAAAGAAATTAACAGAAACATTCCCTGGGGAAGACCATACATGAGGTTTACTATTAGGTTGGTGCAAACATAACTTGTGGTTTTTGCAATTACTTTTAATGGCAGAAATCGCAGTTACTTTGCACCAACCAAATATTTAAGGATATTTAATCAACTGTCTTAAATATGCTCAAAGAGCTAAAGAAAAGCATTAATAAAGATCTAAAGGGAACCAGGCAAATTATTTCTCAGCAAATAGAAGATATCTGTAAAGAGATAATACTTTTCAAAGAATTGAACAGAAATTCTGGGCTGAAAATTACAATAACTGAAATGAAAAAATTATTACGGGAATTTGTCAACAGATTTTGGAAGAAAAGGAAAGAATCAGAAAAAATAAAAATCGACAGCAGAAGGAAAACTGAAATATTTACAAATATATGCAAATTAAACATAACATTTTTAAATAGTCAATGGGTCAAAAAATCATAAGGGAATTTAGAAATTACCTTGAGGTAAAATGAAAACCAAAGCACGACACACCAAAATTCATGAGATGCTATTAAAGCAATGCTAAGATGAAAATTTACGGCATTAAAATCCTTACATTAAAATAGAAAAAAGATCACGCATCAGAAACCTAACTTTGTCTTCCAAGGAACTAGAAAAGAAAAGAGAAAACCAAATCCAAGGTGCCAGAAGAAAGGAGATTTAAAAAAGGCTTAGACCATAGATAAACAAAACATACAATAGAAAAATCATAGAGAAGATAAATAAAAATGACTTGGTTCTTCAAAAGACCAACAAAATTGACCAAACTTTAGCTAGATTAGTTAAGAAAAAAGAGAGCAGACTCAAATAACTAAAATCAGAAAAAACAGTGGGAGCATTAACATTGATTTTCAGAAAGAAAGATAAGTTTATGATATAAATATACACAATTATATGCCAACAAATGTGATAACCTAGCTAAAATGGACAAATTGGTAGGAACACACATACTAGCAATAATGAGTGAAAAAGAAATAGAAATCTGAATGTATGTTTAAGAAGTAAAGTGATTAAATTGGTAAACACAAATCTAGATAGTTTTATTACTAAATTTTACCTGAAATTTAAAGATAAATTAACGTAATTTCTCTTTAAACTTATATAAATACTAGAAGATGAGAGAAAACTTCCTAAATCATTCTGAGGTCACCATTATCCTTATACCAAAGTCAGACAAAAACTCCACAAGAAAAGAAAACTGCAGATCTGTATCAATTATTGATATATATGTCAAAATACTCAACATAGTACTCACAATCTGAATCTAGCAGCACATTAAAGAGATCGTATACACAACCAAGCAGAATTGGGTGGTTAAACATACAAAAATCAATAAATAAAATACACCACATTAATAGAATGGAAGAAAAACCTTATCATCTCAATTGATGTACAGTAGCATATAACAAAATCTAACTTTGTATTCTAACACTCTGTTATCATAAAACACTCAACAAAAAATAGAAGGGAACATCCTCAACCTGATCAAGAGCATTTATTAAAAACCCACAGCTAACATCATAACCAGTGATGAAAGATTAAGAGCTTTTGTGCTTAGATCAGAAACAACACAAGGATGCACACTTTAACCACTTCTATTCAAAATTTTACTAGAAGTTCTAGCCAGAGCTATTCAGATAGAAAGAGAGAGGGTATACACCACCCAAATCATAAAAAATGAAATTATATTAATCTGCAGATAATATGATCTTTTATGTAGAAAATCCTAAAGAATTCATAAAAAGCTATTACTGCTAATAAACAAATTCAAACTTGCAGGATATAATATCAAGATATAAAAATCGGTTGCATTTCTATACACTAGCAATGAAAAATAGGAAAATAAAATGAGCAAAAAATTTCACTTATAATAGCATGAAAAAAGTAGGGATAAATTTCACCAAGGATGTGCAAGACTTCTAAACTAAAAATTGTAAAACATGGTTGACATAAATATATACAATAAATGGAAAGACATTTCGTGTTTATGAATTAGAAAAATTAATATTGCTAAGGTGGCAATAATACTTCCCAAAGCATTCTACCCATGCAATGCAATCTCTAGTCTTTTTTGAAAAAATGGAAAAGTTAATCCTAAAATCATATGGAATTACAAGGGACTTTGAATAGCTAAAACAATCTTGAAAATAAAAAATAAGGTTGGAAGACTAGCACCTCCCCATTTCAATATTTACTTCAAAGCTACAATAATGAATATTGTGTGTTACTGGTATAAAGATAGACATACCAAAAAAATGGAATAGGATGGAAAATCCAAAAATAAGCCTTACAATTATGTTCAGATGGTTTTTCACAAGAGTGCCAACACCATTCAACAAGGTAAAATTGGTGTCCTTAACAAATGGTGCTGGGCCTAATGAATTTTCACACGCAAAAGAATAACGTTAGACCTTACCTCATACTATATAAAGAAAAATAACTCAAATGGATCAAGGCCTAAATGTAGGAACCAAAACTAAAAAAATTCTCAGGAAAAAACAAATGGCAAACCTTCATCACCTTGCATTTGGCAATGGATTGTTAGATATGACATCGAAAGCACAAGGAACAAAAGGAAAAAAATAGATAAATTAGATTTCATCAAAATCAAAAACCATGTATCAAGGAACACTATAAACATAGTGAAAAGAAAACCATCAGAATGGAAGAAAATATTTGCATATAATATATCTTACTAGGCCCTAGTATTCAGAATATATTAACAAATCTTACAACACAACAAGAATACTAACAACCCAATTTTAAAATGGGCAAAGTTTTTGCATATACAATTCTTCAATAAAAACAATTATATGTTGCTAGTGAAAATATAAAATGGTGTAGCCACTGTGGAAAACAATTTGGATGTTTCCCAAGAAGTTAAAAAACAGCATTACCATATAACCTAGCAATTCCACTCCTAGGTATATAACTTTGCTTTTGAAGAAGATCTGGGTAAAACAATTAGAAATTGTTGGAAAAACGTTAAATAAGTGAGAATTCAAATTGCTTCTCAAATCCCTTAAAGTCTTGCTCTAATTTGAAGAATCTGAAGCTAGAAATCATAGATACTTTTGGAAATGAATTATGAAGAATATTAGATTTCAACCAGCTGACTCATATTTAAAGAAAAGGGGCTCACTCTACATTAAATGATAAATGAATAAATATATTTACATTATTTAAGTTTAAGTAAGATGCCTAAAATACATATTTATTATCAATTTTAATGTCTTTAACTGTTTTTCGTTAACTGAGTAACTATGTGTCCTAATTGTGTTGGATAAAAATTGTTTCTATTCTGCTAGTAACTGTCCAGTTTAAGGAAGAAGTGAGACAGTTGGTCAGTCTTGGCCGGAAGGGGCTTTGATGAAATGCTGAGAAACTTAGCACAGTGCCCACCACAGATGTGAGATCAATAAATATTTGCTGAATGAAAACATACAGAATTTGGAATTTAACTCTCAGGCCAAGGTAAGACATTAATGGGTTTTAGCAAGTGAGATTGCATTTAGATGTATCATTCTATCTTGTAGAGTGCATAATGCGTTTAAGGAGCGACAAGGTGGGTGGCAGAAAATGAAAACAATTATAAATACCCTTATGAGATCCAATTAGGGCCTAAAGCCCATTAAATTTAGTCGGGGTTCATTTTACCCATCATACACTTAACTAACACTTGTTGAAGAGCTACAATTTGCCAGATTTTGGACGAGGCCTCGAGAGTTTATGAATCAGGCAGCATGGACCATGTATTTATGCAGTTTCCACCTGAGTGTGGAATACAACTAAAACAGCTGCTATTGTATTACTGTTGCAGGTAATGATGCTGGAGATGTCGTTTGCTATGAATACCCGTAGGAGTAGACTCTGATAGTGTGAAGCAAAGTCAGGGAAGGCTTCCTGGAGGAAGTGAGCTCTATAGTCAAGCCTGAAGAAGGAAATCTGATTTAACCAAGGAAAGGGAATACATGGAGAAGGATCTTCCAGGCAAGGGTTGTGTGAAAACTCAGAGATAAGAGAAAGCAAAGATGAAATAAGCAGAATGGAGTGAACAGGATTGTCAATGGGAAGTAGAAGTAATGGCAAAAGCTAGAACTGAATACACGAGCAGAGGTCAGATAATGAAAGGTCAAATTAGCTTCACTAGGTAGTTAGGGCTCTATCCTGAAGAACATCACAAGCTATTGAAGTGTTTGAAGCACTTATGTGATGTGATAAATTTCAATTTATAAAGCTCACCGGTCAGAAAGGAAAATGGAACTGAGTAGCAAGAGTACAGGCAAACATTTTAGAGGCTATTCCTACGATTAGGGCAACTAGAGATTATTAACTTTTAAACCTTAAGTTTGAGATGTCTTTTAAGTATGTAAGTAGAGATGTCAAGAAAAACATATCTGAAGTTCAGTGTGAGTTCAGCTGCAGAAAAGAAATTGAGAAGACATCATCTCATAATATTTTAATATTTAATTGAATGAAGAAAAAAACTTTGATAATTTTTAGAATGTGTATTTTTAAGAATTTCATCCTCCCTTTGTTTCAGCATCAAGTTGTTCTTGCAACAGTATACTATTCTCTTTCCCAGTGCAAACAGAATGATGTAAATGATATTAAATGATACATGGGAATAGGTAAGATATGGAAGAATCCCTATGTTAGAATAAAACAAAATCTCTATAAACATAATCAGGGTTATTGCCCAGGACAGTATATACATTATGGACATTTGACACAATTCAAATTCATCAGAGGTGAAAAAAAAAGAGTTAAGTCTTCTGGTGCAGGAAAAGTAAAAGAATACAGTGGATTTTACGTTTTAAAAAGTTGCACAAAAGAACTCAGTCAGAAGGCGAAGAAAAAGCTAGGTTCTAACAACGAGTTGTGAAGATTCAAGCAAAATCACAAAGATTTTATGCACATTGTCCTGCAATATTTACTAAAGGAGTATTGACGAGTTCCTGCAACAGAATAAAAGATGCTTATAAATCCCAACATTTTATTTTTTCAACATGTAAAAATAATACAAATGAAAATAATTTTTGGTGAATAATATGATTTTTTAAAAGTTTACAGATCATCCTGTTGCATTTTTCACAGTTACTTTGATTCTGTTGCTGTCTCCCTTCCTTGCAGCATTATTTATTCAATCTGTTTAGTTTGCTTTACAGGCTGTGGCAGCATCTACAGGGTGGACCTATTGAACCAAGCCGTAATAGATGTAATACATCAATACATTTGAGCTGAACAGCTTTAATTAGGCCTTCCCGGTCATTTCATCAATTCAGTTGAGTACCATTGGGATTTGGATAACACCGAGCCTCCTGTCGAGCATGAGAATTACAGCACTCCAGCCAGGCTCCACCAGTCACATTGCAAGGTTAGGCAATCAACGATAATTCACTCAGGGAAGTGCGCCGCGCCCAACCCATAAACTTACCCTTACAGTAATATCTTTGAAATCCTAAAACCTTTAAACTCAAGTGCCAATTTGGAATGAAAACTGCCTTAAAACCCCTCAAACAGACATATAAAGCTCTTTTCCTGCTCAATAGGAGAGCAGGAGTTTACTCTGTTGCTGCTGACATACATGTATAATCAAGCTACTGTTTCTGTAGCAGTTAGGTTGATGGACATGATCTATGAAGATGGAAAAACTGTGCTAGGTGTAAAATTTTATGTATACCATTTCAAGTTTCCATAACACAATTGGTTTAGATCTTGTCTAAATTGGTTTAGATCTGTCACATACAGCCCAGAATACATATGCTTAAAGTAACCTGCTATAGAAAATCTATACAAATGAAGATTATAGCAGGACAAACCTACCTATATTTGGAAAAGGATAGACTATTTTACAGACAATTCTGGCATGCCGTGTGACTAATTTCCACATTCAAAATAACCAGTGGCTAGTATGGTTGGCCTAAATCCAGATAACAAAGACATTTATATTTATGCAGAAAGGCATCCAAATAACAGTTTGATTTCCTTCTTAAACAATATGAAGATACAAATTAGGAAAACCCAATGATGGCAGAATGGGGAACGGCCAGAATATACATCAGGTTCGGCCAGCCCAGAAAAGGGACTTTCAGTGCCTGACAGAACCCACATCAAGAAAGTGACTAGATTTTCAGAACAGAGCCAAGGGGATTAGACTGAGATTTCCAATTCCTCAATGCCAAGAAGCAAATCAACAGATTAACTGGGGATACAACATCCTAGGAAAGATCATAAGAGGTCTTTACCAGGTGGTCTAACAAGGCTTTCCTCATTCTTTTTTATCCATATGGAATCTTTCAGCCAGCATAAATACACTGGAAGCCTGACTATGCTGTAGCCACAGCTGCTAAAACTCAGAAGCAGAGACTGCTCATTTTCTAGGACAATGAGTCAAATGGCAACCAGGCCAATTTATTCTGACTGTGGAAGTTTTAAATTATCTATGTTCACTTAAAGGACAAAAGGAAGGCACTGTTTCTTTAACAAATGTAATCTTGTTTAAACTGTTTTAGCAAAAAAGGAAAAAATACATTATACAATTAGAACACAGGCAAAAATGTAAGTGTTTTTCTTACTTCAAAAAAATTAGCCACATAGCCAGGAGCTAAAAAGAATATGCCTTTTACATTGTAAAATAATACTACATGACATATTTGAAACCCTCTTCCTCTCAGCTGCAAACAAAACAATTATTCTTAATTGTGTCACATTTAACTTGACCATTTAGAGATTCTTTGGTGATCTAGATGCTTTTATAGTTATGTCTTTTTGAATGGAACTATTTTTCTTATTTGACTTCTTTAAGCCGTGGAATGTTTTCAACTGGGCATTTTTACCTTTGGAAATACTCAGAGTGATGCAATCATTACACTTAAGGGATTCTGTGAATACATGAGTGTCGACAATGTTCAGCTCCACAATATTGACAATTTTTGTCCATGTACACTAGCAGCAAACATCGATAGTTCATTTGTTTTAATATAAGATAAAATGATAAAGTTGGGTTATAGAAAGGGAATATAAATCTAATAGATATGAATTGTCAAAATTATAGAAAATCTTGTTTCGGAGGCCAATAAATAACTACAATAATGAATATATTTTATGGTATTATAATAACGACATGTTATAAATTTAGTAATGAGGCCAGGCGCAGGGGCTCACACCTGTAATCCTAGCACTTTGAGAGGCCGAGGAGGGCAGATCACCTGAGGTCAGGAGTTTGAGATCAACCTGGGCAACATGACGAAACCCCGTCTTTACTAAAAGTACAAAAAATAGCCAGGGGTGGTGGCAGGCACCTGTAATCCCAGCTACTTGGGAGGCTGAGGCAGGAGAATCGCTGAAACCCAGGAGGTAGAGGTTGCAGTGAGCCGAGATCATGCCACTGCACTCCAGCCTGGGCGTGAAGAGTGAGACTCTGTCTCAAAAAAAAAAATTAGTAATGATATATATGTTCTTTATTCTTATTTGTATGGAAATTACATATAATATATAAATATATAATACATATTCTGTTATGGCCTTTATAATTTATATAAATGCTTAGCCCTTATACTCTATCAAAACAGTATGTGACTCATAGTGTATTAGAAAAAACACTGTAGCGACAGTCAAAAACTTAAATTTAATTATTTCTCAAACTTCTAGCACATGAATTAATGTAGAAAATCTTTCTTAAAATAATTAAAATAAAAGTTTACCCTCTTAAATCCATGCCCATAGAGATAACCACTGCTAGCAGCTTAGCGTATATCCTTTTAGATATTTAAAATGCATAATGTAGGTTGGGTGCGGTGGCTTATGCCTGTAATTGCAGCACTTTGGGAGGCCAAGGTGGGTGGATCACCTGAGGTCAGGAGTTCGAGATTACCCCCACCAATGTGGCAAAATATCGTCTCTACTAAAAATACAAAAATTAGCTGGGTGTGGTGGCATGCACTTGTAGTCCCAGCTACTCAGGAGGTTGAGACAGGAGAATTGCTTGAATTTTATGTATGTATTATATATATATTTATATATTTTATTTTTATTTCTTTATATTTATTTTTCTATTACAAACAGAGATAGAGTATATATCTTTGAATACATAATTGTGCATTCATGAAAATATCTCTATGTGTGAAATTTTTATATTCCTATAGGTCTAGCTTTTATTTAATAGATTTTCTTTTATACATTAATAGCTTTCCTAATTGTTTCAAAAATATTGCTAATTAAAATTACTACAAAATTGCAGGAGAGTCTCCTTTCTTCCAACTTTGTAAACATTATATATTAATAATGTACCTGTAAAATATATTGCAAATTTTTTCAGCACATACTACTCTGGTTCATTTATTGTCTTTTCTCATACCAATTAATTACTTCCTGTTCAAGTAAGTGATCATTTTATTTATGTCTTTGGAGTTTTTTGAAATTCCTTTCATTCAACTTTATAAATTTGCTCTTTAATTCCAATCATCTAGAGGCAGAATTTGAAAGAGGGTTTCTAGTACAAGTGATTTATTAAGATCTCTCTGAAGGAAACTTCTAAGCAGATGACAGAAGCAGGGTAGGGACAGGGGAGAAACTGAGTAAGAAGTGGCTTCAGATGATGCTTACTTCGTCCCATATAGAGCTCTGAAATATAAATTACACCAAAAATCTTTCCTGTTTTGAAACACGTGAGTAGAGCCTTTGTACTCCAACATCGGTGTTTGGTTTCTAGCCCCTCAGCTGGGGAAGGGGCATAAATCCAAGGAATTCCTGGTCAACTGACACCGTTCCACAAGGAAGGGTAATTCTTTAGAGAAGGCTGCAGGCGTGAGCCATTAGCAGCAGCAGGCAGTACAAGAAGTCATCCCCTCTGGGTAGGGCACCAGCATCTTTTGCCACAAGTTCACTCACTCTTGCACTTTCTTCAACTATTTACACAGATTTTTGAAATAGTAGTTATATTTTTTAAAAGAATGTTTAAGAGCCATTTTAAGTTCCAGAAAAAAAATGAGCAGAAAGTACAGAGTTCCCAGATACTTCCTTCCTCCACATTTGCATAGTGTCTCCCATTATCAACTTCCACCCCCAGAGCAGCCCGTTTGTTATAATTGTTGAAGCTACATTGACACATCATCATCACCCAAAGTTCATAATTTACATTAGACTTCACTCTTGCTGTTGTATGGGTTCAGACAAATTTATAATGACAATTATCCACCATTATAGTATTACACATAATACTGCCTTACAAGCTTCTGTACTCTACCCACTTTCCTGCCCCTCCCCTTATCACACCTGCAATCCCTGGCAACCATTGATCTTTTTACTGTCTTCGCAGTTTTGCCCTTCCTAGAATGTCATATAATTGAAATCAAACAGTATGTAGCCTTTTTAGATTGGCTTCTTTCACTTAGTGATGTGCATTTAATGCTCCTTCTTGTTTTTTCGTGGATTAATATCTCTGAATAATATTTCATTGTCCAGGTATAACATAGAACAGTAGATTTTTAAGAAAGTTTTGCTGTTTGGAACACTTTAAGATGTAATGTGAGATATTATGAGGTATAAACATTTCCTTCTTTTCCCCCAGAGATAAGCATGTGTATCAATAGCATTAATTAAATTACCCATACTTTCCCTCAAATTCAAAATGTGACACTCACTATATATTAAATTCTCATTATACACAATTAAGTTTCTAGATTCTACATATTGTAGGGATTTACTTATCTGTGCATTACTGTGCCCATTGCATATTGCCTCAATTACATAGTTTTTAAACTTGTAGGAAAAGTGCCCCTTAATTGTTCTTTTTATCCACATCTGGACACTATATTTTTATATATTATATATATTTATTTATAGTATATATATAAAATATTATATATATTCTGGAATAATATATATCTTGCAATTGAAATATTTATTTAGATTAAACTTGATTTATTGCTTACATTTAGATTAGAAATGAATCAGCTTACTCAGGGAACAAGCAAGATTAAAATTATATCTATATACTTTTTAAATAAGGTCAGGTGTATGTGGTGCTAGGACCAAACATTTGATATCTAGCCATGCTGAAAGCCCACATTTACATTAACATGCCTATTTCCAAGTTTGTAAATATTAGACTTCAAAACAGCACATTACACTGTAGTATAAGTCCCAACCCAGGATAGAAGTACTAATTCGCAGGTAATTTGAACAATAACTGGGAAAAATTTCTATGAAATAATGCCATGGACAAGAATTATAAAATATATGAGGAAGACCAATGCCATGAAAGATACTCTACACAGAAAACAATGTACAGGATTCCCATCTTCAACAGGACCTTTAAAATGTGTTTAAATATTCCCAGAAAAAATGACAGAACAAATCTCATAAACAAGATTACTAAATTATGAACCGAAAAAGAGAGCTAAGAGAATAAGATAAAAATTAAAAAATCACAAAGATTAAAATTTTAATCATTAGGGAAAAAATCCCCAAATGATTAGTTAAGTATTTCACTAGGCACTATTATAGAGGGAACTGTAAACTAGAAGAAAAAGGAGAAATATTAAAATATATCACAGTCAGATTTTTTTTAAGAAAATCACAATAGGAAAGAACATTTACGAGCTGTCCATTTAAGATGAAATATGAAGCTCCAGTATTCTAGTAGCATTTGATCCACAAGAAGTACAGAGAAAGACTGGATGAGAGACAATATTAAAATAATTAATGCTGATAAATTTCCAGAGATAAGGTATGAGCTATCAGATTAAATAGTTCCTCCTTGTGCTAGTAATAATTATATGTGTAAATTCATACCTGGCCAAATCACAATGAAAAAAATACATAAAGGATAAGAGGAAAATCCTAAAAGTAATAGAAAAAAACCATGAATATCAACAAAGAATGAATTACTAGGAGACACAGCCTTAGCAACTACCGTTAACAGAAGAAACTTGAAAAGTACCTTAAGCTTCCTGAAAAGATCCTTAAAAAAATCATATGTAACCAAATTATAAGGATGAAATAAAGATTATATTTAGAATAATATAATTTATACATTTTATAGTTCCCAGAACCTCAATGTCAAACATGCTATGTCCTTCAGCTGGACAGAAATAAAATAAAAGAGGAATAGGAAGTGGAAGGAAAAAAAAGAGAGTATGTATGCAAAGCAGAAATCAGTAAAAGATGATGGTAAATCAAAGTAAGCTTTATCATAAATAATTGATTCAAATTAACAGTAATTATGAAGTGTGTTTAATACAATTAATAATGGGAATGATATTAACATTAATTTTGGGGTGCATTTAAAAATTAAGATGAAAATAAACTAAGATAGTAACAAGGAATGTTAAGCGGCATCTAATAAGATGCGTGATAAAGACCTTACATAGTTTGAGAGGAGGCTACAGATAATTTTCAGATTAGGTAATGTTAGAAAATATAAATTTAAATATTAATAGGTGCCACTAAAATAATAAATATGAAGTTTATAATTTCTATCCAAGAGAATAAAATAAGAGAAATGACAAAAAACTTGACCAAACCAACTAAAAGACAATTAAAGAAACAAAAAGAAGACATAGCAAATAAAAGCCACAAAATATGACAAAACTATATTAAACAAATCAGAAGTCAAAATATTATAAAAGAAAATGTCTATAACTTGCTAATTTAAAACTGCTTCTAGGGGGGTAGTAGGGTCACTTATTCCTCACTCTTGATGTTTCCTTCTATTTGAAGGGACATTCATTAATCTTACACTTCTGGACTCTCTCCATCCCTTTGTTCATTCTGTTTGAGGAGCTGTAGTCAGGTTCCTAGAGGTTTGCGTTCAGCCATGTCTTATTTTCTTTGATTTTGTAATCCAGCTTTCTCTAGGATTTATGTTTTCTGGTCTGTTGCTTCAGGGTGAAGTTATACAGTGGTGAAGTTATACAGAAATAACACAGGAAAGCCTGTGGTTGTCTACTATTACCTGTGATTGCGTAGATATGATGGTTCAACTCTGAGTTTCAGTATTATGATCTCATTGCCGGTGCCCATCTGGGTCACATTGCCAGCATCAACTTTATAGCTAGTAAGTATTTTATTATATTTATTTGCATTTTGATATTTTTGTTTCCAAACTCATTAATATTCTTTTTGTCTAAATTAATATTTTTAAATCCCATACTATAAGAAAAATCAGAATTCAAATTATTAAAGAGCTTAAATATTTTAATATTTAATAGCAAATTAGTATTATGATATATGCATATTCCTGTAAGAAAAATTCTCAAGTTTAACCAAACTTCCTTCACTTCACCTTTCCTTTAAATATAACTCCCATGCTGAGTTTCTGATTTTGGAATAGGAATATTAGGACAAACTTATATAAAGTGCTATGCAATTGAAAGTGGTCACATGATAGATATTTATGGAATGAGATGGGTATCCTGCTGTGCTTATAACTTTTTCAAAAGCTGTTTACTTTCTAATACACAAAGAAGCTATTTTGTCTTTTAAATATCACATTATCTTTTGAGAATGATGCGTAGTTCATTCTAAAAAAAAGTCATCAACTTTAAAGCATGGTAGTAGTTTACAAAAAAAAGAAAAGCAAAAGCATGTCCTCATAATTTAGCTTTTTTGCAAGTGGAACATATGGTCAAGTTTATTGGAAATTAAAAAGGAAACATCTGAATTTGGCCACATATTATGGGAAATTTTACATTATACTCACTGGTTGGCTGAATCCACTACTTGTCAACTCTAATTTATTCTAAAAAAGTCACCTTGCCAAATGCCTGGGTTTTAATTGTGCACACATTTAGTAATGGGATTCCAACAACAGGCACTGAAATTGTACCATCAAATATAAATGTTGTTTATGACATATGCATTTGTCTATTCTTTCTTCTGTTTTGCTTGTACTATATTCTCTTTATCTGTTTTTGTATTAGTAGAATAAATGTGGATTGAGCCTGGGGAAACTTTGGGTTAATAATATTTTAAGTTATCAAAAAGCTGCATACACCAGAAGAGTAGCATTGCATTTAATAGTGGAAATTCTTTAGCAAGACACTGATAGTAGATTTGGCAGCTGAATGATGTATTTCTGGAAATAGGAGGATGTCCTAGAAGTAACTTGTGGCTGTTTCTAAAGATTTATTAAAACTAAGCTGACACTTGCATCAATGATAGAGGTAATTTTAAAGCTCTTGAAATTCTACTGACCCTAAGATAATGAAACCACCACCTCATACACATTTATATTCTGTGGTGTGGAATGTGGCTAGTGGTATGGAATTTGAAATGCTATCATTATCTTCCAGAAGAATTCACGAAAGTAACTGAGGGCAAATGCATGGACTCAGACACTGCAGAGAAAGGTAGATACAGTGCTGAGTACCTGATGAGTGGTTATGTATAAAAATAAAAAATAATGATAAGGGATTATTTAGGCAGTTAATAAATCATGAGGCTCGATGGTGCATATAGCCTCATAACCAACACGGATTTCTTAAAAACTGTTTTCTTTATCATGTATCACAGCAGAGAATTTATATTATGCCCTAAAACAAATCAAATCCAATGCATATAAAAAGTACCATGAAATGTACTTAGAAAAGTCT
Source organism: Pan paniscus (assembly GCF_029289425.2). Taxonomy (NCBI): domain Eukaryota; kingdom Metazoa; phylum Chordata; class Mammalia; order Primates; family Hominidae; genus Pan; species Pan paniscus. Next base: position 55,948,947 of record NC_073263.2, on the reverse strand, counting down.
TGCTGAGGCAAAGATATGTGCATATTTATGGCACAGACTGCCATGGGCTCCACAAATGAAAGCTCTGCTTATAATCCAAATAACATTTCTAACAGTATTTTCAGATAAGGAGAACGTGTGTTAAACTCTACTCAGAAGCTTCAAATCTTTAGGCTCATTCGAAATGCGGATTGTCCATATGAAATGGGATGATTGCTTTATATTGAAATTCTGCAGAAATATTAATGAAAATCTATAGGGATGGCTAACATTCAACTGCTTTCAGAGATTTAGCAGTAAACTATGATTTATTAATCATAGTTCCATATTCATGGAAATAGTTTATTACATTGTTCTAGTCCTTCCCTTCCAATACTGATATTCACCAGCGCTGGGTAAAAAGATGAGCTTTCAGAAAACAATGCAAGAAAGGAGTGGAGTGTGAGGGGGAGGAGGATGCATAAAGACAGACAATATTATGCACAGATGACTTTAGTAGAAGTTGCAAGTTAAACATGTGAAGCAGCCTCTACGCTCAGAATTTCACTTATTCTTCGGCAGCTTTATTACCACTGTTACACAATTCTCCTTTGTTCCCCTGGTCAGATCCCTCCCTCATTGTCTAGGATGAATATTGTATCCATTCCCCTATAATCAAATTTCCTGTTTTATTACATACATGTATGCATGCACACACACACACACACACACACACAGTGTTTTCAGTAGATGACTTTATCTACAAATTCACAAAGACAAGTACTGCCTTAGTTAACTGTAACAATGCTATACAATAGCCGAGTTCATAATTATTCTTTCCTCAAATATAAATGGTATTTCTCTAGTCTTGTAGGTTTGTTTTTTGTTTTGTTTTGATTTGTTTGTTTGTTTGTTTTTTCTTTTTTGTGACAGAGTTTCACTCTGTTGCCCATGCTGGGGTGCAGTGGCATGATCTCAGCTCACTGCAACCTCTGCTTCCCGGGCTCAAGCAATTCTCATGCTTCACCCTCCTGAGTAGCTGGGACTACAAGCAAGCACCCACCATGTCTGGCTAAACTTTGTATTTTAGTAGAGACGGGGTTTTGCCATGTTGCCCAGGCTGGTCTCGAACTCCTGAGCTGAGACAATCTACCTACCTAAGCCTCTGAAAGTGCTAGGATTTGCAGGCATGTGCCACCACACCTGGCCTTGTAGGTATGATCCCACTTCCCATCGCTCCGTTCACTATCTATAATCTATACATTTCTATCTTTTGACTGCATTTCTTGTTCTATCAAATGACCATTCTGTTTCTATTTTTTTCTGTCTCCTAACTTATTTCCATTAATATTTGGCTTTTATAAGTCTCCCAGTTATATTTTAAATTTATTTTGAGCTCTTTTCCTTCCTATAATTGTAATTTTTCTCTCCATGATCATCCCATCCCTTGCTCTTTCACAGTCAAACTTCTGAGAAAACTCTTTTTCATTTTCCAGCAATCCCTTTATGTTTCTGTCTCCTGCCATCTGTTGCTCTAACTAATCCATTAAAACTATTAGCCCCAGTGGACACAGTTCAGGAAAAATTCTGCTTATATCTCTCCTCTGCTTCTTCCAAATAGTGTCTTTCCTTTTCTTGCAGATATGATATGGTCCTCATTATTTTTTCTTTTTCTATGTCAGAGTTTCTCAGCTTTAGAACTATTGACATTTTGGACTACATACTTCTTTGTTGTTGGGTGTTGTACTGTGCACTGCAGGATGTTTAGCAGCATTCTTGACCCATTTCTGGCCTCTATCCCTTAGATTTCAGTAGTATGCTTCATCTGTGCCCCTTGCTTGAGTCATGAAAATTTAAAAAATGATTCCAGACATTGACAATGATTCCAGACATTTAAAAAGATTCCATGGAGTGCAATATTGCCCTCTTTTTACTGATTGAGAACCAATGGGCTGTGGTGACTACTTCTTTTTCTCTCTCTCTTCCTTCACTTACCTCTTAAATATTGATGTTTGTTGGGTCCTACTCTAATACTCTGATAACTTCACATATTACCTGTATGTCTGTGGCTTACAAATATAATTTTCATGTCAGAATGTTGCTTTCATTCAATTTAGTCTCACCGGTAATATATTAGGACAGCTCACGAGTGCCTGTAACTCAGAACTTATGAAAATGAACTCATTGTTTCTCATGTCTATCCACCACAACCTGAGTATTCGCCTGTATTCTCGTGGCGAAACAAGTAGCTATCGAATCTCCAAGGCAGAAATATGGGAGTAACCCTTGACTCCTCCCTCTCTCATATCCAGTCAACAATATTTCAAAACTATCTATTTCATTTTCACCATTATTTTCCCATGTCAGGAATCCATAATTTCTAATACACAATACTGCAATATTTTTGTCTGTTTCCTGATTTAGATATCTTCACACTGAAGGGATCCTGTGTGTCACATGGTGAAAGGAAGGGACGAGAAAGAGGAGTGGGCTGGACATGGTAGCTCATGCCTGTAATCCCAGTACTTGGGAAGGCCAAGGCAGACAAATAGCCTGAGCTCAGGAGTTAGAAGCCACCATGGACAACATGGCAAAATGTCATCTCTACTAAAAATACAAAAATTAACCAGGTGTGGTGGCACGTGCCTGTAGTCCCAGCTACTCGGGGGGTTGAGGCATGAGAATCACTTGAACCTGGGAGGTGGAGGTTGCAGTGAGCCAAGCTCACGCAACTGCCCTACAGCCTAGGTGACAGAGCAAGACTTCATCTCAAAAAAAAAAAAAAAAAAAAAAAAGAGAGAGAGAGGACGGGTGCCAAGCTCTTCTAAACAACTCTCGCATAACCACTCATCACTGCATACCTTCCACTACGCTAGGTCTCAGCTACGCTAGGATCAAATCACAATATGAGATTTGGAGGGAATAAATGTGCAAACTGTATCAATTTTCCAATCCTATGTCTTGTTGGTGTTATTCATACTGAATTACTTGTAATTTCCTGAAAGATATCATTTCATCCTATGGGTAATCTTTTGCATGTGCTAATTTTTTTCCTCTTGAAACACCTTTATTTTATGATTTGCTGTAGCTTTAATCACTACTTGCAGGTCAGATCTAAGGTATCAAGATGCTTATTCAAGAATCTTTCTTTAGTGTTTGAGCTTTTATGAAACATAACCTCAATATTTTCATGAAACACTATAGACCACCACATTATTACATGGTATTGAGATTGTGTCTTTTTTCTTTTCCTTTCTTTTCTTTTCTTTTTTTTAAATTATCCTTTAAGTTCTGGGATACATGTGCAGAATGTGCAGGTTTGTTACATAGGTATACACTTGCCATAGTGGTTTGCTGCACCCATCAACCCGTCATCTACATTAGGTATTTCTCCTAATGCTATTCCTCCTCTAGCCCCCCACCCCCCAACAGGCCCCAGTGTGTGATGTTCCCCTCCCTGTGTCCATGTGTTCTCATTGTTCAACTCCCACTAATGAGTGAAAACATACGGTGTTTGGTTTTCTGTTCCTGTATTAGTTTGCTGAGAATGATGGTTTCCAGCTTCATCCATGTCCCTGCAAAGCATATGAACTTATCCTTTTTATGGCTGCATAGTATTCCATGGTGTATATGTTCCACATTTTCTTTATCCTGTCTATCACTGATGGGCATTTGTGTTAGTTCCAAGTCTTTGCTATTGTAAATAGTGCTGCAATAAACACATGTGTACATGTGTCTTTATAGTAGAATGATTTATAATCCTTTGTGTTTATACCCAGTACTGGGATTGCTGGGTAAAATGGTATTTCTGGTTCTAGATCCTTGAGGAATTGCCACACTGTCCTCTACAATGATTGAACCAATTTACACTTTCACCAATAGTGTAACAGCATTCCTATTTCTCCACATCCTCTCCAGCATCTGTTGTTTCCATTCTAACTGGCATGAGATGGTATCTCATTGTGGTTTTGATTTGCATTTCTGTAGTGATGATGAGCTTTTTTTCATATGTTTGTTTGCCACATAAATGTCTTCTTTTGAGAAGTGTCTGTTCATTTCCTTTGCCCACTTTTTGATGGGGTTGTTTGTTTTTTTCTTATAAATTTGTTTCTGGATAGAAACGGGGCTAATATCCAGAATCCAGATATTAGCTCTACAACAAACCATAAAACATAAGAAAATAGACCAGAAAACATAAATCCTAGAGAAGGGTAGATTCTGGATATTAGCCGTTTGTCAGATTGATAGATTGCAAAACTTTTCTCCCATTCTGTAGGTTGCCTGTTCATTCTAAAGATAGTTTCTTTTGCTGTGCAGAAGCTCTTTAGTCTAATTAGATCCTATCTGTCAATTTTGGCTTTTGTTATCATTGCTTTTGGTGTTTTAGTCATGAAGACTTTGCCCATGCCTATGTCCTGAATGGTGTTGTCTAGGCTTTCTTCTAGGGTTTTTGTGGTTAAGTCTTGCATTTAAGTTTTTAATCCACCTTGAGTTAATTTTTGCATAAAGTGTAAGAAGGGGGTCCAGTTTTGGTTTTCTGCATATGGCCAGCCAGTTTCCCCAACACCATTTATTAAACAGGGAATCCTTTCCCCATTTCTTGTTTTTGTCAGGTTTGTCAAAGATCAGATGGTTGTAGATACGCGGCCTCTGTTCTGTTTCATTGATCTATATGTCTGTTTTGGTACCAGTGCCATGCTGTTTTGGTTACTGTAGCCTTGTAGTATATGATGCCTCCAGCTTTGTTCTTTTTACTTAGGATTGTCTTTGTTATGCAGGCTCTTTTTTGGTTCCATATGAAATTTAACATAGCTTTTTTCTAATTCTCTGAAGAAAGTCAATGGTAGCTTGATGGGTATAGCACTGAATCTATAAATTACTTTGGGCAGTATGGCCATTTTCAAGATATTGATTCTTCCTATCCATGAGCATGGAATGTTTTTCCATTTGTTTGTGTCCTCTCTTATTTCCTTGAGCAGTGGTTTGTAGTTCTCCTTGAAGAGGTCCTTCACATCCCTTGTAAGTTGTATTCCTATGTATTTTATTCCCTTAGTAGCAATTGTAAATGGAAGTTCACTCATGATTTGGCTCTCTGTTTGTCTGTTATTCTTGTATAGGAATGTTTGTGATTTTTGCACATTGATTTTGTATCCTGAGACTTTGCTGAAGTTGTTTATCAGCTTAAGGAGATTTTTGGCTGAGATGATGGGGTTTTTTAAATATGCAATCATGTCATCTGCAATCAGACAATTTAACTTCCTCTCTTTCTAAATTAATACACTTTATGTCTTTCTCTTGCCCGATTGCCCTGGCCAGAACTTCCAATACTATGTTGACTAGGAGTGGTGAGAGAGGGCATCTTTGTTTTGTGCTGGTTTTGAAGGGAATGCTTCCAGCTTTTGCCCATTCAGTATGATATTGGCTGTGGATCTTTCATAAATAGCTCTTATTATTTTGAGATACATTCCATCAATACCTAGTTTATTGAGAGTTTTTATCATGAAGGGTGTCGAATTTTATTGAAGGTCTTTTCTGCACCTATTGAGATAATCATGTGGTTTTTGTCATTGGCTCATCACAGATAGGAAAAATTTAGAAATACCTGATACTTTTAACAAATGCTTGATTAATTCTATCTAGAAATCAGCTTCTAGTGGACAAATTGGGAAAGAAGGAAGAGAAATAAAAATAAAACAGAGCATGCTATAGAAACAGGAACAAAAACTTGAATAACAACACAGGTACATGATCTAGAAAGCAGGAGTTGGATCTTTGATGGAATATTAAAAAAATGGTGTAATGTGGGAAATAGACGTATATTTCCAAAGGAATCCCAGATATGAAAAAGTCACAGCCAAACAGAAACTGCAAATAAACTCTTCACAGAAGGATAGGAACACCTGGTTAATGGTGGCTCTCAGTCTTTAGGGGATGCAGTTACATAGTTTAAAGGGAACTTGGCATCACCAGTTCGTCTCAGTCTCTCATAAAGCACAGCAAAATGTGTGACCTGGAGTAAGTTTATTAACAACTCTGTTTCAGTTTTCTTATCTGTAAAATGCGGATAAGCCTGTTCATGGAAACGATGTCAGTATTAAGCCCTAAAATTATGCTTTGGCTATTAAGCATTTACATCAAGTGTTCAACCATTATCAATACAAAATGTGATATGCAAAATAACACACAATAAGTTCTAAAAAGTTATGATTTATTTATCAAAGTTTAAAAAATATACTAAAACTCTTTTCTAGCAGTTGATTCTTATTAATTTTTAGGTAGAACTAAAATAAAAATTGCTAGGAGTTGGAAATCTAATATCTAAGGAGCTGAAATCGGGCTTGGCAATGTTAGAGCATAACAGAATGTGAAGAGTCTCTATATTTAAAGGATTTCATAGTAATCTCATAAAGAGCAATGTTAAATAAATAATAAGCTACATAAAATGTGTTTCATTCTCTTTTGGCGATATCTTGAGAAAACAAATCTTCTATTTGCCATGAAAGAATAATAACCAGTCAGGCGTGGTGGCTCAGGCCTGTAATCCCAGCGCTTTGGGAGGCTGACGCAGGCATATCACCTGAGGTCAGGAGTTCGAGACCAGCTGGACTAATATGGAGAAACCCCGTCTCTACTAAAAATACAAAATTAGCCAGGTGTGGTAGTGCATGCCTGTAATCCCAGCTACTCAGCAGGCTGAGACAGGAGAATCACTTCAACCCGGGAAGCAAAGGTTGCAGACAGCAGAGATGGTGCCATTGCACTCCAGCCTGGGCAACAAGAGTGAAACTCCATCTAAAAAAAAATGTTAGTGCATAATAGGCAAAAGTTGAACATCTTTGTTAAATGATCTCCTTTGGTTCATCCTCTATCTAATAAGTTTTTCATGGTTCATATATAGAGATAAAAGACTTACATTTGTGATGTAGTAAGTTAACTGAGGGCTTCTCACTTGGTGGATTGTTAGAAATCTCATTTTTTAATGTAATCAAGATGGTTTAAGGGTCTTCTTATCTTAACTAAACTTTACACAGGCTTCTTCTTGATTGGCTCCTGACCTCCCTTTTCTTAGAGCATTTATTTTAGAAAATTTATAATTGCAAATTCTTTCTCTGCCCTTTATAGATGTTAATCTTCCCTCAGACTCTTGACAGATTTACAACATAGTAATGTTTTTCTCAAGGACTCGGGAGCCATCTTTTTGAAATGTAATTATTCAAGAAGGCTATCACTCCTCTCTCTCAGTCTCTGTGAGGGGGTAAGAGCCTAACTTAATAAGTTACAATTGGCAAGTACAGATTGCCTAAACACAATGATGCCCCACCTCTATCCCATAGAACTTATCCCATGCTTTAAAAATTCTACCCCCAACTGTTCTTAATTAATTCAGTCTTTCTTCCTTATTGAAATAGTCTTGAAGAAAATCTTCCCTGCTTCTTTAACTCTATTTGATAAAGTTTTTCTTTAACAACTGAGAATGGTAAATTGTTGACATATTCAAAGATTATGTCACAAAAGCCAATACTGGAATATAACTGAAGAGATACACTATTTTAACATTTCATTTTCGGCATTAAGGATTTGAGTTATAACATATATTATCTAAGAATTTCTTATTTGGAAATGAATTTAAAATCTGGTTTGATGGCTATTTAATTCATAACTTGAATCCTTAATGTGGAAAATGAAACTTGAAAACATTTAGTCTATTAATGTCTTCAAATATGGTTATTTGTGACATTATTTGAAATATCGGGGGTAAATTCTAAACTGATTTATCATCCTGCTTGTAAACGATTATTTTATTGAGAAAGAATGTTTAGGAATTGTTCTATTATCTGTTTAGAAGTATATTAACTTTCACAAAACCTCAACATGTTTACCAAAATTCATTGTAAATTTATGTTGGAGTTGTCTAAGCTCAGAAATTGCTGCTCAACAAAAACAGAGGTATTAAAAATGTCACACTTCCAGGTGTCAATCCTACAGGGTTGTTATTAGAAAACTTATGTGTAGTTGAAACTTGGACTAAACTTCCATGTGCCACATAAATATAGAAAAAAATTAGTTTTGATAAAATTAAAGTACAATTTCAGTTTAAATCAGATATTAAAATAGTGTAGGAAAGTATATATTAGATCCTTTTGTAGCTTGTATATAATTATATATGTAATGATTTACAAGGCACAAAAAATATGAGCTAAACATCTATACTTTAAAAAGACAAGTTGTCCAACAAAACCATAAAAAATCTTGTGGTCACTTCTTCATAATCTTAACAATATTTTCAGTAATAATGATCTCAATTTCAATTGTATATTGTTTATATATTAAAGTATATATTTATATAATAGTTTGTAGCTAAGGCATATACTTTCCTTTTTTTTTTAACTTTTATTTTAAGTTCAGGGGTACATGTACAGGTTTGGTATATAGGCAAATTGTGTCTCACGGGGGTTTGGTGTACAGATTATTTCATCACCCGGTAAGAAGCAGAGAATCTGATAGTAGTTTATCAATCCTCACCCTCCTCTCACCTTTCACCCTCAAGTAGAACCCACTACCTGTTGTTCCCTTCTTTGTGTCCTTATGTATTTAATATTTAGCTCCCTCTATAAGAGGGAGTTATAAAGTCAAAACATGCAGTATTTGGTTTTCTGTTGCTGTGTTAGTCTGAATAATACAATGGCCTCCAGCTTCATCCATATAGCTGTAAAGAATACAATCTCACTGTTTTTTTACGGCCCCATGGTATTCCATTCTGTATATGTACCACATTTTCTTTATGCAATCTACTGTGTGTGGACATTTAGGTTGACTCCATGTCTTTTTTATTGTGAATAGTGCTGCAAAGAACATAGATATGCATGTGTTTTTAATGTAGAATGATTTATATTCCTTTGGGTGTATACCTAATAATAGAATTGTTGGGCCGAATGTTAATTCTGTTTTGAGTTCTTTTAGAAATCACCAAACTGTTTTCCACAATAGCTGAACTAATTTACACTCTCACCAGCAGTGTGTAAGTGTTCCCTTTTCTCTGTATCCTCACCAGCATCTGTTATCTATTATAATAGCCATTCTGACTGGTTTGAGATGGTATCTCATTGTGGTTTTCATTTGCATTTCTTTAATGATCAGTGATATTGAGCTTTTTTTTTCATATGCTTGTTGGCCGTGTGTATGTCTTCTTTTGAGAAGTGTCTGTTCATGTCCTTTGCCCACTTTTTAATGAGGCTGCTTGTGTTTTTCTTGTAAATTTGTTTAAGTTCCTTATGGATGCTGGATATTAGACCTTTGTGAGATGCATAGTTTTCAAATATTTTCTCCCCTTCTACAGGCTGTTTACTCTGCTGAGTTTCTTTTGCTGTGCAGAAGTTCTTCAGCTTAATTAGGTCCTATTTGTCAATTTCTGTTTTTGTTGCAGTTGATTTTGGCATCTTTGTCATGAAATCTTTGTCAAGTCCTATGTCCAGAATGGTGTTTCCTAGGCTATCTTCTACTATTTTTATAGTTTTAGGTTTTACATTTAAGTCTTCAACCCATCTTGGGTTGATTTTTGTATATTGTGTAAGGAAGAGGTCTAGTTTCAATCTTCTAGTTATGGCTAGACAGTTACTGCATCACCGTTTATTGAATAGGAAGAACTTTTCCCACTGTTTGTTTTTGTCAACTTAGTTGAAGATTAGATGGATGTAGGTGTGTGTATTATTTTTGGGCTCTCTATTCTGTTCCATTGTTCTATGTGTCTGTTTTTGCACCAATACCATGCTGTCTTGGTTACTGTAAACTTGTAATATAATTTGAAGTTGAGTAACGTGAGGCCCCCACTCTGTTCTTTTTGCTTAGGATTGCCTTACCTATTTTGGGTGTTTGTTTGGTTCCATATGATTTGAAAATAGTTTTTTTTTCTAATTATGCGAAGAATGCCTTTAGTACTTTGATAGGAATAACACTAAATCTCACAATTACTTTGGGCAATATGGCGATTTTAATAAGATTTACTCTTCCTATGAATGAGCATGGATGGTTTTCCATTTGTTGCATCATCTCTGATTTCTTTGAGCAGTGTTTTGTAACTCTCATTGTAGAGATCTTTTGCCTCTCTGGTTAGTTGTAGTCCTAGGTATTTTATTCTTACAGTCTCTATGTGTTCATGATAGGTTTTTTATGGTTTTGTAGGGTTGTTGAAAATGTTCCCTTTGTCATTTCTGATTGTGGGTTTTTAAAATTTTTTTCTTTATTATTCTAGCTAGTGGTCTATCTTACTTATTCTTTCAAAGAAGCAACTCCTGGATTCTTTGATCTTTTGTATGTTTCTTTTGGGGGGGTTCGTTTTCCTTCAACAAAGATTTTAGTTATTATTTGTCTTCTGCTAACTGTGGGGCTGGTTTGCTTTAGTTCCTCTAGGTGTAATGTTAGGTTGTTAATTTGAGATTGTTCTAACTTTTTGATGTAGGTATTTAAAATTGTAAATTTTCCTCTTAACACTGCCTTAGCTATGTCCCAGAGATTTTGGTATGTTGAATATTTATTCTCAATTAAATAATAATTTAATTATTTCTGCCTTAATTTCATTGTTTATCCAAAAGTTATTCAGGAGCAGGATGTTTAATTTCCATGTAATTGTATGGTTTTGAGTGATTTTCTTAGTATTGATTTCTATTTTTATTGTGTTGTGTTACAAGAGAGTAGTTGGTATGATTTTGATTTCATTGAATTTGCTGAGGATATTTTATGGCCAGTTGTGTGGTCGACTTTAGAATATGTGCCATGTGCAAAGTGGGTTCATTTGGTCAAGAGTCAAGTTCAGGTGCCAAACATCTTTGTTAATTTTATGTCTTGATTTTCTGTCTAATAGTGTCAGTGATGTGTTAAAGTCTCTCACTATTATTATTCAGTTATCTAAGTAAGTCTCTTACCAGGCATCTAAGAACTTGCTTTATGAATCTGGGGGTTCCTTTGTTGTCTGGATATATATTTTTGATAGTTAGGTCTTCTTGTTGAATTGAACCCTTTACCATTATATATTGTCTTTTTTTTTTTAATCTTTGTTTGTTTAAAGTCTATTTTGTCTGAAATTAGAATCGTGACCCATGCTTTTTTCCATTTTCTAATTGCTTGGTAGATTTTTCTCCATCCCTTTACTTCGATCCTCTTGGTGTCATTGCATGTGAGATGGGTCTTCGGAAGACAGCACACCATTGTCAGCTAACTTGACACTCTGTTCCTTTTAATTATGGCATTTAGCCGTTTACATTTAAGGTTACTATTCATATATGCAGATTTGAACATGTCATGTTGTTAGCTGGCTATTATGCAGACTTGTTTCTGTGGTTACTTCACAGTGTCAATGGTCTATGTACTTAAATGTGTTTTGTAGTGGCTGGTAATGGTCTTTCCTTTCCATATTTAGTGCTCTCTTAAGGAATTCTTGTCAGACAAGTCTGGTGGTAACAAATTCCCTTAGCATTTGCTGGTCTGTAAAGCATCTTCCTTCTTTGTTTATGAAGTTTAGTTTGGCTGAATATATTTTTGGTTGGACTTTCATTTCTTTAAGAATGATGAAAATAAGCCCCCAATCTCTTCTGGCTTGTAGTTTTTGCTGAAATGCCTGCTTCTAGTCTGAATGGAGGTCCCTTTGTAAGTGACCCATCCCTTCTCTCTAGCTTCATTTAGCATTTTTTTCTTTCATTTAGGTCTTTGAGAATCTGATAACTATGTGTCTTACAAATGATCGTCTTGTGTAGTATCTTGAAGGAGTTTCTCTGCATTTCCTGAATCTGAATGTTGTCCTCTCTAGCAAGGTTGGGGAAATATTCATGGACAATATCCTGAAATATGTTTTCTAAACTGTTTGTTTTTTTTCCCCTCTCTTTCAGGAACAATAATGAGTTGTAAATTTTGTCTTTTTACATAATCTCATATTTTTCAGAGGTTTAGTTCATTCTTCTTTTTTTTAAAATTTATTTATTTACTTTAAGTTCTAGGATACATGTGCTGAACATGCAGGTTTGTTACATAGGTATGCATGTGCCATGGTGGTTTGCTGCACCTATCATCCCATCATCTAGGTTTTAAGCCCGGCATGCATTAGGTATTTGTCATAATGCTCTCCCTCCCCTTCCCCAACCCACTGACAGGCCCCGGTATGTGATGTTCCCCTCTCTGTGTCCATGTGTTCTCATTGTTCAACTCCCACCTACGAGTGAGAACATATGGTGTTTGGTTTTCATTCTTCTTTAATATATTTTCTTTATTTTTGTCTGAATTATTTCAGAGACCCATTCTTCAAGCTCTGAGATTCTTTTCTCAACTTTTTCAGTTCTGCTCTTAATACTTAGAATTGTATTCTGTAATTCTTGAGGTGAGTTTTTCAGCTCTATTTAATCAGTTTGGTTCTTTCTTAAAATAGCCACCATTTTTGTCTTCCATCCCTTGTATTGTTTTATTGTATTTATTAAAATCCTTGGATGTGGCTTCAACTTTCTGCTGAATCTTGATCATCTTCATTTTTTTTTCATATTCTGAATTCCATTTCTGTAATTTCTGCCATTTCAGCCTGGTTAAGAAGCATTGCTGGAGAACTAACTAGTGCAGGCATTCATTGTTAAGACACTCTGGCTTTTTGATTTGCCAGAGTTCTGGCTTATTCTTTCTCATCTGTGTGTGCCAATATTCCTTAAGTCTTTAAAGTTGTTGTCTTTTTTGCTTTTATCTTGTTTTTATGCTCTTCGGGGTTTCATTGTGGTATAAGGTGGCTTCAGTCAGCTGGCTTCATTTCTGGAAGATTTTAGGGAGCCAAGGCTCAGCTCAGCACTCTTGGGATTTATGCCATAACTCTGGAAGGTTGGTATCAGGCCCCTGGCTTTGTCAACTGGCCACTTGAGTTTAGGAACCTGCTGTGCTAGATGGGTCAGGGTGATCCCTAACAGCTGGTCACAATACTTCAACAGATGGTGCCAGCCAAAGTGCTTCACTGCAGCAGTGGCAATGGAACTGTGCTCATGTGCATGTACCAATAGCAGGCAGTATGGCAGGGTGCACTCTCGCCAGCTCGAGTGGGGCACCGGTGGTTGCCAGGCTGCCAACCTTTGTATGCATGTTTGTGTCAGTGGTGATGTCAGCTCTGGGCAGAGCTCTGGTGGGTGCAGGGCTTCTGGAACCATGCATTCATTTGGGCAAGCAGAGGTGGTGGTACACAATGAAGGGTGGGGCCACTGGCCTCCATATACATGTTCAAAATGGCAATGGCTATGCAGTTGGTTGGGGGTACACTCACATTGGCAGCAGTGGCATGGTGGGGTACATTGATTTGCATGTGTTGAACCAACCTTGTAAACCAGAGATAAAGCCTACTTTATCGTGGTGGATGGCCTCAGCTGGAGAAGGAAGGGAAGGTCCCCTGCACCTGCAAGCTGGCTAAGCAATGTGCGGAGGGGTTTGGGAGGGCTATGACAAGTGCATGGCAAAGTGGCATAGGGGATGCAGTGGTGGGAGGGTTCAGGTGGACTGGTGAGAGTCAGCAAGGGCCACTCTGCTGGAGCTCTCTGATGGTCAGGCATAGTCAACCAGTGAAAAGACTATGATGTGGCTTCCAGGAGGCACCCAGTTGGTCATCCAAGGCTGCATTGCAAGTGGGTTCAGCCAGGCCAGGGCCCTGGGAGATTCCACCAGATGGAGTAGGGGGTGGCAGAGAGGGCACATTGAGATCAAATTGGCCTGTCCTGCTCTGTTTAGGTCTGTCAGTTCCCCTAAGGCTAAAGTCTCCTAGGAGAGCATGGCAGGCTGCTTTGGGAAGTGGGCACCCCTGGCTATGCTCCTCTGCAGATGTCCCACACTCAACATTCCGTGTTCTGTACAGGCTGGAGTTCTGCCCCTACCAACTCTCTAAGCATCTCTCCCTGCCAGTTCAAGTGTCCATGGGGTTTGTGGGGTCTCCTGATGCCAGGATTCCAGAAGTTTGTAGGAAGAGCAGGTCATGCCTTACCTTTTAGCGCACCCTTTTCCCATGAGTCACTGGGGGCCCAGAGCCAGTTCCAGTAGGTGATAGCCCTGTGCAGCGTTCCCAGCTTCCTCCCCTTTCAGCCCAGGGTGATCTATCCACTCCATCCATCTCTCTATCCACTCTGCATGCCTTCCTCTATAGATCTGCTTGAAGTGCAGATCTTCCCGATGTCATGGTCCCTTGGTGGCAGATGTTCCTCCTGGCTGCATCTAGTAGGCCATCTTAACATTCGCTTCTTCTAATACTCTTTAAAACAATAAAAATCTTTTCCCAGCTTTGGCATCCTCCCTATGGCTCCCCCAGTGCCTGTAGATCACAGGGTGACAGAGGCTGCAGTAAAGCCACCTGGTACCTCCTGAAGCCAAGGAGAGGAAGCAGTGGAGATGAGACCTAGAGCTGGAAAACAAGCCAGAGTTGTTTTCCTATAAATTGCCAAAATTGTATTTACAGATCAAATCTTAGAGCACCATTAAAGTAGTGCTGTCTCTGTAACTGTGCATTGCGAAGTAGAAGAATTCTTAGGTAAATTAGTTTTCAGGAAATACAGCCTTTGATTCTACAAAACTCCTCATTGAAAATAAAATTTTAAGGAAATAATGAAAAGGGAATGCAATAATAAAAAAATAATATTTTCACTTTGATTTACCAATTTATATCAATAAAACTTGAATATTACAAGACGAATGTTTTTCTGAGAACTCTTAAAAAGATGAACATTTGTAAAATTAACCATATTTTAAAAGCAGTAAGCTTGTGCCTTGCTTAATGGAAGTGTTATGAAAGCTTCTGAAAGCAGACAGCACTTCAGTAATGGGAAAAAATCACCAGCTAAAATTATTTGGTTTGAGTTAAAGATAAAAACTAAATGGAAAGTGATATATTTAGGTTCAAAATCCTTAGCATATGCATGGAGTGGCAGAATGATAACCTGGGGGTGTAGGTAGTATTAAGTATTTCAGTTGACACAAGCACAATGTCAGTATGACATTTTGCAAAAATTTGAAGAAGCAAACAAAAAGACATGTTGAGTTGAACACTGATGAATGATAAAGGAAAGTTACGGCCCCCAACATTCTTTTCAATGTAGACTATACTTGAAGATTATGATAACTTCACAGTCATAAGTGCAACGTTTCCAAGGTTATTATGAGTCTTGAAAGCACACAGAACTGCTGTTTCCCAATAATTTAAATGTATGTATTTAGGCTAAACCTAAAGAAATTAGGAGGATATTAGAGTAGGAAACTGTTTTTGAATAAAGTTGCTCGAAAAAACACAGAATTCCAAGATAAATTTGTATTTTAGAAAAGCAATATTATAATTTTGTAGTATAAATTTGCCCAAAGTTGCATGGGAAAATGCATAGGATATATCTATTGTAAAAGTTACTTGTTGTTTATCTGAAAACCACATTTAAATGGATGTCTTTTATTTTTATTTGCTAAATCTGATAGCTCTTTGTTTTGAAAGGCCTTTATGCGGATAAACGGTTTTGACTTAGTCTACATACTTTCAGTAAGTAGAATAAGAAATAGCTAAGCAGGCATTATAGGGAGGTATAATTGGCTCTAAAAATCAATAAAATGTACAAATTTCACAAACTGAGAAAACATATTAAACTAAACAAAACTAAACAAGAAAACAAAAACAAAGATTTCTAACTTAAGAAATATTCAAGAAGTAATCGTTAGTGACATAGAAAAGATTTTCCTTCAGATGAACTATTGACTATGAAGATGACCCTAAAGTTTCTTCTAATTAAAGGATTCTATAAATCAACTTTGAAATGTTATCAGATTTGGTAATGTAGCCCTGTTTAGTAACATTATTTAGGATTCAGCCATATTTCTTGTACAAAGTATTTTCAACAAGTTTCACATAATAATTTTTTAACTCTCATTATTTTTAAGGTAAATGAAATAGTTCAGTGTGAAAATAAAGATAATATTCATTGTGGAATTCAAGTATTTTACCATTCACTCAGTAAATTTTGTTCATTTTTGTTCATAAAAAATGTTCTGAAACTTTTTTTACAGCTGTTGTTACATATTTGATTTCCTATTTGAACACTTTTCTATACTAAGGTTTTTAAGAAATGCATCAATATTTTTTAGGATATTCATAAATTCTATCTTAGAGTATTATTTGCTTATCTAAATAGCTTTAAATTTTAGATTGTTCCTCTAAACAGCTTTAGATATAATAAGGTAAACACAGGAATTTTATATTTTAAATAAAAATTGTAAAATTAAAATAATATTTTAAATCTATGCATAAAATCATAAAATTAAGTGATTTTACTGACACACTTATATTCTAGGGCAAAATGAAAGTCTTTTAAGCATTAAGGAATGAATGTTATTGTAACATTTTGTGTATTTCTAAAATGAGAGCCCAGATTGGATAGAGCCTAATTCCATGAGCAATAAATTATATATAAAATTAATAACAGCCATGAGTGGTGGCTCATGCCTGTAATACCAGCACTTTGTAAAGCCGAGGTAGGAGGATGGCTTAAGGCCAGGTTTTTAAGACCAGTCTGAGCATCCTGGTGAGACCTCATCTCTACAAAAAACAATGAAAATTAGCCAGGAGTGGTGTGGACGCATAGTCCTAGCTACTCAGGAGGCTGAGGCAGGAGGATCCTTTGAGTCCAGGAGTTTGAGGCTGCAGTGAGCTATGATCATGCCACTGACCTCCAGCCTGCTCGACAGAGTAAGACTGTGTCTCAGGAAAAAAAAAAAAAGTAAGAAAAAGAAGGAATAACTGTGGGAATGTGTTATTTAGAGTGTATAAAATTATTTACTATGCTTGTGGTATTTAGAGAAAAAGTGTTTGTGGAGATTGAAGGAGGTGGTATCTTAAATCCTAATGTCATTTTATTTTTCATTGCACTAGGTAATTGTGTCCTACTTCAATTATACTGATTATTGTTTCACAACATGCATTATAGCACTTTATACTTGAAAAGCACTTGGCAATCATTTGTTAATGAAAAGTATTTATGAAAACTATTCTTTTCTTTCAGTTGTCATGTTGAAAATAAAAACTCAAAATCTCTTATGAAAGAAAAAAACAATTAGAAAAAGATCTTAAAATCAGAAATACCAATACTTAAGAAGAAAACCATATCTTCTAATGGAAAACCAGGAATAAAAAGTTTATTGAGTAAAATCAATTCAGGTCAAGAAGCATTTACTGAATTCCCATGCATGTTAGACAAGAGCAGAGATGGAAATATAGAGGGAAAAAAAAAGACAGGTTTCTTATTGTCAAAAAAACAGAAAATGTAGTTAAGAAGATAGAAAAGAGATGCAAAGCATATTTTTAAAAGATGAAATTGATCAATCCTACTTTGGCATAATAGGGTATACCTCCTAGAAGTCTCATTTGAAGCGTAACTTTAATGAAAGCATGTTTTCAACAGGTAGAGATGAGGAGAAGGGTATGAAAAATGGAGAAATATGAGCATGAGGATGAAACATAGATAAACAGATGTAAAAGGAGAGGAAGTAGGTTTCTTAGATATTCTCAGCAGGTAATTAAATCATCTCCTGGGAGAAGGGGAACAGCAATGGGTTCTCCTCTTCTATAATAATTGCTACTACTTCTATGTTACAACTTTCTACAAATGTTTTGATATGCTGGGCCAGAATGGCAGTGAAGTTTTTGGGAGAGGATCTGAAAATTTGAGGAGAAATTTCCACCAAGCAGAAGGTGAAAATGCAGTAAAAGGGAACTGATAATCCATGTACAATTAATCAGACAATTAACCTACCAGAGACAAAGGGAAAAATTAAATTCTTTAGGTCTCAAATAGTGAGAAACTTTTGGTAAAAATGACTAAAGATTTCTAAAATGTAACTAGAAAAAACTTATTACTTAGAATGTAGAGCAGTTAAATTGTTATATGCATGATCAAAAAGACAAAAGACATGCAGAGAAACACTGAGTTAGTTATCTATATCAATTTTACCTTAAGAGATAATTTTACACTTATTTTCACACTGACCAAATATAAGCAAATGCTAATTTGAATTATTAGCGTAAATTTTATTTGACATATAAGTAATTGTTGGTATATTTCTCTGTTGATATGAATTCAATGAGACACTAATCTCATGATATGATCTGTAGATAAGAATTTGTAAGGTAAAATAATTTTTGTAAACATTAACCTCAAATAGAGTTGTAGAAAACAACTGTAAACACTGGCATCTTAAGGTTTCTTAGATATTTACAGTAAAAGGAGTATTTCTTTTGATCCACCATTTCCAAGATAAATGCAACTAAGAAATCTCAGTTTTTAGGTAACTAACATTTATTAATATTCAGTGGAACTTCTGGTCCTCTGAACATAATTTGTGAAATACTAGTAAATTGAATTCAGGTGCTTCAATCTAATACTTATGAAAATAAAAGCTGTACGTTTCAGCAACTCTATGTATACAGAAAGTATGTCCACAATTAAAAATAAACTGAAAAATCACCACTCATCCATAGAAACAAAAATAAACACATTACCTCCCACCACAAAACCTTTTCCTCAGAAGGTAATATATTTCAAACAGTCTTTTAAATGGATTCTTCTTTTCAAAAGGAGGAAGATGGCTTGTCTAGGACATTTCAACTCCCCAGTGTTCTTGAAGACAGTAAGAAGAAACATGTTTTGGTAGTAAATTCCACATTATTTTTCTTTTCGTTTGTGATAATAAGACTTGTTTTCCATGAATTTTTGGAGAAAATAAATGTCAAAGGCTTTCTACTGTCTTTTATTTCTAATCATCGTAATAAAGAATAGAGAGAAAAAGAGGGAGAGAAAAGGAGAAAGAAAAAGAGCAGAGGAGGAAATAGCAAGTGAAAAGGGCTAGCAGATTCCAGGTGTATTACCTACGATGAATAAATGGTATATTTATTTAGACCTTTTTACTATTGCATATCAATTACTGAAATTCTCCCATAAGTTTTCTTTTTGACAGTGTTTCTTCCCATTCTTGTTTATTTTCTAACTACCTTCTATCAAATACCTTTTATGAAAGCATGTACACACAACACACTTACATACTTACACACACACATACGAAATCAATGAACACCTTCTATCCTCAGTATTCATAGACTTTGTGTGTGTAAGTATGTAAGTGTGTGTACATGTGTTTTCATATGTGTATTGACCATATTTCTCTCTTCATCTACATTAAATTTTAAGTTTGTATTGCCCTTAACAGCTAAGTTTCTAGAAAGGTTTGCCTAGACACACTGTCTATTGCTTACTTCCCATTCACTTTTTGAGTTGCAATATGTCTCCTATACCAAATAAACTGCGGTTTGTAGAACATTGGTTTTTGGTTGCATGGCTTCCATATTGGGCCTTTTCGTCAATTCATTTAACTTATTCTTCTGAATTGATGTCCTCTTACATGGTGCTTTGAATTAATGCTTATAGATCAAAAACGCTTCTGTTTTACATCTATCCTGAATAGCGAGTCTGACTTCAGCATCCATTTTTCTCAGGATGAAATCATAGTTGACAAGACCTCACTAACTCATTAACAATACTGAACTTGCTTTTGTTTACTTCCAGACTCCTGATAATTTCTGGGTATATAGTACTTCTCTACTCTCCAATTGTGTGCTAATTTCTATCCTTCCTTCATTAGTGAAGTAATGAAAATCCCTCCTTCTAGATATTTCTAACCCCCACCACCCCAAGGCTCCTTTGCTGCATTTCCCCATCATAACACCTATAAGGTCCATTATATCCATCTGTCTCCCTGAAAGAATGTGTCCCTTCTTGTGACAGGAAAGAATTTCCATATACCTTATGCTTACACCAGTTCCTGGCATATAGTAGGCACTCAATATTATTGGTTGAATATATCCACAAATAGCCAAATGTGTTAAAAGATAACATTGTTTCTGTGTATCTCCATTTCAAAGGCACTGCTGTAACGTGGCCCTTCAGGAGTAGATTCCTTCTGTGAAATCATCCTACTCAGTGAAAATTCTAGTTCTGCCAATGTTTTCAACTACATCCTGGGTCAAAGGAGAAAAGGCAGCAAAAAAAAAAAAAAAAATGCACACACACACACACACACACACACACACACACAAAGAAGAATGAGTGAATGAAAGCTTGAAATGTAAGACAATGAGAAGAGTAATCAGGAAATGACAAGTCATTTACCTCAAAGCAGGGCAGTAAACTCATCTAGCATTCACTAGGGAACATGTGATAGATAGTCTATCATTACTCAAAATGAGAAGGGAAAAAGAGGTATTGATCTGGGAAGGGGAAAAGTGAAGAAGCAACCAAAGTATTTAGTTTCATGAACAAATACTTGGGAAAATCTGTCATTTATTTCATTGTCACAGGCTGTAAAGTAATACGATATTCACATAAAGCATTAATTGGTAAAAAAAAAAAACAAAAAACTTTAAAATCTTAAAACAGTGCCTTGCTTTTTAAAGAAGAAGCTCTTTAAATTTTGCAAATTGTTTATATGTAACTCAACTAAAGCCTAAAGAACAAAACATTTTAAATACTATAATCCTCAACTAATCCTCGAAAATTTTCTAAATTAGATAAAAAGGAATTTGTATTTGAAGACAAGAGAAACCACAAAGGGAGAGTCTAGCAGAGAGTGGGCAAATATCACTAATGACCAGAAGGGAATGACTGTGCTTTATTCATACCAAGCAGAATGAAAAATCAATTCAACATTTCACCAGAAAGCACAGGAGCTTTTTTTCATGCAGCAGAAAAGTAATCAGAAATGTGGGTTCCCAGGAGCATTTGGGCATCACAGGTCTATAGAATGTGCAAACAATTGTAAAATGTGGAAGGGAGACTAGAATTGAGAAAATTATAGAAGCAGGAGAAAATAGTAAAAGGCTTATCACAGAAGGGGTCTTATGGTGATTGCTAAAATTTACCCCAAGTAATTGCAGCATAGCACAATACATTTGAAACTTCAAAACTTATCAAATGATTTTGTTGAGAAAGCAAATTGCAACTATTTTCTCTTAAACTAATGATAAGAAGAAGGCAGGAAAAAAATGCAATACAGGTAATAGAACTGAGAGTCATAGACTGTTGAAGTTTGAAGGAAGCTTGAAGATAAATACTAACAAGTAGGCTGAGAGTTGAGACATTTCCTCTAAACACGTTTCTGAACACAATAAATGAAACAAGGCCTGAACTTAGGTAAGTCACCATATTCCTATGCACTTCATTGTTCTTTACAAAGTGAGAGGTTCAAATGAAATGAATTCCAAATTCCCTTTCAGCAAAAACTTTCTTCATTTAGGGGTTGAGCATTTTGCTCACTTGTTTTACCCTGAAACCCACTGATTGATTACATATTTACTGAGTGCCTATTATGTGTGAGGCATTGTGCTTGATTTTAGGGATGCCAAATTGAACAATGAAGTTTAGAGTCCCTGCACTGATGAATCCCATATTCTATTTGCTATCTCCTTACTACCAGTTTCATATTTACCCTCTGTTTCTATTTCATTTTGTTGTTGAAATTGATTACTACAGAATATGGTAATCTGTGTACTATTTTTTTTCTCTTTAACCTGTGTATTAGCCTGTTCTCACACTGCTGTAAAGATACTACCCAAGACTGGGTAATTTATAAAGGAAAGAGACTCACACTTCCTCATGGCTGGGGAGGCCACAGGAAACTTATAATCATGGCGGAAAGTGAAGCAGGCAACTTCACAAGGCGGCAGGATGGAGTGAGTGCTATGCAAAGAGGGAAGAGCCCCTTATAAAACCATCAGATCTTGTGAGAACTCAATATCACAACAGCATAGGGGAAACCACTGCGTTGATTCAATTACCTCCACGTAGTCTCTCCCTTGAAACATGGAGATTATGGGGATTACAATTCAAGATGAGATTTGGGTGCAGACACAAAGCCTAACCATATAAATCTGCTATTATTTATAGTTTAACTTCTGCCACTCCCCTCTCCTCTTTAGGATAAACTAGCATCTGAACTGATATTGTAGTTTATCTTTACATATTAACTGAGCATATTGGAACTTAACAAATGCAATTTGTTTGCAACAGTAAAATAAGTGATATTATTATATAATATAAATTAAAATTACATTTTTTGAAGTCTGGCAGCACTGGAAAAAAAAACACTGCTTCTACCTCTTAATAATAACACCTAACATTTATTGAGTTCTTACAATATGCAAATTGTTCCAGTTATCTATTACAACCTAATAAACAACCTCAAAACTTATTGACTTAAAACAACATTTCTTTTGTTCCCCAATCTGTGATCTGGGCAGTACCCAGCAGGAGCAGTTTGTCTGTGTTCTATGCAGTGTCATCTGGTGTAGCTCAAAGTCTGGAGGCCAGAATCATCTGAAGGTTTGCTCGCTTATATACCTGGAGGTAAATGCTGACTGTCATCTGGGACTATTGTAATAAAGACCTACTCATGGCATGGGCTTTTTCAAGACCTATAGGTTGTATTCCAAGGACAAGCATCCCAAATGAGAGATTCAGGAAGAAGCCACAGCAGCTTTTTTCACCTGGCTTCAAAAGTCAGGCAGCATCACTCTTGAGACAATCTATTGCTCAAGGCATTCACAAAGGCTGCCCAATTTGAAGTGAAGAGGAAATAGAATTCTCCTGTTGATGGAGAAGTGACAAGTTTCTGGAAGAACATATGGCCCAAAAATACTGCCATATCTTCTTTTGGGAAATACAATCTGCCAGTCCTATGCCACATTCCTGTAACATGCAAAATACATTTGTCCACCTCCCTTAACCCCTCACAAAGCCTCCTTTCATGAAGGCATTAGGCAAAAACTCCAGATCCAGGATCTCTTTATTTAGATAACATCCACTTGTGGAAGAGGGGCTTTGGTGCGTTTCTTCATGTATTGCTTTGATTTGAAGAGCTGTGAACTGAAGGGACAAATGTTCTGCCCAGAACACCCTACCCAAATGTATTAGGCCATTCTTGCATTGCTATAAAGAAATATCTGAGACTGAGTAACTTATAAGACAAGAGGTTTAATTGGCTCACTGTTCTACAAGCTCTACAGGAAGCATGGCACCAGTATCTGCTCAGCTTCTGCAGAGACCTCAGGGAGCTTCTACTCATGGCAAAAAGCAAAGCAGGAGCTTGCATGCACGTGGTGAAAGCAGAAGCAAGAGAGAGTGAGGAGGGAGATGCCACACACTTTTAAACAACTGGATCTCACAAGAACTCACTCACTACTGTGAGGACAGCACCAAGCCACAAGGGACCTGCTGCCATGACTCATATACCTCCCACCAGGCTTCACCTCCAACACTGGGGATTACAATTCAACATGAAATTTGGCAGGTACATAAATTCAAACAATATCACCAACACACAATGGTGGGACAGGCTTTCATAAAGGGTAATAACAGAAGGCACATTGCAAATATGAAATCAAACTGGCACAAGGTTTTGCCTCCTCTATTAGGACTCAATCGTATTATGGGAAAATAAATTATCATAATCTTTGGTTCCACTCTTTGTATCACCATTTCTTTTCCATAGGACATTGCCTATCTCAGATGCCTAGCAGTTTTTCAATCAGTATTCACTCAGAGTAGTTTACAGATCAAAAAACTTTTTATAAAAAAATAATAATAATAATTTGTTCCTTCTCAATCCTTTTCAGTACAAGTTGGTGGTATTTCTACCAATATCATTTTCTCAAAATTTTGTGAGTTTCCTATCAATGTTATTGGTTTTCACACCATTAGACAAAATTCATACCCACAAATCCCCTTGAAAAAGCCTTTCTTTCTCATGGGCTTTCTGAAAGGCTGTTGAGAGACAATGTGCTTACAATTCTTACACCTTCATTGTTTAGCAAAGAAGAATTAAAGGCCCACTTAATATGCTTTAAAAGCTTTTTTCCTAAATGAATGATGGAAGAATCATCTTAGAGTTTTCTGAGATCTTATCAAAAGGTCTTATATTACCACCTTGAAGTTTTCTTCTGAATCTCTCTTAATGTAAGCAACATGGAGAGGACAGGAATGATGTTTCTAACACAACACATCCTGTGTTCTTCATATTTTCTCTGCACTTTACTTGAAAAATGAACAATTTCTTTGTTAAGTTTATCTCCCCTCCTCTCACATTTTATCATAAGTATGAGAAACACAGGTGGAACTTTCCGTAGTCTGCCTGGAAATCTGCTGAACTAGAAAATTCAGTACATTTGGTAAATTATCTATTTTCACATCACTACAAGCAACAGTGCGCCTGAATTTTCAGCCACTACATAACAAATGCGTGCTTTCAGTCAGATTCCTACACTTGATCTTAGCCAAAAGGCTGAGAAGCAATTCAGTCAGATTCCAATAACATTTTCCTCATTTTTCTTTACTTCCTCATTAGTAGATTTCTTGAGGACTATTGGCATAATCTAAGAATTCTTTATGGCCTCTCTGGCCTCTCTGGCCTCTTATTAGCAGTTTTCTTAAGATTTGCCCAATGTTTTCCCATCACTGTGTCCAAAAGCCACTCCCACATATTATTTTTTATTGTTTGTTGCTCCAGCACCTTGAATTCAGTCATCAAAAGCTGTTCCAGCTGGGTGACATGGCTCACACATGTAAACCCAGCACTTTGGGAGGCTGAGGTGAGAGGATTGCTTGAGCCCAGGGGTTTAAGACCAGCCTGGGCAACATAATGAGCCTTCATCTCTACAAAAAAATTATAAAAAATGGGCATGGTGGCATATGACTGTGGTCGTAGCTACATGGGAGGCTGAAGTGGTAGTATTGCTTGTGCCTGGGAGGTAAAGGCTGCAGTGAGCCATGGTCATGTCACTGCATACCAGTCTGAACGATAGAGTGAGACTCTGCTCAAAAAATAGAAAAAATAAAAACTTTTAAAAAGCTATTCCACTGATCTCTTATTGTCTTATAAATCATCCCAAGACATTTCTGCTTAACAACAAAAGCACTTATCTTACTTACAACATGCAGTTCAGCAAAAGCTGGCCAAGTCAAATGTTTGATGCTGGAATCATCATAAGGCCCTTCTCATTCGTCTGGCAGTGATGTTGTGTGCAAGCTGGGCCTTTCAGGGGGGACTGTCTGTTGTACACCTACATTGGCCTCTCCATTTGAACCGGGCTTCCTCACGATAAGGTAGGTTGGTTTCAAGTTTGAGTATCCTAAAGGAAACAGATGGAAGCTTTATCGCCATTTATAATTGAGTTTGAGAAGCCAAGCAGCATCACTTCTGCTGCATTTTGTTTGCTGAAAAAGTCACAAAGATCCGCTCAATTTCAAGTAATGGGAAAGTGGACTCTTCCTCTAGATTGTGGAGTGTCAAGGTTCTGCATGAGTCTATAGGACCAAAAATATTGCTATGTCCAGTTCTGGAAAATACAATCTGCCATACTCAAATTTTACACATTTGTACAATTTAATCCTCATAAATTTCGAAGAGTCTTTACTATCACCATATTACAAATGAGAAAACTGAAACACAGAGAAGTCAAATAACTTGTACAAGTAAATACATCTTGCAAGTGTCAACACCAGGATACAAACCTAGTCCATCTGGACCCTGTACACTTAGTCACTACTCATCATACCTCTCTAGGCACTCATTAGCATTGCCACTTTGGACAAATTAATGAATCTGGCTACATCTCTGTACCTACGTCTGTAAATTGTGAATAACAACATTTAGCCCTTAGTTTGGCTTATAAATGCTCAACAAATTATAGATATCACTGCTACTATTGTCAAAAGCATCTTGAGGTTTGTTTTTAAATATCTGAGGGATCTGTTTTAAAAATCCATCTCTGAAATATAGCATAACTGGTATAAACAATATTTATAAATTACAAATATTATTTTAAAGGACTGACTAATGATTGCAAGAGAAAATAAGAGGGAATATTGCTATATTTTGAAAAATATGAAGAAATCTGAAATGTAGATCTTATTATAATTTGAGGTAGATTGTTTTTGATTCAACTCTAGTCTGAAAAGAATGCTAATAACACCGAAACAGTAATTTTATGGGTGACTCTGGATATGTACATTTAGATTTTTTTTTTTTGAGACAGAGTCTTGCTCTGTTGCCCACACTGGAGTGCAATGGCATGGTCTTGGCTCACTGAAATCTCCACCTACTGAGTTCAAGCAATTCTCCTGCCTCAGCCTCCCAAGTAGCTGGGATTACAGGTGCACAGCACCACACCCAGCTAATTTTTTTGTATTTTTAGTAGAGACGCGGTTTCACCATGTTGGCCAAGGTGGTCTCGATCTCCTGACCTTGTAATCTGCCCTCCTTGGCCTCCCAAAGTGCTGGGATTACAGGCATGAGCCACTGCACCTGGCCTACATTTTATTTTTAATTGTTATCCTTTAACAGTAAACTTTGAGCAAAAGTATTATCACCAGACTTTAGTAAAATTGTTGAGAAGAACCTTTCAATTACAGCAGCCCCCTTCTATCCATAGTTTGGCTTTCCCAGGTTTCATTTACCTGCGGTCTACTGTTGTCCAAAACTGTTGCAGTATTTTGAGAGAGAAAGAGAGAAGTAGGGAGACTACACTCATGTAACTTTTATTACAGTATATTGTTATGATTGTTCTATTTTACTATTATTTATGATTGCTAATCTCTTATGTACTTAACTTATACATTAAACTTTATAAAAAGTATGGATTTACAGGAAAAGATACAGTATATATAGAGATTGATACTATCTACTCTGGTTTTAGGCATTCACTGGGGGCCTTGGAATGTATCCCCTGCAGATAAGTGAGGATTATTGTATGAGATGTGAAATGTATGATAATGAAAAATTACACCTCTCACTAAAAGCCATAATGTTGATAGGGGATCTATAATCAAATTGCATGGCGTTACATAGTATTTTCCTCTAAACATCCAAACAATACTCCAAGGATATTATTTGAGCTCATGAATTTTGAGTACTTTCATGGTTTTATATAAAGTACTCAAATATATATATATATATAATATATATATATCTGTGTGCATGTGTGTGTGTGTGTGTGTGTGTGTGTGTATGTGTGTGTGTGTTGCGTATGTATCTCTCTTTCTAGATCTATTCTTGATGTTTGTCAACCTTACTTTGCACCCAGGGAAACTGATTCCAATGGACTGCATCAAGACTCTTTCCTACTGCTTTTGATTGTCCTAAAATATGTCAAAAGCACCAGGGAGAAATAGGAGGGAAATTGAGGGAAGTCATGTATTTATTGCCCCTGCTGCCTCACAAAGCCAGGTCTCTGTAGATTTGCTGCATGTGTTTAACATCACTTAGCAACATCCAAGGACCCTCTCCATATAGCTGTCTTCTTAGGATTTTAGTAATTGCTACCTCTCCCTGTTTTTTCTGTCCTATCAAGGGCAGAACTTTACTAGTAATAGGAGCCTTTAATATGCAGGTTTCCCTCAGTATCCTCAGGGGATTTGTTTTAGGACCCCCACAAATACTAAAATCCAGAAATGCTCAAGTTCCCCAGTGGCCTTCCATCTCTGTGAATTCTTCATCTGCAGATTTTGATTGTACTTGAATCCACAGATGCAAAACCTGAGGATGTAGAGGACTGACTGTACTCTGCTAGACATGAAGATAACTAAGGGATACAGTTTCCAATCTAATGTGGAAAACCAGCAGATAAATAATTAGCAATAATATAAGCCCCACAGAATTAATTCCTTCTGAGAGGAACACATGAAGGATTCAGAATAGAAGTGGCTTTTAATTGAGTCTTAAACATAGGTAGGATTTTAACAGCACTTAAAATAATTAGCTATATTTCCTAAATTCTAATAAAAAAATCACATGGCAAAATGTAAAATTATATGTAGCTGATAATATAATATTATCAAATTTTAAAGAAAGGCATTTTAGGTAGGAGTACTAAAGTGAAAAAGAAATTAGCATATTCTAAAAAAGTGACTGTGACACAAGCGTAAAATGGATTGTGGAATTTTATGGAACATAAAGCTGGAATGGTAAAAATAAAGGGGGACAGCTTCATGGCATCATGTCATTCTTCACATCATAATTTTTTGTCACCTTCTCGTGCAGACTTTTCTGACCATTTAATCTAAATTCTATTCTCCCATCCATGGTCCTCTCTATATCTATTTTCTATTTTAGTATCTTTACATAGCATTCATTGTGATCTAACCTACAATATATTTACTTAATTATTTTGCTGATTGTCTATTTCCCTATCCAATTTGTTTGGAAACAGAACCTGTAAGAAAATACTTTTTGTTGACTTGTATATTTTATCTCCAAATGCCTGAAAAATAAAATAGTTTTAGAGAACAAATAGACCCTCAATAAATATTTCTTACATAAATTAATTGAGATATTGTATTTGTTATTATATTAAATATATGTATACAAAATTAGCTTTCAGGTTGTAATAAAAAATTTAAGTATTTCTAACTGAGATCCTCTCAAATGAGTGTATGAATTATCTTCTTTAATGATTTCCCTCACTTTTCTATATTTTTAATATTTATTGTTGACATTTTTGAACTTGTTTCATTGGTACATATACAATGTTGTAACATTTAGAGTCTCAGACACTAACACAGATTAGTTCAAACTCTTTCCTTCCATTTAATGGTCTTAGATATTCTCACTATCAATCCCTCATTTGTTTTGATTTTAAATTTATTATTTAGTTTCTTTGAAAATTTTAAGATAGCCCTCTCATGAAAATGTACATTCTAGAAAACATTATTCTCACAAGGTTCTTCTGTCTTTTAAATTGACCATCATAAACAAGAGGTAGGATTAGTTTTAGATGGGATAAGTGATCCTAGAATAAGTATTCACAATCTTAGCCTGAATTTTTATTTTTTCACCACTTTGATCATAATTCTCCAATGTAATCTATTATCTGTGGTTGCAATAAGAAGCATATTGTCAATAAAGCCTATTGTGAATCAAGCGATTTAAATGTGAAGCCTTCTCTGGCTCTGCTGTTTGAAGACTCTGACCATCTTCTCTATTACACCCTGGCACCCTTTTTTGCCCTTCCCTGCTTCATGGATTCTCCATGTCATTCATCAGTTTTATTATATTTTAACTGTGCATGTAATTCTCGGTCAGCTTTTCATTTTTCTCAGTTGTTTAAATCATTTTTTTTTAATCATCTGTGGATACTCATGAGACATACGCAGCCTGTCAGATCATTGTTTCCTTGTGGGTTACCTATCTTTTCTCTTTGGTAGCTTTTAAAGCTTTTATATTATTGTCCTTGATGTGTCGAGTACTTTTTATTTGTTTTCTAAAAAATATTTATTTTACTTTATTATTATTATTTTATTATTATTATTATTTGAGACGAAGTTTCACTCTTGTTGCCCGGGCTGGAGTGCAATCGTGCAATCTCGGTTCACTGCAACCTCCACCTCCTGGGTTCAAGTGACTCTCCTGCTTCAGCCTCCTGAGTAGCTGGGATTACAGGCATGTGTCACCACACCCGACTAATTTTGTAGTTTTAGCAGAGACAAGGTTTCTCCATGTTGGTTAGGCTGGTCTCAAACTGCCGACCTCAGGTGATCCACCTGCCTTGGCCTCCCAAATTGCTGAGATTACAGGCGTGAACCACTGCGTCCGTCCAAAAAATTGTTTTATTGTTCTTTCTTGCTCCTTGGAATTAATGTTAAATCTGATAATTTATGTCTACCTTTAGTTTTGGAAAAGTGTCACCTATTACATTTATGTATGTTTCCCTCAGTATCCCAGCTATTTTCCCCCTTTAAAATATCTCATTGGCCTATGTTGTTTTTTCAAATTATTCTTCAAGTTTCTTAGTTTTTAAAAATATTTTTGTTAATCTTTTTAATCTGTTTATATTGTAATATGGGTGAATTTCTCAACACAATATTCTAAATTATTTATTATTTGACTACATTAAACCTAGAATTTTTAATTTCAGTGGCTATATTTTTATTTCTAAGCTCTCTCAAGTATAATTCAGTTGTACTTTTTTAAGGTATATATACTTATGTTTAGCAATGTATTTGACCATGTCCATCCTAGAGTTTAAATTTCAATACTACTTTTTATCTCCAAGATTTCTATTTTTTTATGTTTGTCTTTTGTATGTAATGTCTACCAGGGTTTTTTTGCTAATTTATTTTATTATGAATATCATTTCCTCATTTATGTCTCTGGAGCATTACACATATTATTTTTAAGTGTTTTAGATGCTTTCATTATTTTTCTTTCATTTAAAGGAGTTAATTTTCAATCAATGCTTTTTTAGCATTGATTAGTTTTATGTTCATTTTTTCATATTTGAAAATTTGCTCGGCAAGATCATTTTAAGGACAATATTTTTATCTTTAATTTTTCCTCTTTTACTTTTTGGTCTCTCTTTTCTATTTATTGGCTTCATGCTTTTTTTCTAAAGTCTGTAATCCAGAATCAAGTTATGGGCCAGGTGTGGTGGCTCACGCCTGTAATCCCAGTACTTTGGGAGGCTGAAGCAGGTGGATCACTAGGTCAGGAGATCAAGACCATCCTGGCCAACATGGTGAAGCCCCATCTCTACTAAAAATACAAAAATTAGCTAGGCATGGTGGTGCGTCCCCGTAATTTCAGCTACTCGGGAGGCTGAGGCAGGAGAATCACTTGAACCCGGGAGTCGGTGGTTGCAGTGAGCCGAGATGGTGCCACGGCACTCCAGCCTGGCCACAGAGCAAGACTCTGTCTCAAAAAAAAAAAAAAAAAGCTAAACAGAATCAAGTTATGTATTGGTTGCTGGGGAAGCCTGACCCCCAAACATTGGGGACATTTCAGATATGTCCATCATCCATATGCCTAATGGAAACTTGACTCAAACTGTCCTCAGGAGGTACTGTGTGCTCCTTTCCTCTCCGTAGGCATACAGCTGCCAATAAACTATAGCCCAGGCAAATATGAACAGCAACCTATTTCAAAACTTTTTATCACAAATGGGCAGTCTCACCTCGACAGAAAGCTTGATGCCAGTTCATCATTTTATTTGGAAAGCAAAAAGCATACTTTCCAGTCTGTCTCTGCCTTTTATAAAACTAAGAACCAGTAGACTGTTCATGTCCACTATGCTCACTATGCTGCTTATATTTCATATTTGGTTCATAGAAATATTTAATGTAGTAAGCATAATGTTTTATTTTAATATTCTCTCTTTGTATTCTTAGTGATATGCATCTAACCAAAGGCAAGACAGTGTGGTCTTCAAACCATTTAATCAGAATGTCATCTGGATCACAATTCATCCCTTATTTCAATATTTCATTTATAAAATCAATATTATAATAAAAGTGTGTCAATAAGATAATTATTTCTTATTTATATTATAATGGAGGCAAAGCCCAAGCCAATAGAAGTATCGACCATGAAATAAAATGGCTACACCTAAGGAATTCTTAGAAAGAATTCCTTAATTAGCTAACTCTTTTAAGAACAAAGAGAGTGATGGTCTTGGAGTATCAGTAGGAATTTTCCAGGTGAATAATCAACAGTAACAGATTCAAGGAAAAGAGCATTATGTATAGAGAAATAAAGCTGTTAGAAGCTACAGTCATACTAGCCTAAGAGTCACATCTGCTCTAGAGGCCAGTAACTTCATGAAAATAAAACGTCCTCTTCAAAAGGTCTGGCAGATTCGTCATATTGAAGATTGCATTTGTTTATGTAAACATCCATGAATCAGCTACTGAGACTGGTGATTACTCTATACTCTGGGTCAAAAGTCCACATCTATAATATGGAGACATGGACTAATGCCCACGCAAAGCATGCAAATGAAAAATGAGATAACTTTACTGGAAAGAAGAACAGATAGAGTTGTAGCCAACACTACAAATATTTATTAAGAGGAGAGGGAGGGTTGTTAAATGTGGCCATAAATACATGTTGATTAAACAAAAAATAAACACCATTCATTGTCAAAATAAGACTACAAATGAAGTTCTATGTACATACACATATTTGTAATATATACACATTTTTGCACCTGCCTATCTATTGAGCCATGTTTTTAAACACTTTGTACATAGCTGTCTCAAGTGGTTTAATATAAGTTGTGTATTTATCTATTTGTAAATCCTTAATGTCTATATTGAACTTCTTGAGGAAATCTTAGCTTTATTCAGCCTTCTATGTGCACATAACGTATATACTTCAATAAATATCAGATAAATCACTAGTTAATAGTATTAACATACACACGTGTGTAAATTATGTATAGCATATATATAAATAATATATATATACACACACAGAGAGAAGCCCATATGCTAACCTGTTTCCAGATTTTGCTGAAATAGAACTTCCCATAATGAGTACTACATATTAGCTCTTTCAATTAATAATGCTTTAAAGGCATTAATTTCAGGAACAAAGGCACCAATTATGAGGATATTCAATGACCTAATTAAGAATGCATTTTTGGAACAATAATATTAAGTTGGAAGGTTTAATCATTAAATTTAAGGACATAATTTTATTTTATGATGTATTATTTTAATCTGTAACCTTACTTCTATATTTTGTAAATGTTTTCCAATACATTAATCCAACATTATGAGCTCTTTCTCAATCCTGTTGACCAAAAACCTCTGAAATTTCTACTTCAATTATTTTCTTGTTAATTTACCCTCTTCAGAGATTGCTCTCTACTCTTTTCACATTAACAAGTGATGGCTCTCCTTTGTTATATACTTTATATGGGGACTGCTTGTCTTCCACTTCCCTTAGGGGAAAATGAAGTAATGCCGTGTTCTTCTGTCACCATGGTCTCTCAAAAAACGCTTTTTGTGTTTTAGCCTCATGAGTAAAACTTTGTGATTTTGTTGTTAATTCCAACTAATGAAATTACCATTGTCTTATTGCCCTTTTTATTGTTACAATTTATCTCTTGTCAGACACTTATGTCCTTTATGAGTTGGATTATATTTACCTCCACCTCAATTATTGACGTCATCCTTCTCGACGCTTCCTTTGTTCTTAACACTATCCATGGTAGCATTGAAGAAAGGTCTCCAATACTCAATGTCTGCCTAGCTCAACACTGCCTAAGGCAAGATAGAAGGGGGCCTCACAGAGCTCCTCATCCTTACTTAGAAGCACTCTTCCCATGGACTCAACAATATTCACAATGGACTATATAAAGGGTATAAGAATCTTTGCTTTAGCTGGACAGATTAATTATTCCACAATGCGAATACTTAAAACCAATGTATTTGGTGAGGGGAAACCTATATTATTACTTGTCTTTTTTTTTTCAGACGGAATCTGGCTCTGTCTCTCAGGATGGAGTGCAGTGGCGCCACCTGGGCTCACTGCAACCTCCACCTCCTGGTTTCAAACCATTCCGGTGCCTCAGCCTCCCCAGTAGCTAGGATTACAGGCACATGCCACCAAACCTGGCTAAATTTTGTATTTTTAGTAGAGATGGGGTTTCACCATGTTGGTCAGTTTGGTCTCGAACTCCTGACCTCAAGTGATCTGCCCCCCCCTTGGCCTCCCAAAGTGCTGGGATTACAGGCATGAGCCACTGTATCTGGCATATTATTGCTTGTTATTGGGTAGACCACTTATCCTTGATGATGGTGATGTACAGATGGGTTTTTGGTGTGGATGTCCTTTCTGTTTGTTAGTTTTCCTTCTAACAGAGAGGACCCTCAGCTGCAGGTCTGTATACCCTGCCGTGTGAGGTGTCAGTGTGCCCCTGCTGGGGGGTGCCTCCCAGTTAGGCTGCTCGGGGGTCAGGGGTCAGGGACCCACTTGAGGAGGCAGTCTGCCGGTTCTCAGATTTCCAGCTGCGTGCTGGGAGAAGCACTGCTCTCTTCAAAGCTGTCAGACAGGGACATTTAAGTCTGCAGAGGTTACTGCTGTCTTTTTGTTTGTCTGTGCCCTGCCCCCAGAGGTGGAGCCTACAGAGGCAGGCAGGCCTCCTTGAGCTGTGGTGAGCTCCACCCAGTTCGAGCTCCCCGGCTGCTTTGTTTACCTAATCAAGCCTGGGCAATGGCGGGCGCCCCTCCCCCAGCCTCGCTGCCGCCTTGCAGTTTGATCTCAGACTGCTGTGCTAGCAACCAGCGAGACTCCGTGGGCGTAGGACCCTCCGAGCCAGGTGCGGGATATAATCTCGTGGTGCACCGTTTTTTAAGCCCCTCGGAATGGGAGTGACCCGATTTTCCAGGTGAGTCCGTCACCCCTTTCGTTGACTCAGAAAGGGAACTCCCTGACCCCTTGCGCTTCCCAAGTGAGGCAATGCCTCGCCCTG
Source organism: Pan paniscus (assembly GCF_029289425.2). Taxonomy (NCBI): domain Eukaryota; kingdom Metazoa; phylum Chordata; class Mammalia; order Primates; family Hominidae; genus Pan; species Pan paniscus. The sequence continues at coordinate 55,914,665 of NC_073263.2, read as the reverse complement.
CTTCGGCTCGCGCACGGTGCACTCACCCACTGACCTGCGCCCACTGTCTGGCACTCCCTAGTGAGATGAACCCGCTACCTCAGATGGAAATGCAGAAATCACCCGTCTTCTGCGTCGCTCACGCTGGGAGCTGTAGACCGGAGCTGTTCCTATTCGGCCATCTTGGCTCCTCCCCACTTATCCTTACTATCTCATCTGGCCCATACACGTATGATTCCTGCCTCATTGTTATAAGATCAGGCTATCATTGGCATTATCTTTTTTCCCTGTGAGACCAATAATACTAATTTCATTATGTTCTAGTTTTTGGTATCTAAGGCAACATGAAGCATATAAGGACTCCATGTCATCCCTTTGTCACCAAGATTGTTACCCCTATATGGCTCGGTACATAGCATTCATGATCCATTGTGTCTCTAGAAGTTACTCTGTAACAAAATTTCCTGTATTCTGAATTTATTTTCTGAGTGCTCTTGAGATAGGAATTCTTGTGCAGTCCTATCACATAATTTTTCTCCCTGAAACCTGGCGGCACAGGATATGAGGGTAAGATAGGTTTTCTACTTATACATTATACAACTTCAAGACTGTTGTTCTTCTATCCTAGTTAAAATATTAAAACAAAAACAGTAACAAAAATAACTGAGCTTTTTTGAATACCTAATAGCCTATAAATCACTAGCTTCTCTATTACCGTAATCTACCATTCCTCTAATCACTCATTCTTACTCATTTTATTATATGGTTTATTTATTCTCTTTTTTTTATATCTCTCCTATTACTCTTGCCATCCTTTTATGTTTATCTCAGGTCCATATAGAGGATTCATCCAACAATCTAACTTGTTATTTTCAATGCCTGTATCCTCCTTATCTCAATTACTTTCTACCATGCACACAGCCCAGAGCTTGGATTAACAAGAGCTGTACCTTTTTCAACATAAAAATGTAAATAATTTCACCTTTTCTTTAATCTTTCCTCTTTCTTGTAAAATCTCTATAGCACATCTACCCCAACAATTATTCAATTGCATTGTGGCCTCTGAACAGTTGATCTTAACTTCTTTATTCTCAAGTGTCTTGGCTCTGTTCAGGGATTTCTTCTTTTTCTACATTTGCTCATTTGCTAACTGATCTCAGCCAGTCTCCACATATGATGATGACTAATAGATTTGCATCTACAGCCCTGACATCCCCTCTGAACTCAAGACCCAAATATTCTGATATCTTCACTTAGATGTCTAATATGCATCTCAAGCTTAGCGTGACCAAAACAAAACCCCATACTACCCCTGCCATAAAAATGTGATTTTGCTTTCAATGTTTTTCATCTTAACAAATGGTACTACTACTCACAACGGGTCAAACAAGAAATCCTTGAGTCACCTTTGACTCCTCTTTCACACACTCCACATATATTATCCATGAGCATATGATGTATAATTTATTATTTAAAACAGAGGTACCCAACCCCCAGGCCGTGAACCAATACTCGTCTGTGGCCTGTTAGGAACCAGGCAGCACAGCTGGAGGTGAGGAGAGGGCAAGCGATCATTACCACTTGAGTTCTGCCTCCTGTCACATTAGTAGTGGCATTAGATTCTCAAAGGAGCATAACCCCTAATGTAAACCACACATGTAAGAGATCTCCATTGCATGCTTCTTATAAGAATCTAATTAATGCCTGATGATCTAGGTGGAACAGTTTTATCCCCAAATCATCCCTCCCCACACTGGTGCCAAAAAGATTGGGGGATCACTGATTTAAAACATTTTAAAATAGACAATACTATACAAATCTTATCCCATCTCACTTATTCTATTGCAATTACTCAGGCCAGCATCTCCTTCTAATACATTGGCTTTTATTATACCTTACTAATAAGTTTTCCTATAGCCTTCTTTCTTTCCTCTACCCCATTCATTTATATGACAAATTATATTCTCACTCCTCTTTTCTCAACACTTCAATGGTTTTTCTTAATATTTACAATAAAACTCTTACTATGTCCTAGAAAATTTAATATAATAGCTGTGTTTTCTGTACTGAAATTGTGAGTAGGTCCAATGATGAAAGATAAAATGAAATGGAAAACTAACTTTGTTAAAAAAATATGATGTAGCGAGAAATGGAGATTCTAGAATATGAAATTTAGGGCTAGACAACTTGTGCTGTTGTGCCCGATCCCCTTGTTCTTCCTTCTACTTGCTTACTCTAAGTGTGTGTAAAAAGCAATAAAGCCAATGTTATGGGTCCTTCTGACCTGGTGGATTCTTCCACAGACATGGATCACTGAAGACATAGAATTTTGGACATATGCCAGTGAAGAATGCATATGGTACCAAGGAGCTGCATCCAATTGCACTGTCATGTATCTTTGAGATCACGTACCTCCTTTTTATTACTGTGGTTAGTGTGGGAGTCAGACAAAATTATTAATATCATGGGCTGAGTCCAAGTTATTGTTATTCTTATCAACCCATAATGCTGGATCAGCTTTCCATGTTTTCATCTGTTTTTGGTCTGTTCTTTTAAGACACCAAACATGCCTATCCCTGGGCTTTGTACTTGCTATAGCCATGATCATGAACGTTCTTGCTCCAAATATTCATATGTTTTATTATTTTTAACTTCATTAAGTTCTCTTCCCAGATGCTTACTTTGCAGATATGCTTTCCCTGGATATTGAGGAAATTCTCATGGCTGCTCTACTGTCCTTGCCCTGATAGATTTACTAACTAAAATTACATTAACATTTTACTTGTTTTGTGGCTGAGTATATCACTAAGGCCCGTGCTTAAAAATGTTGTGTCAATTTTTTCTCAATATTGCCTCCTAGTTCTCAAAATTGTTTCTATTACATTTTAACAAAAAAATGTGTTGAATAAGTCTGAAGTTATCTAAATATAAACTCAACATAACTCAGTCTTTTAGTCCCTTGCACTTCGAGGCTCCAATGATTTTTATGTCAGCTCTAATTTGTTAATACCTCAGATTAGTGTTTTCTTTGCAAACATCTATAGACTTGAATTCTGACCACAACTACTTATCTCCCTATTTGTCTCATGCTTTCATTCCCAATAATGCTGATCTGCTACTTTATCAAGTCCTTAAATCTCTTAATACCCACTTTCATCTTTTTCTTGGCTAATACACCACCTCAATTCACCCCCAACCCATGCTCAGATATTTATAAATTATTTCTGGGCCTTCCCACCATCATTTTTCACTTGAATTTCTCATATTTTTTCTCTCAACTCCTTCAATATGTCAAGTTCCACATGTACCCTTTCTAAAATTCCCATTGAGTACATTTCTTCTTTTCAGCAAAGCGGTCTCCAAGTGAAATAAAAGAACCATCTGAGCAGTGGAGTTTCAATAAATGTACCTTAAATTCCAATCTCAATGGAGGTATCAATATGGCTCAGAGAACTATTTCTGTCTTGCTCATCTCCTTTTGTTACCATTAGCAGATATAGTGAAGTATGGAGAGCAATATCAAGCTATACATCTATCTCAAACACCCCCACTCTCGGCATATTATTTCACTTATTCCTTTACAGACGGGAAATAACAGATGAGGGTCTGTAATTCCTGTGTGTTACAACCAAATCACCTAATCATCTCTACACATGGCTCTTCTGTTTTCTTTCAATTTTAGAGACAGTAATGTTCCCTGTTTCTCTCTTCATTTTACTTTGCTTTTCTTTTTAAGCCAAAACTCCTCAAATTTGATGTCATGTTTTCTTTCCTCTATAGTACTATGATTACCAATTTTCCTCTCTCTTTTAAATATTTGGCTTTCCCTCCCAGCCTATTGGGTCTTTCCTACTTGCTTATTTTTCCACAAAACTCAAAGTCTAATACCATATTTTGATAAAACTTTTCTGATCTTACCTGGGTAGTTTATTCCTAACTCTGTATCACCATGTGGAAATTATATAGTCTTAGACCAAAGAGCTGGCTCTATCAGCAGCCATGTAAACAAGTAGCACAATTAAAATCTCTTCTGATTTTTGATTTGCATAATAGTTCTGCTGTGAAAAACAGATTATAATTAGAAGAATTTTTCCCCTGTATATAACTTCCCTGAACACATTGTGAAGCATCTCAAGGAAGAGCTTTGCTTTGTCCATGTGCCATTTTCCAGCCGTGTTGTTGGAATAATTTCTTAAAACTGTATATAGCATAAGAAAGAATAAATGAATAAATTTTTAAAATCTCTGGGAAGGCGAAAATTGTTTCTATCCGCCCAAATCCCCTATGCATCCTTTATGTTTAGGGTAATGCTTATAAAAATGAGTCCTTGTAACAGAATATCCTTGACAAGCTTTTAACTTACAAAATATAGTGATGGAGACTTTCTCCCAAGATAACAAACTAAAAAAAATTATCATTCCTGCTAAAACTGTTCTAGTGTTTAGTAAATTAAATATATAATCTGTAATTTAGGAGCCATGAAGGGCTCCTTACACTTACCTCTGTCCTGGGCACCAGTCTCAATGCATTACCTCTTTCCCACACTGTAATTAATGAGAATTAGTTTTCTACTTTATATGCTTGCAAAAAGCAAACACAAAAGTAAGTGTCCGAAGACATATAAATTAAAATAAAGATATGGTAACTTTTAACTCAAATATATATTATACAGTAGAACTAGTAACACAGATGCCAATCTGATGCTTCAGGGCTTTGGAAATGCCTTCTCTTCCATTGCTGTCTTACTGTCATCCTTGGTTCAGCAGACGGACTTTAGGCAATGCCGAGAAAGGAACCCACAAGTTAGCATTCTGCTTGAGAGGTGACATATGTTTCCTCACCCACAACAATTCTACCAGATGTATTTTTCTGCTGAATTATTGCTCACTCTCAGAATAGTCACTATCCATACCTTTGTTCCCATACTCTCCATTCTCACCCTGACCCTATTCTGGGTTTTAGTAGCATTTCTCTTCCATTATTTAGTAAACAAATAATGGGAACAAAAAGAGTGATTGGTTTGGCTGCCAAAAGTGAAAAAGTCATGGAAATGTTGCTGCCTGTACAATCAAGATGAATAACATACGACAATTAAAATCAAGGCTTTTTCATATGTTAGGTGGAATTGTCAACCAGAAATAACACGTATAAATCAAAGCCAAATAATGTGAAATGTTTGAATCATGTAAAAGTAAGTTTAGCTACAGATAGGACAGTAATTGTGGCTTCAATAACATAAAAATTTAATTTTCTCACAAATGAAAGACCCTGAAGGAAGACAATTGAGGGCTGGTCTGATGGCTTCATAGCATCAGTGTCCTAAGCCCCCTCTGTTGTATCATTCTCATATCCATCTTCACCTGAGATCAGCACATGGTCCAAAATACTGCTAGAGCTCCAGCCATCATATCTGACCCCTAGCAGGAGGAATGAAGATGGGTCAAATATTTTGCCCACTTTGAAATTAGACGGACAGGTCCCAAAGTAACAGAAGTTTTACATTTCGTGATTTTGTAATTATTGCAGCAAATGTAATCAAAGATATCTTCTTTAATATGTAATACTTTAAAGATTATTGTTCCCAATGATGAATCATTAAAAATGATCTGGGTATATAACAGTAGTCATGTTTTAGATTTATATTTTCTTTGATACAAATGTAGTTTGCTTTTAATACATGATCTAGCAATGCTATTTCTCTAAGCATCCTAGTATCTATGCATATATTAATAGTAAAAATTTAAAGAACTAGTGAGCTACAGCTATATAATTTCATGTTGAATTTAATGATCCATAAAACCACCTAAGGTTTCATCCTTTTCATATTTAGGCAAATTCAAATGTGTGGTTATTCTGAATTAATGAAATGTAATTAAAATGTTCTGAGAAATGCCAAAGACACATTAGCTTATATTTTAAATGACTTGTCATATATTTAGTAACTGTTTCTAAAGGACTACAGAAACCAACATTAATTCAGGCTCTGGAATTCAAACTTTAAGTTCCACTAAAAATAAGCAAATTAAAGACAGGTAAACAAGATTTTCAATTAAAATAGGAAACATATTCTGCTTAACTTGAAGCTATCACTCAATACATTCTTAGCATTTTGGATCTTACAAGGACTTATAACTTACTAGACTTCTTTAGACTTTTATACAAGGTTAAAGTTTTGAAACAAACATTACATTTTGTTATAAAGTTATTTGGAAGGCAATTTCAGGTGTTTCTCTCAAATAAACCCCAGTGCAAACATTCTACTATGCCTCTTGAGAATCTTTGTTTTGGAAACATTCATAAACTGCACCGATGTTGCAAGATGTTTCAATGGGCATATCTATTAGGAAGAGATACATTTGGATTTTCTTTGAGTTTTATAAGATAAATTAATTACTTAGTGATTCAAATTTTAAATATAATATTATTTGTTATGATTTTAATGTTTATCAAATGGATTGGAAAACAATGACAGTCAACGAAGTAAACATTGATAGTCAACAAAGTTAAAGATTTTTCGAATATTTTGTTGTTGAAAGAATCCAGTGAAAAATTATAATGAGGTATTCAAAAACCCTATTAAAGTGCTCTGAAGTATAACAAATGTTTTTGCTCAAGTTCAAAACAGTATCATTTAAATGGTCTATAATTAATCTAATCCATGACATTAATTGTCAAATGTACTTCACAATGGAAGAGCTGCGACAGCTTAATTATTATATTTTAGGTAGTACTATCTTCTTCACATATTAACTTCAGTGGATTTAATAAGAAAAAAGATACTGCAAAGCATAAATGATCAAGTCATCCTCACATTCCTTTGCTTGATTACTCTCTCTCAAAAATCAGTGAATCCAGAAAATATGGCTCATGAGAGCTTTAAAGGCAAAATGTATGTAGAATCCACCCTTTCAAATTTGTGCATGTGCCTAACCTTGTGTTTTCTGGTCCTTTCTATCAGGCTCCCAGTTGTTCCTTGCACTAGTTCTCCAGATTGTTCCCACTGGCTCTCTACTTGGGCTCCAGACATTTTCTTAATCCACCTCTGGCCTTTTCTCCAACTCCTCTATAAAATCACTAGTGATCTTAAAAATAATGGAGCTAGCTTAATAAACTAATATAAAGTGTTAATGATTTATATAGGTTTTAATTTTTTATGTTTTTTTTTCTGTGAAATTTATCATTTAATGGAAGGCACCGGACAAGGAAAATAGAGAAAAAAAGAAGACATTGGGGCAAAAATGCCTATTTCAGTTACACTAACTTAAACCACAGAAGTATTCGCCTACCTCATTTGAGCCTAAAGCTGATCTAGCCAAATATTTTAAAGTCACTTTTTCAAAGTTAATTGGATCATACCTTAACATAGAGAACTTTTTTTACATTGAAGTTCTGTAATTTCCTTTTGTGGGTAACGATAGATAAATTTTCCACCTTACCTAGTTTTACAGAAAATAAAATGATTAAGATTATTCTGAGGACTTGGAATGAATGTTCATAACTGGGCAAACACAATATATACAATATGTAATTTTTAACACGGTATGTGGAAAGGATAGGTAAAGCTGCTTCTCTAGCAAAGCAGCTCTTTCAAGATTGTATATATTGCCTCCCTACTCAAAATGATCCCACATAACTGTTCAATCCCAGTGGATATGTGGGATAAGATGTCTCTGTCTAGACAAGAGCTGTAAGTGCCGTGCCTAATTCAGCTTTTTCTAAGAGGTAATAAATTCATGTTTTTCCTCCTAAGTAATAATGAATACCCACTCTCGTTCACTACCTTGTTTAAAAACGTCCCTGAAAGTGTATACTTCTATGTATAATGATGTAGGAAGCGGCAAAAGCAAGATATCTTATGCCTTGTATATAAAAGTGATAACGGTAGTAAGAGCAAAATAAAACGGGAAGAGACACATTTTATTCAGAATACCTTCATCTCACTTATAAATAGCCAGTCCTAGTCTCAGTTTGGGCACTGATTGTTGGCTTAGAAAACCTCCGGATGACCATGGCACGTTAATAGACATGGAAGTGGCCTTCTGAGCGTACCCGCTGTGTTCCGGTCAGAAGATGTCAATATATAACTAGCTCAGTGTTTGACAAAAAGGCTTAACCTCACCACCTGTCATTGCAGTTAGTTAATTGCTGCAACTTCTAGCACTGTAACCATCAATGATATTTTCTCTTTAGAAAATAAAGAAAATGGCTAATGAAAGATATTTTTATGAATAGTTATGAGACAAAAAATATAGTTCAAATTCAGAACACCATCATTTTCAGAAGTTGCACTTTACAAGGCAGCCTGTGGAAGTGATTTTCTCAGGCTCCCTTCTGGCCAATTCATGGAAAAGCAGTAATCAATCACAATTGTTTTATAGAATTGAGTTGCTGGTACCATGTCACAACAAACTGATTAAACCCTCCCAAAAGAAATCACCAACTTCATTGGGACTAATGGTATCTAAGATCTTAAGTTAGGAAGCTGTTTTCATTTACCCTTCAAGGAAAAGTCTTGCTTCTGAAAACTCAGCAAATCTGATTTAATTTTTTTTCAGAATAGACCTTATCCAAGTAGCACGCTACACCATTTTTCACATTTCAGGATATCAAAGGATATTGTGTTTTTGGTATAATAGTGACAATTAATCTTCCTTTCAAAATGTTTTACTAATTAACCCATCTTGATACAGTGTGTCAAGTTATTGTCTGCTTTTTCTAACACATGTTTACTTATCTTTCTTAATATATGTATTAATAATATAACTGTTAGCCAGCTCTTTGTTCTTTATTATATAACTTGAAAATCACATGTGGTTTCAAAATGTAAGTATTATTGAATTTTGTTGCTCCGTGATATTCAATAAATGTTATTTAACAACAATGCCTCAGTATGCTGTTAACCTCAAGGAATGAGACAGATTTTCTCATTCACTGTAATAAAGAGAAGATCAGGGACTTACTTGGCATTAGACCGATAGAACGATTTTTACCTTTTTGTCTTCCTTCTTTCCTGTCTCTCTTCCCTTGCCCCACCCCTCCTGCTTACCCCCTTCCCTTCTTTTCCCTTTCCCCCTCTTATTCTACAAACATGCTTTATCATAATACAAGCTGCACAGGCAGGCCATCTGAGTCCTAGAATCTAAATTAGCTTGTAAAAATTATGCATTTTATGTTTTAAAATGTAAATGTAATATATGTTATTATCTCCTTAACAGTGAAATTTTATTTTTTCGTAACCTTTTAGGAACAACAAATCTCAAGTATCTAACACTCCAAAACAAGGGGCTAGCAGTTTACTCCCAAATGAAGATAATCAACTTCCTATTTAAAATGACAAGAGCAGTTAAATAGGGAGGAAAAGGGATTATCTTTGCTTTTCAGAATCATATATCAAACATTTCTTCTAATGAAAGGAGTAACAACTAGGCACTAAAAGATTATTGAGACTATTGCAATAACCTTTTTCTGATACAATAAAGACTATAGCTATGACTATAGGTCAAGAAAGAAGGTACAATTTTCAAGAGACTTTTCTGAGGTATACTCAGTAAAGCTATAGAAACTCCATAAATATATACACTTACTATGCATCCACAAAATTTGAAATGAAAAGCTAAAAAAAAAAAGAGAAAAAACCACAGTGAATAAACATACAAGATGGTACTATCAGAGAGGATTTTCAAGAAGCAGATAGTGGTGAGAGGTTGAAAGTGCAATGTGTAAGTCCTAGATCCTGAGAAATAAAAATATGCATTGGGTATAATCATTGATGGTGATAGACATGAGATTATAATACATTGAAATAGGGAAGACACTGACAAAGTTAAAATAAATTGTGTGACACATTTATGACTTTACACATAAAGAGAAGAGGCTTAGAGAGGTTTTCTTTTGTTGTTGTTTGGTTTTTACTGGCTAGCATGTAAGAACTCAGTTCCTACTGTCACCTGATCTTATGACTCAAAGTCTGTGGTCTTTTCTACTAATAAACCGCATTCAGTATTGAAAACAAGACAAGTTATTCTAAACCTTTCAGGTGTGAAACTTGCTAATATATAACTTAAATAATTATAATGTAAGCATGAGACGACAAAACTCACTTGGAAATCAGCTTATCAGCGGATCCAGAAGAAATGTAAAGAAATTTCGGCTGGACACCGTGGCTCACGCCTGTAATCCCAACACTTTGGGAGGCAGAGGCATGTGGATCACTTGAGGTCAGGAGTTCAAGACCAGCCTGGCCAACGTGGTCAAACCACATGTTTACTAAAAATACAAAAATTAGCCGGGCATGGTGGCACAGCTTGTAATCCTAGCTACTCGGGAGGCTGAGGCAGGAGAATGGCTTGAGGCCAAGAGGCGGAGGTTCCAATGAGCCAAGATTGTGCCACTGCACTCCAGCCTGGGAGACAGAGCAAGACTCAGTTTCAAAAACAAGAAAAAAAAAGTTACATGTTCTATAAAATAACAGTATGTGGCCGGGTGCCGTGGCTCACGCTTGTATCCCAACACTTTGGGAGGATGAGGAGGGCAGATCACGAGGTCAGTAGATCGAGACCATCCTGGCTAATGAGGTGAAACCCCATCTCTACTAAAAATACAAAAAATTAGGTGGTGGGTGCCTGTAGTCCCAGCTACTCGGGAGGCTGAGGGAGGAGAATGGTGTGAACCCAGGAGGCAGAGCTTGCAGTGAGCAGAGATCGCACCACTGCACTCCAACCTGCGCGACAGAGCAAGACTCTGCTTCAAAAACAAACAGACAAAAAACAATAATGTATCGAGTTTTAACTGTAGAAGCAGAGAAACTGTGGTGGCAAATTAACTTCACATGCAAAAGCAAGATTGACTTTAAGAAATATATATATAGGCAGGGCGCGGTGGCTCATGCCTGTAATCCCAGCACTTTGGGAGGCCGAGGCGGGCGGATCATGAGGTCAGGAGATCGAGACCATCCTGGCTAACATGGTGAAACCCCGTCTTTACTAAAAAAATACAAAAAATTAGCCGGGCATGGTGGCGGGCGCCTGTAGTCCCAGCTACCCAGGAGTCTGAGGCAGGAGAACGGCGTGAACCCGGGAGGCGGAGCTTGCAGTGAGCCGAGATCGCGCCACTGCGCTTCAGCCGAGGGGACAGAGCGAGACTCCGTCTCCAAAAAAAAAAAAAAAAAAAAAAAGTTATATATGTATATATATGTGTGTATATATGTATATATGTGTATATGTGTGTATATATATGTGTATATATATGTGTGTGTATATATATGTGTGTGTATATATATATGTTCAGCCATGAAGCAAAAAAAGATTAATTTCACAAAATAGATTCCAAATATGCAAAAGTACATCTCAATTGTACAGAGAATACTAAAAATATATTATACAAGATTTGTTTATGTCCTATTCATAGACAAAAACAATAATAGAAAATACCCTAATTGTCACATATATAAGAAGAAGAATAGAAAGTGATATGTACATTGTAGTTACATTACAAAGCATTTTCACTTATATTTTTATAATCTCCCACAACGTATGACTAGTAGATTTGTTAATTTCCCCATTTTTCAAATATTAGAAAGAGATAAATTCATTTTTCTCTGGTTACATAACTATTGTGATCTCAGGACTTAATGGCCACAATGGTGGCCATTAAGTTTCAATGCCTGAATTTTGAAGAAGACACATCATCCCATAGCAGCTAGTGATCATAATAGCAACAGTAAAGCTAAAATAATAATATTTTACACTTATTGGGAACTTATTATTTGCCAGACACTATTCTGAGTGCTATACACAGACTAATTTAATCCTTACAAAAAGTCTAAGAATTAGGCAAGATAATATCATTATTATACAGATGAAGAAATTAGTATTTTAAGAGTAATACATTTAAAGGGACAAGTTGATAAGTTTTTTTAAAAAAGAAATTGTCTCAAGTATAAATGCATTTATCAGGATTTCAGAAGATTGAAAACCTTCAGTGTTGAAGTATCAGGCACTTTGGTAAGTGAGGAGTGTTATTTTGGAAAAGAATTTAAGGACCTACAATGTGTGCCTCACACATGTTTTATGTGACCACATATTTAAGCTCTTGATAAGAATTTTTTTCTATTTATACACAAGTATGAGGGGCAGTGTGGTAAGGTGTTCTTCATAAAACAAAGTCTTAAATGTTATCTGAAACTATCCAAGAAAGAAAACCTTAGACATCCTCCTTGAGGTTATGGTGTGCACCTTAAAGCCTTTTATGTCTCCGGCAACTTACAAAAGACAGGAATTTGTTGTTCATACTCATTATGAGGATGATGATTTCATGACTTTGTAAATCCACAACTTTGTATGCAGATAGCAATCTCCTTGAAAGACTGATTGCTAATGTTCAAATTGCCTTTTTTGTGCAAAGCTGACAAATTTTAGACCAAATTGCTGTTGGCTATGTTTTCAGAAAGGTAGATCTTAATAATGACATTTAATTTTTCTTTTTGAACAAATGAATGAGTTTCAAGAATGTTTCTACAAAGACAAAGTCCTATCTAAATTCCACATGAAAGCAAACCCTAATTTAAAAATTAATACCCTAATGATGTCTAATTACTTCCTTGAGAATAAGCAGCAACCTAATTAGTCACCTTTATCTTCATATGCACCTGGAATTGCTATTGTGAATAAAGCATACAAAGCACAGTCCATTTTTAAAACAATACTCTGCAGGATAGGAAACCGAAAAGGTTTGGGTTAGGAAGGCAAGGTAATTTATGACAAATCATTAGTTTCTAATGGCATTTGATCCAGTTTTTGAGGGAATTGATAAAATAATTAACAGAGTTTGGAAAACTTTCCATGGCAAATAACATAGAATTATGGTCATGAGCCACTTAGCGACATTTTGGTCAATGATGGACTGCATATACAATAATGGTCTTATAAGATTATAATGTCATATTTTTACTGTATCTTCTCTATGTTTAGATACACAAATACCACTGTGTTAGACTTACCTACAGTATTCAATACAGTAACATGTACAGGTTTATAGCCAGGAGCAATAGGTTATATTATATAGCCTAGGAGTGTTGTAGGCTACACCATCTAGGTTTGTTAAGTACACGCTATTATGTTCACACGATGACGAAATCACCTAACGAAGCATTTATCAGAACATACTCCCATAGTTAAACAATGCATGACTATATTTTAGAGCTAAATAGAAAGCATTTCCCATAAGGCTAGATAAAATGCAGTTTGAGAAGACAGTCTCTGTATACGTCAGACAGTTCACTGCTATGGTAAATGGCAACTATTAACTACAAACTTTGAGATTTTATCAGAAAGAACTTGGAAATCTCTTCTCTGTTAGATAATGTCTTCCAAGAAATGGGTTGTGGACAGGATAGACTAACCCAGCTGACAACCACTCAAATGAATTCCTGGAAGTGAGCCTTTTCAGACAGAAAGGAAAATAAAAGTTTCTATCTCTTTACCACTGGCTGCCATGTGAAGACTTCAAAAATCAGATTGTACCATCTTCTATAAAACTCAAACTGAGAACGCAAGGTATATTTTCTCTTCAATAGCTGCAGAAGAGCCAGTTCTTACTTGTATTATCAATACTGACTAATGCTGTAAATCTTTAGGAATATTCAAAGTAGTCACTCTAACCCTGTGGAAACAATTCTATTACATGATAATTAGCAAATAAGTTATCATGGGAGGTAGGGACAATATTTCTGATTGTAATTGAGTTTTTCTGGTAGTTATTTTAGAGATTTTTTATTAATTGTTGTATAGCAACTTACCACAAATTTAGCAACTTACAGCAACATGCATTTCTTACTGCAGTCTCTGTGACAGTGGAGTCTGGCTATTGCTTAGCTGGTTTCTACTATACACTCTCAGGCTGTAATCAGAGTCAGCCAAGACTAAGTTTTCATCTGGCAGTTCTACTAAGAAAGGATCTTCTTCCATGCTCCATCAGGTTGTTGGGCAGAATTTATTTTCTTGTAACCACAGGAATGACAGCAGTTAGTTTTTTGTTGGCTGGAGGCTGAAAGGCTGCCTTCTGAGGGTCCTAGAGGGTGCTGCAGTTTCTTGAGGCCACCTGCAGTTCTTTGCCATGTGGGCTTCCCCAAAATGAATATTTATTTCATCAAGTCTGCAAAGAGAGTATTTAGAGCAAGTGGGCTAGCAAGAGAGTATTGTGTAAAATAGCTTACTTATGGAGGTGACCTTCCATATCCCTTGCAATATTATACTGATTAAAGCAAATCACAGGCTCCTCCCTCACTTAAGAGGAGGAGAGTACACAAGGCCATAAAGTCCAACTGGCAGGAATCTTGCTTGGGGGGTACCCTAGAAACTATTCACGCTTGTTACCAATTTATCATGTGATTTTGTTTTCTCTCTCCCTATAAACATGTTTTTGTAGTTTGTTAACCTGAGACACCAACATCTGGAGATGTGCTTTGTTAAAAGAAGATGGTTTTGTTCTAAATTTTTATTTTTGGGGGAGTACATGTGAAGGTTGTTACACACGTAAATAACTCTCTTGGCGGTTTGTTGTACGTTTTATTTCATCACCCAGGTATTAAGCGCAGTACCCAATAGTTATCTTTTCTGCTTCTCTCCCTTCTCCCACCCTCCCTGTTCAAGGAGACCCCAGTCTCTCTTGTTTCCTTCTTTGTGTTAATAAGTTATTGTTTGGCTCCTATTTATAAGTGACAACGTGTGGTATTTAGTTTTCTATTCTTGTGTTAGTTTGTTAAGGATAATAGCCTCCAGCTCCATCCATGTTCCCACATGGATGGTCCCATGATCTCATAACTTTTTATTGCTGCATAGTATTCCATGGTATATATGTACCACATTTTCTTTATCCAATCTGTCATTGATGGGCATTTAGATTGATTCCATGTCATTGCTATTGTGAACAGTGCTGCAGTGAACATGCACACACACGTGTCTTTATGGTAGAATGATTTATATTCCTCTGGGTATAGACCCAGCAATGGCATTGTTGGGTCAAATGACAGTTCTGCTACTAGTTTTGAGGAATCGCCATACTGCTTTCCTCAATGTTTGAACCAATTTACTCCCACCCACAGTGCATAAGAATTCCCTTTTCTCTGCAACCTCGCCAGCATCTGTTATATTTTGACTTTTTAATAATAGCCATTTTGACTGGTGTGAAATGGTATCTCATTGTGATTTTAATTTGTATTTTTCTAATGATCAGTGACATTGAGCTTTTTTTTTTTCATATGATCATTGGCCACATGTATGTCTTGAGAAGTGTCTATTCATGTCCTTTGCCCACTTTTTAATGGAGTTATTTGTTTTTCTCTTGTAAATTTGTTTAAGTAAGTTCCTTGTAGATGCTGGATGGTAGACCTTTGTCAGATGCATAGTTTGCAAATATTTTCTCCCATTCTGTATACTGTCTATTCACTCTGTTGATAGTTTCTTTTGCTGTGCAGAAGCTCTTAAGTTTAATTAGATCACACTTGTCAATTGTTTGCTTTGTTGTGATTACTTTTGGTGTCTTTGTCATGAAATCTTTTCGTGTTTCTATGTCCAAGATGGTATTGCCTAGGTTGTCTTCCAGGGTTTTTATAGTTTGGGGGTTTACATTTAAGTCTTTAATCCATCTTGAGTTGATTTCTGGGTCTGTATAAGGAAGGGGTCCAGCTTCAATCTTCTGTGTATGGCTAGACAGTTATCCCAGCACGATTTATTGAATGAGGAGTCTTTTCCCATTGCTTGCTATTGTCAGCTTTGTCAAAGATCAGATGGTTTTAGGAGTGTGGCCTTATTTCTGGGCTCTCTATTCTGTTCCATTGGTCTATGTGCCTGTTTTTGTACTGTACCATGTGATTTTGGTTCTTGTCGGAGGTTTTCCTGTTTGTTTTTGTTTCGTTTTGTTTCAAAATGTTTGCACCTAAGTCCTCAATTTTTCCTGATAACTGTTATATTCCATTGTTCAATAGTCTTCCATCTTGTTCACTAGAACAAGGTGGACACATTGTCAATCCAAAAAAGTGTGTTACATCAGTTTCAGGTTCCTAACAACTGTTTATTTGAGATACATGAAAGTCCAAAGGGCCCAGTTAGGTGGGCACGGCCCTTAAGCTTGAATTAGTCTCTCAATTATGATGATCAGATCACTTATTTTTATTATTTGTATTTTAGTATAGCCTGTCCTGCTACATTTCTTTGGACTACTAGATTTTTGCCCTTCCTTTAGTAACTGGAGAGAGAATGTCTTTTCTAATCTGGTACCTGAAATGGATTAGCTATCTAAGAAAAGGCTTCAGTACTGGCAGTTTACCCCAAACTCCTGAATTTTATTTATTATTATTATTTTTTAACTAGCATATTTAGCATTCTAAATAATTTGATGTGCAAATTTGTATACCTGTCACCATACCTGCCATCTAGAGATGCCCTGCTGAATGCTCACAAAGAAATTCCTGTCTTCTCTTTAGGTAATCCACAGATGACTAGAAATTATTTAATGAGCTATATCTTTAGAAATATATAAAACAGTCGGGCGCGGTGGCTCACGCCTGTAATCCCAGCACTTTGGGAGGCCGAGGCAGGCAGATCAAGAGGTCAGGAGATCGAGACCATCCTAGCTAACACGGTGAAACCCCGTCTCTACTAAAAATACAAAATATTAGCCGGGCATGGTGGCAGGCGCCTATAGTCCCAGCTACTCAAGAGGCTGAGGCAGGAAATGGCGTGAACCTGGGAGGTGGAGCTTGCAGTGAGCTGAGATTGTGCCACTGCACTCCAGCCTGGGGGACAGAGCGAGACTCCGTCTCAAAAAAAAAAAAAAAAATATATATATATATATATATATAAAACATTGTTTTCTGGATTTTTCTGATTGCTAAGAAAGTTACTTTGACTTCTGGAACAAAATATATTAGTATTGCTTCAATTGCTGTAATTATGACAGAAAAAATTGCTTTCTAGTCTATTCTTAGATATGTAACTTCAAGTAATATTTTATGCCTCCAGGAAGCTCTGAACTTCATTCTGAAAAACATACTGGCCCTACCTTCTGAGAGAAAAGATTCACTTATGATTATTCACAATGTACTTGTTTGGGTTTTTGACACTTTGGCTCTTACTTCACAATAACCTCCACTAATGTTCTCCTTTTCAGACCTGTCCAAGTTATCTAAGCAGGTCTTACATATATCTGAAACATTCATTTTATTTCTTGCTTTCTTTTTTTGTGAAGCATTCATTTTCTGACTTTAAAAGGTGATCCTATTCCTCTACATCATCTTTTCTTTCTCTGAATTTCTGAGAAAATAGCTAGGTGGCATTTCTCCAAAGATGAAGAAATTCCCATGGTGGGCTTCATCTTTACCTGGAGACGCTCTGTTTAACACCAATATTCTTAAATCAATGCAAGTAGATATCTTTTTTCCAAAGACTAGCCCTTATGATTGTGGCTACCTAATGGGGAATAAAACTCCTAAGAAATATTTGTGAAGTTCATAGTCCATGGCGTAAGATCACACACAAAAAAAGAAAAAAAACCTAAAACATAATTATAGAACTATAGAATGCTTTTCTTCTCCCCCCATCTTGCCACCATTATTAAAGGCCCATTTAAAGCAATTTCTTTTTTCTAGTACATCATGACTGGCTATCAAGAAAAAATAACAAGGTATACCAAAAAGAAAAAAAAAATACCCCACACAATTTGAAGAGACAGAGCAAGCAAACATTTTAACCAGATGTCACAAAAGCCAGCATTATGCTGAATGGAGAAAAGTTGAAACTATCCCCACTGAGAACTGAAATAAGACAAGGATATCCATTTTCAACCCTACTATTCAACGTAGTACTGGAAGTCCTAATCAGAGCAATCACACAAGAGAAAGAAAGAAAGGGTATCCAAACTGGAAAAGAGGAAGTCAAACTATCACTGTTCATTGACGATATGATCATATACCTAGAAAACGCTAAAGACTCATCTAAAATGAAAAGATAAATGAAAAGTTTCAGGACACAAAACTAATCTACATGAATCAGTTGCACTGCTAAACACCAACAATGACCAAGCTGAGACTCAAATCAAGAACTCAGTACCTTTTACAACAGCTACAAAAATGAAATAAAATACTTAGAAATATACCTAAGCAAGGAGGTGAAAGATCTCTACAAGGAAAACTACAAAACATTGCTGAAAGAAATCATAGATGACACAAACAAATCAAAACACATCCCATGCTCACAGAGAGGCAGAATCAATGTTGTCACAATGTCTATACTGCCAAAAGCAATCTACAGATTTGATGTAATTCCCATCAAAAATCATCATCATTTTTACAGAACTAGAAAAAACAATCCTAAAATTCATATGGAACTAAAAAAGAGCCTGCCTAGCCAAAGCAAGACTAAGCAAAAACACAATACTGGCTGTATCACATTACCCAACTTCAAATTAAACTGCAAGGCTATAGTTACCCAGCATGGCACTGGTATAAAAATAGGAATGTAGACCAATGGAGCAGAATAGAGAACCCAGAAATAAAATCAAATACTTACAACCAACTGATCTTCATCAAAACAAGCAAAAACATGAAGTGGGGAAAGGCCACCCTGTTCAACAAATGGTGAACAAATGGATAATTGGCAAGCCACATGTAGAGGAATGAAACTGGATCCTCATCTCTCACCTTATACAAAAGTAAATTCAAGATGGATCAAATGCTTAAATCTAAGACATAATACCATAAAAATTCTAGAAGATAACATCAGGAAAACTCTTTTAGACATTGGCTTGGGCAAAGAATATATGACTAAGAACCCCAAAGCAAATGCAACAAAAACAAAAATAAATGAATGAGACCTAACTAAATTAAAAAGTTTCTGCACAGTAAAAAGAAATAATCAGCAGAATGAACAGACAACCCACAGAGTGGGAGAAAATATTCACAAACTGGGCATCCAACATAGGACTAATATCCAGAATCTACAAGGAACTCAAACAAATCAGCAAGAAAAAATAAATAATCCCATCAAAAAGTGAGCAAAGGATATGAATAGAAAATTCTCAAAATAAGATATACAAGCAGCCAACAAACATATGATAAAATGGTCAGAATCACTAATTATCAGGGAAATACAAATTAAAACCACAATGAGATATCACCTTACTCCTACAAGAATGGTCATAATTAAAGAGTCAAAAAATAATAGACGTTGACGTGGGTGTAGTGAAAAGGGAATGCTTTTACACTGCTGGTGGAAATGAAAACTAGTACTATCGCTGTGGAAAACAGTATAGAGATTCCATAAAGAACTAAAAGTAAAACTACCATTAAGTCCAGCAATTAATTCCATTACTGGATCTCTGCCTAAAGGAAAATAAGTCATTATATGAAAAAGACACATGCACATGCCGGTTTATAGTAGAACAATTTGCAATTGCAAAAATATAGAACTTACCCAAAGGCCCATCAACCAACGAGTGGACAAAGAAAATGTGGTGTATATGTACACCATGGAATACTGCTAACCATATAACAAAACAAAATAATGGCCTTTTACAGCAACTTGGATGTCGCTTGAGGCCGTTATTCTAAGTGAAGTAACTGAGGAATGGAAAAGCAAATATCATATATTCTCACTGACAAGTGGAAGCTAAGCTAAGAGGATGCAAAGACATAAGAATTATATAATAGATGTTTGGGACTTGTGGGGAAGTGAGAGAGAGGGGGGAGGGATAAAAGACTACATATTGAGTACAGTGTACACTGCTTGGATGATGGGTGCACCAAAATCTCAGAAATTACCACTAAAGAACTTAACCATGTAACCAAAACCCATCTGTACTCCAAAAACTACTGCAAAAATCAATCAATCAATCAACCAGATGCAACAAGGATGTTGGAATTATCAAACTGGAATTATTTTTTTAAAAACTATAATATGCCAAAGACTAATGGATAAAGTAGACAGTATGAAAGAGCATACTGACAATGTTACCAGAGAGATAGAAATCCTATGAACCCAAAATAAATGCTAGATCAAAAGCACTGTAACCGAAATGAGAAATGCCTTTCATGGGCTCAAGAGTAGAGGGGACATGGTTCTGAGCTTAAAGATGTATCAATAGAAACTTTGAAACTGAAAATTAAAGAGAACTAAGATTAAAAACATAGAAAAGAATATCTAAGTACTGTGGGACAACTACAAAGGTGTAACATAAATATGATAGGATTTCCAGAAGGAGAGAAAGGAACAGAAGAAATAGTTGTAACAATGACTGAGAATTTTCCCCAAAATAACGCCAAATACAAAACCTCAGATTCAACAAGTCCGGGGAACAACAGGTAGGTTAAACAAAACAAACCCAAAACACCCTACACCAAGACATAGCATTTTCAAACTACACAAAAAAGCAATGATAAAGCAAAACATCCTGAAAGAAGACAGGAAGAAAAAAAAAAGCCTTATCTATAGAGGAACAAAGATAAGAATTACCTCCAACTTCTCAGAAACCATGCTTACAAAACAGTGGAATAAAATGTTTAAAAGGTTCAGAGAAAATCCCTTCCTGAATCTAGAATTCTATACTCTGCAGAGTTATCCTTGAAAGGTAAAGGAGAAATACTTTCTCAGACAAACAAAAATTGAAGAAATTTGTTGCCAGAAGATCTGCCTTGCAAGAAAAGTTCTTTAGAGAGAAGGAAAATAATGTAGGTCAGAAACTTGGATCTATTTAAAGAAATAAAGAGCAACCTACTTCTGGTAATTGCTGATTCTTAATTAAAAACGCACAAATTACATGAGCACTGGGCTGAGGCTACCACCATGCTGGATGTAAATACAATGAGTAGCAAGCTCTGCAGAGCTATGCAACATGCAACATGGTAATACTGCCTAAGCAGTGTCCAGAATGTTTTTTAATTGATTGAATTCTCAGTACATCTGGATGGAGACTTTAATAAATTATTATTTTTTTTCATGTGTCTTGGCTCCACTAACTGGCTAGTTTTCTCTAATTTTTTACTTAGTCATTCCTTCAACTTGACTAGGAAGGTGAATGTCAGCTAATGTTTCTGTACACAGACTTAAAATATTCAGCTGTTAATATAGAAGGTAGTATAGTTATATATAATTTGATGAAATTAAGAATACCAAAAATAATCAATAAGAATTAATTACTTTTAGAATCTGGATATATTACATGTTAACAAAGAAAATTAAAGTCTGTATTACTATTTATAAACATTCATATATATATGTATGTATTTGTGAGATTAAGATAGGAAATCTTATATATATATAATTAGAATTTCCTATTTAATATATAGTTTCATATATATATATAAATTTCCTATCTTTCTTAGTCTTACAGATTCATCAGCTATCAAATCTAAAGTTGCTGGACTCCATTAACCTTATTTCTGATATGAATAGCTCTTCACAAAGAGTAA
The DNA here is from genome assembly GCF_029289425.2 of Pan paniscus. NCBI lineage: Eukaryota > Metazoa > Chordata > Mammalia > Primates > Hominidae > Pan > Pan paniscus. The sequence goes on along the minus strand of NC_073263.2, from coordinate 55,893,226 downwards.
AAAGTTGGCGACTATGTGAATCCTTTGTAGTATTGGGTCCCCATGGTAACAGAGATTTGTATCCTGACATCAGAATCTAAGAGGCCACAGAGCTACAGAGCATTTCAATTTGTGGTAAGGGGAAAAAAATTAAAAAGACAAATGCACAGTCCTAAAATGATACCATAAAAATGGCTAATGACCTTTGGGTATAAGTCTATGCTGATATGTTTTCACATATCATTTATCAACTTTTCCTATTTTGATTTATATTCTCTTGTCAATCAAATGGCTCTTAATATGTTTCCTATTGAAGTAAACTGTTCAAAAATCATGTCTATACATTTTTGCATGTTTTGATAAATAATTATAAAATATGTAATTCAAGATTTACTAGATAATATTTCCCTACTGGGTACTTAATTTTCTTCTAAATTAATATAAAGAAAGAGTAGTAGTTTCAGCCTTCTAAGGCTGACACTAACCTCCTTTCAATGTCTGATTTTGGAGTGGAAGTACATTTTCCTCCATTTCTGGTTTCCATGAGAAGGAATTTCTCCTTAAACTCATTTCAGGCCATTCTATTTATCTGTTTACTCACATGACCAGTGAAGAGGGGGACTGACTTCTTTAAGGCAAATTTGGGAAAAATTAACTCAGAATGCAAAGCTGAACTTTGCCTGACTTATTTCTCTTAGGAAGTAGATGCTCACAGGGAGTCCAAGTTCTTCTCAACTCCTCCAGGTTTCAGGTTTTTCACGGGCCTACCTCCCAACACTCTCCAGGATTGTTGAATCCCACTTTTGGTAATTACTTATTATTGAATTACAAGTGCACTCAGCACTGGGCTGAGTCTAACATGTTAGATAATTCCATTATTTTATAATCTAATCTTTACCCTCCTTTCAATGCTGACTTGACTACATTAATGACATTATGTAAAATAATGTAGAGTAGAAATATGAGAATGAGCATCTTGACATTTTCTGGATTTTAAAGTAAATATTTTAACATTTTGTAATTGAATAGGGTAGTTGCAGTAGGCCTTCGGTGGACACATGTCATGTAAGTATGTTCCTTTCTGTTTATCACTTGTTAAGGGTTTTTTTTTTTTAGTAAGAAAATAACACTGCATTTTGTCAAATGATTTTCTACATCTAATGAGGTTATTAGTATTTTTCCATTTTTCAAAATAAGCTAATATGTTAAACTGCATTTATAGTTTTCCTTTTCTTTTCTTGTTTTTTTTTTCTTTTGATGGGAAGTAAATTTAAAACATACCTAGCATACCTGGAATAAACTCAAATGCGTCATAATATAATCTGTCTCCCCATCTGCCCCCTGTTTTTTTTGTTTTTTGTTTGTTTGTTTGGCTCTACTAGCTTACATTAATAATTTTAAAATTTATATTTGGTAGTAAAATGGATCGGTTGTTTTTCTTTCTCATACTTTTTTTTTTGTTTTTAGACGGAGTCTCACTCTGTCACCTAGGCTGGAGGGCAATGGTGTGATTTTGGCTTACTGCAACCTCTGCCCCCCGAATTCAAGCAATTCTCCTGCCTCAGCCTCCCTAGTAGCTGGAATTACAGGCATATGCTACCATGCCATGCCTGGCTAAGTTTTGTATTTTTAGTAGAGATGGTGTTTTGCCATGTTGTTCAGGCTGGTTTTGAACCCTGACCCCAAGTGATCCTCCTGCCTTGGCCTCCCAAAGTGCCTTTCTCATACTGTTTTAGTTGTTGTTTAGAATTATGTATCTCTTTAATGGTGTGGTGGAAATCACCTGTAAAACTTAGTGTGGACCAGAAATAATCCTTGTGTAAAGTTATAAACTAGTGATTCAATTACTGCAATCAATGTCAAATATATGATAGTTTCTGTTTCTTCCCGAATTAACATTGTAAATGCAAACTGTTTTTATGTTTTTTCTATTTTTCCCAGGTTTTCCTTTTTTTTCCCAAAATGTGGCCCACATATCATTTCATTATCATTGTAGTTTTCCCTGCACCCATAATTTTTTTTCATTTAGCTTAATATTGTTTATTTACACCTCCACACACTTTTTCTAGCTATATCTACCATGTTTGGTCAATTGTATTAGTATTTTCAAGAAACCAACCTTAGGTTCTGTTAATTATCTTTATTGTATTTTTATGTTCTATATTATTAACATGTATTTATATATATGTTCCGAGCATTCTTCTCTCTCTTTTTCCTTTCTTTTCTTTCTTATTTTTTCATTTGAGTGTTTATTTATTTCAGTTTTCTATTACAAATGAAGCATTTAAAATAAAATAAATATCCCTCTTATTTTTGCTTTAGCTTTGTCTTAAATATTTGATATTAGCATTTTTTATTCAGTTTGAAAGATGTTATACATCCCATTAAAATCTATTCTTAGAAATATATAATCTGTTTATTATAAACTTGGCTTATTATGTACAATGGTGAATTAAACTTCCTATCATTATATGATCATTCTTTTTTCTATAGTTTTATTTCTTAGAGCTTGTTGCTTCTATTGATATTGCTACACTCTTATTTTTCTATTTGCCCAGCATGTTTTCTCATAATTTTGCTTTCATTATTTTGTGTATTTATGTTAAAAGTATATCACCTACAGATATAAAAAAGTTGGATTATTTTTTAATCAAGCCTAAAAAGTTTTGACTCTCAGAAAGTTCACTATTTGTGACTGCTAATATATTTTAACTCATTTTAACCTTTCTTTTATGATCTCAGAATTTGTGCATATGTGTGTGTGTATAGTCACTATCATTCTTTTATATTAATTGTTTTTCAGAAGTTCCTTTAGTAAAGTTTTATTTGTACTATATTCTTAGGTTTTTAATTTTTGAAACAGTTTTAAAATCCTCATTTTCACAACACAATACCTACAACATAATTTTTGTTTTGTAATTATTATAAGATGGTATTTTGAGGATATTATTCCACAGTCTCATGGCTTTTGAAATTATTCTTTAAAATTTATCTGATAGCATACTTATAATTTTTTTATAGTTACAACATTATTTGTTGACTACTTCTAAGTATTCCTTTCTTGTTACTGATTTGCAGTGTTATAGACAGTGACTAGAATTCGTCATGATCTCTGAGGATCCATGTCTTTCATCAGTTCTGTTTTTGTATCTAGAAATTTTTTTTTCACATTTGCATTACCTTTTTTTCCTTGGGTTATTTTCTCATAGTTTAGCTCCTATCTTTTTTAATTTGAAAACTGTTTACATATGCATTTGTATTGTATTAATATTTACTAATGATGTGGTTTATGAGGGTCTGTTTCTCTGGTTGTTGATTCTGCTGACTGTGGCTCATGGAGTAAGAATTGTTTCTGCATGTGTTTCTTATGATTGTTTACTATGAAATTTTTTATTGGAATTTCATCTATAGAAATTTTATAAAGTTTGTCATGTGTATTTTGCCAGAGAGAATTAAAATTTTACTTTTCTTAGATATTTCGGGACACAACCAATCTGAACCACTTTTTTATTCATGTGACAGTAACTCCTATGTTAATAGGGGTAAAAATTTCTAACAACATGTGAATGCACATGAAAATTTTCTGAGATCCTCCACCCTTTTTTCTGCCTTTTCCAGAGCCATCCTTAAAAACCTCAAGTACAATCCCATCATTCTCAAAAACATTCTATTCATTTGTCTTTATATGGAGAGTATCAGATCAGATCTTCCACCTGGCTTGTTACACAAGTTTAATATCCTGTCACTTTGGGCTATTTAAACCCCAGATCCAAGGCAGCAGATATCCCCAGAGGCCTTGAAGACACTAGTTCTTCAGTGTCTTTTCTTGTTTCTAAATCTGCTTTATTTTTGTTTCTCATCTCCAATTACTTTTAAAATTTCCACTGAGGTCAACTATATGTTTTGTTTTTATTTTATATTTTTTTCCAGAATTAAATGTAAAATATAATAAGAGCATTTGCTTAGACAATAATTTCCAATTATTTAAAAAGAACTACTCAATAATATTTCATTTTAAAATAGATGAATGACATGTTTTCTGGGAATTTTGCCAGGGAGGGTCTTGCTGGATCAATGTTTGTGAAGAAATTGTTGTAATTAAGAAAATCTGTAAGAGTTATCATATTAGGTTCAATAATATAATATTGCCATTTTTGAATCCACATAAAGTTGAATTTCAGCAATTTCATATGATTTAATTTAAGTACCTTTTATTTACATATTGAAATGCAATAGCATCAAATCAATTGAATTATTAATAGAATGCTAAAACAATAAGTTGGTTATTTGTTCTGTTATACATTACTTTTCAGTACATGCAATAAATTTAGAAATCACACAAATATAGTATTGTGATCTAATCAGATGACAGATTAACCTTTACCTTTTTCTAGTGCCCCTCTCTCTACCCCAGGAGATCTATCATAAACACTAAATAGGCATGCTTTTGTGTTTTTTTCTGTATATCTATACACACACACACACACACACAGGTATTTTATCAATTTTCCCCAATAATACACAATTTTCTACATTTAAGTTTCTTATTTAATACCTCATAAAAATATATGCATCTGTGCAAGTCATCCAATATTATTTGAATTTAGTATTATGACAACCTAATGTTCTATAGCGTTAAAGTAGTAGGTATGTTACTTTCATTAATTATTAACTAACCATGAGCATTCCTTGGTAAAATATTGTGTGTCAGACATAATTTTATTTAGGATAACCATCATTATAGACTGACATGGAAATAAAAAGAGAAAAATAATGTTTGAATAGAAATATAACCCAGCAGGCTTGGAGTGGTGATCCATGCCTATAATCCCAGAACTTTGGGAGGCCAAGGTGGGGGGATTGCTTTAGCCCAGGAGCTCAATACCAGCCTGGAAAAAAATGGCAAAACCCTGTCTCTGTCAAAACAATATAAAAATTTGCCAGTTGTGGTGGCACATGCCTCTAGCCCCAGCTACTCTAGAGGATGAGATGGGAGGATCACCTGAGCCCAGGAAGTTGAGGCTGTAGTGGGCTGAGATCACACTACTGCACTCCAGCCTGGGTGACAGAGGGAGGCCATGTGTCAAAAAAAAAAAAAAAAAAAAAAGAGAGAGAGAGAAGAAAGAAAGAGAGAGGGAGAGAGAGAGACAGAGAGAGAGAGAGACAGAAGAAAAGAAAGGAAAAGAAAAGAAAACAAATATAACCCCAAATGTGGTTATCTAAGCTATTTTTTAAGTCTGAGTTTTTGACAAAATATTCCATTATTTATTACCATTTAGAAAGCTTGGCTCAGGCCAGACGCAGTGGCTCACGCCTGTAATCCCAGCACTTTGGGAGGCCGAGGAGGGTGGATCACAGGTCAGGAGTTCAAGACCAGCCTGGCTAACACGGTGAAACCCCACCTCTACTAAAAATACAAAAAATTAGCCAGGCGTGGTGGCAGGCACCTGTAGTCCCAGCTACTCGGGAGGCTGAAGCAGGAGAATGGTGTGAACCCGGGAGGTGGAGCTTGCAGTGAGCCAAGATCACGACACTGCACTCCAGCCTGGGCCACAGAGTGAGACTCCATCTCAAAAAAAAACAAACAAAAAAACAAAAACAAAGCAGGCAAGCAAGCTTGGCTCAAAGTTGTGTCCTCTGTAACTTCTGAGGCAAAAAGTGCTGTCTGACTCTACCTTTTTCTAATTACTCAGATTTATAATTTCTTGATATTGTTATTTGGTGGATTTTTAATGTTAGATGTCATGAAAAAGTTCCAAAATTGTTTGAACAAAGAGATATACTCTATGGTAATGAGACTATTTTATCTGGGGCAAAATTTTTGTAAGGGTAGAATGTTTTCTGTCTCTGTGGTAATCTCCTAATTGACACATATCATAAAAATTGGAGGTTTAAGAATGCCTTTTTAAAAAAATTATTGAGAGTTTATTAAAGTCAGCATATAATTAGTTGCATGTATTTAAAATGTATAATTGTATAAATTTTGACATATGCATGCACTTGTGAAAAAAACCTAATCAAGATAGTGAACATATCCTTCACACCCAAAAGTTTTCTGACTCCCCTGTGTACCCTCATACACTGCCCTTTTGACCTACTCTCTCCTCTCATCACCAAGTAGCCACTCACCTGCTTTGGATCACTATAGATTAGTATCAGTCTCATGAATTTTTAAATATAAATAACAATATGTGTACTCTTTTTTGTTAACTTCTTTCACTAGTCATAATTATTTTGAGATTAATTCTTGTTGCTGTCTTTATAGCTGAGTGGTATACACCACAATGTGCTTACATTTTTACTTCCTCAAGATCGCTTGAGTTGTTTCCAGTTTGATAATATTACAAATAAAACATTTATAAATGTTTGGATAAATGTCTTGGTATGGTTATAAGCTTTCATTTGTCTTAGGTTGATGCCTGGGAATGGAATAGCAGGGCCATGTATGCATGCATGTTTAGGTTTTGAAGAAACCGAGATGCGAATTTTCAAAATGGTTGTGCCATATGGCATTCTTGCTAAGAAATTATGAGAGTTCAAGTTATAACACAACCTCATCAACACTTAGCGTGGTCCATGTTTTTAATGTTTATTATTCTAAATAGTAGGTATTATCACTTTATGATTTTAATTTAAATTCTCTAATGACAAAACATGTTGAACACCTTAATATATCCTCATTTGGCAAAATAATATCTTTCCAGGAGTGTCTCCAGAACTTTGACCCATTTCGTATTAGGTCATTTGCTTTCATAATATTGAGTTTGAGAGTTACATATATATATCTAGATATAAATCCCCTATCAGATATGTAATTTTACAAATATTTTCTCTGTCACAGTTCGTCTTCTATAGTCTTAACAGTGCCTTTCAAAGAACAATGCTTCATTTTGATGAGATAAATTTAATGAATTTTGGTTTTTTATGAATTTTACTTTTGGTGTATCTAAGAAATCTTCACATAACAATGGTCAAAAACTTCTAGAAGTTTTATAATTTTATGGAATATATTCAGGATTAGAATTCATTTTGAATTAATTCTGTATATGGACCAAATCACGCGAACGAAATCACGTTCGTTTTATGCACATAGATATCCAATTGCTCCAGCAAAATTTGTTGAAAGATTTACAGCTTCTCTGCTGAATTGCCTTTGCAACTTTGTTGAAAATCAATGGAATATATATAAGTGGGCTATTATCTGGATTCTCTATTCTATTTAATTGATCTGTTTGTCTATCTTATCATGAATGTAATGCAGGTATGATTACTGTGGCTTTATAATAAGTTTTAATGCTAGGTAATGTGAAACCTTCAACTTTGTTCTTTTGTCAAAGTTGTTCTTACAATTTCAGGTCTTTTCATTTTTACATGAGTTTTAGAATTATCTTGTCAATTTCTAGCCATAGCAACAACAACAAAAAACCTGCTTGAATTTTGATAGTGGTCATATGGGATTTTTAAATGAATTTGGGAAGAATTGTCATCCTATAATATGGAGGCTTCCACTAATAAAAAACAGTTTAATTATTAATAATTAATTTAATTACTTCAGTTCTTATTTAATAGTTCTCAGCAATGATTGAGTGTACAAATCATGAATATCTTAGTTGGGGTTATCCATACTATTTTTCATAATTTTTAAATGATATTTTAATTCCACTTCTCTTAATTTATCACTTGTGTGTAGAAATACAGTTGATATTTTCATAATGAACTTGCATCCTGCAATTTTGTTGAGGTAACTTGTGTATTTTAAAGACGGGTTCTTTCTCTGTTGCATAGGCTGGAGTGCAGTGGTGCAATCACAGCTTCCGTAGCCTCAATCTCTCAAGCTCAAGTGATCCATCCACCTCAGCCTTCAGAGTAGCTGGGACTACAGGCGTACGCCACCATGTCTGGCTAATTCTTTTTAAAATTTTTTGTAGACATAGGGTCTTCCTGTGTTGCCCAGGCTGGTCTCAATCTCCTGAACTCAATCAATCCTCTTGCCTTGGCCTCCCAATATGTTAGGATTACAGATGTAAGCCACCTTGCCCAGCTTTAACCGTTTTAAAAGGTAATTCAGCAGTGCTAATAACTATGATCACATCATTGTGTAAACAATTTTCAGAAGATTTTTCTTTTACAAAACTGAAATTCCATACTTACAAAACAACTCCCCAATTTCTTCTCCTTCTGTCCTCCATCATTCCCTGGCAACAACCATTCTACTTATTGTTTCTATAAATGTGACTATCTAGGTATGTAATATAAGTGGAGTCATACAGTGTTTGCGTTTTTGTGACTGGCCTATTTCACGTAGCATAACGTCCTCAGGATTCATCTATTTTGTAGATTGTGCCAGAATTTCTTTTTCTTTAAAAAAACTGATATTCCCTTGCATGTGTATACCACATTTTTCATATCCATTCATGTGTTGATGTACTGTTGGGTGTTTCCATCTTTTGCCTATTTTGAATATTGCCTCTACGAATACAGGTATGACATCAATTTCTTGAAAGTGACCTTGAGAGCACGAAGTTTTCAATTTTGATAAAGTCAAATTATCTATTTTTGTTGTTGTTGCTGCTTATGTTTTTGGTATCATAACTAAGAAACCATTGACTAATACAAGGTCACAGAGATTCACACCTACATTTTCTGCTAAGGATATTTTAGTTTTAGCATTTACATTTCGGTCTTTCATCCATTTTGAGTTAGTTTTTGTATAGATGTGAGGTAAGAGTCCAAGTGGATACTGAATGTGAACTAGCATGTGTGAGAACCTTTGGGTCAGCCTTAGGGGGCCACTTAAACTTCTCTGGGCTTAACTCCAGAAACTCCACCATGTTTTCATGGTGAAGATTTGAGAATGATCAACTTAGGTCTCTGACAGACAGAGGAGAAAATAAATTATTGCAAGATATACCTAGGACTTTTTCCTTAATAAAGGCTTACTTTTCAGGGTAGAAAACTGTGTCAGAGCCTTATTCCAGCTAAAAGGAGGGCATTTTTCCTTCTCCAGATTTCTCTAGCCATCCTGTGTCATTTGAGGGAAAAATAATGTAAATCAAGGGAGATCAACACTAGATTGTGAAGGCTGCACCCAATTAATATCAGACATCAATGACAGAGACAGATATATATACAGAGAGAGAGAGACAGATATATACGTATATATATATATATAGAGAGAGAGAGACAGAGACAGAGATAGAGAGAGAGATGTATCTTTTTAGAAACAGTTGTGAAGTACAGCACCAAGTTACAGGTCAAATAGAAGACTAAGATTTAAAGGGAAGATTGCAAAAATCTCTCCTTCACACCTACAATCAACCAACAGGGTTCAGGAATCCAGTATGATAAAAGTGAATTAAACTTGAAATTAGCTGGAAGACACATATTATTTTTTGGAAGCAGACTTAAGGATGTCCAAAGTAAAGATGAGAAACAAAAACAAGAACACCAGAGGATTTAAAGCCTCTTGAACCTACAACTGTAACAAACATTGAACAAAATATAACTTTTAGCCAACAAAACCTAAAATCTCACAGTCAATGCCTGTTTAATGCAGCTCCTATTACCTAATACATCATATCTAGCTTTCAATGAAAAAATTACAAGGCATGATAAAAGGAAAGAAAAGTCACAGTGTTAAGGGACAAATCAAACTTCGGAATCATACACAGATATGATACAAATGTTGAAATTATTAGACAAAAAATTTAAAATAACTATGATAAATATCTTATGGGCTCTAATAAAAAAAGGTAGATAACATGCATGTACATATGGATGAGATAAGCAGAAGGATGGAGACTTGAAGGAAATATATAAGAGAATTGATTGAAAACAAACATGCCGTAACATAATTGAAGAATGCCTTCTGTGGCTCATCAGTAGAGTCAATGTGGCTGAGAAAAGAATCACTTAATTGAAAGATATGTCAATGGCAACTTTCCAAATTGAAATGCAGAGGAAAATGATGAAAAAAAGAACAGATTACCAAAGACTGTGGGATAATTCCAAAAGTTGTAACATATGCATAATAGGGATGACAGAAGAATAAGGAATAGGGAAATAAGCAGAAAAAATATTGAAGTAAAAAAGATGGAGAACTGTCCAGTATTAATGACAGACATCAAAACACATGTTCAAAACAGTTCAGAGAACACTATACAGGATAAACACCAACATGCATACACACACACACCCCTACCAAGGCATATCATGTTTAAACTAAATAAAAAAAAAAAGACAAAAATGAATCTCTTGAAAGAAGCAAGGGCAGGGGGAAACATCTTTCCTACAGAGAAACAATTGCAGAAATCCAGTATACTTACTGGAAACCATGGAAAAAAAAAAAAGAAAGTGGAATGTAGTATTTACAGTATTGAAGAAAAGCAACACAATTATAGAATTCTGTAACATGTAACATTTATCCTTCAAAAGTGAAGGAGAAAATAAAGAGTTTCTCAGACAAATAAAAACTGAAGGAATTAATCACTAGCAAACCTACAGAGTAGGTTTGCTGTAAGTATTAGAAGAAATTGTTTAAGCAGAAGGAAAACTATATAGGAAAGAAACTTGGATCACATATATAGTCATGTAAGGAAGCGCTCAAAACAAACTAACCACATTGATGAATGTATATCAAAGGGACACAGAACACATTCATCCTGGACAAAATTGTAAAGTGAAAGAAAGAGAGTTGATAAAAACTAAGGACATCTGAGTACATTATGGACTTTAGTCAGTAATGATGTTTACATGTTGGTTCACTAATTATGGTAAATGTACAACAATAATGTGAGATGATAATACAAGAGCAAACAGCGTGTGGGCTTTTATGAGAACTCTCTACATTATCTTTGTAACCTTTCTGTAAATCAGAAACTGTTCTAAAATGGAAAGTTTATTAAAAATAATGTTAATTAATATGGACTTGTAACACATAGATACATTTTCAATGGGATTATACACGTACACATATGTGTTGATTTTTGCATGTCACATTCATCCAGCACTTTGTAAATATACCATGTAAGCCATTTTATGCAAATTTTCTTTCTTTTTATAAACATTTTTATTTAATATTTCTAATTTAATATATACCTTTTCAAAATAATTCAGTTTATTGATTTGTTTTATTTTTTACTTGTTTTTTAAGGTATTTTGGAAACAATACACTGAAGATACTGTGCCCCTTAGATTCTCCAAGTAATTGGAATTCAACACTAAAAATGCCTATAACTATAACTAAACCATTCCACTATAGAAGAGATCATGTAACTTATGAAGAAAAAAGATTCAAATAGTGGGAACCAAAGGAAAAAGTAAAAGATAGATTTTAAAATAAAATCCCTGTATTTGGTTTTTAATTATTGTATTCTATTCGGTACTTTGGCATACTTTTTTTAAAAAGTGCAATGCATATTATGTTTTTGAATTACTTGAATTTGGTAAAATACTTGATATTAATTTTGGTTTTCAGACACTCAATAATATGCAGCCAATAAAGAAAATCTCTTTCTCATGATTCTAATTTTCATGAGATAAATTGTTTCTTACACAGTTCCTGCATCACGCATTACCTGTTTCTCCTTCCCACAAAAGTGGAGTAATTTGCCTGGTTGGAGAGAAAATAAATTTTTATGTGTCTTAATTTAGGTATAATTAATGCTCAAAAGTCCTAAGCCTAGAAAATTTGATCAATTTTTCCTTATCTTCCTGGAAAAGTACAAGGTAGCATCTCAGTTCATTTTGAGTTCTCTGCAGATGCAGACGTTGGCTTAAGTGAGCAGTGGGCGGGGAAGGAGGAAAAGGAGTTTGCAGATACATTGGCCCCTTCATTGAGTTACAATTTCCAAATCATCCTTTATCAGTAACAAAGGCAATATGTTTTCTCCTCTTTATTTTAATCTCTTGTATTATTGTCTAGTAAGTTCAGAATTTGGTAGGAAAATTGAGTTTAAGTGTCTTCAAACAAGAATCAAAGAAACCATTCTAAATTTTGTAACACCTCAGCAAACTCTGGGTAACCCTGCTTTACCTCAGTACTCATGTGGAACAATGCAATGTGAACAAGTAGGCTGGTAAATGTAGCCTAAAATAATATTCTTCTCTAGAAACAAACAGACCAAAATGTTGCCTTCGTAAAGTATGTGAAAACATGCCTGTGGCAGAGTGATTCAAGATTGGCCTGGAACCTCTTGTTGCAAGAAATTAAACATGCTATTTAAAATGTCTAGATTAGCAGCTTAAAAGGAGAAAATAATTACTGGCTTAATTGTGATGAAAACTAAAGTGATTATAGTTTGTTGAAACAAATGGAGTAAATGAAAGGAATTATGCATATTGCATTGACAATAAAAATGGAAAGGTAACAAAATGAATGCCATAGAGCAGTTGTAAAGCACACATGATTTTTCCAAGACAGTCCACCTGTAACACTATATACATTGTTAAGCCCAAATTCTGAGTCCTATGTTAATTTAATTATAAACCACATGTCGGGTTTTTTGTTATATGTCAAATATTTGGAAAGGCATATGTAGAATGTTAAATGGTTGAAAATGTTCAGAAGAAAAATATTTGCCTCAGAAAAGGGAAGAGGAAACCCATCCATGTTTTGTTATTGAAATAGAATGTGTGAAGTCATTGATTTTAGAAGAACAAACCTCTGGTTTGCAAAGAAGTGGAAAATATAAGGACAAGAAAATTCAAGAATTACGTAGTACGAGGTAATCCAACAATGAAGTAAGAGCTTATCCAAACAGATTCTAGGTCTCAATAGTGGCTGAGCACCTGTCCATTCCCTGTTGCCCCATCAGTAAACCCTACTTTATGGTAATAGCATTATAATCAGAAAACCCATATGCAAATAAAAAATTTCATTAATTTCAGGGCTTTAATTCCTTGTTTGGATAGCTCCACATTCAGGGAGGGTTTGGGAAGGAAATTGAGAAGGGTTTGTGATAGAAAAAGCAAATAATGCCTTGAGGAAAATAAACTGAATTTTTATATAAAGGAATTTAACATCATCTTATACACTATTAAAAAAATTGTGGTGTCCTGTATATACACGGACTGCAGTCAGAGTCAGTGCAAGTATAAATCCTGTAATTTCATGTCCATATTATAATCACTTGTCATTTTGTAATTCATCATTTCCTGAAGGCATCTTTGGGTTTTGGAAAAGGTAGACATTCATGCCAAGAGCACATACTAGTTTGAACTGTTAATCTCCATATATCAAATCCCAACTATTACGGCATAAATTCTTTGAGTGCAGCACCAAATTTTGTACAACTATTCATAATGTTGCGTGAGGATATACACATAGTAAATGTATAATACTAATTTCTGAAGGATAAATAAATATAATTTCTGAAACTTAAATTCTACATGCAGAAAACGGAACTTGCTAATAACTCAAGAAACATTAATGCACACATTATTGCATTTTATAATCAGAATAACTCTTTAAAATAATGAAATACATTGTGAATCCAATATACATATATTTTCTTCCAATTTAGCATATTAATTTAAGCATATAGCTTGTTAATGCAATATTCAAACCAGTTAAATCATCAGTTTTAACATTTTTTTCCCAAAACACGATATGCATATAAATTTAGAGTAAAAGGGGAAAAAAAGGCAATTGACAGATAGAGGCAAGAAATGATTGGCTTTCTTCACTAAATGTCTGAGTAGGCAGAGAAAATCATGAAATGCCTGGACAGGTGATGATATCTAAAATGATGTGTCAGAGTCTTAAAGCAAATGATAAATGAATATACAACTCATATTTTTTATAAATACATACAATAAAAATGTTTCATTTTAATGTATTTTACTGTAGCTATCATTGATTGATTATTTCTCTTTCTTTCATATCGTTAAGTTTTGCTCTATATATTAAATCTTAACCCTTGCAGTGCCTTAGAGAGATTTCATAGATGGATAGGAAATTGCTAACAATGCAAGCTAACATATAAAGGAAATAACAGAGATAGGCCATGACCATGACTGTCATAGCATATGTCGCCCAGGGCTTTATCCTGCCACCTCAAGAAACTTCTGCTAATAGGAGCAGAGTTGTCAGGCAGGGCCATGGTATTCGTCTTCTCATTTTACTTTAATGGAGCTGGCGCATGACTTCAGCCCTACAAAAGGTATCTCATTGCTGCCTCTGCTTTGTTTATGAGATCAGCAAGAGTTAGGGAAAATGTTTCAACTGGGAATTTAGCCTCTCAAATATTCTGAGATAGAGAAAAGAATTAAGGTTTTAGATTACGGCAATATTCCACAGTAACTTTACCTCTTCTGGTAAATGCATAGACTAAAGAAACAAAGGAGAACTTCCCCTGCCCCATTATACAGGTTTATTATGTGTGGGACTATCACATGACTGAAGTTGAGTATCAGCCTATTTGAGTATTACTGATTACTAGTACTCATGCTGACCAGAATCAAGAATATTAAATTGATCATGATAATGCTTTTCTCACTCACTATTGGTTACTTACTTACCTGTCTGTTAGGAAGAGTCTTTAGACATGCTAATTATTTTCATACTGCGTGTTAGTTCAATAGCAAATGAAATCTTTTAAACAGATATTATCCTGATTTTACAGATGGAGAAATATGGGGTTAAGTTAGTAAACCATGTGTTAGCAACCCTAGATGAAATATAAGAATGAAGATTGATTTATTGACCAATGTCCCCCAGGAGAGTCATGTTATTATGCCTCATTTCAGTAATTTTCAAGGAAATAAATTCAAAGTCTTTGGGAAAGGAAAACGTAACACAGGTACTATCTTCAACTACTGGTGTTAATGTTTCTTCATAGTCAACCAATTTTTTAAAAGTTTCTTGCATTCTCTTTGCTTAGCTCAAATTAAAATATCTCAATAATGGTTATACTATTTTCACTATATATTATAGTTCTGTATGGCTTCATTTTATTTGTGTGGTTATTATTGACATAATTATTCTCAAGTTTTCTACCTTTAAAAATACATTTGTTTATTTCAATGTCAATTGCAAAACAAATGAAAAAGAAGAAAAGGCAATTATGCAATAAAGGACAATTTTTACTCTTTTCTAATGACAAAGTATTCCTAGGAAAGAGTTAGCTTTATTCTAAATAAATACAATTGTTTATTTAGGCCCATGTGTGGCTAATACATTATGCAGATATTTAAAAAATTGTTAAAATCCATTTTCCTTCTTGACCTTCAACTCCTCTTTCCTCAGCTACAGTTTACCCTTTCTTATTCTTCTTAAGGTTCTATTTGATATAGATTTTCATTATCAGTTCTACCTATTAGTTTACAAAGAGTCCACTTTTTTAATGTAGATAAGATAATGATATAAAAAGAATAATATGCTTATCTTTAAGGCACAAACACCAGAGTGCTGAACAAGGTCATGTTCTGAAGGCTAAAATTTGGGAGATATAATGCAAGAATTTACAATCAAGAATTGATGCTGTGGCTCGGATCTGTTTACCTAATCAGTTTCCCTTAGAGCCTGTGTGAATGCACCATGTGATAGAAGAATTCCTACAGGGAAAGGAGAAGGATGCTAGAGGGCAGTATAGTGCCCTAAAAATAGGAAGTTAAGAATAACAAGAAATCCAAATAAGGAAACCATGACATGGGAAATGATAGAATCTGAAGACAAGCTTCACATACTTCAAAACTGGTTCTTGATGAAGTCCAATTTGTGTGTTTCGGCAGGCAGTGTAAGTGATTTTTTTTTTTTTTTGCTGATGTATATTCTTAGACACAAATGTGATGAAACAAAAATGGGAGGGAACAAATGCCTCTAGAACCTTTCTTTTGAAATAATGACCTCTTTGCCTCTTCTCATTAATTTTAAACAATCACCACAAAGAAGAAAAGGCTTCATTTATCTGTAGTCTAGTGGCTGGTAATTGGCATTTCTCTCTAGTTTCATTAATATTAAGCCTTCTCATGAACAGAAAAATGGCCTATGCTTGACTCTCGTAGATAGTCTTCAAATTTATTAATTTACTTCAATAACACCCAATTACCAGATGTTCTGTCAAAACCCTCACCCCACAAATATGTACATTTTCACCTAGCAGACTCCATGTAGACAGTATTCAAAATATTTGCTGAAATAAATAATGCATTAGATTTAATAGAATATGATAAATGGGGTGCAAAAGAATATTGGGTCATACAGTTTCTTTTCAGAAAAGTAGCAATATTTATATAAGAAATGAAGATATCATTTACTTGATCCAGAAATTCTATTACTGGATATTTGTTCTCCAATATGTGTGTGCAAAGACAAGTGTAGTAGGATGTACAATAGAATTGCTTGTAATACCATAAGACTAACCACAACTTAAATGCCCTTCAATAAAAGGTTAGAAACTGTCTACAGCCACAGATCGAAACCATGTAATCGTTTAAAAGAAATATATTTGTGTTAGAGATGAAATGTGTGTGTAAGCAATGCACATACATAATGTACATGATATACATCATGTCTATATATGTATATAGTATTATATAGCATATATACATATTTATCATATATATGACATACACATACAAATATAGAAAACACCTCCAAGGTGTATAAATTTTAAAATACAAGGTACACAGAAGTATTATATACTATACATAAATGTCAATACTATAAACAATTCAAATATCTATCAACCAAAAGAATGAGTAAATTGTTTTGTTTTTATAATAGAATACCATACAGTAAAGAAAATAAACAAGCTATAGCTACACATGATATATTTGAATCTGAAATACATAATGTTTCACCAGAAAAGGTTAGACACTAAAGAATACTATTAATAAAATTCAAAAACAGGAAAAGCTAAATTATAGGATTTAGTTATCATCTATAAGTGGTAAGGAAGAAAATCAAGAAGTGAATGCAATGAAATCTAGCTTTTTTTGTTTCCAGTATAGAGAAGAACTTTCCCATTTTATTTGCAAGAGTATGTGTATGTGAAGGTGTGTTGGCAATATTCTATTTATTAAACTGGATGGTGATTGCATTGTGGTTCATGTAACAATAATTCATTATCCCTAAATTAATGTTTTATACACTTTTATGTGTGTTATATTTAATCATTAATAAAACATGAATGTGGTGTGCAAGATGATATGCATGATGCATTATACCTCCATTTGTATTAAAAGGAGAGTGTAGTATGTTTAAAATGTCTGTGCTTTTAAACACATTGACTATTTTTTTAAGGACAACCAATAAGTTGGAAAGAGTGGTTACACTGCGGGGAGAGACATAAATATGTAAGACAGCAATTGTGCCCTTCATATCATCAGGCAAAATACTAGCCTGGTGAGGGTTCCTATCCCTGCACCGCACTTGAAGAACTACTTGTCAGTCATTTGGTAGAAGGGCTAAGCTTTTGAAAATATATTTGTCTTCTTTTCTTAAATCAGCAAAGTGTCAGATAAGTCTAGTTTTTTCAATTGTGTAAATTCCACAGTTTAGCTGATGCAAAAATATTTGAAGTCCAGTCTATAGAAGTTTTCAATTAGCTACTTTGAAATATAACATTTAGTATAACTAACTGTCACTACATAAACTTCTGTAATATCTTGCAGCACTGAAAGCAGCAAATTGACCTAAAAGCACAAAAAGATGAATTAATGAAATGAATTGAATGAGCTATTATTTGTTCATTTTTAATTATAGCCAAGTTACATCTCTTACTGTATTTGGGGAAAATAATAGAAGAACAAAAAGCAAAATTAATTTTAAAAATAAAAACTGCTATTCTACTAAATGTACAGTTAGCTGTATACTGGACAAATCTTTTTTTTTCTGTTACAGAATACGTTTATAAATGCAATGACAGTATTATAAATATGTTTTGTTTGCATTGGAGAGGGTGACCCAACTCTTTCTTACTTATCTGTAACTGCTGTATTGCCTCAGTATGAGGTGAGAGGTGACGCAGCTGACTATTCATCCCTGCTTTCAGACGTCAGGAAAATCTGCAGGTGTCTTCTGAAATCCAAAGTCTGTTCTAAACTTGTTTTAGAAAAGCGACACACAATAAGTAATGATGAATGAGCCTCTCCTTGTGGTCACGAACTTTTGTAGAAATACTCCATTAAGTTTAAATCTTTTGAAAATATTGTGCCTCAAAGAGGTGCCAGCAAAAAATGAAAGTGATTCTGTATATCTTAAGGTGATGGTTCAGCATTTCAGTATATAGTAAGAATTTGAAAACTTTCTTTACCTGTGATCTCTATAGCTATATTGTCCCTGGGAATGCAATGTGATAATAGAGAATATGCTGTGATAATCTCACCAAAAATGCAATAGTGAAAATTGACGTGGGGATGTTTAGTTCTAAGTAGAAGAGGGCTACTCTGTTGCCACCAGTCTCATCAAAACATTTTAATTTGCAAGAGATGTTGGCAATTACATCTAGAGTGTTTTATCATCATCCACATTGCTGATTGAGATTCAGTGTGCATTTTAAACTACAAAAAAGGAAGCATGGATGAAAATATGGCCCAGAAACAAGTCCAAAATTGGTACAAGTGGTCCAATTATTTTCATGGTCAAATATTTTATAAACCTTCAGCAGAACAATCAATGATTATTAAACCCCTTTGAAATCTCACACCCTCAGTTGCTTGGTCATTTGGCTGTAGACTCTCCAGCTGTGGAGTTGGGGGAATGAAGATGAGAATATTTGACTATGTGTCTGTTTCTTTTACCTTTTCCAATAATGAGGACAGTAGTCAGTCTTACTCTGCATACAAGAAAGATTGTCATTTGGTTGAATTTTCTTTGGAATCTGTAGATAAAGGTTAGGAATTTAGGAAAACTTGGATATAAATCCTAAAAGAGCCCCTTATTCACTTTGTGGCCTTAGGCACTGTTTTAAACTCTCTGTGGCTCAGTGTCTTTATTTGTAAAATGGGAATGATCCACCTTGTGTTTGACTTTAAATTAAAAGAGCTTAGCAATGTGATACAGCAGATAATGGTGATTTTTAAAATGTTGACCTGAAGGCAAAACATTTGTGAAAAGGTTGTGTAATAATGATTATGGTCAAATATTAAGAAACATTTTTCAGTAGCTTAGAACAATGGCAAGATATATGTTAGTTTTCATAAAGTCAGTATTCATTAGAACTCAAAATTTTTAATATAATATTAAACATAATGGATCTCATTTACAAAAGCAGCATACCTACAATTTACCATGGTGCAAACTAAACAGCAAATGTGCAATAATCATATGGATAATACTGTAAATAAATCAATAGACATAAAAGAAACTCTAAATAAATGGAGTGCTGACAGATTTACGAATGGAAAGAGTCAACTTGTTAAACTGTCGGTTCATTGCCCCCAACAAATTTATAAATTTAAAGTAACCTTCAAATCTTCTGACATAACAATCTCATTCTAAAATTTCTAAAATTCAAATGCAATTTTACACAAGCAAGAATAGACAACAAAATATTGAAACGTGATTATAAAGAAAGAGAGGGCCAGTCACAGAAGCTCATGTCTGTAATTCCAACATTTTGGGAGACCAAGGCAAGAGGATCACTTAAAGCTGGTAGTTTGAGACTAGCCTGTGTAACACAAGAAGATCTCTTCTCTACTAAAGAAAAAATAGCCAGCTGTGGTCGCGTACACCTGTAGAGTCCCACCTACTTGAGAGGCTGAGGTGAGAGGATCACTGGAATCCCGGAGGTCAAGGCTGCAGTTAGCTGTCATTATGACACTGCACTCCAGCCTAGGTGACAGAGTCAGAACTAAATATATAAATAGATAGACAATAGATGATAGATGATAGATAGATAGATAGATAGATACATGGATAAATAAAAACAGAAGGGAGATGTTTTTCTTACCAAATAGTACAATATAAGATAAAGACATAAAATAGTGAAATGTTAATGTTGACATAACTTGGCCTACAGAACAATGGAACAGAGGTTCTGAAGAAAGCTCTATATATACATAAATTTAGAATTTGGAAAAAGTGATATCTCTAATAAGTGGTTTTGGAATTCCAACATCACTTATGTATAGATGCAAATAAAAATCTAAATGAATAAAAAGCATAATAATAAAAGCTTAAACTAAAATTATTAGAGCAATTATGGAAGAATTTGTGTAATGTCAATATTGAAAAGTGTGTTGAACAAATCATAAATAAATAACTTGGTAAATTTGAGTGAACAAAATTAAAATTATTTTAATTTTAAAATTTAATATAACACTATAAATATATGTAAAATGGGTATAAAAGCATAGAAGAAAATATTTGCAAAGTGAGTGATGAATATAATTGATTCAACATCAGTCCCATGAATGTGTAAAGCAGAATTTAGTTTTTTCTGTCATGCTTCAATTCATGTATAGAAAATATACTTGGATTCTATATTGTTCTTAACTAATAAAAACCATAAAAATAATGGGCATGAAATGGATCAGGCTGGTGCTGGTATGTATGCATTTAATCTAGATTTAAACTCTAAGTATAATGGGAAATTCTGAACAATTTTAAACAAAAAAAGTAAATAATCTGATGAACATTTTAAGATGCAAAACCTCATCGGTCTTTTTAGGTATTATATTATAGACAGTTTAGAGTGGAAGATTGGAGACTAGTTAAGAGACTAGTTAATGTCCTAATGCTAGTCAAAGATGATGGTAACTTGGACTTTAGACGTGATAGTTAAAGAGGAAAAAAAATCACGGTAACTTGGACTTTAGACATGTAAAGAGGAAAAAAAATCACAAATTGATGAAATTGCCTGGGTTTTTGTCTTGAGCCACTGGGTAGATACCGCTGGCAATTGCTAAGATGGAAAAGCCTCTTAGGGAGAGCATGTGAATTAAACAGGATTGGATGAAAGTTACTACTTCCTGAAGTAAACGGTTTCATTAGTAACCTGTAACTGAAATGTAATCAATTTAAGACTTTTCTGTTTCTAAGAAATATATTTTATCATAGTACCAAAAATTATAGCTATCCTAATTAAAATGATGGCAGAAGCCAATTAGACATGATATACACTTGTTTGTCACAAGTACTGAGAGATACTGAATCTAAATTAAAACATTATATGTAATTAACAAGTGGTGCTCTGTTCCATTTTTGCCGTCTTGCTTCCCATGCAAAATTTTAAAATTTTTGGGTAAAGATAAGGACATAGACTCACATCTTTCTTTGACTCCTCTAGTAGCTAACAGAGTATAACACTGTCAATACATAGTGATGAATGACTGGATGACTGCCTATCATGTGTGTTGTGTACATGTGCACATTTGGATTAGACTGACAGTGTGTAAACAAATTACCTTTGGAAACACAACATATTTGAAATTACATTACTAATTATTGTTATCATATTTAATAATAATGATATAAGTATCTGAAAGGGCTATAAGTCTTTAAAACTTTTTAAGAGTTTCCAAAACTTGCACTCTACCAGGGTCAAGTTCTACATCTCAAAAGAGTTAAACATATCTTTACCTAGAGATGCTTCATTTTTAAAATCTTGATATAAATGCTATCATGTTTTTTACTACAACTTTTTGTATTTTCTGCATCTTTTTTTTGTTTTTTTTTTGAGACGGAGTCTTGCTCTGTCACCCAGGCTGAAGTGCAGTGTCACCATCTCAGCTTAATGCAACCTCCACCTCCCGGGTTCAAGCAATTCTCTGCCTCAGCCTTCTGAGTAGCTGGGATCATGCCCAGCTAATTTTTTTGTATTTTTAGTAGACAGGGTTTCACCATCTTGGCCAGGCTGGTGTTGAAATCCTGACCTTGTGATCCGCCCACCTCGGCCTCCCAAAGTGCTGGGATTACAGGCATGAACCACCTCACCCCGCCAATTTTCTTTGTCTTATTCAAATGCTTAGTCAAATGCTCACCCCACCCATCCTTCTCCTGTCCCAACCCATGGTTCTTATGGCATTTTAAATGGAACTATTTCCAAATATGCCTCTTCTATCAGGCCATTGGTGCATTCTTGAATGCTGTGCAGGCCTCGAGATATAGTGTGTGCATTCCAATTCAAAGTCCTCCTCTCCATCTTGATGCTCTCCTGTATTTATTTTTATGCATAGCTCTAGGTAATCTTCGAAATATCGTTCCTCTGTTATCACTTTTTCTTCAGAGTACATTACTGTAGACTAAAAGTATGATCATATGATCATGCTACTTTTCTATTACAGAAAGAATGAAGGATGAAAATCCTTATACTTCTATAAATTTTCCTTTTAATTTGGAAAGTGACATCTTCCCCAGGCATTTTTATCTAGAAAACATTAGACAGTACTATGTCATAGGTCCACCTCCAGCAGCAGGGGATGTTGGAAAATTGAACTTTCCATCTATAAGTAAAAAAAAGGCCAATAACAAAAGGGAAGGTAGTGTGCTTCGTATGGCTATTTCATAGAGACTTCATGGTTCCCATGACAAAGTGTTATGCTGAATTCTTTTCTTGTTCTTCAATTATAACTTCTCTGAATCTTTCACTCCTGTTTTCACTCATCTCCAGTTCTCCTTAAATCTGATTGCAGTTTACTTTGAACAGCAATTAAAGGCCTACAAAACCTAGTTGATAAACTAGCATATCATCATATATGTTACATTGCTTCATTGCAAATGACAGATTTGACTGTCTTCATCTCTTACCACTCTTCATCTAGCTTGATACTCATTTTCCAAATTTTCTCCCCTGATGAGATCTCAACAGTAACAAATGAAATGAGAAATATTTAGGGTATACATCTTTAGGGAAAATAGCATAGCTCATACTAACTAATGTCAATATATAAGAAATAAATCTATAGGAAAGTGAGGTTTACTTTTTTAGAAACGAAGGCCATGTTAGTTCGCTGACTGTCAGTTGATCCTAGTTTTCTGGTTTTAAGTTCTGCCTACTTTCCCTTTTATGTTCTAGTTTCTAAAACATCACCTCCAGGTACCACTGATTACTGAAAGTGTGTATCCATTTTAATAACAGAAAGAGCCTGAGGTTTGGAATCAGAAATTATAGTTTAAGAGTCAAACTTGACCATATATGAGCACCAGGGACTCATTTTCTACATGTCTTTAAATGTGGGCTTCTTCATCTATAAAGTGATGATAATAGTGCTAGCCATAGAGGTAGTCCAGTTAATATAAGTGTTAAAACTTTGCACGTAGAAGAGGCTGAACAACACTTCTCTACTTTTACATCAATCAAACAATACAGTGTCCCAATGAACAACACTTTAACACTATAAATGAAGGCAATATGTAAGAAATTTAATCTTGAACTTGGAATATTTTTTATTATTTCCATGAATACGTTGGTAATATGTTTTTTTTTTAATTCTAAGCGATTGTAACCTAAGTCAATACTGTGACCCAAAGTTTACATGTTTTATCATGCTCTACAGGAGGAAGATGTTTCTTGTGTCTGATCAATAACACAGAAGCAACTGAAGAAACAATATGTGGATGCTTCAAAGATGAGTGAAAACATTTCTTCCAATACCCACCATTCTCAATTACAATTGATGATACTACTCTGGAGTGCTTTTGCACCTGTTGAACTGTTATGTTGAATAATAAATGATATCTGCTATGAAGACAAAAGGAAATTGTAAGTGATGTGGTAATCTTTAGTGCAAACCAGGAAGATAGTTGCAAAATTGTGAGAGAATTAAGGGAAAATGCATTGTTTGCTCATTCAAACTTACTCCCGTAAACATTTACAAATATCTTATTTTCTTAAAAAGGTAAAACTATGACTGACAGTTTAACACCTAATTTCTTATAAATTGCGATTAGAAGGTCAGGCAAATTTTTCTTTGATTATAATACAGAAAATGTTGAAAAAAAATTTATTTTTGCCCTTCTGTGTTTTGCTTAATATTTCTCATCTAAAGTACTTCCTTATTTTCTTTCTTTTTAACTCATCTTTGCCAGGCTTTCCAAAAGAGGTGTGTCCTCCATTGAGTATACCATGCTTGCTTTTGAAAGCAAGTACACTCAACTCATCCTTGATATTTGGAGTTGTACTGACCAAACTAGTACCTACCATGTGCCAGCTTAGATTTTTCACTGTTGTTTCAGAAGCATTAATTGCCTCTTTTCATCTCAGACTCTGTGCACCATTCTACTAATCTTATTTCCTCAAATGAACAATACTCTCCCACCATTTAATAATATTCGTTTACATGATTTCCTTCTGTCTGAAACGGTCTTTTCCTCCTATTTTTCTGGTTAACTACTATTCAATCTTTAGGTCTCATTTGAAAGGTTAGATCTTCCAGAAGGTATTCTCTGACCTTTTACATTTCTTAGGTCTTTTGCAATATGTATACCCTAAGCTCTGTGTATTTCTCCTATTATAATACTAATCAAAATTGGTCATAAGTTGAATTTAATCATCTGTCTTCCTGAGAAGGTCTGTGGGGGCAGAATCTGGATTGAGTATTCACTGCTGCAAGCCTACAAGGCAGCACTGTGTCTGTCGAGGGATAAATGGTAATAAATACTTTTTGAAGTAGTAAATTGACTTTTAAGATCCTTGAGAGCAAAGACTGTTGATTCTACTTCCTCCATGTGCTCCATACAGCATTCCATGAGGGTCCAAAGTCTATTAGAAGTCCTCAATACTTATCAAGTACATTCCAAGGATCCTAGAGTTAGGAGATGTTTTATAAACAGTCTAATATAAAATCTTCAACTTATACCACGTTGCAGAAGCAAAGGATCAAAGGCCACAAACCTGGTTGGTTTAATGGAGCACACTGAAACCCAGGTTTTCCAACATCTGAAAAAGGATTTCTCCACGACACTATGCTGCCATATGGGTGGATTCAGTTTCAGAGTTAAACTAGATTATTTATCCACCAAAACGCTACCACGGCTATTACAAACAAATGTCACCTTACAAGTTCTTCCCTCAGCCATCAGAAATAATGATCCCTATTGAATACCAAGTCATTGTAGAAGCTCTTGTAGAAGATTGTTAGATTTCAGAAACTTGTGAAAATTTTCTGTGTCCTGATGTCCTTGACATAAGTGAAAAAAACTTTCAAAAGTCTAATTGTTTTTTTCCCATTTACTCCACATAAACACGTGTGCACACACGCACACGCATACACATTTACAAACATCCTTCTACTATTCAACCATGTCTCAGTTTAGAGAAAAACACTGCAGACATTTAAATTTGGGCAACCATTCTAGTGCGTATAGTAATGGTCAATTTCCTGTAATGCTAAGTTATTCCCTAGGCTTTCAGTTAAATATTGTGGGCAGTGAATTCATCCTTTGAGAGAACTGAAGGAGCTATAAAGTACTTCATATAGTCATTTAGTAAAGTTATCCAAAGGAGTTAAAATTTCCCTAAGTGACTTACATGCTGAATTGTTTCACTGGGTCCATCACATTAAAAAAAGATATTTGTCATATAAAATTCTTTCTTCTGTAAGAATGAAACCACAGAACTTGACAATTTCTATGTTAATTAAATTTTGAATATTTTTCTTAACTTTTGTCGAATCACTGTGCAATTTCACACATCCATTTGTTATTTCATGCCTGACAAAAGATATGCGGTAAATAGTAAGGAGAAAACAAATCATTTGTTCTTTCTGTTGCTCTAAAAGTGTCTATATCTGCTAATTCATTGTTTTCATATCTCAGAAATCACAACTGTAGTCACACTCAGAAGTAATAATCTTTCTGCTTTAAGATTAGCACAACAGGATACTGGGCAGAAATCTTATAAACTTTTGGTATAACAAGTAAATATTAACATAAGATACATGCTAACTTCTAGCCTAGAGAGTTGTAGGTAGAAGTAGTCATAGACTTATGTTCATGGGTGAGGAAATAACTCATCTTTTAAGATATTGTTCTTGAGTTTGCAAAGTAAGATGACAAAATATAATTTTGTATAATTAATCATTTGTCGACAATTATTATTTAGACATTCTTAGGTCCTACAAGGCTAATGGGTTGTTGCTTTACTAGATAATTCATGGCAATTCAAATAGACATTGGTAAATATTTGAATTTGACATTTGATGCTGATTACATTTCAAATAGTATATCTAATGTAACATGCCTTCCTAATTGTGTGCTTGCATATCTGTGCGTTTGTGCATGTGTTAAAGAAATAATCAATCCTCTCTTTCCAAAACCCTAAACATCTCCATCATAACTGCATTAAACGAAAGGAAGAGAGATGAGACCTTAAGAGGAAAACAATGGCATTTTAAAAATAAATATGTAAAGTAGTTTCTAATCCTTTACTTTCACTTAATGAACTTGTGATATAAGATAGGTGTAATTAGAACTGTCAATACTGAATTTCAACTGTGCACTGCACTATGAATTTAATTTAAATTTTCCTATCCCTATTTTTCCCTTCCCATCACCTCTGGGAAAAATTGAAGCACTTGACTGCTACTGTGGCAAATTGGATCCTAATAAGTATGATGCTTTACTGCTTCTTGTTTTTGCTAAGATACAACTGCAATATTTCAGGAGAACTCACCTGGGCATTGATTCAACAAGAAATGTTGGTAGGCGCCTTCTATTTTCCACATTTTGATATCTCGGTGAATGACTTGCATATAAAGAGGCCCAGCAGCTGTTTTTTATCATTCACCAATGTGCTTGTCATTTCAACTTCAGGTTCCTCTGACTCACCTCTGGAGGCTTAGAAATAATACTTCTTTCCATGCTTCAAATTATTTGAGATTATAATTTTTAAAAATCTGAATAATGTAACTGATAAATATGCTTAGATATGAAGGGGTTGATTTCAGAAGGTATTCTAAAACTATCACCAACATCACAGGTCATGATAGGCCTTATTTAAAACTTGAATCATGTCTTGAGAAACCAACAACTATGATATAAACAACGAAAAGCAGAACACAATCAATAAGTCTTTTTTAAGGTAAGATAAAATATTTCGTGAAACAAAGCTTGTTAAATATTGTATAAATGGAGAAATTTGAAAGTGATATGAAATATAGTAAGTGCTAGTAAGAACAGGAACTTGTAGAACTTTCATGCAATGCTGCTAAGCATGTAAATTGGTTCAACTGCTTTGAAAGAATTTGGTAGTGCCTATTAAATCTGAATGTATCCATGATTCTGCACAAATATACATACATTTTTAGCCCTAAAGACACATACAAGAATGTTCATAGCATCATAATTCATAATAGACAAACCAGAAACTACTCAAATGTCCATCAATAATAGAATGGATAACAGAATAGATATAAGATGCAACATTTTTCAGCAATGAGAAAGAACAAACAGATGCCATAAGAAATAATATTAATTTCTCTCAGAAACACAATTTTTAATGACAGAAACTGGGAAAAACAAATCTGTATTGTTCAATTTCATTATCATGAGTTAAAAAAGAGTAAAATCTAACATAAGGAATAGAAATCACATTAATGGTTACCTATGAGGAAGCTTCTGGAGCGTTGATTGTGTCCTGTTTCAGTATATGAATGGTAGTGACATCAAAGATTTCCCTATGTGAAACTTTCCTCAGCTGCCTTATTATTTGACCACAATTTATATGTGTTTCAGATTTCAATTAAAAAGTTACCTTAAAAGGGGCAATATGAAGTATAACAAAATATGAGACATCCTCATGAAAAAACAGATCTTTCATTTCTACTTTCTTTGTTCTTCATAGTACTTCACATATATTTTTATTCCAGCCATAATATATTAATTATATTTGTATTTTACTATATTATAAAAATATTAAGTCACAGACTATGCATTACTATTCTTACATATCCAGGATCTAGTGAGGTGTCTATTACATGTTAGGTTGATTAATGATAATAATAAAAATTTTTAAAACTAACATTTGTTGAGTGCCTGTTATATGATGTCACTATTATTATAAATTATTTGTATATTAACTTATTTCAATTTTACAATTATCTGATTTAGTTAATATTAGTTCATATTTCATATAAGAAAACTCAAGCACTTGGTGGGGCAGTTATTTGCCCAAGGATGTATGCGAAGCAGTGGTAAAAAAAATAGGTCTGAAATTCAGACTACAGAGCTTAATTTCTTAACTACCATGCTACAAAGAGCAGGTTAAGCACGTAACAACACAGGATTGGCGAGCAGTAAGTTCTCAGTAACTGTGAGCTATGAATACACTATTCAGTTTATAAAGTAAGATAACATAGTGATTATTCTTCCTGTTGAAACTATAGAAGATGGAAATAGGCAGATACATTTATTCACACATATCACTCTGCAATAGGCATTGAAGATACAATGGATTAAAATATCAGATGAAGTCCTAGCTCTCAGAAATTAAGCTTTACTAGAAAAGACAAAATTTAATGAAATCATCACATTTGTTATAAGTGCTGTTAAGGAAATCTATTGAGTGCATAAACATACCTAATAGGGTGAAAGGCACACTGATAAAAGTAAAGGAAGCCAGTGTGACATAACTAGAGATGGCCAAGAGATGGCTGGTTTGAGAGAAAAGGGAGAGGAAGGCAGGGCCAGAGGATGCAGTTAAGTGGGTGAAGAACTTGAAGAAATGCAATCACAAAGAATTGGGGGATGACTGTGTGTATAAAGAATAACTTCATACGATCACCTTGAGTAAACTATGTTCTATGCTTTTAAGAAAATATTAGCAAAGTTATTTTAATAAGAAAAGACTGTGATGAAATTAAGTGAAAAAGACAAAGTTACTAGGGGTTAGACCTCTGATTCTGTAGGAGTCACTTCATTTTTGAAGTTTCTCAAGTATCTTTGTTTTAATGACTGTAAATAGAGTGGAATAATCTTGCGGTTTTCTCCACATACAAAGCAAATGATGATGCAGTCTGAGCATTACCTTATTCTACTGTGGTCTTTCAGCAAATCCTAGAAACACAAGTTTTAGGTGACTGTTATTTCCACTGCCCAAGTCAAAAGTCAATCGATGGTGGCTAAATACTGACAGAATTGGTGATGCTGGGATTCTGAAAGCATCTCTCCCCTTAGGCTGGATGGAAAAATGATGCTGCCTTTATAACATTCTGACATTCATCACTTTGTGTCATAGCTCTAAAATAAAATCCCTGGTGCCTGAGAACCTGACACATCCGCATCCGATCATGGTTGCAGGACTCATCAACCACCTTAGTGAATCCAGGGTGACACTGTGTGGCTGAACATCACTGTCCTGAAACAGTGAGGTGACAAGCAAGGTTCACTATAGGGTTTTGTTTTCTTTTAAATTTTGTTAATTTGGGTAATAAGTCAAAATCCTGAGAAGTAAAATTTATGTTTATAAGCATATTTGCCAAACAATGCAAATTTATTTTAAGTTAACCTATGTTCTATCTGCTTTCTGTAGAGCTAGAGCAAGAAATAGAACCAGTAACTATAACTGGTAGGTAGATTTTTTAAAAATTGCCGAAACAAGTGTTGGTATATTATACACAGTCTTGTGCAGTAGTGGGCATCATTGTCCTTGAGGTGCTCTGGAGGCTGGGAGGATATAGGGGGAGGAAGATACCAGCAGGGGAAGCTGTTAAGAGGGGAAGTTATTAACAGTAAAAGCCTATGATTGCTCATTAAGAACCACACTCTTAAAATTTTCAAATAATGATAACTGTTATTAATGAATACAATATATGCTGGCATTATTCTAAGTATTCTAAGTAACATCAATTCTAAGTAATTGAAAACATTATCTCATTCAATCCTTAAGACAAACATATGATGTAATTATTATTACTCCTACTTTACAAAGAACCTAAAAAGAATCTAGTGACTATTTTAGATTCCAAAGAACCTAAATAAGTCTAGTGACATAACATTAGCTTATGAAAGAAAATACTGGACCTCCAAACCAAATCTGTTTGCCCTTTCATCTCGTGACTCAAAATAAAAGAGTGTGGTCACGTTCTTGTAAAGTAGATGGAGTAATTTGGATTGAGGCAAGACCATTTTTCAAATCTCTCCTCAGTCTCTCTGGAGATAAGTACCTCTGAAGTAAGTCTCTTGCTGTTGTGTTTGATTATATCCTCTCCCCTCTTTCGGTTCATTATGGCTTTCTAGGTTTTAAGGTGCCTATGTTTAATTAAACCCCGGATAACATAAGCCAGTTAAAATGTCAGTCTTTAAAGCATGTGAAACTAATATTCAAAACACGTAATTGATAATTGTAGGAGTGAAGCTCGGTGAGTCTGGCATTTCCTTTCTGCAGTCTTGGGGAATCAAAAGAAAACTATACCAGGTCTAATTTTAAATATTTAACAGACAAAAAAAATTGACTATCCCAGAAAGAAATTATTTATAAGAAAAAACTTTTGTTTTTGTTTTATCTTAATTCTCATGCAAAAAAAGCATTTGCAGAAATGTTGACTGACTCCAAATGAGAAGTTTTTAAAATTAATATGGTATCGCATTATTTTGTCTTATTGTTCACCTATTTTGTCTGTCTGATTTGGTCCATGAAAAACTGCCTTACTTGTGTATTTTCATACATAATTTTTGATATATTAAGTATTTTAAGAAGTCAGAGTCAGTGGAAAGTGTTAGTGATGACCACTATGACCCTAACTCTGCCCTCAGCTTGAATTAACTTTAGGCAGGATTCTTCCTGACTCGAAGCCACTTAATTTTTTTTTTTTTTTTTAGAGAATTTACTTTAGAAAACTTGTAAATTATTTTCCTGTCATTTTAAAATGTAAATATTTTTGAAAGCCTCTTGCCAATTTTTCAACCCAGGAATGTCTTTCTCAAGAAGCAGGGAGTCATCTATTTAAAGTGTAATCATCAGGAAAGATAGTGCCCCTATTGCCCACTCTCTGTAGGAAGGTAGGAGCCTAACTTCTGGCATGCCCTGATGCCAGTTAAAAAACTACTTCCTGCTGAACGGGAAAGTCACACACCGGGGCCTGTCATTCAGCGGTGGGAGAGGGGAGGGATAGCATTAGGAGATATACCTAATGTAAATGACGAGTTAATGGGTGCAGCACACCAACATGGCGCATGTATACATATGTAACAATCCTGCACGTTGTGCACATGTACCCTAGAATTTAAAGTATAAAAAAAAAAAAAACTACTTGCTGCTATAAAGATGAGAAAAGTTTGTTTTTCTCTTGGATATAGCCAATAAGCAAACACAGATGGCCTATAACTCCTGCCTTATCCCAGTATTTAAAACTCTATAATCATGTTTGTTTCAACAGAGTTGAGTTCAGTCTTTCTCTTCTTGCAACAGAAGTATTAAATAAAGTCTTTCTTGCCTGTTTAGAGTTGTCGGGTGCAAGTTTTGCTTTGATATTAATCAGCAGCAGCTCCAAAAGGATTGATAAGATATTCTTAATCAATAATGGTGCTTTATTAAATAAAGTGCAAAGATAATAAAGCAAATACCAATCTTGCTCTATAATATAGAGTGTAGACAAAAGAGGCATGATAGTATAGTGCAGAAGATACAAGGGTTTGGAGTTGGGAGATATGGAATTCTAATTATGCCCCTGAATGACAAGTTCATACATAGCATAAGGCAGGGCTTCAGTGTGTACCTCTGAGATTATTCTTCCCTGTGCACATTCAGCGGAATTCGAGGAAGAATAGGAATAATAAAAATATACAATTAACTCACTAGGTAGACTGTATATTAATAGTAGAAAGAATATAGATAGATAGATAGATAGTTTCAGAATGTGCCAGAAATATAATTATTATAGCACCTAGTTATATGGGATGGACATATAATGACCCTTCAGTAGCCTATGGTTAGAAATCCCACAGAATGGAAATCACAAAACCAAGGCAAATTCTTTATGCTTTGTGGCCACATTTTCTTCATTCTAGACTCTGTTCTTTAAAGTCCCTTCACACTTAAAAATTCAATATTATCAAACTGAGATGAACATTATTCACATCCAACTAGTAAATCAAATGTTTATATTAAATCTATTTGATTTTTAAGGTATTTGGGTTCCAAATAACTATCTATTAAGAAAATAAACATAGTATGTTTATTAGTTTCCTACTGTTGTGTAACCTATTACTACAGATTTGGCAATTTAAAGCAACACATTTATCATCACTCCGTTTCTTTGAGGCAGAAGTCTGGGTAGGGTCAACTGGGTAATCTGTTCCAGGTCTTACAAGGTTAAAATCGATGTGTTGACTGGGAAAGACTCTTATCTGGAAGCTCTGGGAAGGTGCCACTTCTGAGTTCATTTAAGTTGTTGTCAGAATTAGTTTCCTTGTAGTTGTAGGACTGTTTCCTTGCTGGCTGTCAGCAGGAGTTTGCAATCTCCCCGTAGAGACCACCCATCCTCCTTCATACACGGCTATTCTACCTTCATAGTGGGAAGAACACATTATATTCTTCTCATACTTCAAATATTTCTGACCTCTGATATCAGCCAGAAAAACCTTTCTGCTTTTGAGGGTTCTTGTGATGAAAACTGGCCCACCTAGAAAACCCAGGATAATCTTCTTATCTTAAAGTCAACTGAACTACATGACATAACAAACACAGGAGTGACAATTCATCATATTTACAGATTTTGTGGGTAATGGCTGTTCAACTTTGAAGAACCATTTCAGAAATTTTGCCTCCCATACACAGTTATAATGCATTTTATTTATACTGAAAGGCTAGGTAGTTTCAATTAAAATATATCTTTTAAGAAGTTCTATTTTGAGAACTCACACAAAAATAATGACTAATGCCTTATAATTACTAAGGAATAACTATAGGTTTGCTACTCTGCATAGTACTTTAAATGAATTTTTTCATCTAATTCTCACAACAAAAACATGCTGTTGTGAGCAGCTATCACTCTCTATTTTATAGATAAATCCAAGGTAAAGAGGGCTTAAGAACTTGCCTAAAGTCACATAGCTAGGCTTCCATCAAAAAAAAAAACAAAAAAACTCATCCCTCATCCAGAATCAACAGATTGACTAAAACTCCCTATAGCTCATTGTAACTTACTAATAACTGAATGTCTCTCCAGGTTTTGCATTTTATATCTAGGTTTAATCCAAAATTGAGGATATACTTGATCATGATATATACAAACATTATCTTTTCAAATTGATAAAAAAAATCTGACTGTAAGAATGGGAAGTTGAATAATGTTTCCTTGAACTTTTCAAAAAATAAATTGTGACTTCCCAAATAATGTCATGTGCAATACTGATGCCAACATTTCTATGTACTCCAGGAATTATACATGACTAATTATATATTTTCCTTTGTGGACTCATTCTTAGTTAAAATAAACTTCTTCATGTTACATAGTAATTCTTCTTCCTATGTAGTTATGCTCAGCAATCTAACCAACTAGAATAAGGTGAATTTTGTTTTGTTTTGTTTTGTTTTTGTGTTTTTTGAGATGGAGTCTCACTCTGTCACCAGGCTGGAGTACACTGGTGCGATCACGGCTCACTATAGCCTCCGCCTACTGAGTTCAAGTGATTCTCCTGCCTCAGCCTCCCGAGTAGCTGGGATTACAGGTGCCTGCCACCGTGCCTGGTGACTTTTTGTATTTTTAGTACAGACGGGGTTTCACCGTCTTGGCCAGGCTGGTCTTGAACTCCTGACCTCATGATCCACCCACCTCTGCCTCTCAAAGTACTGGAATTACAAGTGTGAGCCACGGCGCCTAGCCAGGTGAAGTTTTAAAAATCAGAGGGAAATAAAATAAGTATCTAAATCTGTCTTCTATGGCTCATAGGCTGTGGGATATAAGAAATTATTAACTCTTTCTCTGTGTTGGTTATATCATTAGCAAAATAATGATAATAACCTACTTAAATGAAGTTATGAGTGAAAAATCAGTGAAAGATTGAAAACTGCTTTATAGACACCAAGTATTCTAACAAATAATAATGATAGTAATAAAGATTTCCATCTACCAACTTGGGAATTACATTTCTCATTGCTTTACTTGATCATCTTTTAGGTTATAATCTTTGAGATATTGAATTTGTGTAGTATTTTGACATCCCAGGCTATATTTAATAACTGATTAACATTATTCTTATACTGTTAATCCTACTGTTTCCTTAAAATTTTTCTTAGAATTTTAAAAACTACTCAAGAAATAGGAAAATAAGAGCTCTTATTCAAGGAACTTCCTTTAAAATATAAACTGTAACTTAGAACAAATGCTAGAGATAATCACTTCATTACTTCGTTTGCTTTTAGTATGATGTCAATTTTGAGGCTATTTCTTTGTTTTCTATATGCAAAATATTTAGAAGAATTATAGAATCTGCAGAGCAGAAGAGAAATAACATATTAAACTCAGATGCTATTTGAGAGAAAAAAATCCAAATTAATTAGTGCATACATGTATGAAATAATCTATTCCAATATCCATCATAACCCAGGAATTCCTCTTGCTTCTGGATGAAACTTTGTTGATAGAGAACTAAATATTTTGTTTATCCACATTTATTGGTGATTCATATACCAAACTAAAACTTTCTTCTTTCTAATTCCCATCAATTTATGTGATATTTTCTTTCTCTTACATAAAGTCTACTTTCTTTCCACAGATTTAAAAAGATTTAATAAGATTTAAGACCACATTTAAATGTTCTCACTTAAAACGTTTATAGATTTCTTGTTTGCTTTTTGCTTTTCTTTCTCTCATATTACAAAACACTATCTAGGTCACTCTGTCTGGAAAAACCCCATGTAGACAATTTCTTTAAAAATATAATGTCAATGTAGGGGCCAGGCGAGGTAGCTCATGCCTGTAATCCCAGTGCATTAGGAGGCCAAGGCAGGAGAATCAGATGAACCCAGGAGTTCCAAGACGCAGTGTTGTACTTCATCCTGGGCTGAACAGAGCAAGACCCTGTCTCTAAATAAATATGGAAAGAAACAATGTAGAAAAATAGTATAGGTGAGTTAGGATGGTATGTTTTCCTAGAACCTAAAGAGATGTCCTGAAATCACTGATTGCATAGTGGGGTGGATCTTTCCCTCTCAGAGCTCCCCATTACTCCAAAATTTTGCCCCATAAGAAATATATCATTGAAATAATTATTGGATTGAAAATGTCAGCTTTGTCAACTACAGCATTCTTGTTATAGAATTAAAATAAATATGCAAATATGTCTGAATAAAGTGATACTTTTGTGTTTTTAGTATTAGTCTTATTGACAAATAAATATTGTATATATTTACTATGTAGAACATAATATTTTGAAATATGTATAGATTGTGAAATGACTAGATTGAGAAAATTAACGTATACATTACCTCATACACTTATTACCTTTTGTGGTTAGAGCACTTAAAACCTACTCTTTGAGTCATTTTCAAAAATACATTGTTATTGACCATAATTTCCATGTTATATGATATAGCTCTTGAATTTATTCCTCCTGTATATCTGAAATTTTGCATCCTGTGATAAACATCTCCTCAATATCCTTCCCCCAGCCCTGTCCCTATCCCCTGGTAGCCACCATTCCACTCTCTGCTTCTGTAAATTTGATGATTTTAGACTATGAGTGAAATAATCCAGTATTTGTCTTTCTGTGACTGGCTTATTATACTTAATGTCCACCAGGCTCATCCATGTTGTCACAAATGACAGGATTTTCTTCTTTGTGAAGACTGAATAGTATTTCATTATGTATATATATCACATTTGCTTTATTTACTCATCCTTTGGTGGACACTTATATCGACTTTCTGTCTTGGCTATTGTGAATGCTGCTGCAAAGAACATGGGAGTCCAGAGATCTCTTCAACATACAAATTTCATTTCCTTTGCATATATATATTCACTAGTTGGATTGCTATGTCATATGATTGTTCATCTTTAATTTTCTGAGGAAACACCAGAGTGTTTTTCATAATGGGCTGTGCTAATTTACATTCCTACCAACAGTGTACAAGAATTCTCTTTTCTATACAACCTCTCCAACACTTGTTATTCCTTGTCTTTTTTAACAATAGCCATTTTAACAGGTGTGAGGTCATATTTCATTGTGGTTTTGATTTACATTTACCTGATGATTAGTGATGTTGAGTATGTTTTTATGTAACTGCTAGCCCTTTGTATGTGTTCTTTTGACATCCAAGTCCTTGGCCCATTTTTTAATCATGTTGTTTTCTTGTTATTGAAATGTTTGAGTACCTTATAGATTTTGGCTATGAATGCCTTATCCCATGTATGGCTTGCATATATTTTTTCCCATTCATTAAGATGTTTCTTCACTCTTTTGTTTCCTTTGCAGGGCAGAAGCTCTTTAGTTTGATATAACCCCATTTGTCTATGTTTGCTTTTGTTGCCTGTGTTTCTGGGGTCATATCCAAAAACTCATTGCCCAGATCAATGACATGGAGACTTTTCATGTCTTATTTTAGTAGTTCATACTTTCAGGTCTTCTATTTAAGTCTTATTTTGAGTTAGTTTTGTTTTATGGTGTAAGGTAAGAATCTAATGTCGTTTTTCTACAGGTTATCCAGTTTTCCCAATGCCATTTATTGAAGAGAATGTCCTTTCCCCATTGTATGTTCTTGGCATCTTTGTCAAAAATCAATCAACAGATATTGGAGCTTTTCATAAGGTGGAGGTTGGGAGGTGGAAGAGAATTAGAAAACGTATCTAACAGGTACTAGTCTTAATACCTGGGTGGTGAAATAATCTATACAACAAACCCCCATGACACAAGTTTACCTATATCACAAATCTGCACGTGTACCCCTGAACTTAAAAGTTCAATTTGAAAAAATAAATAAAAATTCTACATGAGTAATATTTTGTTTATCCAGAGGAATTCAATCAACCCAAAGTTATTCCAGCATCAATGAAAACAATATACAAATTTAGGATTGACTATAGAAGGCTGATGTTACTAGAGAAAGAGCCTCAGGCCTTAATGAATGCTCATGGTTACATGAGTGACTTCCTTTAAGTGGTGGCATTTATTTCTCCAAGGTTCCAACTGCCGAATTGTCATAGCAGTGCAGGGGCTGCGGTGATGACCCAGGGAACTGCTTTGTATTTCATTGGATAATTATTATGCCCCATATAAACCATTGCTCCTTTCATAAAACTGGGTTCCAGTTTTGGGTCTTCCATGTGGTTTACATGTGACCCTAGATGATTTACTTTACCTTTAGCTTTGTTTCCTCATCTATAAGATGGGATTATAAAAATGCTTACATCACAGCTGTCCCAAGATATAAGAAATTATTCCTTTATCACTTCACTTCTTATTCTAAAGTTTTATGATACCTATTTCATTTCAAAATTATTTGAATGCAATGTTACAGGATTATTAAAGGGAAAGTATTTTATTGGACATAAGAAAGATAACGTAAAAAATAAACATATGGGCTCTGTTTATAAGACCAAGAACTTAATGAATCTCAGAAAATAGTAACCTTTTATAAATAAATATTTTTTCTCTAAAAAAAAAATCAACTGACTAAACACATGGCTTTAGTTCTGGGTTCTCTATTTTGTGCCATTTGTCTAAGCATCTATTTTTAGTCCAGTATCATTCTGTTTAAGATGATATTTTTGTAATTTAGAATTTTGTTTGTGTATGTGTGATTCTTAGAACTTATTTTCAAGTTGACCTTAAAAACACAACAAAAGATGTTTTCTTTTTTTTTTTTGCTTTTTTATCATTATGATTCAAGCGCATACAAAATAGCTAAATCTATTCAATTATCCTATTATAAAGTTGAATTTTCCTAGAAGTTTATACAGTTTAGTCCAATATTAACGTCTTTTCCATTATGACAAATATAATTTTCTTATTTTTACTTTCTGAGGGCTTTATGTACTCTTATTATATATCCACATTTTCATTTAACCACCTGTATTTGTGATATGAACAAACTATAGTCATAAAAGATAGACTTTAGATTCAAATAGAGAAATTTCAAAATATACAACAAATCCATAATAAAAAGCCTTATTCAATTTCATTTACATCACCCTTACAATACTTGCACATTTTATTTTAACATCCAAATTATTTCCTGAAGTGTAAATATATCTAGGTAATTTCAAAACATGAAGCATTCTTCCAATAATCTTTGGTAAAACACTGAGTCAGACAGTCTAAAACAGAACTCTGAATTCCGTCACACAATTGTATTTTGTGTTTGTGTTCTTTCTCTGAATTCATCTTCTAATTTTTTTTAGGGTTTTTTTGGCAAAGTTTTCTGTCTCTTAACTCTTGTAACTATGTGATTTTTGCCACTGTCTTGAAGATTATTCAGTGCTTCATAGAATTCATCCCTTGGGAGCCATCTGTAAATAACAGGCAGGCTAAATTTCTACAGAAACACTTGATATCTTGCCATCTATTTCGGTGACATGACATCTGAAAT
This sequence comes from Pan paniscus, assembly GCF_029289425.2. NCBI lineage: Eukaryota > Metazoa > Chordata > Mammalia > Primates > Hominidae > Pan > Pan paniscus. The sequence continues at coordinate 55,854,836 of NC_073263.2, read as the reverse complement.
TAAGTTTTAAACCTATGAAACAATCATCCAAGGCAAATAAGTCTTTTGAAACAAAATAGGTTACATTTGGGGGAAAAAAATGTTAATTCTACAACATAAATTCCATGCACCATGACAGTTTGGCAGGAGATTAAAACAACTGAGTTCTTGTATCTGAAAACATTTTCTTTTAGAAGAAAGTGTGACTTGTTGTATTGCTTAACAGCACAGTTTTGTAAAAATAAAAATATGAAATCAAGAAGTCCTCAAAAATTCAAAATGTGCAATTCAAATTTTCAATGACTGGATAATTTTTTGAAAAATTTAAAATCTCAGATTTTTAAAAGTAGATTGTAGCAAAAATTAAAGTATTTTTATCATTTTCTTAGTATTGAATTGCTCAAAATTTTAAGAAGTTAAAGATTAGCGAGAAATATTTTAATCAATAACCAGATTACATTACATTGTGCCCGTTGATTGTGATAAATACATAAAGGGAAATTACTGTCATCCATTAAGTATTACTAAATACTAGGCATTTTAAGTTTCTAATAGATATGTATATAGATGATAGATAATTAGATAATGATAGGTAATACAATATAGATAGATAAATAATACACATACATACTTACGTATGTGTGTGTGAATTTTTATTTAACCTTATATGATAGTTATTATTAACATTTGCATTTAGCAGATGAGGAAACTGAGATGCAGAGAGTTAGTAACTTGTCTTAGCTACATAATGAGGTAATGTTAGAAAACATATTTTCGTTGAACTTGTAGCTGAAATAAGATATAGAAATCTCATAAAAAAACAAATTATTTTGCTAGGAAGAACTAATCTAAACATTTAACAAATGTCTAAGGCCTGCTTTTCCCAAAGAGATTTAGATAAATCATCAAGCAAAAACCAAAACATTTTCAAAGTTCATTCCACACAAATATATTACTAAAACACATTTGTTATTAAAACAAAATGTTAGCAACATTTCTATCAATTATAATGTGAACTGAACATATACGGGCTTATGGAATCAAAATAAAATGTTGCTTAGAAGAAAATTTATAATTATAATTAAAAAACAAAACAAACTGTAGCAAATATCTAGACAAGGTGATTGGAAAATTCAAATAGACAACATAAACCACCCAGAATATCCAGGAAAAGTGAGAAAAAATGGCTACGAGATCTATGAAAACTAACTGTAAAACCTTAGTAATTAAAGCAGTGTGGTATTGTCACATGAATAAATGAATAAATGAATGCTGAACAGAAAAACTAGAAACAAGACACAATATACATAGTAGCTTATTATGATATGAAGTGACAACTTAAAGAAATATTAATAAGATAATGTGTTTTTTACTATGATGTTTGTTAGAAAACTCACTAACCGTCTGGATTAAAATTGGATTAATACTTCACACAGTATACCAGATTAAATTCCAAATGTATCAATGTTTCAAATATTAAACACACAAACCACAAACAGGAATAAAACATTAGCCAATACCATTATAAATTGGGAAAACTTCTTAATTCTGATTAAAAATTCAGAAGTTGCTAAAAATTAATAAATCTGCTTACATAAAAGTATTTCAGGAGGCAAGATAAAATAATCCATTTGTGAAAATATCTGCATCTCAAATCACAGACAAATCTACCTCACGTTAGAAACCTTGTAAAAAAAAATTAAAGGAAAAAGGCAAAAATCTGACAAGAAAATAGACAAATGACATGAAGCAACAGATCACATAAAAAGTAACACAAATCGCCTCCAAGACAAATGAGAAGATATCTTCGGTCAAAATGTTTACAAACGCAAGCTGAAACAGCATTTTTCGCTCCTCAGATTGCAGCATCCCCAAGTTCGTCAGCTCTGTTTACTGGCTAGGGATAGCAGCAGTCTCATATATTGTTAATGGGAGGGTAGAGTGATGCAACTACAGTAAGAGTAATTTGGCAATATGTACCAAGATTACAAATGCATCTGTTCTTAACCCAGCAGACTTACTTCTGGAAAAAGTTATATTAAAGTTATTTTCTAGAGATCCACCTACACTCTTGTGCAAAATGTGGAATATCCAGTTTTGCTTAATGTAGCATAATTTGTAATAGAAAAAATTGAAAAAAGATATTCATCTACAAGAGACTGGTTACATAAGCCTCACAATGACAATACAGCTATTACACACAAAAAAGAAAGATTTCTGTATATTTATAGGGAGAGATATTTAGAAATTATTAAGTGGTCAAGCAGAAGAGTTTATATAATCTGAATTCATTTGTGTAAGAACATAAGGAAATAAGGGTATATAGTCACATTTGCTTGTATTGGAAGAAACACTAAATTAACTATATAAGACTAATAAAAATTAATATCTGTGTAAAGGTAAGTGAGACGATAGGGGCATACATAGAAGCAAAATTCCTGAATATCTATGTTCTTTCATTTTGATTTGTGAACCAACTATAAAAAGTAAATTAAATAACTATATAACCCTATGTGTAATTTAAATAAATACATATGAAATAATAACTATGGTAACTACATTTCATTCAAGGGGTTTTTCCTTAAGTGTATCAGTTGGTCCCTTGTTATTCTTGCTGCCTTCACTCTAGTTCAGGCTTTATTACATTTATCATGGAGCAATTTAAAAAATTCAATAATTTCACAAACTCTTATATCCCAACTAAAACTTATCCTACATACTTGTCATATTTTAATTCTTAAAAACAATCCAAATATTTCTAAATTCTTCATATTGTCCCAGTATATTTTTCCAGCCTCACGTCAAGCTGTTTATTCAATCTTCAATTTATTTTAGTCTTAAGATTCCTCACAAATATGCATTCTTAACCTCCCCCTGCTCCTGCCATTGATTCTATTACTTCCATTATCTGAAACACCTCATGGTTAAACCCTGTCTATCATATAAGGCAGCTTTCAATCACAGCCACTGAAGTCTCTCTTGACACTCCTAATTTGATATGATTATATTGTTCTCCATCTCTCATGTATTTGTTGTGTTTTTTTCTTTTTAAAAAGTCTTTTTACACCGTAAGTTCTTATTTTTAAAAATCTTATTCCAAAATATGCTACTACATGTATATGTCTCGTTCTTTATCCTTCTCCAGTTTTAAACGTCTCCAGAACAGATTGCATGCCTTTCTCATCTGTGTCACATGCAACAGCTTGCACAGTTCAACATGAACTGAGATGAGGCAGGAGTGTAGAAACACTGAACAGAGAATTAACAGATGTGAGTTCAAATCTTATCATTTTTTTGGCTCTATGACCTTCTCTCTGTGCCTATTTCTATTTTCATAAAGTTAGGAGATTGAATAAAGTTTATCTGAAGTTCTTCTCAATAAAGAAATATGGTAGTTACCGTATTTCTAAATTATTATTGTTATATAGTATTATATTAATGACTACTACTATATTATTTATAAATTTGAAAATATAGATAAAATTAACATGCTGGATAGTTAAAAAGCAAAATTTTAAATGATGGGGTCAACAAAGTTTAAGACATGCAAATAAGTCTGGCAGTGCTTTAAATATTTATTCTGCATGTCATCTATACTTGCTATTAGTATAATGAGTCATCATTTGCCTTATACCTAATCTAGAATAATAGCATAAAGATACTGTCTGTGTTTTTTGCTGGCTTCTATCTGCATATGTAGCAGTTTAAATACCTACTGTTTTGCTATACATAATGTTACAGCAATTACATTAGTGGTTGTTTATATCTGTATCATGAGTACGCACAATTTTAAATGAATTCCCATACTCTGTAGTGGCCATAACACATTTTGATTGATCAATAAAGGGTAAGAACACCTTTCTGTAGTGATGATTAAGACTTTATCAAATAGTGATTTTTGTCATAGGTATCTGTGTGAATGAAGTGGCATCCTCAGTCTCAGAATCAGATTTGTCCTAAATTGTATTTATGCCAACAATTTAATATTGTACCTGCAAGCTAAGGACAATTTCATGACAATTCGTTTTGGAAAAATTTACAATGAGATTCAGTTTGCTAATAATAAATAAATAAGAATAAATTCCTCATAAACAGTAAAAAGGAACCATTTACTTAAGCATTTCAAAGGATTTTGCCACTAGATTTTTAATGGTTAACAGTCACAATATTATAGAGGCAAATTGCATTGTTTATGTGTTTTATTTTTATCAACAAATATTTATAAGCACCAATTTTATGGTAGATGCTGCACCAGGCACTGAGCATTCAAGAGCCATGTTTCCTGGCCTCGAGTTCATTATCACTGTATTCTCCTACGTATATAACACTAAGCATGTAACCTAATCCGAAAATTTTCTATCTTCTTCCTTTGCAATTTCCTTGAAATTCCTGCTCTGTAATCTGAAAAGTCTTCCACATTTTTAACATGTTTAAACATTTCCGTCACTTTCCTGCCTGAAATGAAACCTGACTGTTACGATGAAATTGCTGACCCTGGCCAGGAGCGGTGGCTCACGTCTGTAATCCCAGCACTTTGGGAGGCCCAGGCAGGCGGATCACGAGGTCAGGAGATCGAGAACATCCTGGCTAACACGGTGAAACCCCGTCTCTACTAAAAATACAAAAAATTAGCCGGGCGTGTTGGTGAGCGCCTGTAGTCCCAGCTGCTAGGGAGGCTGATGCAGGAGAATGGCGTGAACCCAGGAGGCAGAGCTTGCAGTGAGCCCAGATCATGCCACTGAACTCCAGCCTGGGCAACAGAGCGAGACTCCGTCTCAAAAAAAAAAAAAAAAAGAAAAGAAATTGCTGCACTTGTAGGCAGCCTCACGAGTGAGGGTTTATATTTTTCTCATGTTTCATTTGTCTTAGGAAAAGGAGGTTTGGCATTTTTCTCCTAGCTCCCTTTTACAACTTCCAAATCATTTCTTCTAATTTAAAAAATTATGTTTAATCCCATGTATCTGGCTTCACCATCCTATCTACCTCTTGCTTACATTAGTTGGTTAATCTTTGTTTTATGCTCCATTTCTTACATATTTTAACCAAAAATTTTGGATTCTTCATCCCTACTCCTTCCAGCATTCTTGTTTTCCAGTTAGTGAATTAGTTAACTAAAATCATAGCCTCTTGGTTTATCTAACAAATTTTTCCTCCTCTCCTCTTCTTCTACCGCTTCCATAGTCATATGCTAAATAAAACATAAAATATGATTGAATACTTAGACACATGTTCCAATCATGTAAAAGAACAAAAAAACCTGGTGTATTTTAGAAAATTTAAAGATAAAAGCTTGATATCAATTGCTTGCAAAATTACTATTGTAACCTATACACAAACACACAAAAATAACATTATCTTTCTCAAAGCCTCTCATTAAAAAGATTGAGGAATAGGTTGCAGATATTAACACACACACACACACACACGTACAATATAGGTAATATAGGTCCTAGCGATCAGGGATATTAAATCAGGCACAGAAGAAAAGGATTATAGTAATGCTCTCTAAAATCCCTTTTATTTTTAATCAAGTTTTATGATACAGATAGGAAAGCTTGATTTGTATTTTTCCCAAAAGTTTTTTAAAAATAGTGTTTTTAAAAATTAATAACAATTTTTAAAAAAAAATGAAAGGCCAAATTTTACATAGTTTAGAATACAGAATAAGCTCAAAATAGGTTATTTTGTGTTATTCAATCAACTCAAAAACAAGGCATATTCTTTCATGCTTACACTCAAGTTTCATCTCAATTATCTTTTCTTCTAATAATGCATATTTTTCCATCTATGGTTCTTCTTACTAAAGTACACTAATAAGGAATTAGTTGGCAGTCTGGTATAAATACAATGTATACAAAGCAAGCAACACGGTCAAAGGACTTTCTGCTTTAAAATTACTCATTATTGTTAAAAATGCAATAAAGGCCGGGCGCGGTGGCTCACACCTGTAATCCCAGCACTTTAGGAGGCCAAGGTGGGGGAATCACGAGGTCAGGAGATTGAGACCATCCTGGCTAACATGGTAAAACTCCATCACTACTAAAAATACAAAAAATTAGCCGGGCGTGGTGGCGGGCGCCTGTAGTCCCAGTTACTGGGGAGGCTGAGGCACGAACCCGGGAGGCGGAGCTTGCAGTGAGCTAAGATTGCGCCACTGCACTCCAGTCTGGGCGACAGAGCAAGACTCCATCTCAAAAAAAAAAAAAAAAAAAAAAAGCATTAAAGACAAAAATATATGATACTATTTGAAATACTCTTTCAAAGCTTTAAAGCATTTGAAATATTAATCATGCAATTAAAATATATACTTCACTAAGAAAAGAAACAGCGTCTCAATAACATTTACAGCACCTGTTAGAGTATAAAATGTCACTTTAAAAGCTAAAAGCCTTGTTTAAATAATTCTATTCTGTACTATTTGCAGCTAAGATCAATTATAGGTTTACTGGGAATAAATGCCATTAGAATAAAACTTGAAAACATTCGCCATAGATAAATTAATTTCTCAACGTACTTTTTACTCATTTTAAATGTTGTTTGCTTTCCTTAAATGAATATTCTGTTGCAGGTATGACAAAATTTTGTTTGTTTCTAGCCACATATATTTCTCCTCTAAGGCCCTCAGCTGTCCTGCTTTCCCTGGGCTGTGTTCAGTAATTATAAATGTTCTCATCATTTCTACCTAATCATCAAAATTCATTTGTGTTCATACCTAATTCGTTCAGACACTCTCTGTCTCCTCTCTAGGATGATGAAGAGTTAATCTGCCATTAAACTCAAGAGAGTATGATAGGGAGGAATAAGTGAGGAAGCCTCAAAGGGTGGCATTAAAATGATTGTCTTTTATAGTAACAGAGTCCCCATCAGAATGGAGTCACTTCTACCCAGGTAGCTAATAATATCAATTTTAGGATATATTTTTGCATAAACTTGTATAAGGAAATGCTCATGATAACATGATATAGGGTTGTTAGGCCAGGATGCTAAACTTTCTTGCCTTTTTTGTTTGTTTGTTTCTTCCGGAGTACCTGACTGGCAAAATACTAACCCTAGATTATCTTTTAACAATATTTCATCTGGTTACCTATATTTAAAACTGCTGGAGTCTGAGGCAAAGCTGAATAGATGCCTACCATGGTTAATTCATGATAACCAACATCAATTGATAATTCTAATAAATGTGTGTAATTGGATTTTCTACCTTTTGCAATCACTATTTCAAAACATCTCCAAAGCTTTCACCTCTTGACCCATGTTTATTTCACCTTCAGAAGTGGTGGTGCCCATTTCACACCACAAATGAAGGCTATCAGACAGAACTTACATTGGCATCTCCACACCAAATCCCTAACCCTGTGATTGGCACTATCTTTTTTTTTTAATCTTCCCTCTTTTATTATCTTACTCTACTCAACAATAGTTATCACACTCTTTTACTTTCCCCACAGCCAATCATTTTTCGAAGACTTATTTCACATTGTGGTCTGCATATACTCAACACCCATCTATTCCTTAATCCCCAGAAGTCAGAATTAACTCTCTCCTTGACTGCTCTGAAATTTCTATAGATGAAATAAGAAACCATGTCCACTAAATAAAATGGTTGCATCTCAGTCCTTTCCCACAGCAGCATTAGACATATTTGATTACTCCCAATGGGTGAAAAGCTGACTTTAACTTCCTTAGCCACAGAATATATCATTCATTTCCTTTTTTCTCTGTGGGCATTCCTAGTATGCACGCTATGATTGTTACATTTGCTCTTCTGAGTGACCATGTAATTTTTTGTACAAACTGGGACACTTTTGAGTGTGAAAAAAATGCTTTTAGGTAATTATGCTAGGATAACAAGTGTAAACCAGGACTCATCTGGACAAACCAGGATGGAATTTGGCCACCAAATTTGTAGGGCCTTGTATGATGTGGTCCTTCTCACTGCACCACTTTAATTTCTCTCTCTCTCTTAGACTATTTCTGAATTCCAGTTTCACTAGCTCTCCTAAAGTTCCTCAAAAGTTTAGGGCTTCACAAACAATCCACCTTCTGACTTAACCACTTTTTCTCCTCTCTTTATTCCATTTTGAAAATATATTATCCTTTTATGATGAGTCCAATTCAAGAAAACTAGGGCTTATAGGAAGAAGGCTGAAAGATTGCTTTCAGATTGGCATCTGAAAGAAAGGTTTAATTCCTAATAATGATAACAGAGACACACAATTGTTTAATGAAAATAATTGGACAATTATATCACATAATTGCTTGATCTATTCTCAGGAGCATTTAGAGGAGATACTTCTCAAATTACTGATATTATTCTGGGGTTTTCATAATTGTAAGTTAAAGGCATAAGCCCTAGGATAATTGACAGATTAGAAAAAAGAAAGATGTGGAGTGAAAAAGAATACAGGAGTAAGGAAATGTGAGTAAGATATTAAAAAAAAACCCCAGAATATTATGATATCTAAGAATCCAGGTACAAAATCACATTTCATAGAGAAATGTATGATCATTGATATAAAATGCTCTCAATAAGTCAATCAAGCTAGGAACTATATGTAGATGAACCAAAGGATTTAGCAATATCATGTTATTTGTGACCAAACAAGAGTTCTTTTGATAGAATAGAGTGAAAGCTTAAGTAGATTGGATTTTTAAAAATGAGAATGGTCAGCAAGAAGGCAGACTAGAAAGTCACAGTCCATCCTTCCTTCACAAAGATACCAAGTTAACAACAATATATGGACCAGAATGACTCTGTGAAAACACAAGAGGCCAGTTGAAAAGCTACAGCACTCTGCTTATTATAAAACCAGGAAGGGATCCCAGAAAAAAAATGTAGGAGGATTCTAGACATTTAATGCTCCTGTTCATGTTTCTTTCCCTGCATAACATAGTGCAGAGCAACTTGAAGAAAGCCCTCATATGTGGATCTTCCCTCAGGACAGAAACAAGGAATGGACCATTTACCTAACATGCTGCCTTGTTGGGGGGCTACCTAAGAGATTGGTTTCCATCTCACTTAACTTGGAGCACTGATGAAACCAGTGAAAGAGTTTGGAAGCCACTGAAAAGAGGAGCAAAAAGCACATTAAAGCTGCATTTCTGTAGACAGTTCTGGGAGTGGCAGTTGCTTTTACAAATGCCTGAGTCCCAGCAAAGATTACAAGGCATACAAAGAAACATGCCAAATCAAAGAAACAAAATAAAACTTTAGAAACTGACCCTATAGAAATGCAGATCTATGAGCTGCTGGACAAAAAATTAAAATAACTGTCACAAAGATATTTCAATGAGCTACAAGAGATCACTGACGACTAAATAAAATCAGGGTGATGAATGAACAAAATGAGAATATCAAAAAAAGAGATAGAAACAGAAATTCAGGAACAGAAAATACAACTCAACTGAAAACTTTATTCCAAGGGTTCAACAGTAAGACCTTATCAGGCAGAAGAAAGCATCAGTAAATTTGAGGACAAATAATTTGAAATCATTGAATCACAGGAACAAAAATAAATGAAAAAAGCAAAAATAGCCTAAGTAATTTATGTGACCAATATATGTATAATGTCATGGAAATCTAAGAAGCAGGAAAGAGAAAGGGATAGAGAGCTTATTTGAAGAAATAATGGCCAGAAACTTCCCAAATCTGAAGAAAGAAATAGATATACAGATTCAAACAGCTCAAAGAATTCCAAGTAGAATAAATTCAAAGAGAACTACAGAGATTACACTCAAATAGTCCAATGTCAAAGACAAAGAGAAAATCCTGAAAACAACAAAAGAAAAGCAATTTGTCACATCCAAGGGGGCTTCCATAAAGTTATCAGCGAATTTCTCAACTATCAACCGAGAATACTTCATACATCAAATTTATCTTTTGAAATGAAGGAGACATTAAGACTTTTCCAGATAAACAAAAGCTGACATTGTTCATTACCACTAGGCCTGCCCTACAAGAAATGCTAAAGGTAGTCATTCAAGTTGAAACAAAAGTATGGTGGACAGAAATATGAAGCTATACGGAAATGTAAGGCTCACTAGTAAAGGTAAATATGTGGACACATTTTGTAGGCTGTATTACTACAATTTTGGTGAATAGAATTTAAATGACAAAAACATTAAAAGTTACTATAAATCTATGTTAATTGGTGTGTAATATATAAAGATGTGATTTATGATATTAATGTCATAACAGGGGAGTGGAGCTATAAATGAGTAGAGGTCTTGTATGTGACTGAAGTTAAGTTGTTCTTTGTTTAAATTAGAATGCTAAAACTTTAATATATTTTAAGCATTTCTAATGGTAACAAGAAAGAAAATACTTATAGAATATATACAAAAGGAAATAAAAATGCATATTACTAAAAAACAACAAAATATAAAGAAAAGCAGTAAAACGAAAAGAGGCACAAAAGCCTACAAAACATATAGAAAATAATTAGCAAAATGTCAGTAGTAAGTCAATTCCTAGAAATATTTACAGTATTTTTTATATTTTTATTTTTAAATGTAAGTGGATTAAACTCCCCAAAGACTAGATTAACTAAATGGGTTTTATGAAACAGGATCTGATATATGCTGTCTACAAGAGACTCACTTTAGCTCTAAGGACATACATAGGCTGAAAATGAAAGGATGGAAAAAGATAACCCATGCAAATTGTAACCGAAAGGGAGCAGAGTGGCTATATTGACATCAGACAAAATATACTGTAAATCAAAAACTGTTATAAGAAACAAAGAAGAAGGTTACATAGTGATGTGTCAATTCACCAAGAAGGTATAGCAATTATAATTATGCATGAAGCCCCAGAGTTCCTAAATATGTAAAGAAACCTTTGACAGAATTAAAAGGAGAGGAAGAAGAAAACATAATAATAGTAGGAGACTTTGGCATTTCACATTCAGCAACAGAGAGAATATCTGGACAAAAGAACAATAAGGAAATAAAGGACTTGAACAACACTACAGACCAATATTACCCAATAGATGTAGACAAAACACTCCACTCAACAATATATACATTATTCTCCAGTTCATATGGAGCATTATCGAAAATACACATGTTATGGTACAAAATAAGTCTTAACAAATACAAAGAATCATTTCTTGTCACAATAAAATGAAATTATGAATCAATAATAACACAAACAAACCAAATGTCCACTGACATGTGAAAGTAAAACAACATACACTTAAACAGCCAATGGGTCACAAGAAAAGTTACAAGGAAAATTAGAAACTAATACCTTGACACAAGTGAAAATAAAAACACAATGTATTAAAACTTAGCAGATTCAGTCACCACTGAGCTAAGAGAGAAATTTATAGTTGTAAGAGCTTACATTAAAAACAAAGAAAGATCTAAAATCAATACAACACAGAAATTGTACTAGAAGTGGAACACTTGCTGGTGACTCCAGATTTTTCTGCAAAGCAATTTTAACTCTGGGACTCCCCATGACCCAGGCCCAAAACTTTCTCAGAACTGCATTGAGGTCTAAGATTCTTTCCACAGAATTCTTACTTTCTTCTCTCCCTTCACAGTTGTAGCAGCATCAGCATCTGAAGACTTTTCTTGCAGACTCCTGCTCCCTTTCCATTTATAATTCACAAACATTTCTCCCAATGAACTATCTTTCAGTTCTACTCTTGTCTTGGCACGTGCTTCTCTGAGGACTCAAACACTTTTGAGGACTTTTTTGCTACTCATAAGAACAAAGAAATGAGGTAGCAGCTGAAAGGATTTTGGAAGAGAAGGCACATTTAAATGTGAGAAATTATAGAGTTGCTTTATGCCAATGAGAAGAAGGCAGTATAGAGAACAAAAATATTCGTGAAGTAAGACTGAAAGGGTGTAAATATAGGAGTGATGTTCTTGTGTAGACCAGGGAAAATGGATAGTTGACGCAGACAGGAGAATAGTCTGAAATGGGAAAGCCCAAAAGTAGTAGAACACAGAGCAAAGAACATGAGCATTAATGCTGTTAATTTGACAGATGACATAGTAGGAGTTTATAGACTTTATTTATAATTGTTTCTCTTTTGAAAAAAATTGTATAACATATACAAATTATATGTTTATTATGTACAACACGGTGTTTTGAAATATTTATACATGTGAGAAGTGAAGATTGTGCTAATTAACATGAATTATCTTATATACTTATTATTTTTTGTGTGGAGAACACACATTTATCTGTTAGCCATTTTTAAGAATACAATACATTGTTATTAATGATGGTCACCATGATGTACAATAAATCTTTGAAATTATTTCTTCAATCTAACTAAAATTTTGTATGCTTTGATGAACATATCCCCTTTCTCCTCTTCCTCACCCAACTCTATCCCCTGGTAACCACCACTGTACTCTCTGCTTCTATGAGTTGGACTATTTTAATTTCACATATGCGTGAGATCATCCAAAATCATTCTACTCTGGCCAGCATTACTCTGACACTTATAGTGTCTCTTTTTGCAGTTTTTGCTTAAAGATTGTTTTATTTGATATAAGAATAGTTAGCTCTGCTTTCTCTTTGTTTCCTTTGGCAAGGAATAGGTTTTTCCATCCTTTCACTTTCAATCCATTTGTGCCCTTGAAGCTGAAGTGAGCCTCTTGTAGGTAGCATATGAATAGGTCTAGAGTCTGGGGCCATGGGTGCCTCCCCAATACTGGATTTCGCTGAGGCAGGCCTAGAGTTCCATTCAAGGCCATTCCATTGTCTCAGGCTCCAGGCCCAGCCTAGGTGCCACACCAGCTCAGAGATCAATCAGCCAACATGGCTTCAGGTTTTAGGCACACACCAGTGCCAGGACAACACTGAGTCCACAGGACAGGCTTGAGTCTATGGGGGGAAGGCATGAATCCTAAGTCCACAGGGGTTGGTGTGGAGCCTGGGTCTGCATGGCTAGTTCTAAAGCCTTGATTTTTGGGGGCTAGCCTGGCACCAGGGTCTTCTGGGGTGGTCCTGGACCCTGGGTTTATTAAAGCCAGCCTGGAACCCATGTCCCCAGAAGCCTGAGGCTATAGGAAGCTAGGGCTGGCCTGGTGCTGGGACAGGCATGGGGCCTTGGTATAGGTATGGGTATGGGTATGGGTATGTGGGATTCTGGGATCACAGATGCTGTTCTGGTTCCTGGTGCCACAGAGGTCAGCTCAACGTGGGGTGAGTAGGTTCTGTCCTGGAGTCTAGGTCTAGTAAGTCTCATCCGGGTCCTCTATCCACAGGGGCTGACCTGTAACCTGGTTCCACAGGGGCAGTTCTAGAACCTATGTCTCTTGGGGCCAATCTAGCACTGGAGATTACTGAGATGAGCATAGACCCTGGGTCTGCTGGAGCAGCCCTGCACCCTCTGTATGCTGTAGCTTGGAGCTACAGGGTTGACTTAAGGGGTACAGCCATGGGGACTGGCCTTGCACAGGGCAGTCCTGGAGCCTGTTTCCATGGTGCCAGCCAGGGGTGACTCAAAGGGTATCTTTAAAATGGGATATAATTTTATTAGAGCAAAAAAGTGATGCAATTGCTCAGAGAAGAGTTTACAAGGAAAATTTGTTTAATAGTAACTGACCATGTATTTCAGAATGTGCAGTGGATTTAAAGGGTTAGGGAGGGGCAATATTTTGAGTTGAGAGGGAATGCTGATAACCTTTCAGGCAAGCAAATGAGTGGATTTCAACTAGATGAGGCAACATGGGCAATGGTACAAATTTTCCATTGTGTTTTACAGTAATCAGAGAATATCAGGAGCACCAAACTTAACCAGCTTCCCTAGTTAGAGAAAGTGCATAAATATTTGTAGTGTTGCTGAGATAAAATTCTAAAGTGGCAGTAAGTCAAAACTGACAATACTACAGGGGAAATATCTAATAAGTTTAGTCTTCACACCTGAGGTCCTGCAGGAGCTAAAATTTTAAGCAATCTTCGGTTTATTCTCAGTCATCCTACTTTTGTATTCTTTTATATGAAAACCCCTAATGTTCTTAATCAGTTTTCTCTACTACCATATTCTGAGAATAAAATATATCTTGCTCATGTAACTAAGAAAGTACTGATCATAAGGTATCAATCTTACTCAAATCTAAACTTACCTAGTGTATTAGTCCATTCTCACACTACTATTAAGAAATACATGAGACTGGGTAATTTATGAAGAAAAGAAGTTTGACTCACAGTTCCACAGGCTTAACAGGAAGCATGACTGGGAGGCCTCAGGAAACTTACAGTCATGGCACAAGGTGAAAGGAAATCAAGGACCTTCTTTACAAGGTGGCAGTAGAGAGAGAGAGGTTGGGGGAGTTCTACATGCTTTTAAACCATCAGATCTCATAAGAAATCACTATCACAAGAACAGGCAGGGGGAAATCCTCTCTCCTGACCCAATTACCTCTCACTGGCCCTTCCCCTGACATGTAGGAGTAACGATTCGACATAAGATTTGGGTGGGGACACAGAGCCAAAATATATTATTCCACCCCTGGTCCCTCCCAATTTCATGTCCTTCTCATATTTCAAAACCAACTATGCCTTCTCAACAGTCCCCCCTAAGTCTTCACTCATTCCAGCATTAAATAGTCGAAAGTCTCATCTGAGACAAGGTAAGTTCCTTCCACCTATGAGCCTGTAAAATCAAAAACAATTTAGTTACTTCTGAGATACAATGGGGTACAGACATTGGGCAAACGGTCCCATTCCAAATCAGAGAATTGGACAAAAACAGGGGCTATGGGCCCCATAGAAGTCCGAAACCCAGGACGGCAGTCATTAAATCTTAAAGCTCCGAAATAATCTTCTTTGATTCCATGTCTGTCATCCAGGGTACACTAGTGCAGGAGGCAGATTCCCAAGACCTTGGTAGCTCCACCCTAGTGACTCTGAAGGGTACGGCACCCACGGCTGCTTTCATGAGCTGGTATTGAGTGCCTGTGACTTTTCTGGGTACATGGTGCAAGCTGTCAGTAGATCTAACATTCTGGTCCCTGGAAGACAGCAGTCCTCTTCCCACAGCTCCACTAGGCAGTGCCCCAGTGGGTACTCAGTGTGAAGGCTCCAACCCCACATTTCTCATCCCCTCCACACTGCCTTAGTAGAGGTTCTCTGTAAGAGTTCTGCCCCTGAAGCAGAATTCCTGCTGGATATCCAGGTGTTTCTATACATTCTCTGAAATCTAGGCGGAGGTTCCCGAACCTCAATTCTTGCCTTCTATGCACCCGGAGACACAATGCCACTTGGAAACTGCCAAGGCTTCATGATTGCACTCTCTGAGGCAATGGCCCAAGCTGTACCCTGGCCCATTTTAGTTATATCACCTTAGCTGGAGTGCCTGAAACACAAGGTGCCATGTCCCAAGGCTGCACAGAGCAGTGGGGCCCTGGACCCCGACCATGAAACCATGTTTCCCTCCTAGGTCTTCAGGCCTGTAATGGAAGGGGATGCCATGAAAATCTCTGAAATTCCCTGAAGACATTTTCCCCATTGTCTTGGCTATTAACATCTGCTCCTCATTACTTATGCAAATTTCTGCAGCTGGCCTGAATTTCTCCCCAAAAAAATGGGTTTCTTTCCTGCTACATGGGTCAGGCTGCAAATTTTTCAAACTTTTATGGTCTGGTTCCCTTTGAAATGTAGGTTCCAATTTCACACCATCTTTTTTTTCATGCATATGAGTGTACAATTTTAGAAAAAGCCAAGTAACATCTTGAATGCTTTGCTGCCTAGAAATTTCTTCTGCCAGATACCCTAAAACATCTCTCTCTAGTTCAAAGTTCCACAGATCTCTAGGGTAGAGGCAAAATGCTGCCAGTCTTTTTGCTAAAGCATTGCAAGAGTTACCTTTACTCCAGTTCCCAGTAAGTTTTTCGTCTTCATCTGAGACCACTTCATCCTGGACTTCACTGTCGATATCACTATCAGAATTTTGGTCACAACCATTCAACAAGTCTCTAGAAAGTTCCAAACATTCACTCATCTTCTGAGCCCTACAAACTGTTCCAACCTCTGCCTGCTAACCAGTTCCAAAGTTGCTTCCAAATTTTCAGGTATCTTTATAGCAATGCCAACTTCTCTCAGTACCAATTTTCTGTATTAGTTCATTTTCACACTGCTATAAAGAACTACCTGAGACTGAGTGATTTATGAAGAAAAGAAGTTTAATTGACTCACAGTTTTTCAGGCTTAACAGGAAGCAAGACTGGGAGGCTTCAGGAAACTTGCAATCATGACGAAAGGTGGAGGCGAATCAGGGACCTTCTTTACATGATGGCAGAAGAGAGAGAGAAGGGGGAAATGCCATACACTTTTAAACTGCCAGCTCTCATGATAACTTACTCATTGTTAAGAGAACAGAAAGGGGAACATCCATCCGCATGATCCAATTACATCCCACCAGGCCTTTCCCCTGACACGTGAGAATTACAATTCCACATGAGATGTGGGTGAGGACACAGAACCAAACCATATCACCTAGAGTGTTCCAATTCTGCCTTTCATGCAGAAAAACAAAAATAATTTATTTCATTATTTGTATATTTAGGCTTTCCAAATATGGACCAATTCCATTTCTTTCCGACTTTTCTTGCACGTTGCTGTTCGGCGTATTCTGTGTCATTTATTTTCATCTCCATTGGCTCCATTTCTTCCACATGAATCAGGACAAATTTACCTCCAACATACAAAAATTTTCCTTAGCTCCAAAATACCTCCTACCACTCCATAACATTTGCCTACATTCTGAACATTTTGCAAAAGTATTTAGCTTACTGTATCCACTTCTACAATTCTCATGTACTTCTAAACTACGATTTCTTACTCTACCAATCTACTAAAAATATTCATGCTGAAATTATCAAGCATTTCATGTTCAAATAAAAAATATTTTAGTCCTCATTTGGTGTGATATCTCTATACAATTTGAGACTATAAACAGTTCCCTACAGCTTAAACCTCTCTCCTTTCTTAATGTGTTTTTTTTTTACATTTTCTCCTTTTTTATAGCTCCTTCCTTTTCTATTGTGTAACCCTTAAATATTTGTTTCCCTAGTTTATATAATTTATCTTATTTTTTCTTGAGATACTCCACATCTATATTCAGATTTTCATTGTCATCTCTCTTTCTAGTTGTAAACCATTTTTTTCTAGGAATCTATTAATCTGAATGTATTGCATGTACATCAAATATAAAAAACAACATATTCTCTCCCTTCTCTCCTCTCCTTTCTCAACTTTTCTGCTCATTGGCACCAACTTCAATTAAGTTTAATTAGTCATATTCCACTTCTTCCTCTTTTCAACATCCTATTGCTCACTAAATCATATCAGTTATATAGCAGAAGTATCTCTAAAATTGACTTTCATCTTTTAACATTTACTTATATTGTTTACTTTGGATTCAAATAATACTGCTTCTGATTTATTTCAGAAACCATATGTCTTGTCTGTGTTTCCAAACAACTTTCACACACTATAGCCATGGTACTTTTCCAAAGAAGCATAATTGATTATGTCACTTTTCAGATTTCAAAATACTTTTGACTTACATTTTTCTCAGGCCACATATGGAACTCTTCAGTATAAAGCTACTTCATATTCTGTCCTCTTATGTTGTTTATCTCCACTTTCTAATATCAATGTATTTATATAAACTCCTATCTTAAAGAACACCTCAATATCCTCAGTTATACTTCGTTTCTGATTGCTCTCAGTCCTTGTATTAATGCATAAGAAAAGGTTTTTTCCCAAAATTTCCCACTTTTTTTCTTTTGAAAATCCCTGCCCATTCTTCTTGTGCCAGCTTGAATAAATGACAGTAGTACACCTCTCCTAAATTCTCCAGACTGCATTAAATTGTTTATACATAATGCTCTCAAATCACTTCATCCAAATCTCTTCAACAGCAATTATTACACTAAATTTTAACTGTTTATATAATTGTGATTTATGTATGTGTATATGTGTATGTGTGTATGTGTGTTTATATATGTGTGTATATATAATATATGGGGTATATATCTATAAATAAATTTGTACATATACTCATCATGTATCTCTTAATTATAATATTAGGTTGGTGCAAAAGTACTTACAGTTGCCATTAAATATACATAATATATATCATATATCTATACACGCACATATCTCATGATGATGTATTGATCAAAATTTTACAATACCCATGTCAAAGTTTTTCAACTGACTTCAGTTTCACTCGAGTCTGTGTGAAGAGACCACTAAACAGGCTTTGTGTGAGCAATAAAGCTTTTTAATCACCTGGGTGCAGGCGGGCTGAGTCCGAAAAGAGAGTCAGCGAAGGGAGATGGGGTGGGGCTGTTTTATGATATTTGGGTAGGTAAAGGAAAATTACAGTCAAAGGGTGTTGCTCTCTGGCAGGCAGGGGTGGGGGTCACAAGGTGCTCGGTGGAGGAGCTTTTGAGCCAGGATGAGCCAGGAGAAGGAATTTCACAAGGTAATGTCATCAGTTAAGGCAGGGACTGGACATTTTCACTTATTTTCTTGTGGAATGTCATCAGTTAAGGCAGGAACAGGCCATTTTCACTTCTCTTGTGATTCTTCACTTGCTTCGGGCCATCTGGACATATACGTGCAGGTCACAGGGGATACGATGGCTTAGCTTGGGCTCGGAGGCCTGACATTCAGGACCAATGCACAATCTGGAAAACTTGTTTGGGAATACTTTCTCAGTAGTAAAAAAATGAAATTCCAGTTATACCTTTATTAGATTTTCTCACAACTAACTTTCCAACTGAAAAATATAAACAAAATCAGGTTGATAGTAGAAAAAATAACTAAGGGTAAGTAACATTTTTAATTAAACAACCCTAAATGAATTTAATTTACCTAGTCCATCTATCTTCTATAGGTAATATTCCATTTTTTAAAGGAGATTCCTGAACCACTTTCAGAGATATTTGAGATATTGGGAGGAAGGTAATAATGATAGATTATTAGAAACATATCAATGTAGCAAATTTTTAAATGAGAGTCTGTGGCATTACTCATTTATCAGAAACTTTTTAAGCTGTAGTCCCTGAACTAGGAATTTAGAAGATAGAGTTAAGATAAACAAATATATCCCCTGATTTCAAGGAAATTCATCCTAACCATTAAATGTATGTGTGTGTGTATCTATACATATATGTGTGTGTGTATATATATGTGTATGTGTATATATATATATGCACATGCACACAAACTATAAAATGTTTTATTAAAAACATATTTATTAAGAAAGTTTATACGGAAGGGGAAATATTGAGAAAAAAATAAAGTTCAACAAGGGGACTCTCAGCAATTATCTTTTTGAAAAAAGCAATATTATATCTAAATATTACATTTTACCTAATGGTCAACCTATAGTTTTGAACATCAAATATTATTTCTGAACACAATGGTAAAATGAATTATTCAAATGAGAGCTTATAAATATGTAGATGGGGCTACATTGATTATTAAATATTATAAAATATTTGTTTGATTATGTGTTGAGCTGACCTAATTTTAACTTTCTAGTAGTGTTGGTATCCCAATGAAATATGATAAATTTGGAGAGTCTGGAAGTCAAATAGTCATGTAACATATAATTTTATGTTTATGGAATATTATAAACTAAATATAAAAACATAATGGATTAGTCATTTGATGAATAATTATGTTCATAGGGCTCTGACCAATAGATCAATATCAATTTGGAACTTTTGTGGTAGCTCATAAATCAGTTGTGAAAGTATTTTGATGAGGGCTGTATATTAGATTATTGTCAAACAAATATTTGCTCCTTCTATGACACCACTTTGCTGGGGATATACTTCTCTCCATGATATCGGGCTTAGTCACATTGCTTGCTTTCACCTCACAGTGAGTAAAATATACTTCTGCACCTTAGATTTTAGTCTCAACCATGTGACTGGGTAAATGAGATTCTAGCAAACAGAAAAACAAGCAGAAGCATAAAACATGCTTTGTGCAATTAGGTTAACCTGTTATGTTTCTGTCATTGCTATGAAAAAGAGCATGTCTAGGTTATTCCACTTGTCCAACCTAGCATATATTTTTTGTTTTTTTTCTTTCTCTATAAGTAGAACATGCCCAGTTTAACTCACCTGTTCCAGTAAAAAGAGTCAGGAACACGTAATTTGACAGATTCGACCTAACATGCACTTTGGAGTCAAGCCCAGTCAAGTTTAAACTAAGTCAGCAAAATCTCAGCTGATCCATGGAAGAAAGAAATGAGATTTCATTAGACTGTTTTGTCACATAGCAATAGCTAATAGTGTGAAACATAACTGACTTACAGATAATGAAATAGAATGAAAAAAATAGAACAGAAAATGTAAGAATGGTTAATTCATAGTAGGGACAATAATTTAATTATTAAATTTAATTGAATTTAGATATACTTAAATAAGCATACACATGTGTGTTCTGGAGTACAATAGAAAATGTAGTTTTCACTGTTTCATTATTTTTTTTAATTTGAAAATTGCTGACCTGAATGAAGTTCCTGGAGTATGACACAGTACTCTGGCATTAACCCTGCATATTTAATCTATTTATTTATTTATTTAATTTTGTATTTTTTTGTTTTAGTTCAATGGGTTTTTGGGGAACAGATGGTGTTTGGTTACATGAATAAGTTCTATAGTGGTGATTTCTGAGATTTTGGTCCACCCATCACCTGAGCAGTGTACACTGTATGCAATGTGTAGACTTTTATTACTTTCCACACCCACCCTTGCTCCCAAGTCCCCAAAGTCCAATGTATCATTCTTAGGCCTTTGTGTCCTCATAGCTTAGCTTCCACGTATGAGTGAGTTACAATGTTTAGTTTTCCATTCCTGAGTTATTTCACTTAGAATAATTAGTCTCCATTTCCATCCAGGTTGCTGTGAATGCCATTCTTTCATTCCTTTTTATGGCTGAGTAGTATTCCTATATATATGTATGTGTGTGTGTGTGTATATCTATATCTGTATATATAGATATAGATATAGATACATACCTCACATTTTCTTTATCCACTAATTGATTGATGGACATTTGGGCTCAATTGCAAATTGTGCTGCTATAAACATGCATATGTAAGTATCTTTTTTGTATAATGACTTATTTTCCTCCAGGTAGATACCTAGTAATGGGATTGCTGGATGAAATGATAGATCTACTTTTAGTTATTTAAGGAATCTCGACACTGTTTTCCATAGTGGTTGTACTAGTATACATCCACACCAACATCTATTATTTTTTGATAATGAACATTCTTGCAGGGATAAGTTGGTGTCACATGGTGGTTTTTATTTGCTTTTACCTGATCATTAGTGACACTTGAGTATTTTTCCATATACTTGGTGGCCTTTTGTATATCTTCTTTTGAAAATTGTCTATTCCTGTCCTTAGCCTACTTTTTGATGGAATTTCTTGGTTTTTTTTTCTTGCTAATTTCTTTGAGATCTTTGTAGATTCTGGATATTAGACTTTTGTTGAATGTATAGATTGTGAAGATTTTCTCCCACTCTGTGAGTTGTCCGTTAATGCTGCTGATTATTTCTTTTGCTATGCAGACGCTTTTCAGTTTCATTAAATCCTATCTATTTGTCTTTGTTTTTGTTGCATTTGCTTTTGGGTTCTTGGTCATGAAGTCTTTGCCCAAGCCAATGTCTAGAAGGGTTTTTCCAATGTTATCTCCTATAATCTTTAAGATTTCAGGTCTTAGATTTAAGTCTTTGGTCCATCTTGAGTTGATTTTTGTATAAGGTGAGCAATGAGGATCCAGTTTCATTCTTCTACATGTGGCTTGCCAATTATCCCAGCACCATTTGTTAAATAGGGTGTCCTTTCCCCACATTATGTTTTTGTTTGCTTTGTTGAGGATCAGTTTGCTGTAACTATTTTGCTTTATTTCTGGGTTCTCTATTCTGCTCCATTGGTCTATGTGCCTATTTTTATACCAGTACCATGCTGTTTTGGTGACTATGGTGTTATAGTATATTTAAAGTTTGGTAATGTGATGCCTCCAGATTTGTTCTTTTTGCTTAGTCTTGCTTTGTCTATGTGGGCTCTTTTTTGGTTTCATATGAATTTTAGAATTGTTTTTTCTAGTTCTGTGAAGAATGATGGTGGTATTATGATGGGAATTACATTGAATTTGTTGATTTCTTTTGGCAGTATAGCCATTTTCACAATATTGATTCTACCCATCCATGAGCATAGTATGTGGTTCCATTTGTTTGTGTCATCTGAGATTTCTTTCAGCAGCATTTTGCAGTTTTCTTTATAGGGTTTTTTCACGTCCTTGATTAGGTATATTCCTAAGGTTTGTTTTTTGTTTATTTGTTTGTTTGTTTTGGCAGCTATTATGAAAGGAATTGAGTTCTTGATTTGATTCCAAGCTTGGTCACTGTTGGTGTATAGCAGAGCTACTGATTTGTGTACATTAATTTTGCGTCCTGAAACTTTGCTGGATTCATTTACCAGTTCTAGGAAATTTTTGGATGAGTCTTTAGGGTTTTCTAGGTATACAATCATATCACCAGCAAACAGCAAGTGTTTGACCTCCTATTTACCAACTTGGACGCCCTTTATTTCTTTCTCTTGTCTGATTGCTCTGGCTAGGACTTCCAGAACTATGTTGCATAGAAGTGGTGAAGGTGTACATCCTTTTCTTGTTCCAGTTCTCAGGGGGAATGCTTTCAACTTTTTCCCCATTCAGTATGTTGGCTGTGGGTTTGTTGTAGATGGCTTTTATTACATTAATGTATGTCCCTTCTATGTCGATTTTGCTGAGGCTTTTAGTCATACAGTCATGCTGGATTTTGTCAAATGCTTTTTCTGCATCTATTAAGGGGACCATGTAATTTTTGTTTTTACTTATGTTTATGTGGTGTATCACATTTATTGACTTATATATGTTAAACCATCCCTGCATCCCTAGTATGAAATCCACTTGATCATGGTGGATTATATTTTTGATATGCTGTTGGATTCAGTTTGCTAGCATTTTGTCAAGGATTTTTGCACATATGTTCATCAGGGACATTTGTGTGTAGTTTTCTTTTATTGTTTGTTCTTCCCTGGTTTGGTGTTAGGGTGATACTGGCTTCATAGAATGATTTAGGGAGGATTTTCTCTTTCTCTATCTTTTGAAATAATGTCAAGAGGGCTGGTACCAATTCTTCTTCGAATGTCTAATAGAATTCAGCTGTGAATCTGTCTGGACCTGGACTTTTTTTTTGTTGGGAATTTTTTTACTACCACTTTAATCTTGCTGCTTATTATTGGTCTGTTCAGAGATTCTATATCTTCCTAGTTTAATCTAGGAGAGTCGTATATTTTCAGGAATTTGTCTGTCTCCTCTAGGTTTTCTAGTTTATGAGCATAAAGGTGTTCATAGTAGCTTTGAATAAGCTTTTGTATTTCTTTGGTATCAGTAATTGTGGTGTCAGTAATCCCATTTCATTTCTAATTGAGCTTATTTGGATCTTCTCTCCTCTTTTCTTGGTTAGTCTTGCTTATGGTCTATCAATTTTATTGTCTTTTCAAAGAACCAGCTTTTTGTTTCATTTATCTTTGGTATTATTTTGTTGCTGTTGTTTCCATTTCATTTAGTTCTGCTCTGACCTTCAATATTTCTTTTCTTCTGCTGGATTTGGGGGTTTGTATTGTTTTTGTTTCTCCAGTTCCATGAGGTGTGACCTTAGATTGTCTGTTTGTGCTCTTTCTGACATTTTGATGTGGGCATTTAATGCTATGAACTTTTTTCTTAACACCACTTGTGCTGTATCCCAGAGGTTTTGATAGGTTATGTCACTATTATTGTTCAGTTCAAATAATTTTTTAATTTCCATCTTGATTTAATTGTTGACCCAATGATCATGCAGGAACAGGTTATTTAATTTTCATGTATTTTCATGGTTTGGAGGGTTCCTTTTGGAGTTGATTTCCAATTTTATCCCACTGTAGACTGAGAAAGTATTTGATATAATTTCGATTGCCTTAAATTTACTGAGACTTGTTTTGTGGCCTATCATATGGTCCATCTTGGAGAAGGTTCCATGTGCTGATAAATAGAATGTACATTTTGTGGTTGTTGGGTAGAATGTTATGTAAATACTTGTTAAGTCTATTTGTTGTAGTGTACCATTTAGGTCCATTGTTTCTTTGTTGACTTTCTGTCTTGATGACCTGTCTAGTGCTGTCAGTAGAGTATTAAAGGCCCCTACTATTATTGTGATGCTATTTATCTTATTTCTTAGGTCTAGTAGTAACAGTTTTATAAATTTGGGAGCTCCAGTGTTACATGCATATATATTTAGAATTGTGATATTTGCCTGTTGGACTAGTCCTTTTATCATTATATAATATCCCTCTTTGTCTTTTGTAACTGCTGTTGCTTTAAACTGTGTTATATCTGATATAAGAATAGCTACCCCTGCTTAATTTTGGTGTCCATTTGAATGGAATATCTTTTTCCATCCCTTTACCTTAAGTTTATGTGAGTCCTTATGTGTTAGGTGAGTCTACTAAAGATAGCAGAAACTTCGTTGGTGATTTCTTATCCATTCTGCCATTTTGCATCTTAAGTGGAGCATTAAGGTCATTTACATTCAATGTTATTATTGAGATGTGAGATACTATTCTATTCATCATTCTATTTGTTGTCTGAATGCCTTATTATTATTATTATTATTATTATTGTGTCATTGTTTTATAGGTCCTGTGAGATTTATGCTTTAAGGAGATTCTATTTTGGTGTATTTTGAAGATTTGTTTCAAGACTTAGAGCTCTTTTTAGCAGCTCTTGCAGTACTGGCTTGGTAGTGGCAAATTCTCAGCATTTGTTTGTCTGGAAAAGACTGAATCTTTCCTTCATTTGTGCAGCTTAGTTTTGCTGTATACAAAATTCTTGGCTGATAATTCTTTCATTTAAGGAGGCTAAAATTAGGACCCCAGTCCTTTCTAGCATGTAGTGTTTCTGCTGAGAAATCTGCTGTTAATCTGACAGGTTTTCCTTTATAGGTTACCTGATGCTTTGCTTCATAGCTCTCAAAATTATTTCTTTTGTCTTGACTTTAGATTACTTGATGACTGTGTGCCTAGGCAATGATCTTTTTGCAATGAATTTCCCAGGTGTTCTTTGAGCTTCTTGTATTTGAATGTCTAGATATCTAGCAAGGTCGGAGAAGTTTTCCTCAATTATTCCCTCAGATATATCTTCCAAATTTATATTTCTATTCTTCCTTGGGAACACCAATTATTCCTAGGTTTGGACTTAACATAGTCCCAAACTTCTTGAAGGCATTGTTCATTTTAAAAATTCTTTTTTCTTTGTCTTTGAAAGATTGGGTTAACTTGAAAGTCTTGTCTTCAAGCTCTGAATTTATTTTTTCTGCTGGTTTTATTCAATTGCTGAGGCTTTCCAGTGCATTTTGCATTTTTCTAAGTGTGTCTTTGACTTCCAGAAGTTGTGATTGTTTTTAATCTGTGCTATTTCACTGAAGAATTTTGATTTCATATCCTTTATTTATTTAAGGTAGATTTCACCTTTCTCTGGTGCCTCCTTGATTTGCTCAATAATCAATCTTCTGAATTCTTTTTCTGGCAATTCAGAGTTTTCTACTTGGTTTAGATCCATTGCTGGTGAGCTGGTATGATCTTTCACGTGTTAAAGAAGCTTATTTTGTCATATTACCATAATTCTTTTTCTGGTTCCTTCTCATTTGAGTAGACTATGTCAGAGGGAAAATCTGGGATTCAAGGGCTGCTGTTTAGGTTATTTGTCCCACAGGGTGCTCCCTTGATGTGGTGTTCTCCCCATTCCCCTAGGAATGAGGCTTCCTGAGAGCTGAACTGTAGTGATTGTTTTTGCTCTTCTGGGTCTAGCCATCCAGCAGAGCTACCAGGCCCCAGGCTGGTACTGGGGAGTGTCTACAAAAACACTACAAAGATCGCTTCCTGTGATGCGACCTGTCTCAGGTCTTGCAGCCATGGATACCAGCGGCTGCTCTGGTGGAGGCAGCAGGGAAGTGAAGTGAACTCTATGAAGGTCTTTGGTTGTGTTTTTGTTTAGTGTGCTGGTTTTGTGCTGACTGGCCTCCAGCCAGGAGGTGGCACTTTCAAGAGTGCATCACTGTGGCCCTATAAGAAGGCTACAGGTTTGCCATGGGGATATCTGGTTAAGTGTTTGTGTTTCTCAGGCAGTGGGCAGGGCCTTAGCGCTGCCAAGAGATTATGACCTTTGTCTTTGGCTACCAGGTCGGGTAGAGAAAGACCACCAGGTGACAGCAGAGGTAGGAGTGTCTGAGTTCAGCCTCTCCTTAGGGCTTACTGTGGCTGCTGTGGGGCATAAGGGTGTGGTTCCCAGTCCAGTGGAGTTATATTCCCAAGGGGATTATGGCTGCCTCTGCTGAGTCATGCAGGTAACCAGGAAGGTGGGGGAAAGCTGGCAGTCACAGGACTCACCCCACTCCCACACAGCTTGCAGTCTTAAAGGCTGGTCTCACTATCCCTGTACATCCCCACAACAGCAGCAAGTCTATGTCCAGGTAGCCCATCACCAGGGCTGAGAACTTGCCTCAAATCATGAGCCTCCCCACTGAGAAGGAAAGCAGACTCACAGGTTTTCGGTGTCTCAGGGAGCCTGTAGCAGTGATCCAGTTTCTTCAAAGGGTCTGTGGATTCTCTTAGCTTTCTTGGTACATTCCTGTGGTAGTTCTTGGAGCAAAAGTTCAGTCTGTGAGTCTCCACGTGATGCTCTGCCCATCCGAGTGGGAGCTACAAGCGAATCCTATCTCCTATCCAACATCTTAATCTTTCTTAACCTTTTTAGCAACTCAAGTAAGATTTAAAATGAATGGTCATCAAATTTGTAAATTATTAAAACCTATGAGAGAAATAATGAATAATTTGGATACAAGATTCAGGATTGCAAAAATCCTATTGTTTGATCTCTAAGTAAAAGAAATTTGAATATAGGTCAACAGAATAGTGGAATATGACCATTTAAATACCTAATTGGGTCACACAATGCATCATTAGAAATATATATCAGAGATGAAAGATAAGATAGCCTAGTTTCATTCTGTTTGAAGGTAGACCAACTTGACAGATTACATTCAATTTAGGCTCATAATGCTTTGAAAATTTCTGTGTCACACTGAAGGAGTTTGGTTGCATGTATAATTAGTGAAATAGTTTTAAACTAGATGATGTAAATAATGTCATAAACAAAACTAGATAAGTTTTGTTTGTAGCAGGAGAAACTCACTGAGAAAACATGTAGAGATGATTTTTGTATGGAAGGTGGTTGAAACTTTTTTTGTGTTGCAACAGGGTAATAAGATATAGCTTGCTTAGCACAAAGTTTAATTATGTGGAATGATAAGCAATAAGTGTAATGGGGTGTTAAATCAAAACAGAATCATATTAGTGGGGAATCACCAACATTTATTCAATTTGATGGAGAAACCTTCTTTGGGTGATGTGACTTCAGAAGTTATTTTAATTACAGGTCGAAGAGGAATACCAAACTGTAGGAAAGGTAAAACAAGAAAAACATTAGCAGGAATAAAGGGTGGAAAAAATAGCGCATCAACTTAACAAAAAAGGGATTGTAAGTTAATTAGAAGATGAGAGAGTAGAGAGGTTTTTGAAGTAAAGGCAAACATTTCTCAGAGAAGGTAGTGAAGAGAATGAAAGTCTTGGACTGGAAGAAACAAGGCCCTCTATAGAGAAGCAGCAGATACTCACTTTGAATAATGACAAGACTCGGGCAGAGCTGGAGGGATAGAATCTTATATGAAGGTTGCAACAGTTCAGAACATCAAAAGCCTCTCAAAAGTATCTACTTTATTTTTCAAATATTCGTTGTGAACATATACACTTCAGATGTGAATTCAGTGTTTAAAACTGTCCTGAGGGTGAGCGTTCATGATGTTTGCCATTTTAGAACATTTGCCAGTGACAATACATGACTACTTAATGAAAAGATCATAAATTTTAAGTGGCATAGAATCAATTTCACTGGTTACTTATTTATCTGTTAATTTATCTTGAACAGCGACTGCTGAAAATTTTTGAGGAACATAATATGGGACACATTTTTTAAAATAATAGTCTCAATGATCATTACATTCCTGGAAGTTACTGAACATCTTGGAGTTAGAATGGGCCTTGGAGATCAAATGTATCTGTCTTACAAATTCAGAATACTACCTAAGCCCTTCATAGGTGTTTACCTACTGTCTGCCTGAAAAGTATCAGTGACTTCATTGACATTAGTGTCCACTGTTACGTAATGATATTGATGCAATTTATTCCTTAATTTTGTAAGTAATTATCATTTAAAACCAACTTGCACCTGGACACAGTGGCTCACGCTTGTAATCCCAGCACTTTGGGAGGCTGAGGTGGGTGGATCACTTGAAGTCATGAGTTTGAGACCAGCCTGGCCAACATGGTGAAACCGTATCTCTACTAAAAACACACACACACAAAAATTAGCCAGGTGTGGTTGTGGGTGCCTGTAGTCCCAGCTCTTGAGAGGCTGAGGCAGGACAATGACTTGAACCTGGGAGGCAGAGGTTGCATTAAGCCACTGCACTCCAGCCTGGGCCATAGAGTGAGACTCTGTCTTAAAACAAAACAAAACAAAACAGAAAGCCAACTTGCATTTTTTGATTCAACCATTTGCCAATTCACTAAAATGTATCCCAAGTGTGAAAAATAAAATCAATATGCGTTACTAATAATTGAAACTTGCAATTTAATTTTTTTTACTTGCCATTCGGAATGTATTTTACTCCCAGAGGAAACCTATCCACCCTGCATTCTGATAGCAAGACAGTCTCTCAAAACAGTGGTTCCCAGTCATTCTAATGTTTCTGAATCATTGAAAAGCTAATTCCATAATCTGAAAAATGTTGAAAGCTATGAGCCTTTATCTGAGAACAAATGGCCATAAGATTAAGATTTGCATATACTGTCAGTACAATGTCAAATGGACTGAATCCATTGTGAACTTCCAGTTAAGAATGCTTTGGATGTATGGGGAATTGAAATCTCCTAACTGGATCAGGTTAGAGATAAAGATTGCTCTCCCTGTGTGCTGGAGCATTTCCAGTTTCTCTCTTTGGGTCATTGTGTGGTTCCTCTGAATTTACCTTTTCAAGATAGTGATGGGCTTTATCAATATGAATGTTTGAAAGAATAAAATAGTATTAGTCATTCTATATAATTTTGCCATAAACATTTATGTAATAGAGTTTTTCTCTTGTTCCTAACAAGACTTACAAATTCAATATGGAACAGAGGTAAGGTAAAACATTATTTAAATGTAAACACAGAAGCCTATCTTAACTGCTGCTAAATAATTACAAAATTGGCCATAGATCCGAATATAAACTCTTTGCTTTGGGCCAGGCGCCGTGGCTCACGCCTGTAATCCCAGCACTTTGGGAGGCTGAGGTGGGTGGATCACAAGGTCAGGAGTTCAAGACCAGCCTGGCCAAGATGGTGAAACCCTGTCTCTATTAAGAATACAAAAATTAGCTGGGTGTGGTGGTGGGTGCCTATAGTCCCAGCTTCTTGGGAGGCTGAGGCAGAGAATTGCTTGAACTTGGGAGGCAGAGGTTGCAGTGAGCAGAGATCGCACCATTGCACTCCAGCCTGGGAGACACAGCCAGACTCCGTCTCAAAAACGAACAAACAAACAAACAAACAAAACTTTGCTTTGTAAAGAACAAATATAAAATAATTACAGTGGCATAAAATTGTAATAAAATTTAGTAGAAATTAATAACATATAAATTTTCACTTAAAAACACAATTAGCTGTAACCATATTTGCCCTTTAAAGGCAGGGGCCATCAGCTATCTTCATAGTCTTCTCTTTTCTTTGCAGAAATGATAGGAACAGGTTGAGAACTGGAGCACATCTTCATTGTTTAGAAAGGATGGAATGAAGTGCATTTTTGTTTTGATTTGTTATGTTTTCATGTGCAGTTCATATCTTGAAAGTTGGTGATCGAAAGAGCTAATTCTTTTTCTATAAGATGGGAATTTTTTTTTTCTTTTCATTACCTTCTTTTGTTTTCGTGAAGGGCACAGACCAGGAAAAGAGAGGCAATAAAAGAAGGATGAATTTAGTAATGTAAAGCACAAGTAAATAGAAATGGTTTACAGGCTGTAAAGTAAGAGGTAAGTTAAGTATTCAATTTTAAGTTGGTTTCGTTACTTTAAATGTGAACTCCCTTCACCTTTCCTATGCTTGATATAAGTGGAACGTTATAAAATCAAAGCCAAAAGATAAAGTAATCTATCTGAATTAACAGGATGTACAGAATCGGGAACAGTTATGGGGAATGTGATAATATTGAGGACACCTTGTGGAAGCTGGAATTCGTAGACCAAAATGCCCATGAGCAAGTAAACCCTGAAAAATACATGGAATTCATCAAAAGAACAAGATTAGAGTGTTGCTACTAATACTTGAGTTACATATAGATAAAATGTATATGTGACATTAATTAATCTAGCATAACTATTCCATATTCTGAAATTATTAAATTTGAGCATTGGATTTTTCTAAAATAATTAAAAAGTTTATTCTCCTTATGAAAATATTAATCTATCTCTCATAAAAATTTGTCTGCAAGAATTAGGCAATAATTATAAAAATATGGCCTTCTTTAAGCTCTACCAGCAAACAAGGTGAGTAGCATCACTCAGAAAAATATTTCATTCAATTTAAAGATTCAAAAGTAATAACTAACATTCCCAAAGGAGAATTATTCCCAAAGGAGAAAAAGTAAATAGACCCTTTTAGATCTATATCAACATATATCTATAACATGTATCTTAGTGTAATCAGTTCTTCTGGTGTCAGAAATTTTTGTAAACACCTTTTATATAATGACCTATTTGTCTAAGATTTTTTAAAAAATAGACATTGTTATTTAATGGTCATATTTAAATTAGAAATATTCTGCTTTCTGGATACATTAAATGACTCCTTTTATATGAAATATCTAGACTAGGCAAATCCATAGAGTCAGAAGGTAACTAAGTGGTGCTCGGGGGCTGGTGGGGAGGAGCAAATGTGGATTGACTGCCTGGGAATATGGGTTTCTTTGGAGGGTGATGAAAATATTCTAAAAGCAGACAATAGTGATGGTGACACAACTCTATGAGTCTACTAAAAATAACACTGAATTATATACTTTAAAGAAAGAATTTTATGGTATGTGAATTATATCTGAATATTGGTGCATAAAAATTTAAATAAACATTACAGACATCAAAGGCAAGGTGAACTCCTACAATCTGCTAACGTGGCCACCGACTCCATCAACACGTATTGCTGTGATTATAAATGTCTTGCAATGTGTTCTCTATCAGTTAAATGATTTAACCTTTATATCTTAACTAAAATAAGTACAATAAAAATAAAAATATATTTGTGATTTTTAAAAGGGATTAAAAAACCGGAAATATGTATACTGCTAAAGGGTCTGTCACCATTTTTCAGAGTTTGGATTTGACAGCTGTTTAGGCTATATTTTGTCTGAAGTGCAGAGTTAACCCGTGTAAATCTCAGACTCCAGCAGAAGACTGGCTTGTACTTCTTAACAAGTTTTTAAATATGTGGACCTCTGGGGATGTGTATGCATGCATGCTGATCTAATTGTGCATGTTAGCTATGTACTCTACAAGAAAGTTAAAATTTATACAGTGTGTGCTCAGAATGGCATTTGCAAATATTTAGAAATTTAATCAAATATATATAAAATACACACAATCTCAGGCATCTTATCTTCAACAAAGTATCACTTAAGTATTACAATTGTTTTTCTGTTTTTACTTTTTTCAATGAGGAGAGTATTTTAATCTTGGGTCATATATTTTTTATTCAGTCTGTTTCTTCATCTGTGTTTTAAGTGGCTTTCTTTGTGCAATATGTAGTGATCTTGACAGAGAAAAGAATGAACAACAAAAATACAACTATCTCTGTTTACCTACCACAAAGCCTTGAAGGGTTTTGAAATAGCAACGGAATTAGATTGAAGGCCAGAGGAGTAAGATGAAGCTTGCAACTCTTTCTTAATATCACACTTTGAATATACTTCCTTCAAGAGTATACTAGAACAATCAATTAAATAGAGGGAGGGGAGGTGGATACTCTCTTTACTATTACATGCCTTTTTTTCCTTTCACAGATGAAGTCTCATTACGTTGCCCAGGCTAGAGTGCAGTGGCACAGTCACAGCTCACCGTAAGCTGAAACTCCTGGTCTCAAGTGACCCTCCTGCCGAATCCTCCCGAGTAACTGAGACCACAGGCGCATGGCTTTACTTATTTTTGAAGGTGGTATTCCACATGTGTGAGGTCTGTATCCTTTCTTTTATCTAGAATAAATATAAAGCTCATATGAGGTATCATGCAGTTTCAGAAGGCTATTAGGAATATTGTTATTTTTTTTCCTATTTTGCCAAGTGACAAAGAAAGTATTTGGAATCTGTTAAGTCTCCTTTTGCTAAATCATAGATCCATTTTCAGAAATGAGGCGTGCTAAAAGGGTATGACATGAAACTGTCTATCTAAGTTTTCATGTTCAGAAATGCAGAATTGTGATTTCAAGATGAGTTAAGTGAGTGGCAGGTTGTATATTCCCAAAGTATACAACCATTTTCCATTAAATGTCTCTAACATCATTAAAAAAATTAAAAATAAGGCTCTAAATATATAACATGTATAAATATATAATATAGGTATTACCAAATTTTTTATTTTTTTATTTTGGCTTTTGGCATTATTAATATTAAATGTCTTATTTTAAAATGATGACTTTTTACCCTCAAAACCATGCACACGCACTGCCATGCACACAGAGACACAGAAATATACACACCCACACACATATGCATGCCCAACATGCATAAACACACATATGGATGCACACATATACACAGGCACTACTCTCTTGCACTCGTATCTTGGATTTTAAATGGAGACTACTGCAAATCAACAGATGCTTTATTCTGCAGGACCTTGCCTTTTGAGTGAATGTTTCTGGGTTCCAAATCTCCAGCACTCTCTATCATACTAGGCTCAGTTTCCACAAACTGAAGTCCAAAATACTTTGGCTTTTTCTAGCTTCAACAGTAATACAGTAAATAATATTTGTCTAACATGGATTTGTGGTGAGACCTTGATTATATCACTCCTCTGTGCCTAACCAAGTCTTATCTGTCGTTCAGGATGAGCTCAGGTGGGCCCTCATGTCCCGCTCTCATGCCTACAACAAAGGTGCTGAGAACGGGTCAAACTACACAGCCCATTACAGTTTATTGCCCTGTACTTTTCTAAGAATGGCATCCTTATTAAATTTTTCTCTAAGAGGCAATTGAGAGCCTCTCCCAACTTACTCATTGCCTTGGCACAGAGCTAGGTATGCTGTAGAGACTATATTAGCTAAAGGGAATTTATTATTTTAGAAAGATCGGTCTCCCAATATGAAAACTTGAAGATTAATGCAGATATCAAAAGCTACTGAACAGAATCTAATAATTTTAAAATTATGAATTTGAAGGTAAAAGATGATTTGGCAATTTTATTAAGCCAAATATTTCATTCCTATTTAATTTCTAGGTGAATGTAGACAATGCATTCAATGCTTTATAATTTTAACATTAAAAAATGGATTAGCAGTGAAACTATTTCCTATTATTACCTACTATTTTATGTAATAACTATTTTTTTGAAAACTGAAGTCCTGGTAAATGATGTAATTATTACTATAGACAACTTTCTTATATGTTACCATAAAGTGGTGAAATGTTGTCCTGAGATTTTTCTATCATTGAAATCAAAATAAAATGGATATATTGCTTTGCTAAAGTGACTATTCCCATCTTTCCATATATTGTAAAACTTACCCTGTGGATTTTACTTTCTTCCATTCATTTCTACTGTTCGACTTACTTGAATTTTGTCTTAAAAGATAATAATATTTATGAAAATATCTTATGAAATCAGAAATGGAAACCCATATATTAATTTTAAAATATAGTTGCTTGGCCACTACCAATATTCTAATATAAGATTAAATACATACATAGTCATACTTACTCTAATTATGTAACTATTAAAGATGATGCACAAAACTATATTTCACTGCAATTCCCTTATCTGTGTGTCTGTTTAGCCCATAATTCTCTTTTGAAAGTGCAAAATAATAATAATTATTATTAATAGTAAAAATTTTAAAACCTGGATTATATAGGTAGTATTTTATAATCTTTATGTTCTCACTGATGACCTATTTTGATTTTGGCCACATAGGAAATAAACTGTTATTTCTGTGAAATTGGTATGCTTTATTAGAGTTACATTTTTGTAATTACTTTATTAGAGAACATAGTGGAACATATACTATATGTTTTGACAATTTTATTCTTGGAAGAAAATGCAATAGAATATCTATGCGTGACACATTTTGGCTATTAAATCTTATCTATAGAACTGGGTTCTATAAATTTAATGAATTCAGTTGATTCTTAATTAATTAAAAGCTCTAAATAGAGTTTTACTAGTTTTCTTTGGTTTTGTTATCACTGACATTTTTATGAGATTGGTTGGAGTACATAATCTAACAAGAATCCAGATGTCTAGAGCTCTCAAAAGTGTGTAAAACTTCTGGATTTCAAGTACAAATCATTCTGCTGTAAAGAATCCAAGTCCTGGCCCCTTTTGCCTTCTCTAGCTGTTCTACTCTCCTGCGTGATCTCATTTGGTCTCATATTAATTGTTAACTTTTGGCTCATTACACATGCACACACACACACACACACACACACACACATATTTTTTTCAGCCTTATGTCCTAGACTTCTATATTCTATTCTCTGCCAGGCTGTTTATTTGAATGTTGTGTAGATACCTGTTTTTATTTATTGTTTTCTGCCTGCCTCAAATCCCTTCCTCTGATTTCAAGTAAAGTAATTCTTCTTTTACTTTAAAATACTTCCTCAAATAAATTGGGACAGAAAACCTAAAAACCCACATTTGCCACCAAAAAAGGGAAAAGGTGATCTAAGCAACATAGAGCCTTTTTGTTGTTGTTGTTAATTACAGACATAACTATTGCCATAGATTATTTTAAAACCAATCAACTGTATCGTAAAAATTACACCCATGTTACTGAAAATGATGGTTATAAACCGTGGTTACGTTAGACTGAAATTATTACAAAAGAAGTCGCTAGTATTTTCTTAGAATTCCCAACAAAATCAGCCCCGTTCATTTATTAAATACAGTCATGGGCTAAAGTATAAATCAAGGGCTAAGTTTTATGTTATTCCAGATCCCAAGTCTCTTGCAGGCGCAGCCACATGCTTATTTTATACTGCAAGGTTGTACTGCAAGTGTTTGCGTTGTATTTTATCTTTAAGTAATACCCATC
Source organism: Pan paniscus (assembly GCF_029289425.2). Lineage (NCBI taxonomy): Eukaryota > Metazoa > Chordata > Mammalia > Primates > Hominidae > Pan > Pan paniscus. Next base: position 55,819,387 of record NC_073263.2, on the reverse strand, counting down.
TTTCTCCCTTCAGTAAAATCCTGGTAAGTTAAATAGCTTTCTAATCCCAATTTTCTGCACTATTTGGTAAATCTCTTTTGTATTTATCTGTGGGGCCTGGCAGTTAGAGAGCACCTGTGCTAATTGCATTTTTCCACTTAGAAATTCCCATTGACTTCACCTGGGGGACCTTACTTCTCTCATGAATTTATTCCTGGTGCTCTCACTGCCAACATCCTACACCATCGACCTTGGGCTTCCTTAGCTCCTTTCTGGAGGATCATACTTGTTAGAGTCTCTTGGGTCAGTGTGCATTCTCTGTTTCACTCCTTTTTCTTAGCATCATGAACTACTTGTTGAGTCTGTTTATCTATTATTTTAAACCATACTATCTGACAGAGGTCTTTGCCATCCTGTCCCTTGCTTTTAAAAGACCCTTCTAAGTGTCATTATGAGCCAATAAGTCTTTTTCTTCAGAATACTTCTTTTCAGTAAAGACAAGTTTGGTTTTCATAAGACAATAGATGTGCCAACTTTGTCCCACTCTCTCTTAGAGCATTTTGGCCAGTATTGGTTTATCCACACTTGCTGCTTGCTGTCATTGAATGCTTATTGAGAATATTTTGAGTATATATTTTGGACAATAGAATTGTGATGTAAAATTTGAAGTTCCCTTGGAGGCTCTGTGTACTTGCTTGCTTATCTTGTTTAGGGAGGTATAGATTAATGGTTCTTTCTGGTTCAACTGCTTATCAGCCTAGCTTTAGTTACATGAACATGTGGATATTAAGAGACTCCTCAATAGGCTTATTCCAGGGAGCTAGCTTACCTAAAACTGAGGTATGTCTTACTGATCACAGGGGCTCATTATTCAAAGACAAAGAACATCCACTGTAGCTGAGAAAGGACCCTAATGAGCAGTGCATGGCAGTGTATTAATCTCTCCCTAATTGCCTGCTCTGTCTTTTCTCCGTTGTGCTATATCTTTTATGGATATTTATTAAAGCATTGTACATGTAAAACCTGTGTACTCTCAATTATTGGACACTGAATAAGTGATGTAAAATTCAGAGAGGTGGCTGGTTTTAGGTATAACTCAAACCAAGGGCTTGAATATCCCTCTGATCTTTTGTGTTTTGAGCTAATCTAACAGAAAAAAAGTCCATATTCATATCTTTATCTTGCCCTCAATTGAACTAGGATGATGTTGAGTTCACAGACAGTATCACATGGGTAGTAGACATCCATAAATATAGTTCGAACATGCCAAAGGGCTTCCATAGGCACTCTTGGTGATCACTGTGACCATGTTTGGGACACCTTTCCTCCACTGTGTTGGCAAATATGGGTTATTATATTTACTGTCACACTTGGTTTGAGGGGAAGTTCCAGAGTAAAAGAATAATTTTTTACTAGAAATCAGGGGGGAATAGATGCTGGGCAAGCAGAAAGAAAAAGGAAAATTTAAAAAGTGATATTTACTACCACATTTAAAGAAATAGATTAGGGAGAGAATGGGAAAGAAGGGTCTAGGGCTATCAGTGGTGGATATATAAATCCACTGTGTCACATCTAAACTGACATTGATCTCCATTTGCTTAGTATTCCTTTTTCCTTGTTACTTTGCATCCACAATAAGATTATCTGTAAGTATTAAGGCATATGATACTATGACAAATATGGCCCATAACAGATATCTGAACTTGTTTTATTAAGAGATCATCACCTAGCTTAATAGACACACAATGGATTATAATCCCATTGAAGTACAAAGTCTTTTGAACGTATTTGAGAGGCAACAGTTCCTGTGTGTTACTTTACAAGATGGATTCTCCACAATAGATATACCTGCAAAACAGAGACCAAAAGACAAAGCAGCATTAGTATTTCAATTGTTCATGTACAAGTGTGATATTATGATTGATTCATATATATGTGTGTGTATGTATGTATACATATATGTGAATACATATATATGCACACATATAGGTATATATAGGTTTTTGTTCATGATTCCTGGCTCGTAACTCCCATAACCCTTGTTATAGTAAATAGAGTCTCTCTGTGATTTCTTGCCCTCCTTTTACCGGTCCAAGACAGAACTCTAATCTTATTATACGACTATGGATCAGTCATAAGACACTCCTTTAAGAGGAGGTCCTATCCCATAACCTGGAGGAAGAAATGATGCAGAGAGAGGCCAAGAAGACCCTGAACAGATAGTCCTTGCTGTGTTTAGATCGTACCTTTTTTGTCCAGTCACATTTCTACATGGCTGTCAATTGTGCCTATCCAATGAAGTCTCCATAAAAAGCCCAAGAGGACAGGATCCAGAAAGCCTCCAGATAGCTGAACACATTGAGGCTCCTGGAGTGTGGTGCACCCAGGGAGGGCATGGAAGCTTTGCACCCCTTCCCCTGTACTTTGTTCTATGCATCTCTTCATCTGCATCCTTTGTAACATCCTTTTTAATAAACTAGTAAATATAAGTGTTTCCCTGAGTTTTGTGAGCCACTCTATCTAATTTATCAAACACAAAGTGGGGGTCACGGGAACCCCACCTTGAAACCAGTTGGTCAGAAGTTTCACAGGCCTGGACTTGCAACTGGTCTGAAGGAGGGGAGCAGTTTTAGAGACTGAGCCCTCAAACTGTGGGATCTGACATTACCTTCAGGTAGCTTTTCGTGTCCTCTGTAGAACTGATTGCTTACTTGGTGCTGGGGAAAGACTCCCTCCCACACACACATTTGTTCACAGAAGTTTTCTGTGTTGATGATTGTTGTGGTATGAGAGCAGAGGAAGAAATGGTTTGAGTTTTTTTCAAAAAGGTTATGTTAATGTCATTGAGATATATCACTGGATAACTCCAGGTTGAGAGATTATGAATGTTGTTTGCTTTTGTTTATTATAACTGCAAAGAATGAGTTTTAAAAGGAATAATATAATTTGTTAAAAATTTGACAATATTGGATTGATTTGGGCAGATTTATTTATAAGATGGAAAAAGACAGGTGAATAATTTACTACAAAATGTTACATAGATGATATACATAAAAAGTAAAATTAGAATTTAATTTATACTCATTAAAATGACAGTGAAATCATTGTCCTTAAAGTGGGGAAGGAGAACAAAAGCCTTATTTCATAGCAGGTTTATAATGGTGATTGATTCAAGTAAATGTTGATTATTATATAAAATATATTTGACCAGTGGAAATGAAAAATGATAAGGACTGTAAATAAATCAATCATAATTATTTAATCTGTATAAATGAAATACACGTATTTTTAAAACATTCTATTTAAATCTACAGCTTCAAACAAAAAAGATGTTTTCTGCATTCCAAGAGCTTTGCCCTTATTGGTATCTGCAAATATGCCATATAATCTCATGACATACTAGATATTGTTGACTTCACCTTTTTGCAATATCCAAATGGCTTTCTTTTAATTTGCAATCACATTCTCTTCTTTCTATTTGTAATTAATTTTCACCAGATCCTCCCTTCTAGGGTAGGACTGTCAGGTTCAGCAGGAGGACTGATCCATGGAACTGGCAGTATGAATATGGCTAATCATTTTCCCTTTGACCATTCTTAGTCATGTGGAGTAATGTTAGACAAGTATAAACTTATGGTACTCTGGTCTGCTAGCTAAGAAAGAGACAGAAAATGTTAATTTTATCTTAAACTGTTAAAAAGAAGCAATAGCAATTTTGAACTCATCATTCCTTTAGAAAATCTGGCAATATCACTTAGAGGTATTGTGATGGTATCATGTGTAGTAATTGATTCTTCCTAAAGTGCAAATGTAACCCAGGTTTTGGCATTACAGAATCAGGCACAGGAAAAAAATTGCTTGCATTCTCAACATTTCAACAGCCTCAGAACTATTACATTTAATATCTAATGGTAGAGTAGTAAACTTCCTCTTCAATGTATGTGTTGCTTAATGCTGCACTTATTGAACAAAAGAGATTGAATGTTTTTCAGAACATCTATATTTCTGAAAAAGCTGCAGCTTACTGGGAGTCCTAAGTAAGATACAAAGTGCACAGAATCTAAAGTAAAGGAAACAGTCATTGGATTTTCCATTGGGTAGAATCTAAAGTAAAGGAAACAGTCCCTGGATCTCTCATGCATAAAGTTCACTTTAATAGAAGCTTATCAGGAAGTTGCTGATAATCCATAAAATGGCATAGTTTTCAACTGAATATTCTCCAGTTTTAGTAATCTCTTGATTTTCTTTCTGTGAGAATTGTGAAAACATTTTGGTGATTATTGGTCAGACGAGGACCATATTCCATTCATTGGAGTATTGGTCCAACTTCATTTGGCAATCAAAATCTCCTTTACATATTGAATCACTAGCCATTACTTGGAAATTTTACCAACCTCAGGCTGCTTCTCAAGTATTTTCATTTTTGCCAAAGGAGCAAGGAGCAGCTACAATTCTTATTCTTGGCTGATTTCCTCTGTGTTTGAATTTCCTTTGTAATCTCCTTAACTGTTTTTACCAACCCTGGATTTACTATCTCCACCCCCAATTGATAAGCTTTTCTTCCCATTCATAATTGCACCACTTGGGCAACTTCACCCCAAGAGTAGGCAGCGACACATCCTCAGTAAAGGATCACCAGAATCCTGTTTCCTTTCCTTTCTTCTGAACAAAGCCTTAGCCATCATTTGAATTATAGATTAAAGTATTATTTAAAATATTCTGCTCACAGCATCAACTGCAAAAACTACACAGAGTTGGATAATTTTCAAAACTCAGAAGACTCCCTAGGTATACCTCTATAAGGCTTTAATGAGGGGTTTGGCACTACAGTTAAGAAAATGCAGGCAATTATCAGAGTATTCCAAAACTTCCAGTCAATGCTGCCTATGGTCATTTTAGTGGCAGAGAGCACAATTTGTCTTCAGATTTTGAACCACCAAGATATGTGAAAGTTATTTTAGATTCAGAGGTGTCTGGGACAATGTTTAGTGAAAGGTCTCTTATACACCAAAATCACATAGCAAATACCAGGCTGAGAATTGCTTAAACCAGGTATAAACCATTAATCTACACATCCTTAAGAGGATGTAGTTACACTAATGTTGGTTGCCCCAGGGGAGTTTTAAGCTTTAAACTATACAATAAACATTACTAAGTAGCACATTTCATTTTCTTTGTGCCCAACACTCCTTGACTTCCAGATTATCACTGAAAAGGTGAGAGTTGACTCAATTCAGCTGTGAAATAAGCCTATTCTTATACAACTTTTCATTTACATAAGTAAGGAAATTATAAATTTTGCTTAGCTGGTGTTGCAGACAGACTTTAAAGTCTCCACATGATCTTTGTCATGGTGTATTCACCCTTATATAATCCTCTTCTTTGAGTGTAGGTGGGACCTGTGACTTGCTTCTAAACATTCTGTAATTGTGTTACATTATATAACACTCATTTTGATAGCAGACCCACTGACAAGTTTTGCTCCCCTTGCTAGCTTTGAAGAAACAAACTGCCATGCATACAACATCTACAGGGAAATTAATTCTGCCAAGAACCTAAATGAGCTCATGTGCAGACCTTCCCCAGCTGAGCCTCCAGATGAGACTACATACCTTGCTCCCATCTTGATTACAGTCTTGCAGATGAACTAGCTAAACGTTTCTTAGACTGCAGATTCACCAAAAACATGCAATAATAGTGTGTGTTGCTTTAAGCCACCAAGTTCATTGTAACTTGCTATGCAATATATAAAAACAAATGCAGGTAGTATGATGGGCTTATGTCACTTGCAACTAAAAAAGTACTATCAAATAGAAATGTCTACTGGAATTCTTAAATGTAGCATGTCAAAAACAAAACTCTGGGATTTCCCTACAAAGCCCTTTATTCTTAAGTCTTCTTCATCTCAGTAAATAGCATCACCAACAAATAGATTTTCAGGCCAAAAATTTATGACTCCTTTTTGATTCCTACTTTTCTTCAGGTACTACACAAAATCTATTAGTAAAACATGTAATTTTCTTGCTCTTCATTTCCTATATATTAATCTAAGCATTTTCATTTTTGGCAATTTGATGTCAATCAAATCATATTACCTTAATGCTTAAAATTCTTCAATGGCTTCTCATTATTCTTTTTTTTTTTTTTTTTTTTTTGAGATGGAGTCTTGCTCTGTCACCCAGGCTGGAGTGCAGTGGTGCAATCTCGGCTCACTGCAAGCTCCGCCTCCCAGGTTCATGCCATTCTTCCTCAGCCTCCCAAGTAGCTGGGACTACAGGCACCCACCACCATGCCTGGCTAATTTTGTTTTCATATTTTTAGTAGAGATGGGTTTTCACCATGTTAGCCAGGATGGTCTGGATCTCCTGACCTCGTGATCTGCACACCTCAGCCTCCCAAAGTGCTAGGATTACAGGCATGAGCCACTGTGCCCGGTCTGTTCTTAAAATAAAATCTTTTAATCTTTCACAGGCTCCTCAGGACCTGCTTGATTTGGCTTTCACCTACCACCTTGTCTCATTTCATACTATTCTTCTCATTTTTTGTTGAACTCCACCTGTTCAGGCCGCCTTTCTACAAATTAGTTCTTGATCTTTTCTCCTTCTGAAATACTCTTTGAAGCTCTGCCCAGTTATTACCAGAACAAAGAAGCCCAATTTTATTTTCTCTATCACACTTTATTTTCTCTGTTAAAATGGGCACAGTCTGGTTTTTCTTTTTGTTTCTGAATGTGTTGCTTGTCTTTTATCTGTGAAGGTTTTCACTATAATTTCTGTTCCATGAAGTCAACACCCTAATCTTGTTTGTTCACTTTGGTATCTTCATTCTTACCTCTGTTTCTATGTGCCTAGCTTCATAATAATACCTTCTGTCTCTCCCTCTCTCCTCTCTTTCTTCCTCTCTCTCTCTCTCTCACACACACACATACACACACACGTGTATTTGAACATGTATATTCAAACATCTTTTAAGACTATCCTTAAACATTGTGGGCAGTTCTGTCAATTCTTCTCATTGTCTGGTGAGCTTTGAAGCCACATATTTCAGATGATGTCTCTACAAGAAAGGTAAGGGTCACAGGTTTAAGATAAAACTACATGTAACCAATAAACAACCTTTTATAGTCAATCACTGAAAATTTATGGTTGATTTATTGTAACCCCATATTCTAGCCTAATATTAATACAGAGTGCCCAATCGATTACATATCTTAATGAATGTGCTAATCCTGCTTGGAAAGCAGAAAGTGTGTCTGATATTTCTTATTCTTCCTGCTTAGTACTCATATGTTCATGCTCATTCAAACCCTGGTTTCTTTATAAAGGCTTTTATAAACTCACAAGTTAAGGTAAGAGCCATATTTCATTTTAGTAAGAGACAACAATCTTAGCACCTGCAGGACTTTAGATAAATTACCAATTTATGTGTTTATAGAAGCTACTAGTTCCAGGGCAGGTACAGGTCAGAAACTGAAAAGAAACTTAAGGAAAACTCCTGCTTCTGATCATGACAGAATAAGTGGGAATGGACTTCACCGTCTTGGCAGAAAACTAAGAAACCTGATAAAATATATGAAACATATATTTTGAGATATTGGACACAACCACTGGACTGTGATTCCTAAAACAAAGAGAAACACAAAAAAGTAAATGCTATAGTTGTCTTGGATATCTTCTTGGAAGCACTTTTGGGTTCATGGTGGAGGAAAAGGAAACTTTGATTTGAGGAAACAGATCAGAGTTTAGGGAGAATGAGAAAGATAAAATTTGTGGAAAATATGCAGATGGGAGAGGGAAATGGCAAGTTATTTAATGGGTATGGAGTTTTAAAATTACAATATGAAAATCTCCTAGAGATATGTTACAATGTGAATATACTTTACAGTATTGAACTATACATTTAAAATTATTAAGATGGTAAATTTTGTAGTATGTATGTTTAACCACAATTTTAATAAGAAATAGGACAAGATGAAAAAAGAAACAAATAACAGATGGAACGGATGGAAAAATATTAGCAAGATGGCAATTTTGAACCCAACCATATTGGTTACACACATTGAATATAAATGGCTTAAACATTCTCATTTAAAGGCAAGGATTGGCAGACTAAATAAAATAGCAAGACTCAACTAATGTGGTATATATATATGGGCAAAGTCAGGTTAAAAGTAAAAGGATGGAAAAAGAATGGTTCAATGGTAATCAGAAATTGGATGCTGAGGGTCCTCATCCACGCTCACTGATTTTTGGCAGAATTTGATTTCTTATAGTTGTAAAACTAGAGTCTCAATTTTTATGTTGGCTTCTGGTCCTGGACTGCTCTACCTCTTAGAGGCTGCCCTGGGGTCCTTTCCACATGTCCTCTCCACAAGCAGTTCATTTAGAGCATGGCTGATTGCTTCTTTGAGGCCAAAAAGGGAAGGGAATATCTGTCTTTCTCTGTCTCTGTCTGTCTCTCTTTCTCTCTCTGTCTCTTTCTCTCACTTCCTCTCTCTCTTTCTCACTTCATCTCTCTCTCTCTTTCTCTCTTTCTCCTTCTTCCTCACCCTCTCTCCTCTTTCTCATGTCTATTTTTCTTTCTTCTTTTTAATCTTTCTGACTTATCTCTAACCTCCTAATTCTCTTTTAAAGTATTCTCATCTGATTAAGTCACACACATCCAAGAGAGTTCCTTTAATTAGCTTAAAGTGAACTGATTAGGGACCTGAATTATATCTGAAAAATCCCTTCATCTTCATCATATAATATAACATAACATAATCATGAAAATTATAGGACATTACAATCACAGTCAAGTAGAGAGGGTTATCTAGGGTGTGCACACCAGAGGTCAAGAATTTTGGTAGCCATCTTAGAGTTCTGCCTACCACAGCCAATATGCTTATTTTCTGGTCCTGAATAGCTTTACTGTTCCCCCCCTTTCTCCATATATGTCTCCATTATATTAACTAAATCTTAGATTTCTTTTGGACAAGGCTGGAGAATGAAATTGCACTAGACACTAACATTAGACTTAAAACAAGAAAGTGCCTAACGTTTAGTAAGCGTATTAGGGACAATTAATGCAAAGATGGTAAATGAAACACCAAATCGACTAAAAAGTTTAAAAGCTCCTAAAATTTATAATAATATTTACTAGCCTAGACCAAATTTTATTTTAACTTGTTTTTATTTTTGTTTTTGTTTTGAGACAAGGTCTCTCACTGTTGCCCAGGCTACGGTACAGTGGCACGATCATGGCTCACTGCAGCCTCAACCTCCCAGGCTCAAGTGATCCTTCTGCCTCAGCCTCCCACGTAGCTAGGAAAACAGCTGTGTGTCACCACACCCACCTAATTTTTTATTTCTATTTTTTGTATAAATGTGCCTCACTGTATTGCCTAGGCTTCAATTTGGTCTTATATGTTATTGTAGAATGGTGTGTGGACCAGCAAGTACAAAATTTTTCAAAATAATTCTTATACCAGACTTATTAAGGATGGGGAGAGACAAAGTTTGATCAATTTCAACCTTTCCCATTTTCCTACTTTTCATTTCTAGAGTAGCCCCCTTCTATTTCTGAACAGTCTCCATTTAGGAATGCTGTCTCATATTACAAATTTAATGACAATGGCATTGACTCTCAGTCCCTCCAGGTTCCCAAGCTCCTTTGTAATATGTGTTTGGAGAATAAGATAGGAGAGACTAGAAGTGGAGTGCTCAGAGTTTTAGGGTCTTCTGCACAGGATGGATATAACTGAAACTTTCAAAGGGCCACCCTGTCTCCCGCTGTGTCCCAGCAAGGCTAGTTTTCTATTGGCCCAGCTAACCAAATGTTACATCAGAAGGTACAACTTATTACGTATGCTTGAACTCAGTTAAAGTTTTCAGCTGAAATTGATTTTTATTTTCTATTTACCATTTAGACATTATCCAGAATGAAAAATCTATGTGATTGTGTCACTATTTTAGGCTTGTTCTAGTGAATTTAACTAACTCATGATTTTAAATACTGAATCTTTGATTTTTTCCCTTTTCATAGCCTCTTCTCCTTTTTATATATTGGTTTGTTCTTTATGACTTTAATAGTTCTCTCACTTTTATTCTTATTCTTCTTGCTTCCTTTTCGATTCATTTTTCTTATTATAGCTTTTCCTTTAACTTGTTGCTTTCTGTTACCAATATCCTATGCAGTTAATGAAAACATCTTCTTTCCTATGGATATTTATTAGACAAAATGTGTACCTTAGCTTCTCTGTGTCTTCTAAGAGCAAGAACATAGTTGGAGAAGAAGGCAGGTCTTTTCCCTACTGTTTTATGAGAATTAACCACATTTCTATCAGCCCAGATCAAAGGTAGATGTCATACATACATTAAACAATTTCAACACATATACTAAACAATTTCACCATCCAAATCTTACAAGTGAAATCAGTAATTATTCATTGAAGGCATACTCTGTGCCTTACAGTGGGTTTTTAAGCCTGGGAAACTTGAGGGAAAAAAAAGCATGAGAAAGTTTCACTTCTTTCAAGAAATGTATTGTTTTATTTGAGAGAAATAAAGATAATTTTTTACCAAAACAGTCTAGATTAATGTGAGTGTTTAACTCATATTACCATGCAGATTACAGGTCATGAAAACACTTATAAGAGAGAAAATAACATGTCACAAAATGTAAATGTCATAACCAAATCAAGTAAGTAAACATTTTAATGCCCCTAAAACAATGGGGAAGGAAAGTCTTCAGACAAAAAATTTAGAAACATACCCTAGTTTGAAGCATGAGAATAGGCTAAAATTAAACTTTCAAGGAGTTTTTCGGACCTTTAGTTTTGTAAAGGCTATTTGATTTATCCCACTATCTATCTTTACATCATTTCCCCTGATTCCATTTATTCTCAAAAAGAATCCAGCTACTAAACAATAAAAAAGACAAAAAAATCAGAAATTTTTATCTGTTCCAAGGCAACAGGTGAACATTTTTTCAGACCCTGGGGAATCCTATTAATATCAAAAAGGACACCGGAGACAACATGTTATTCCACCTGTGAGTGCTGCAGGTAAAGACTGGCCAAAATCTTCAATAAAAATATGAAGAAAACACACACAAACACCCACATCACACACACACAGCTGTATTGCTATGTACACACCAAACATACATATACACACAGACTCATGCATGGATAACCACCGCACAGCACATGCACGCATATGCATCAAAACCACACACAACACACCATACATCACATATATACATACTCCCAAATTCTCCAGAGATCAAATGACTAAGACTAAAATATGTGTTTTCTTCCTTAATTATAGATGAAATGCTATAGTTTTGGAAAGTCAAGTAGATAATTTTAACTAAAAGTGCATGAATTCTCATTCATAGAAAATGTATTTTATTTTCTACATCTGCATATTAAAGTGAGCTAAAATGCTTTATTCTTGTGATTTTTACAATGCATCTGTAACATAAGTATCTAGATCAATAGAAGAAGTACACTTTAAAATAAACGATAGAAGCAGGTACTCAGTCAATCAGAAAAAGAAGACTTATTAAAGAGATAAATATCATATGGCATCCTTTCATGGCTGAGGAATTTTAAAAGCTGTTAGGTCACAGAGAATTTACAAGCTTTATCCCTGACATCAAAAGTTACCTTTTTACTGTGTCTTAAAGGCCAGAAGAGTTAATGGAAGTCCTAGAGAGTTGTTTAGGCACTAAAAGAAGTCGTTCGGGCTAAGAATTCCTAGGTGCCAGCTGAAAGGGCAACACTTATTCACCAGTTTCCTAAATTATCAATGTCATATCATTTAACTGCATATTGACCCAGGCAACTTAGATTAACTGACTGCAATCTAGGACCTAATGTCAACAAATATGATCTAAGGCCCTGGAATTTCCCAAACTAATCTGAGCACAAGAATCATCTTGGACATGAAAATAAATATGTCAAGGCTTTTAGAATCTCTGATTCACTTAGTCTGTGTTGATCCTAGAAATCTTTATTTATAACAAGTTCCCAAGGTAATCAGTAAGACCGGGCAAGTCCAATCACACTGCAAATAGCTGTTATCAGATGTTTAGCAGGATTATGTTATTAATATCTTTCCCTAAAATTCCAGCCCTGGCAATATCCTCCTTGTTTATTCTTTCCCTGCTCCACATTTCACTTATTTTTCTACCACTTCTTTCAATTTGATTCTGACTGTTAGTTGATCTGATAGATTTTCAATGGCCTCTCAGAGTCACAAAGTTTTTATCTACCTATTTTAAGGAAAATCAACTAAAATTTGATGATACTGCCTTATAAACCCAACAAACTCCCACCAGGTTGCTCTACAGACAAAAGGGCAAAGTGATGGTGGACAGTTCTCTGAGTGGCCCTGGACTGACCCAGTTCTCCCCAATACCCTTACTTTTCTGCATGTAGCTCTCAAAATATCCACAGCCCAGGCTTTGATCTCTCCCCTAAAGCAGGATTCCCTTTAAAGTTTTGCCCAGTTCGTCGTGTAGCCCCTGAGGATGGTCTGCCTTTTGGAGTCCTTCAGCTGTGGTGCAAGTGGTACATATGCAGTGAAGACTCCATCCACCCTGCACAGCTTTCTTGAGCCTTGGGAGACAAGCTCACGATGGCTCTGAGTCTTCTTTTGTCCCTTGCTGTGTATTTTTAAGTAGTGACCCACTTTCTATAACTTGATATGTATGAGTGCGTTCTGTGTCTCTGGACTCAGGCAATTGGTGAAGCTGTAGCCCAAATTGCAGTGGGCAGAAATGTTTGTACTTTTATTCCTGGATGTTGGCATAGTGAGGATCTTTGCTAACTTTTATGAAGGAGAAGTCCTCTCTTTGGACTGGTAATTAGAGAAATCTCTATTAAATGACACAGTCAAGACTGCTGAGGATGGCGAGGCATAAAAATATTTGTAATTATTCTTGTCTGTCCAGCATCCGAACCTCCATCTTAAGTTTGTAAAATCCCTTTCCTTATTAGACAGAGCCTGGGTTTTGTTTGTTTGTTTGTTTGTTTTTTGAGACAGAGTCTCACTCTGTTGGTCAGGCTGGAGTGCAATGGTGTGATCTTGGTTTACTGCAGGCTTCGCATCATGGGTTCAAGTGATTCTCCTGCTTCAGCCACCCAAGTATCTGGGATTACAGGTGTGTGCCACCATGGCAGTGGATTTTTAATAGAAATGGGGTTACATCATGTTGACCAGGCTGGTCTCAAACTCCTGACATCAAGTGGTCCGCCTACCTCAGCCTCCCAAAGTGCTAGGATTACAGGTGGGAGCCACCATGCCCAGCCCCCTGGTTTTCAATATAGATACTGAAAGTACCAGATAGTTCTCTTTCTAGCCTTTCTGTAGCTAGGGCCCAGGCACATGAATCAGGGCCCTCCGGTCAGACCCATCCACAATAGTGGGAGTGGTAGTGGCCTCAGAGCTTGTGGCAACATCTTGCTTTTAAGAAGCACTGGGGACAGTGGTCCTAGCAAAAGCATCCATGTGGTATATGCAATGGTCCATTTCCCAGTCTCTGGATTAGACTTCAATAGGTGCTAATGGAAGAATTTACTGCCCAAGCTTCAGAAGTAAAGATGAAGATTAGTACTTTCCTTTCCAACTCGATATCTCTCATTTTCCTAGAACCTCTGATCTGAGACCTTTGTCTCTCATCCTCTGGTAGGTCTCAAACTTGGTTTTGCAAATTGGCCCTTAATTCATTGTATGCAGCAAACAATAAGGGTAAACAAGAGCTAGTGAAAAAATATTTTTTATTTTCAAATGGCAAACTGATAAAACAATAAGAAATTAAAAAGGATTAACTATTACTGTTATTACTGCTAATAACATTTTTTAATTTTTCCAAGTATTATTTATATATATTCTTCATATTGACTGCCTGTAGTTCACCAATTGTTAAGATAATTTTGTGCATGTGTTTTCATTTTAAAAAACTGGATTGCTAGAAGTTTCTTCATGTTGTAAATATATAGTGTTATTTTACATTTTCATTTCAACATGATTTTAATTTAAATTAAAAGACATCTAAATTGGCAAAGCCTAAAAATATATTCAGAAGAAATATTCAGTAACAACAATGATGTGATATATAAGATAATTTATATTCTTTGCTCATATCCTTTCTCTCTCCCTCTTTTCCACCTTTCTCTAGCTCTCTCTTTCTATCTCTCTCTGTTACTGACCCCATTCTCTGACACACACATACACACACACACACACACACAAATAGCCTGCCTTCCGGAGGCACAAATTCTCTCTTCCTATAAGTAGTGCCCTCTTGGGCCGTCTATGGTTTTATAATACTGGCTGCGACTAAATAAGACTGACTAATTGACAAAAGAAGTACATGTATACAATAAACCTAAGTTCATATTTTCCTTCTGCTTTATCCATAATAAAAATATATTTTGATATCCATCAATCTGACTCCTTTGTCATCTCATAAATGATTCAAAATCTGGCTGGGAAAGACAGATATTATATATAAGATCTCTCATATCCCCAGACTAATAGAGAACTCTGGGGCAGGCAGGGAGTCAGAACATTTTTGGTTTTTTATTAGCCTAGCATCATAGAAAAAGACTGTGTCACTGGTCCTCCTTGTCCTTGTGGCATCTCCTGCTAGCCACTGCTGAGATGTAGCTGTTCCTTGTGTGTGTGGTTTCTCAGCATTAACATCAGTCACTGGGTCCTGACAGCATTCAGTCACTGTCCATACAGGCAGTCTGCATGCTGCTTATCCAGATCCCAGACAGTTACATCCCTTGCCCCATTCTATGATATGTCCCCAGCTCTTTTAAACGGGGCTATAGGAACCTGTGGCTGCATCTGCCGTTTCAAGTTAGGATGTTCTCTTATTGATCTCAGGACATCTTTTAGAAGCAAATATTCAATTATTCTGAATCTATGCTCTATGTAGACATTCTTCAAGAGGTTTTCAGTCTTCCTAGCTACATTCATGAAAATCAATTCTTTTCTATCCATTACACATATTGTTTTCCGGAGAAGAGTGCTTTTCAAACTGAAAGTTGTAGCTCATGACGTCAACCTATTGGGTCATACAGTTTAACCAAAATTTAGAAAATAGCCCGGGAAACACCATATTTGTCACTGTAGGATCAACAGGATGTTTTGTAAAATGACTGTTTTGGGAGTTTTTTTGTTTTGTTTTGTTTTTGTATTGGGTTGAATTGTTAGGTGAATTCTAACTCTTGGTCCTGGCCAAAAATTTTTTTAAAGGTGATATAAACTACCTTATACTTTAGAATTTAACTCCAGTAATGGGCATACTGCTGAGCTCACACAGAAATACTCAAAACCACCATTATCCCCCTATATTACTCTCCTTTGCTTATTCTCTTTCTTCTCACCTAGGGGATTGTTGCTGCAGCAAGGTCTGAAATCATTTTGCATCTTTCCCCACTTAGTGGTTTATGATGCAAACAGTAGATTCTGAATTCTCCAAAATCTTTGATACACATATATATGTGTGTGTATATATACACACACGTGTGTATATGTACACACACGTGTGTATATGTGTGTGTGTGTATCTCAAACAAAAAATGCCAAAAAAATATTATTTTCAAGCATTTTCTAAGAGCACAACAAATGGACTTTGGCTTTCTAGTCAGTTCACTTTCCCTAAACTGTAACCATGCAGTAGAAAAGAAACTTAAGGGCAAAAGAAAAAAAATGCAGAAGAGAAAAACATTTTTTAATTCATTCTTTTCCTCTTCATATCTAATAACACTGATTTTGTTCAGACCCTCATAATCTCTCATTTGAATTTCTCTGAGGGCCTCCTTATATCATTACAGTATTCATACTCAAACCCAGTGATTATATTCTTCCCAGTGTCACAAAGGCCAAGGGCATTGTATTAGTCCATTCTCATACCGCTATGACCAAGACTGGGTAATTTATAAAGGAAAGAGGTTTAATTGACTCACAGTTCCTCATGGCTGGGTAGACCTCAGGAAACTTACAAATAGGGTGGAAGGCACCTCTTCCTGGACTGGCAGGAGAGAGAATGATTGCCCAGCAGCCCTTTATAAAACCATTAAATCTTGTGAGAACTAATTCATTACCACAAGAACAGGATGGGGAAAACTGCCTCCGTGATTCAATTATCTCCACCTGTTTTCTCTTACAACACATGGGGATTATGGGAGCTATAATTCAAGATGATATTTCGGTGGGGTCAGCCAAACCATATCAGGGATAGATATGTATAGTATGAAAATCAGATCTTGTCACTTCTTTTAATTAAGTTATTTATTGTTAAAGAACACACTATCCCAAAACTTAGCGTGTTAAAACAACTGTTTTTTTTAATAAAATATTCTAACATTACTGGTCCCAAATTCAGGCAAGGCTGAGATAAATGATTCTCGTTTACATCTAATGTTGGTGGCCTTCACTGTGGGCTTAATTTTAGGAGATGTTCTAATCTAGAGAATCCCAGCCATTGTCATTCACACGTCTGGTACCAGGGTGGAGAAAACAGAAAGACTGGGCTCAGCTGGGATCATCAGCCAGAGCATCTGGGAGAGGCCTTTTCTGCATAGTCAGACTTCTTTCAGCGAGGCTTGGGGCTCCCAGAAAGTGTCCCAAGGGATTGGAAGTGGTTACTAACAATCCATTAATGCCTGGGCCCCAAAACTGGCACATACATTCTGCCACATTCCTCTCATCAAGGTTGTCACTAAAGCCAGCCTAGATTCAAGAGGAGTGGAATTAATATACTCCACTCGGAAATGGGAAGAGTGACAAAAGATTTTAGTTATCTTTAATCTACCACATCACCACTCTGCTCAAAATAACTTTTCTTTTCTATTTATCTTTTTAAAGAAATTGAAAACATTTATGATCTGGCCAACTTGTCTCATGACCTTTTAAATTTTTGTGTTTCAGAAAACTTGAAGTTTCCAAATTTTGTTTACTTATTTTTGTTTAACAAACACTTAGACATGCACTGTTATAAACAGTTCACATGCATTAACTCATGCTATCCTCATGATAACTCTATGATGCAGTTCCTATTTTATAAATGAGGAAACAGAGGCTTAGAGAGTTTACGTAACTTTTCCTAAGTTTTCACTTAGTAAGTTGTGGAGTTACATCTGAACCTAAAAACTGTGGTCTCAAAGTCCTGGCTTGTAACCATTACTATTGGCTGCTAAAAAAGTCTCTTTCCTCTGAGTGTTTATGTTTTCCTCTGAGTGATATGTTTTCCTCTCTCTTGGCTTATCCATGTGGCAAAAGCAATGTATTTTTTTCAGTACCAGCTTAGTTAACACCTCCTCTCTGAGATGTCTTTGGTGCTTTGCATGTACATCTAGTTTAGCAATGATTGTGTTTTCTGCTATACATTTTGCCTGTTTGCACAGTAGCAGGCAGCAAATTTGTCCTCTAATTTCCATACTCCAAATTTCAGCATAGTGCCAGGCACGTGATTTATGCTCCGTAATTACTTATGTAAAAAAATGAATGACTAGACATTTCTCAGTGAATGGCCCTTTCATTCTGTACCTTGAAAGCTGACACTGAAGCCAGAACAAGTTTTCTGCCATTCTATTCATACTAGAACATATTTTAAGAATACCTATGAGGAGATGGACAAATATTCTCCTTTGGTCTGAATCATAATGTATACATTTTATAAATCTTATGAATTTTCCTTCATGCGAGTAATGCTTAAAGTGTTCACTTTTGAAAGGAAAGTTTTATTTTAGGAGCTCCCATTTCGTGTGAAGAGATCATAAATGTTGTACGTTTCTAGCTGAGGTTTCACAGTGAGACATTGACTCTATAAAAATTCAGTGGCATTGGAGAATACTAAGAATATTATTACAGTCAGGGTAGCTATCTGGAGAATGAGCTAAGTATAAAAGAAAATCCATATTTAATTAAAACTAAAATTGCAGGGCATATTATGTGTAAGAAAGAAATGATATACATGCACAGTACTCATTTAATGCTTAATGAGAACATCTGGTCATATTTCTAGATTTTAAATTTAGACTGCAGAGTAGGGAAAGGCCTTCTTTCCCACAGGCTACAATAGAAAGTCAAAGCTTAAATGATATAATGAGTAGATTTATGCAATCCAATTGTGGTGTCTCTAAACCTTAACATGAAATTATACTGCAGAGGATGAAAGGTGTTCAAAGAAGACAGGAACCAATATTTATCTGGTAATCAAGAAGCTATAGACAAAAAAAAATGCACAATACAGACAAACTCTCACCAGATTATTTATTTTGGTCAGTAATTCTGCATGAAGAAATAGAGAATTTAAGAGAGTTTAGTGATAACAAAAAGAGAAGAGAGAGCTCATAGAATTATATTCCCAAAGTGGTGATTTTTTTTAGTGACTTGGACTTCGCTAACAGGATATGTGTGCAACAATATAGACACATCTTTCCCAGGACAAACTTAATAGAAATGCTTGGGAATATCCAGATGTGATTTTTGAAATAACCTATCACACAAGTGGTGTTAATTCATGGTAAAATAAAATTAGTGGTGGCAAATATAATGGATTTTTAAATATTATAGGAGATAAAAATTTTAAATTATTTCTCAAAATTCCAATATAAAAAAAGAATAAAATTTGATATAAAGTAATGGTGGTAATCTTTACTTTGGTAACGAGGATAATATTTTATACAGAGAACAAACTAAACACAAAATGCTTCTGTATTTAGGTTTATGTAGAATAATTTTTCAGTGGAATCTGTCCTGAAATACTCTTATATTTTATATGTTTAGTAGATCAATGAGTAAATTACACAAGCAATTTAAAATCATAATCTTAATAACCAAGAACTAGAATAATCGAGGGAAAGACATCAATTTTATTATTCATTCTTTAAGTAGCCATCTTTCTCATTAAATTTTAAATACAAAGCTTATAAAAATAATTTTATAAAAATTAGTTTAAAAATGCTTACGGTAGGTTAAGCAAATGAAAGATATAATTAGCATTTATTTTGGTTAACATAAACAAACTTAGACCAATTATTGCTTACATTTTTTCACTTATCAATTCAGTGTATTTAGGAAATAATTTGTATAAATTCAGAGTTTTATTTTTTTATTTTATTGAATGAAGGATTTTACAAATTACCTTTCAAATTATATTTCAGGGTTCCTGTGCTTTGCCAATTGTCTAAATTTAAACAGAAGGAAAGGTTTCCTTCATTTTAGAAAGTCCATAAAAGTTTAACATTTGAAACTATTATTTTAGTTATTTTAATCAAAATATATTTGGCCTAGAAAAATACTAATAGTAACGAAATTGACGTCTTCCTTTTACCACATTTAGATTAAAAATAATCAAAGTGGACTACTTATGCCCAATCATACCTTTGCTCTTTTCTTTAAAAGGGGTGAAAAATTAATAAGTAAAGAAAGTAAGTGCCACGTTCACTGATCATGGATATTTTATTTAGATACGTTTTATTTAGATTAAATAGCCCCTATACCCACCACAGCAGTTGCTCAATAAATATTTATTGAAAGTTGAAGTGAATAAATGACATAAGCAAGGAATTCTGATTAAATTCTAGGAAACTATTTTAAGGAGCTTAAAATGAGGTCCACAAAATACCAGGCTTTTGCCCAGGGTGGCTGGCTATACTGGTTTACTTAAAGGTGTGGTTAACCTTTGTGAGTTTTTGGTAAGAATGTTTTTTTCAGTTCACTTATTACTACATAAAGTTTACCATTGGGGAAATTATTTATTGATAATTATCATTATTATTATTATTTGCTGAAAGTGTTAGTTTCATTAGTCAAGTGTTTCATTGCAAAGTCTATTCTATGACTTCTGCTTGCATCCATTTCTATACTAGTGTCTTGAGGATGAAGTTCTTGCATCCAGGTCTTGGGCAGTCTTTTGGACAGTGGATTCATTGCCTACTTGAACAAGTCCCTTTTAAAATATGCCTTATTTTTATACACCTGTAAAACTTCATTAAATTATATACTGGCCTGAAAAATTCTCTATTTCTTAAGATTACTTTATGTATTTCCAAGTATGTATATTTATTGTTGCTCTTCTAGCTTCACTTTTGATTATAGATATCATTTCTCTTATTTTGTTGGGGGTGAATGACTTATTTATTTCTTACGAGAGAAAGAAAGAAAGAAGGAAGGAAGGAAGGAAAGAAAGAAAGAAAGAAAGAAAGAAAGAAAGAAAGAAAGAAAGAAAGAAAGAAAGAGAAAGAAGGAGGGAGGGAGGGAAGGAGGGAGGGAGGAAGGAAGGGAAAAGAGAGAAAGAAAGAGAGAAAGAGAGAGAAAGAAAGAGGCAGGCTCAGAGAGACACATACACATACAGAGAGAGAATGCATGTATTAATATACACTTACCCACATACAATTTGGCAGGGGATTTGTGAACATACTAAAGTTTATATTTCTATCTTATGTCATGGAAGTTGAGGGAACTGCAACCTGCGTGAAGAAATTTAGTATCTACTGAAGATGAAAGAAGGGAATATAAAAGAGTGAAGGAGAAACATGAGAAGAACACAGCAAAGGAAACCTCTCCTGCGATATCATGGGACCAAAGTGTTCTGTAGTCAAGCACCACATTTTCTTTCTTCCAGAAATTTAAAACATATTTCCTCCCCGCATCACCACATCTTAACATTTCCTACTTTCAGAAAATTCATGAGTGTTCAGGAACAAAGACATATGTAGGTATATTTTGGCCAAAGATCAAGACAGACTACTTTTTCCTTGCCAGGACCCAGCTTAATCAAAAGTAGCATATGAGAGCTTTAGAACTCCAAGGGACAGGTATGAATACAAACAGATTTTCAGTAAAACCTCTTTATTCTCTTACTCAAGTTTAATTAAATAAAATCACATATTAATTTGCAATAATTGCTCAGGTATTGCTCTACTCAAACAGCTTTGAAGCTCTAAACAGAATGGGAAAACACTCCCTGTGTTTTGTCTCAGCAAGGCCTTCTGCTCTTTCGAGCTCCAAAAATGAGACAGGGTCACCATTTTGCCTCCTTCTGTTGACTGTTCTGTACTCATGATTGTTTGGCATTGGTAACACACAATTATAATGTTGCCTTGTTAATTTCAGGAATTGCAAAGTTTTCTTTATTCTTTAACAAATATATTACAAAGCAACAAGCATGCATATTTTCTCCCATGTTGGTCCAAGTTTTACAAACAAAAGATGTATTATGTGTAGATTCACTTTTTCTTGTTATAACATATGCATTACCTCAAGTGTGATGTATCTTGCTTTAACTTTTTTATTTTTTTAACTTTTATTTTAAGTTCAGGTTTGTTATATAGGCAAACTTGTGGTATAGGGTTTTGTTGTACAGATTATTTCATCACCAAAGTATTCAGGATAGTATGCACTAGTTGTTTTTCCTAATCCTCTTTCTTCTCCTACTCTCCACCCTCTGATAGGCCTGGTGTCTGTTGTTGTCTTCCACGTGTCCATGTTCACATCAGAAGACATGGTATTTGTTTTCTGTTCCTGTGTTAGTTTGCTAAGGATAATAGCCTCCAGCTCCATCCATGTTCCTATAAAGGACATGATGTCATTCTTTTTTATGGCTATATAGTATTCCATGGTATATATGCACTACATTTTTAAAATCTATTCTACCTAATGGTGGTTTACAAACTATATGTTCACGAAGGAACAAATTATTTTCTTATGAGGAACGCTCAAGAATTCCCCTCTATCTATTGAGACGGGACCATTCAAGAGGATCCCTGCCACAGGGGTTTGGGGATAAAAGAAAAAATTACACAGCTTGTCTAACTCCTGCATTTAGGTTTCAATAAATTACTAAATTTTGTCTATCACCCAAGACAAACTTAAAGTGATTGAGTCTTACCAAGTGATCGATTAAGTAGAAATTAAGCCAAATTCATTTGTTTGCTGTACAGAATCTGATTCATTATGAGTGAAATGATGATGTAAAGGAGAAATAAAACTGAAAAAAAAGAATAAACATTGCTAAATATAAACATAATCTGTTGCTACCAGGCCAACTGAAGACAAATAAGCCTACCACATTAATAACTAAAGGTAACACTAAAAACTATGTGAAAGGAGTCTGACCTACAAACAACTTGAATATTTATCACACAAAGGCATTTCTTTTCATTTGTTGGTAATAATAAAATATTAATAATAATAGTAACAAAATGTAACAATTTTCAGGCTTTTCGTAAAGCAACCACAGAGGAAAATATCCGTGAATTATTATAAGAATGCAGGACTCATTTACTAAATCTTGCACTCTTCGTTGGACTGTCTTAGGTTCACAGAGCTCCACTTTGTGGAGGAAACTCCTTTTATATATATCATTTTATATGCCACAGTCTTCCAACTTCCAATTGGGACAGAATTTCATCTCCTATTTTCCTCTGTGTATTTGATCATATCACCATTTCCAACAAATGTGTTACCTTCAAGAAAACTATTATTATTATCTGAAGTAACACTGAATATCAACCTCCACCATCACCTAAAAAGGATTGTAATATTTTTTCAAATTGGAACAAAATACATTAAAATTAATAAATACTGTTTACAGTCAATAGTATACTGACAACATAGACTTGTTTGTTTATTTCTAATAAGCCTACATGATGGACTCTGGGCCAGAAGTCCTCAGTGTTAATATGGAAACACTACCTCAATGCAAAGAGCGTCTGTTGGATGGCAGATCGTGGTACTTAGGAATATACCACTGATGCTGCCTTTTTCCTTTCTACCCTTCAGAAAGACAATAGTGAATGATAAAAGCTTTTTCTATGACTACTATATGCATAACTTTAAGAACTAGAATCAGCATAACCAAAAATATGAGCAAGTCATTCCTCCTCTCATGGAATGGATATCAAATGAGACCTGATGGTTTGGCAGTGTTCCCACCCAAATCTCATCTTGAATTATAGTTCCCATAATCCCCATGTGTCATGGGAGGGACCCGGTAGGAGGTAATTCAATCATGGGGTGGTTACCCTCATGCTGTTTTCATAATAGTGAGTTCTCATGCGGTCTGATGCTTGGCACTTCTGCTTGGCACTTCTTTCTCTTGCCACCATGTGAAGAAAGATGTGTCTGCTTCTCCTTCTACCATGATTGTAAGTTTCCTGAGGCCTCCTCAGCCATGCAGAACTGTGAGTCAATTAAACCTCTTCCCTTTATAAATTTCCCAGTCTCAGGTATGTCTTTATTAGCAGCGTGAGAACGGACTAATACAGTAAATTGGTACTGCAGAGAGTGGGGTACTGCTATACAGATACCCAAACATGCAGAAATGACTTCGGAACTCTGTAACAGGCAGAGATGGAACAGTTTGGAGGGCTCAGAAGAAGACAGAAAAATGTGAGAAAGTTTGGAAATTCCTAGAGAGTTGGAGGGCTCAGAAGACAAGAAGATGTGGGAAAGCTTGGAACTTCCAGCCAGGCATGGTGGCTTATGGCTGTAATCCCAGCAATTTGGGAGGCTGAGGCAGACAGATCACCTAAGTTCTGGAGTTGAAGACCAGCCTGGCCAACATGGTAAAACCCTGTCTCTACAAAAATACAAAAATGAGCCAGGCATGATAATGGGTGTCTGTAATCGCAGCTACTTGGGAGGTTGAGGGTGGAGAATTGCTTGAACCTGGGAGGTGGAGGTTGCAGTGAGCCAACATCACACCATTGCACTCCAGCCTGGGCAACATAGTGAGACTCTGTCTCAAAAAAAAAAAAAAAAAAAAAGAAAAGTTTGAAACTTCCTAGAGATTTGTTGAATGGCTTTGACCAAAATGCTGATAGTAATATGGACAATTAGGTTGTCTCAGATGGAGGTGAGGAACTTATTGAAAACTGAAGTAAAGGTCATTCTTGCTACTCAAAGAGAGTGACAGCATTTTGCCTCTGCCCTAGAGATCTGTGGAACTTTGAACTTGAGAGAGATAATTTAGGGTATCTGGCAGAAGAAGTTTCTGTGCAGCAAAGTGTCCAAGAGGAAGCAGAGTTTGGAAACTTTGCAGCCTGACAATGCACTAGAAAGAAAACCTCATTTTCTGAGAAGAAATTTCAAGCTGGCTGCAGAAATTTGTGTAAGTATTGAGGAGCCAAATGTTAATCACCAAGCCAATGGGGAAAATTTATCTAGGACAAGTCAGAGACTCTCACAGCAGCCTCTCCTTTCACAGGCCCAGAGGCCTAGGAGGGAAACATGGTTTTGTGTTCCAGGCCTAGGGCCCCCTGCCCTATGCAGCCTCGGGACATGGTGCCCTGAGTGGTAGCTGCTTCAGCTCCAACTGTGGCTTAAGAGGCCAACGTACAGTTCAGGCCATTGCTTCAGAGGGTATAAGCCCCATGCCTTGGCAGCTTACATGTGGTTTTTAGCCTGTGGGTGCACAGAAGACAAGAACTGAGGTTTGGAAATCTCTGCCTAGATTTCAGAAAATGTATGGAAATGCCTGGATGTCCAGGCAGAAGTTTGCTACAGGGGTGGATCCCTTATGCTAGGGCACTAGCCCTTATGCTAGGGCACCTATGCTAGGGCACTGCAGATGAGAAATGTGGGGTTGGAAACCTCACACAAGAGTCCACACTGGGTCACTGCCTGGTGGAGCTGTGAAAAGAGGACCACCATCCTTCAGACCCCAGAATGGTAGATCCACTGACACCTTGCACTGAGGGCCTGGAAAAGCCGCAGACACTCAACTCCAGCTGATGAAAGCATCTGAGAGTGGGGCTGTACCCTGCAAAACCACAGAGTTGGATCTGCCCAAGGCCATGGGAGCCCACCTCTTGCTTCAGCGTGACCTGGATGTGAGACACAGAGTCAAAGGAGACCATTTTGGAACTTTAAGGTTTAATGACTGCCCTATTGGATTTCGGACTTGAATGGGGCCTGTGGCCCCTTTATTTTGGCCAATTTCTCCCATTTGAAATGTGAATATTTGCCCAATGTCTATACCCCCATTGTATCTTGAAAATAACTAACTTGTTTTTTATTTTACTGGCTCATAGATGAAAGGGACTTGACTTGTCTCAGGTGGAACTTTGGACTTGGACTGTTGAGCTAATGCTGGAATGAGTTAAGGCTTTGTGGGACTTTTGGAAGGGCAAGATTGTGTTTTGAATTGTGAGGACATAAGATTTGGGCAGGTCCAGGGCAGAATGATATGGTTTGGCTGTGTCCTCCCCCAAATCTCATCTTGAATTGTAGCTCCCATAATCCCCATGTGTCACGGGAGGGACCTAGTGGGAGGTAATTGAATCATGTGGGTGGTTACCCTTATGCTATTCTTGTGATAGTGAGTAACTTCTCATGAGATCTGATTGTTTTATAAGGGGCTTTTCCTCCTTTTGCTTGGCACTTCTTTCTCTTGTCACCATGTGAAGAAGGACATGTTTGCTTCCCCTTCAACCATAATTGTATGTTTCCTGAGGCCTCTCCAGCCCTACAAAACTCTGAGTCAATTAAACTTATTTCTTTTTAGAAATTACCCAGTCTCAGATATTTATTCATAGCAGCATGAGAAAGGACTAATACAAGACCCAAACTCTTTCTCTACACATAAAGGTATCAGAAGGGAAGAAATAGTTTCTCACCCTACAAAGAATCACAGTTAACATGTAGTGAGCCCTTACCATAAGCTAAATACCTTATGTAAGAGACTGAAGCAACTTATACATTTATATACCCTGGTATAGATTTTGTATTCCCCTCTGCAGTCTACCCAAAGACACACAACTATAAATAGTAAAGAATGATCTCTTATCAATAATTCCACATCAATATCTACCACTTCTGTAATTTGAATTTTTCCCACACCACTCCACAGAAATGGTTCTCACTAAGGGTACCAGTAAAATTGTTCATTTCCTAAACCAATAAGTAACTATTTTTCTTTCATTTGGAGTATTCCACAGAATGTGCTTTTATTAATTTTTCTAGTTGAAAATTTATTCTTTTGATTTTCATGACAGTAGCATTTTTTGCCCCTTTCCATATACTAAGATGCTACTTGTCAATCTTGTTTAAGGAGTTCACTTTTTTTCACACTCCTAAAATATTGGAAGAACCCTGTAATACTTTGTCAGGCTTAACCTGGGAACTATTACCTATACATTAATGAGGATTCTCAGATCTACATATCTAAGTCAGATCTTTTGTATGATCTTTAAATCAATTTACATAACTACTATGTTATATCACTACTTGAAATTCACAGAATCATCACAAATACAAAATGTCACAAATAGCATTATCCTTTGAAACTTACTTGCCCTGCTTCTAGTCCATACACTTAGCCTAATGAATGAAAACATCATTCATGCATTTGCTCAAGAGATATTTTTGGAGGGTTATTGCTTTTCCCTTACCAAATATCTCCTCTGTGTCTTGTTAATGTTCAGCCCCCCACATTTCATATAAGGCATTGTTAACACTGTGCCATCGTAACCCTAATGTCCTTCTAGAAATTCTAAGAGAGGTAAGAGTTGTGTACTTGAATATGTAAAGAGATAAGTTGATGCTTTTCAGACAATCAATATCTAGAAAACACCTTCTGGAGTCAGTAATTTTGACAGAGAGTTATATTAAACTAAATGTGAAATAGTCTACTTTAGGGTATATCTATATGGAACAGAAGTTGTTACAGTTTTTTGAGAGGAAAACAAAATCAAAATATTTTTGAACTTATTGAGGAGGTGCTAGAATATTGGCAATGAAGAAACCTGAGTTTATAAGAAATTAAGCAAAAGTCCAAACAAACTTACCAAAAACTTAAAATTCAGACTTACTTTGACACTGAAACTAGGCTTCCAAACCAAGATATAAATTAAATGTAAAAAGGCATGCCTTATTAAGAAAAGATATAATTATCACACTCTTTATCTTTATTCTTTAAAGCTGTTTCAAAAAATTATCTTTGAGCACATTGCATGAAGTTTAATTTCAAATGTTTTTTAAAGGTTATCCAGTTCTTTGGATATAAAGTTACATGTATTCTAATATCTAATACCTAGGGACCTATTCACTGCCATCTGGTGTCAATGTAATCAAATTGCAATGGCAGGTCCTTAGACTAACACATTTTTTACCTCTTATGAGTTGAGACTGCAAAAATAAATATGCAAAGAGACAAGCTTGACATTAAACGTTCTACTACACTCAAAAGTATTATAAGTTTAAGCAAAGACAGACAATTAAATCATTTTCTTATAGTGCCGTACAATGCAGCACAAGCACAGTGAAGTAACATTTATGTTATTGAAAGGCAATGGCACAGTAAATCCTACTTCATTGCCAATAAACTGAAGATCAAAACAATCAACCAAGCTCCACTGGTAATAAATTGAAAGTCAGTGGACCACAAAATGTATTACTGTTAGAATTAATTTTGGCACAAAATGAGTTGTTGAGTTTCCCCTTTTCTTAAGGCAAATCAACCCCAAGCAAATAGTTAATAGACTTGAAAGGTAAATTCAATCTGCTCATGATATTCTGATGAAATTCCAATTTTACATTTGATTTTTAAGCACAATGTAATCATTTGGACTCCATTTTAAATCTGTTTTGGAGAAATTTTTACCATAGCTTCATGAATAACTTGCATCTTACAAAGTCTATTGAATTGCGTATAAATTGTTTTCACACATTTACCAAAAGCTTTTAGTTTTCCAACACTTACCAAAAAGCTTTTAGGGACCAGCAGTCAGTCAAATCTCTGATTATAATAAGCTAGATTGATATTTTATAGACTTCTGTGATTTAAAATTTACTAACAAAATAAAACTATGCCAGAGGAAGTTGTTTGGATACTGAGAGAGTTTATAGCCATACAATATGAAGCCAAATGAAGAATCCTTACATGTTTTTAGGATCCTCTGGAAGTGTAGAAATGAGAGAGTGAATCTGAGGCACTATGGTGAACTTAAGATTCTGGTAGAAACTGTGGAGATGAGGCAAGTTTATCACTCTACAGCTACTGGTTATCACCAGACTTTCATTGCTTCTATTCTATGCCCTTTTGCTCAAGACTAGCATTTGAGCAGTGTCATTTTGAAAGACACTCCATTACTTAATTTTTACCATTAAAATAAAACTGTTGCCATTGATGAGGAGGGCTCTATCTGTATTTATTTGGAGATGATAATTTCCTCTAATATCTAAAATAATAGACACACTTTTTATCTACTGACCTTTAAGTAAATGAATTATAGAAAAAAATATTTATTATTAGATATAATGTAGAAAGTCTAATAAAATAATCTATAGGGAAAGAGAAGGTTTTTTTTTCTTTCTAATCTTCCACTGACACTGTCTGGTCACATCTCTTTTTCAAAGACTTTCTGCAGAAGTAGAGATTTCCAAGTACATAACTCAGTTTGTTATTGAACCCAAGTTCCTTAGGTCCATAAAAATCACATAAGAGTGATGCCATGTTTTAAAGTTCATAAATGTGCCTTATGGGTCATAAATTGTCTTTCTGCACCTCACTAAACCCAATAGAATAAACCATGAGTTTCTCGGAAATAGTTGCATGATATTACACTAACTAGGCTAGCCTCTCCGATTTACTATCGGTAGTAGAGAGAGCCTTAAGTAATCAGTGGGAGAATATTCAGGGTTTTTTTTTTTAATCACTTTGAGAAAATAAAATTGTCGTTCAAAAATTCCTAAATATTATGATGAGAGTAATTGCTAGAGAAGTATATCTATTTCCAGAGTTGGGAGAGATTTTCATTCAATATTTTCATTCAGAATGAGGTAACTAACATGTTCAAGCCCATATGGTGGCAGATTCAGAATTTTACCTCAAAATTCATAACTCACACAAAGATTACTTTTAGGTACAAAACATCTCTCATGAAGTAACCCTCATTCTGAGCATATTTTAAGCATTTGGTAGTACCTGGTTTACATCATAAAAATTCACGACAGATATACTTTTACTTCAAAGTCTTTTTTTCTCATATTCTAAAGCTGAATCAGTTGCTTGTAAATCTTTGTAAACTACAGAGGAGATTACTATATTATATAAATCCATTTGGAAATCATTCATGATTTTATTTATTCATGTCTACAAAGTTAAAACTGCTCCTTGATCACAGAGAGAACTGACGTCCATGGTTACATTAGGATATGGTTTAGTCTTGTTAAAGGTAGATAGCAAGGTGTGTTTACTGATAATGGTACTATAATCAGTCATAAATAATCCTTACAAAGAATAATCTATTTTAAAAAGTACATCTGGTTTTCCTCCATCTGGTTTTTATGGTAAGGTAGAGTATGTAAACTTAAGTATCTGGACCTACAAGGCAGGAGCTATTAATCAGGGGCTTTATTGACTTGGTAAAATGATCTCTTCAAAATAAGTCTACACTCTTGTGATAGTGATGATCATGATGACAGCTACCAATAATAAGATGGAATTTGTCCTTCTAAGTTATGGATAAGTTTCCATATATTTATCTTGGTATGACTTTCAAGCAATCACCTTAACCGTAAATAAACAGATATCCAGAAATAATATAAAACATTACTAATAACTGATACTGCTACCAATTGCTGACAAATATTGGCAGGCATAATTTTTGTTTTTTTTAGATAGAGTCTCTCTCTGTTGCCCAGGCTAGAGTGCAGTGGTGTGATCTCGGCTGTCTGCAACCTCCGCCTCCTGGGTTCAAGCAATTGTCCTGCCTCAGCCTCCCAAGTAGCCAGGACTACAGGCATGCGCCACCACGCCTGACTAATTTTTTTGTATTTTTAATAGATACATGGTTTTGCCATGTTGGCCAGGCTGATCTCGAACTCCTGACCTCAGGTGATCTGCCCACCTTGGCCCCCACAAAGTGTTGGGATTACAGGCATGAGCCACCGTGCCTTGCCAGTAGGCATAATTTTTATAAGAATTGTTGACATTTCATAGCATTTTAAAATTACTTATTTTGAACAAAATAATTTATAGAATGTGTATGAATAGTATGCTTTTCAGTAAACAATGCAAGAAATTACTAAATTTCTTTATTCTCTTATCCATACCTTAAATATTTTAAGAAGAGTAAAAATGGTTGAAATGAGTGAGAGTTCTGAGAACTCATACAAATAACGCTAATAGGGCATTACAGGAAAGATCAAATAGACTACTATTGAAATAAAAGCCTAAATAGAATGAAGCTGAACAAAGAGCCTTGGAAAATGAGAAAAGAGATTAGAAGTGAGATAAAGAGCAAAGTGTTATAAGGCTAATCAAATCATATACTTGATTCGAATAACCAAGAAGATTTAATCAATGTAGAAGGGCACGACATAGAAAAATGGTCTTATAACTGTGACTATTGCAATAAACTTACATCCTGTTCTTATAGAACATCTACTTTTCATTCTCATCTGACAAAAAAATGGATATCCTATTCTACAGGCTATCAACAAATCACTTTACAGTCTCTGCATGTATATTCCTAAGAATGTATTTGATCACTTTGCTCTCTTAAGAGTGCAAACATCATACTTCTAAGTGTCATACTTGAAAAACAAATTAATATGCTTATGATAAAATCTAAGTTAATTAAATTCTTAAAACTTTTTAAGTACCCATTTAAAACTGCTGGAATGACATATGTTGTATGCCATACAACATACAACGTATTTTCAAGCATAAAGGTATATAATTATAAACGCCATTCTTTGGTGTTCTGATAACACATTTTAATTCCTACTTACATAGATCTGTTTCTTGGATGTGATGCAAACCTTAATAAATGCAGCTATGGAAAAATTCCCCAATCTCCAAATGCCTTTCTCTCATGTTTGACAGAGCTCTTTATTGTATCTTACTACAGAACAAGTCCAAGGATGAGATCTATCTTATATTTAGTGTCATCAGTTGCAAGAATCACTTAGTCATGTCATTTGTCATTACTGTGTTTGCTGTGAATGTTATAGGTTAACTTTAAACATGGTTTTTAATAATTGATTTTTATGAAACGATTTCATCTAATAAGTGATGCAAAATTTTTACTGCCTTCATTAACCACTAAAGCAGCAATTGCTTCTCTTTTTTCATAATAATTTATGAGTTCTTTGTCAATGTGTTATTTTTGTGCTATGATCAGCATTTCTTTAAGATGAAAAACATTTGTCAATTATTTTTAGTCTTGAAATCACAAAATGCAGTTTTATTATTTGATCTCTGTGTGGAAAAAGTCATATCCTAATATTTCAGCTAAAAATAGATTCCTGAGTTGTTAATTGACATATTTGTATGATACAACATTTCACTGGTAACAACATTTCAGTTATTATCTTACATTTTTCTGTATATGAAATAAAAGTAATTCACTCTGCCATTCTATATCTCATCCACTTGACACACATAAATATTCACGTGTACATACACACACTCACAATTTATCTCAGGAGAAAAGATAGTACATAAAGAAAATTGAACGATATAATATCAGAATTGATAAGTTCAGTGAATACACTAAAACAGAATGATGTAATAGTGATTAGGAAAGAGGTAATTTAAACTAGATGGTAAAGGCATTTTTAAGGAAGTGTAACTTATGTTAAGACTGGTGTAACTTGTCATTGTGAATAGTGCTGTGATGAATATACAATTGCACATGTATTTATGGTAGAATGATTTATTTTCCATTGGGTATATACCCAGTAATGGGATTGCTGGGTTGAAGGGTAGTTTTGTTTTAAGTTATTTGAGAAATCTCCAAACTTTTTTTCACAGTGGCTGAATTAATTTGCATGGAATTAACCTACGTATTAATCAATGGTGGATTGGATAAAGACAATGTAATACACATACATCATGGAATATTACGCAGTCATAAAAAAGAACAGAATCATGTCTTTGCAGCAACATGGATGCAGCTGGGGACCATTATCCTCAGTGAATTAAGAGAGAATTAGGGCAGGAACAAAAAACCAAATACCACATATTCTCACGTATAAGTGGGAGCTAAGCACTGGGTACATGTGGACATAAAGATAGACACTGGGAACTACTACAGAGGAGAGAGAGGTAGTGAAGGAAGGGTTAGAAACTTCCTATTGGATATTATGCTCATTACCTGAGTGACAGGATCATTTGTACCCCAAGCCTCAGCATCACTCAATTTACTCATGCAATAAACCTACACATGTACCCCTTGAATCTAAAAGTTGAAATCACTTAAAAAAGAGAGAGAGAGAGAGACTGGTATACCACAAAGAGTTTATTGAAACAAAAATCTGTTGACAGTGCATTACAAATTAAACACACACACAGACACACACACACACAGCAAAAACAGAAGTTTTAAATGAATAGCACAATTTCAAAATACAAGTAATTAAATGATATAAATAATCCAAAGTAAAAGTCCTATCATCTTTAAGTACTTGATCTTCTTAAAAGGTACTTGCTTTGCAATGCATCTGGAAATATTCTGTGAATCTGTGCTATCTGAGTGCGGTAGAGAAAACTTAGCTCTCTATGTACATAAGAGTATTTCATTCTATTTCTGATTATGGTATTAAAAGCTGTTGTTCCCATCTTTGTGTGTTTACATTGGTATGACTGTTATGTCACCACTTTTCTCCTGTCTTTCAAGTTAAACTAAGCCTGAAATTCTCCTGAAAACACTTGTAGCTGGAGAATGTTGCACATTTCACGGCCTTGGCCTCATGCAAGCACCATTAAGAAGACACTCTGTTGTCATCACTTGCATTCACCTCATTACAAGAAAACTGCAGATGAAGGTACTTTATGAAAGAATATATAAAATACTTAAACTATTAGCAAACATTTAAATGTAATATATAGATAAATACATCATGAACAATTGAGCTTCATATAATAAAAAATAATATAATAAAAAAGTTGATTTCAACATTTGAACATAGAGAGATGCATTTCCTTATATCCATATATAAAAGATGCACTTCATTATACCAATACACTTTATTATATCAATACATGAAAAAAACACTCATGTGATTATCTCAACAGATACAGAGAAAAGATTTGAGAAAAATTGACCATCCTTTGTGATCATCATTTTCAACAAACAAACAATAGAGGAGAGCTTCCTCAAGGTGATGAGGCACATCTACACAACAGCAACAGGTAACACATTTAATGATGAAACACTGAATATTTTCCCCAAAGATATTGAAGAAGAGAAGGATGTCTGACCAATCCTATTCAGCATTGTTGTTGTACTGAGATTCTATACAGTACAATAAAGAAAGTGTGAAGAAAAAGGAAGGAAAGACATGGATATGAGAAAGAAAGAGAGAAGTAAAAATATTTTATTTACAGACAACCTGATCCTCTGTGTGCAAATATCCTTAAAAATCTACAAAAATTTCACTGAAGTTAATTATCTGAGTTGAGCACAAGATACTAGACCAAACAATTGCATTTCTATACAATAGCTAATAACAATCAGAAATTAAAACTAAAACAACCATTTATAAAATAAAATACTTAAGGATAAATATTGGCAGAATTTACACAATGCAAACTACAAAAACTCTGATGAAAGCTTAATGAATACTTAATAAAATGAAAGTATCGACCATGTTTACGGGTTTAAGCAAAGACTTTTATATGAGAGACAATATTTTAATTGATAAATTGGACATAATCAAAATTAAAACATCTGGTCTTTGTAAGACAGTGTATAAAAATGAAATGAATCTGTCAGCTGAGGGAAAATATTTTTAAAACACATATCTGACACAGGACTCGTATTCAGAATTAAAACAAATGCTTACAGCATATTAATAAGACAACAAGCATTCCAACTGAAAAGACAAAACTATCTGAACAATTACTTCAAAAAGAACAGTACAGATGGCAAATAAACATATAGAAAATATAATTAACAATATTGTCATTAGGGAAATATAAATTAGAATCGCTATTCAATACCTGAATATAAAAATTATCCATCCTATTAGAATGAATACATTTTAAAGTAAAACTGACAACTTCAAGTTCAGGCAAGTATGTAAAGTAATAGGAAATACTTATACATAGCTGGTGAGAATGTGAAATGGTATGGTAACTTTATAAAATGATTTGCAGCTTCTGATAAAGTTGGATATATGCTTGCAATATAACATAGTGAGCCTACTTCTATTTATACAAGATAAATAAAAACAAATGTTCACACAAAGAACTCTATATAAATGTTTTTAGCAGCTTTGTTCATAATATACAAAAATTGGTAAATATCCAGAGTTCCTATAACTGGTGAATGAATAAGCAAATTGTGGTACATTCATACAGTGGAATACTACTCAGCAATGAAATGGAACAAACTATTGATACATTAAGAGTGTGGGCTTTCCCCCCAAAACTACAAAAACACTGGAAGGCAACCTAGGTTTCAGAGAAAAGGGAATGCTTATACGCTGTTGGTGAGATTTTAAATTAGTTCAACCATCATGGAAAGCAGTGTGGTGATTCTTCAAAGAGCTAAAAACGGAACTACCCATAGAACTGCAATTCCATTACTGTGTATGTGCCCAAAAGAATATAACTCTTTCTACCATAAAGACACATGCATATGAATATCCACTGCAGCACTATTCACAGTAGCAAAGACATGGAATCAACCTAAATGCCCATCAGTGACAGAATGGATAAAGAAAATGTGGTACATAAGTATCTTGGAATACTATGCAGCCATAAAAATGAATGAAGGCATGTCTTTTGCTGGAACATAAATGGAGCTGGAGGACTATTATCCTTAGCAAACTAATGCAAGAACAGAAAACCAAATACTGCGTGCTCTCACTTATAAGTGAAAACTAAATGATGAGAACTCATGGATGCAGAATGAGAAACAACAAACAGTGGGCCTATTTGAGGGTGGAGGGTGATAGGAGGAGAGGATCAGAAAAAATAACTATTGGGTACTTGATTTAGTGCCTGCGTGACAAAATAATCTGTACAACAAAACCCTGTGACATGAGTTTATTTATATAAATTAATTAATTTGTTAATAAATTAACACATGTATTAATTTATTTTAGCTACCACTGAACCTAAAAGTTTTTTTAAAAAAAGAAATAAATATGTGAGGATTGGAATGATTAAAAAACAATTTTGGTTTGCATAAGCTGGTTGTGTACATTAAAAAAATCAAAACAAAGCAAATATAAGACAAAGATAAATGCAAAAGTCAATTGCACCTTTCTATACTATTAACAAAGAATTAGAAAATATAAGAAAATCAACCATTCACAATAGCCGCAAAATATAAATGGTAGCAGAGAATAAGCTACCCATACAGTTATGGTTTATTTCTTCTTCTCTTCAATCTTTCCTCTAAGTTCAGTTTCTCAATTTGACCTAATTTGACCATCTCATTTAAAATTGCACATCCCACCCCACAAATGCTAACTAGTTTTTTCTCTATTTTTTCATTTATTACCTTCTAACAAACTTATAATAATTATTTGTTGCCCATTCCTACATCTTCTCTCTCCATGAAGATAGGTATTTTTTGTCTGCTTTGATTTCTCTTGTATTCCTAAAGCCTAGAACCTGGTAAGTGTGCTACATACCTAGTACATAGTAGATGCTCAGTAAATATTCACTGAATAAATGAATTGATTGAAAATTAAAGAAAACATAGGTTTATAAAGTGCATTATGCTAAGCGAAGAATGCCAGGCATAAAAGGCTACATAATGTATCATTCCATTTATATAACCTCTACAAGAGTAAAAAAATATCGAGTAAAAAAATCATATCAGTGGTTGTCAGCAGGAGCAAGGGTAGCAGAAGATGGTTGACTAAATAGGAACCTGAAGCTTTCCCAAGCGGCTGCTGAAGATGGCGGAGGTGCAGGTCCTGGTGCTTGATGGTACAGGCCATCTCCTGGGCCGCCTGGCGGCCATCGTGGCTAAACAGGTACCGCTGGGCCGGAAGGTGGTGGTCGTACGCTGCGAAGGCATCAACATTTCTGGCAATTTCTACAGAAACAAGTTGAAGTACCTGGCTTTCCTCCGCAAGCGGATGAACACCAACCCTTCCCGAGGTCCCTACCACTTCCGGGCCCCCAGCCGCATCTTCTGGCGGACGGTGCGAGGTATGCTGCCCCACAAGACCAAGCGAGGCCAGGCCGCTTTGGACCGTCTCAAGGTGTTTGACGGCATCCCACCGCCCTACGACAAGAAAAATCGGATGGTGGTTCCTGCTGCCCTCAAGGTCGTGCGTCTGAAGCCTACAAGAAAGTTTGCCTATCTGGGGCGCCTGGCTCACAAGGTTGGCTGGAAGTACCAGGCAGTGACAGCCACCCTGGAGGAGAAGAGGAAAGAGAAAGCCAAGATCCACTACCGGAAGAAGAAACAGCGCATGAGGCTATGGAAACAGGCCGAGAAGAACGTGGAGAAGAAAATTGACAAATACACAGAGGTCCTCAAGACCCACGGACTCCTGGTCTGAGCCCAATAAAGACTGTTAATTCCTCAAAAAAAAAAAAAAAAAAAATAGGAACCTGAAAAGACTATGTGAGATGTTAAAAATGTTCTCTAGTTTGATTGTGCTGCTGGTTACTTCGTCATGTAGATTTATATTATATATATATATACACTTTATATATACAATATTTTATGTGTATACTTTATATATAATATTTTATATGTATACTTTATATATAATATTTTATATGTATACTTTATATATAATATTTTATATGTATACTTTATATACAATATTTTATGTGTATACTTTATATATAATATTTTATATGTATACTTTATATATAATATTTTATATGTATACTTTATATATATTTTATATGTATACTTTATATATATTTTATATGTATACTTTATATATATTTTATATATACTTTATATATAATATTTTATATATACTTTATATATATAATATATATACACTTTATATAATATTTTTTATATATATACACACACGTATATATAATACATTTAAGAAAGATGAATTTTACTGAATATAAATTATACCCCTATTGTACTTTATT
Source organism: Pan paniscus (assembly GCF_029289425.2). Taxonomy (NCBI): domain Eukaryota; kingdom Metazoa; phylum Chordata; class Mammalia; order Primates; family Hominidae; genus Pan; species Pan paniscus. The sequence goes on along the minus strand of NC_073263.2, from coordinate 55,782,364 downwards.
ATAAAATACTAACTTTGTGGAATGTTAATTTTTACCTCAATATCCTGTCTAAAATAATTAGAATGAAAGAAGAAAGAAGAGGAGGAGAAAGAGGAAGGAGGGAGGAGGAAGAGAAAAAGGAAACGAAGAAGAACAAAAGAAAATGCGATAAATATTCAATTGTGGAAAGTAAGAACCAACATATGAATAATGGGTTTTTTTGAAAAAGGAAACAAAAGCAATAGAATTAGTACTAAAAATATAATTCAAGAGAGCTTTCAGAATAGAATAGAAACTACATACTGAAGGATTGCCACGTGTACCTGAAAATATTGAACCAGAAAAGCTGTTACCAAGAAATATGCTCGTGAAATTACTGGATATTAAAGAGATATTTTATAAAATCATTTGTGCATCTAGGAAAAGATAGCATTCAACTTATAATTCAAAGAAAGTATTTTATCCTCAGACTTTATGAAAACGGTTTAAAACCAGAATGAATTGAAGGTACATATGTAAGTTACCCAAGGGAGAAAAATGTGAGCCAATAATTTTATGCATGAAAAAGTAATGACTTACAGATTTAAGGGTAAAGACAAACTGCTATTAATGTGTGAGGACTCAGGGAATATTGCGCCCATGAGCTCCTCCTGAGACTTTTATTAGTGTGCGATCTTTGGATAACATCATCAGATAATGAGCATTACAATTATAGTTATTTGTGAAACTAAGACTATATAAGGAATAAAAAGGGCAGAGTAGAGTATGTAATGGCTATATGTTCTAATAATGTAGATATAGTACAACTATAAAAAACCGAGTGAACAACACAAAAACATATGCAAAAAGTATTTTAACTCTTCTCAGTAACTCTGTTGAGGGAATCATGTTTAGTTTTGTCTATCTAATACTATTGTGTGTGTGACATGACAGAAAAAAATAGTAATTATAGGACATTCTATCTATGCCATCCTTTCTGCCCGTGAGAGACAGAATTTGTAGTATGTAATAATGGGGAAATAGATGGAATACTAAATAGATGGAATACTAAAGTGGTTGTTGTGGTGAGTTTGGGCAGTTCTAACAGTATACTGTAGATTGGGTAGATGAAACAAGTTAAGGTTATTTCTCACAGTTCTAGAGTCTGGGAAGTCTAAGATTAAGGTATAAATAGATTCAGTGTCTGGCGAGGGTATTTTTCCTGGTTTGCAGATGGTCGTCTATTTGTTGTATCTTTATAGGGCAAAGAGTAGAGTGAGAACATCCTAGTCTTTTGGTCTTCTTTAAGGACACTAATCCTATCCATGAGGACTTGACCTTCATGACCTAATTACCTCTCAAAGGCCCAACCTCCAAATGCCATAACATTGGGAATTAGGCTTCAAATTACAAATTTTGAGGGGACACAAACATGCAGTCCATATCCCCAATTAAACAGAAACCTAATAGTCCTAACTGTGGATGAAAAGTTACCAGATAAACTCAAGAAGTATTTTAACATATATAGAATACATGTAGATATACATAGCAATATTTTACATGTATATTAATATCTCTACATGCTTATCTACACATACTATTTTATCAAATATAATATATATATATATACACTTTCTTAAACAAAAAGTACAAGGAACAATGCCAACAGAAGCAATTAGACTATAATCTTAAAACATTAATTTCAATCAAAAACACTCCAGAATTCCTAGAAAAAATACTGACTTCACAACTGAAGCTGGAAATGTACAATTTGAACCTGGACCATCATGTCATCATAACAAATAGTCAGGAGGCTATCAGGACTACCAGGTTATGTCAAAAGGACTTGAGAGCCAATGTGAAGAATCCAGAATTAGTCAAAAATGGGGTCACCTGAGCTTCAGAAAGCATACTAATTACAATCAATACATTTATAATTATATTTTTAAAAATTTTAGATAGTATTGGGGAATAATTCATTAACTGGTAAATAAAGGGTAAGTGGGTAAGCATTAAACATTTATCCTTCCTTTCTTACATGAAGTATACACTCAGTCTTAAGTGCCTCCCATTGAAAAAACACATCACCTATATGACTTCCAAAAAGATTAAACCCCAATTCAGGATTCCGTTGCCAATACCTAGGAAATATGGATGTCAGTAGAACATATTGAACCATGTAAAGAGAGTGAAATCAGTAAGACCCAGACTGTGAGACACTCTGCAGGTCAAAGAGCCTAGATAACTATAAACTATAAACAGATAACTTCAACAGATAAACTATAGTGAGAAGAGTAGGATAAAGGAAGAATGTGTAAGTAAAGAGACTCAAAAGCTCTATCATGCTTTATGGGGACAACTGAGTTACAGTGTCTAGAATTGCACACTTGACAGATAAAATGAAAACACACAGAGAAGTGTTTACTACAAAAGTCCAGAGAGGTGGCTACTATTTTGCAAAGAGACAGGACTATAATTGGGATGGGACACATGGAGAGGGTTCTGGGGTCCTTAGCAAATTGTTATCTCCTTATCTGGTTACAAAGATATTTACTCAATAATCTTTACAGTTGTTTGGTTTGGTTTACTGTATCTATGTATTATCTTTCAATAGAAGAAATAAAAAGGCTTAAGATATACCTGTTATAATGAATTAACCCATTAAAACACATTCTTCCTAGTATTTTGGTTACCCAATTATCCCATTCTGCTCCCTGGTAAATATAGTTCACAAGATCAAGTGCTGAGCTGCATGCTGCAGACCATATCCTGGCATCATATTACCTTGAGTAGGATTGCAAGATATTACACCAAAGTGTCACACTGAAACTACCTAATGACAAACTGAAAAGGAACCATAGTTTCCAAGTATTTTTTTCTTCACCTATTTGGAAACAAATATTTATCTTTTTTAAATAGCAACAGACCATCTATGTTACTTTTAGCTGCTTAATCCTTTTCTGTGAATTCTAAAAGAGAATTAAAACACCTTTTCAACTCTTTCCATCAGTGGTCTAATATTCATTGAAAGCTATGTTAGCCCACAAATAAATGTGAAAATTAGAAAATTGTCCAACCTCAAAAGCGAAGTAAACAAATCAAAGAGATACCAACATGGAATGTGCCTGATAAATCCTAACCTTTATTGAGAGCCCATAATGAAAACTGATTTTAGCTATAAGCTGCTTCAAACAGAAGCTACATCGAATGTAACTGTATGCCAGAATTCCTTTAAATTTATTCTTTTCTTTAAATATGTTTCACTACAAACTATTCAACCATAAGGATGAATGCAAACTGAAAGTACTATTTTATAGTGATATATATCCATAAGAATATTCAGTGTAAAATGTGTAAGATATTCAATACTTTGATTATTTGGATAATTGTGAGCACACTTACAGCAGTAAATTATAGGTCTATAGTGAACAATTCTTGTTATTTACTTTCTAAATGTACAGATACTGGAAAAGAGTCCTTGCCCTAAGAAGTCTTGATAGTACTAAGTGAGGGGTGGGAGGACATGCTTCATAATTGAAATCGTCTTATGTTCTTACATTACATTCACTTGTGCAATATACCAAATAGACATATTAAATGTATTAAAAATGTCAACTAAATATGACAATAGACTGAATTATAAAGAATGAATTTTAAAACAATTCAAATTACAAAACCAAAGTGTGTATTTCTCACCCAAACTATTTTTATGCTAAACCAGTAACTCATTTATAGCTAGTTATAAGGAGAAAAAAAGAGCTATCAGTGTTTTGTAGCTGCCATTTCCTTAAGGGATTAAATTTAGTGCAAAGAAGCTGGTTTGCTAAAATTTCTAATTTAAACACTTGAACAACCATATCGTTGTTAGCACAACTTTGCCTTTTACCATTTCCATCTGCAATGTTAATCACAATTCTGGGACCCTTATCAGTTAAACATGCCAAGTTCTATCAGTTTGTGAAGTAATTGAGGATGGCAGCAAGAAGATTTTCTCAGAAAGAGAGATGAATTGGAATTTTCTAAAATCTTATCAAATTTAACACGTATCTCAGCTGAAATATCTCACGTACGCAGAAAAATGTAGACATGTATGATATTCAGATTTCATGAGATAATAGCGTAAAAAAGCACTGTCCCAATATACACGCCCACAATCAAATCAATCAACAGCAACTAAAGAATATAATCTCTCCGTAGGAATTACAATAAAGTAAATCCTTAATTTTGACATTTTTGTGTTTACTAAGGATCAAAATGTCTTTGCATATTTTCAAAGAAAGGTAAACATTTATTTGTGCTTTACGTCTCTATATAGACATCTTCAAAAATATGCTAACACTGCATACCTTTTTTTCACTATATCTTATGATTTCATCATTCCTTAATGGGTTTTTTTTTTTTTTTACCAATTTATGATGAAAATTTGTAGTTAAGGTTCCATGATCCAGTGTTCAGTTAGTGTCCAAATATACTGTATACCATGTCTGAGGTCCATTTGAAAGATGATGAAAACATTGCAGTAAGAATAGGGGAATTAGATTTCCCTGGGCGGTCTCCATATCTAAAATATCAGTTCAAATGAATGGGAGCAACAGCAAGCACTATAAATCATTTAGGAAAATGATGAGTTAAAGAAAAGTTTCAGTGAAGAAAAATGTACATACACCATCATTTCTACCAAGGTCAAAGATTCATTCAACCTTCAACTCTTACTTAAAATATCAATATTACAGTGAATTTTGGAAGACAGTTTCGTGTTTTGGAAAAACCTCAGATTGGCAAATAAAGGAAACAATAAACTAAAAAAATTTATGTCTAAATGTCCTGAAGCCTTGCTATTACATGACCTATTATAAGATGAATTTCTGTCTGAGACATTACTGTCTTAGACTTCCTCCAGGAGGATTCATTAAAGTAAGTAGCAAAAGAATGTAGTTGTAACATGTTTTAACCTATAACAGACTAACGTGTTGTTGAGCATGTTATATACTCCAGTGTCCTTTTTGAAAAAGAAAATATCAGATCAGGGAACATTTTAAGGTTACAGTCAAAATAACTATTTATAAGAGTATCATATAAGATGTATGCGTTCATTTATTTATTCCTTATCCAATTAGTCACGTGATACATTTTTAGTTGCTACACATACTTTGAAAAACATAAAAAATTCTAATGAGGATTCTTAATGAAGGCATATTTATTACCAAAATAAAATATAAAATAAAAAAGATCCATCTTTTGGCCAGGCGTGGTGGCTCACGCCTGTAATCCCAGCACTTTGGGAGGCCGAGGCAGGCGGATCACGAGGTCAGGAGATCGAGACTATCCTGGCTAACACTGTGAAACCCCGTCTCTACTAAAAATACACAAAAGTAGCCCGGCGTGGTGGCGGGCGCCTGTAGTCCCAGCTGCTCAGGAGGCTGAGTGAGGAGAATGGCGTGAACCCGGGAGGCGGAGCTTGCAGTGAGCCGAGATCGTGCCACTGCACTCCAGCCTGGGCGACAGAGCAAGACTCCGTCTCAAAAAAAAAAAAAAAAAAAAAAAAAAAAAAAAAAAAAAATTCCATGTTTTATAAGCACAGATCTAATTTTATCTATTATGCTCAAATCTTCAATGAATGAAATGAATTCATCCTGTGTCATGTGAACTGTTATCCCAGCAATATTGAGAATTAGCAGAAAGTATTTATTGAAAATCCTAATAGTGAATACAGCACATATTAGTCCCTGGGGTAGTTATAGGAATAGAACACAAGAAACATTAAAACATCATATGTATAGCAAAAAAAAAAAAAAAAAGTAAGACAACAGATAACAGATAGACAACAAAAAGACAAATACACATGTAGATTGCACAAAGTGGTCTACCTAAACCCACATATAAATCATTTAATAAGATAAAAATGTTATTTTTCAGGCTGGGTGCGGTGGCTCATGCCTGTAATCCCAGCACTTCGGGAGGCTGAGGTGGGCAGATCACCTGAGGTCAGAAGTTCGAGACCAGCCTGACCAACATGGTGAAACCCCATCTCTACTAAAAATACCAAAATTAGCTGGGTTGGTGGCACACATCTTTATCCCAGCTACTCAGGAGGTTGAGGCAGGAGAATCGCTTGAACCCAGGAGGTGGAGGTTGCAGTGAGCCGAGATCTTGCCACCGCACTCCAGCCTGGGCGGCACAGCAAGACGCCGTCTTAAGAAAACAAACACACACACAAAAAAAAGAAAAGAAAATGTTCTTTTTCCATTCCTTTGTTACAAAGTAGTGTTAAAGATCATTAATTCTTTTCTGATGAAAAGTTCATAGATTCACACAATCCTGCCTAGTAGTGCCTGTTTGTCTTTTACTACATTGCCCTTAATTGTATAACTATTCAGCTCCTCATCATATTACAAGTGTGATTACTTTCAAATTTCTGACTCCATATAAAAAGTTATTATTCTGCACCTGTTCTCTAGATTTTATAGTTTTTTCATTCTTCTATAACAATCAAGTAAAATCTTATCTGTTTCATTTATTTGCAAGAGATGTCATGGCTTCATCACAGAAAAAGTGTCGTATCATGACTTATTACACTTTCAGGATAAAATGCATAAATTGGTAGATTTTTTTTCATGTATTTCATACCTGAGACACTACCAGATGGTACTGTGCTAGTCTCAGGTTAATCATTATGTGAGAGAATTGGGCTCACAGCCAGACCCAACACACCATTGACAGAGAAAACAATGTAATGCTGAACCATACGTAAAATCTCAAGTGGCACTTTTGTACTTTAAACAGACATCTGCTTTCCACATGTCATGCTTATCTGATATGCACATATCAAATATTATATATATTATATAAATATCAGCCTATATAGATGTCAGCTATTCCTATTTCTCACACACATAAATACATACATTAGAATTTTTAAAAATTTAGGCATTTTTCTGTGCTCTCCTTCTAGGTTTTTTCCCCTAAGACTTTCTTAAGGGTGATGTTATTTTACTTACCCAGGAAATTTCCCAGCTTAACAAAGTCATCATCTAGACACAGCGCATGGGTAAACTCCCTGCTTTTTCTGAGAGAGGATTCTTCTATTTGTTTTGGGAACAACTTCTGCAGAGATATCTTCTCATTTGAATTTTTTTTTTAAGTACAAATGTTTCTATTTCAACAAGCAAAAAGAGAGCCTAGTTTTCTCCTAGCTTTCTTCTCTTCTCTTTGCTTTTACCTTTTTCTGTTTTTTGTTTTTTTGTTTTGTTTTGCCAATATCCTCAATAGCATCTCTGATTATTTTTCTTGTATATGTAATCATTCCATTTACTGTAATTGTCTTCCAAGTTGCAAGAGATATGGGCCTCAGGGGTTTTGTTTTATACCTTGCTCTTCTTCTACACTCTCATTTTTGTTTTGAGAGTCCCAGCTAAAGTGAGGTTCCGGTAATGGAGCAGCTAGCCACCCTACCCTAATGGGAAATGAAGGGGAGATGAACATAGGTGTTTACAAATTGCCTTTCATGGGATACTTCTTTTACCTGGTGGAAGGCCAGGTAATTTGCTTATTTGTATAAATAAACAATAAATAATTTTTGTTGCATATTCGCTTGTTTGTATAAATAATAAAAAATAATTATTATGTATAAATAAATAAAATTTGCTTACTGTATAAGCAAATACCTAGTTGCCCAACTCTTAAATAGGGACCCCCACACAGAAAACTTGGTTACACTGGCCAGTGCTCTTGTGGGTCTCGTCTGACCTTTGTCTGACCATCACTCTGGTGCGGGAAGCCCGACCTTGGGTTTCCCCTCCCCTTATCCACATCCTGCGGAAAAACCTGGCCTGGGGCAGCCCTTAGTTCTTCCCATGAAAGGTGCAGATTCAACATACTACCACAATAGAAAACAAGTTAAAAGATTTTTACTTACAGACCCTGGGCAAGGAGGGTGCAATAAGTCAGGAGGATAGTCCTCTATTCCCAGTCACAGGAGCAGCAAGAGAGAATAAGAGAGAGAACGTGACAACTAGCAACACGTATAAGTGAACGGGATGCGAGTCACTTTAAGTTCACGGACAAATGCCTGAAGGGTCCCTTTGAAGAAAGCAGAAGGAAAGCCTGGATCACAGTCTGCTAATCAGGAGAGATGCTTCTAATTTCGTATCTCTGGTCACTGGCTTGAGCCTTTTATATGTGATGTAGAACTGAAAATGTGTCAGGGGTGACTGAACCCCACTTCTGGTATGAGAAAGTTAGACTTGTATGGAAAACAGATGCCAAGGAAATATAGAATTGTAAGAATTCATTGCAATCTTCTAATCTCTCTTGAATTTTTGATCATCAGTAATACAACTATGAGAACACTGTTAGTGTTTCAGATAATAACTTCCAGGCAGATTTTATACCTCATGGAAGACATTTAACAAGAAGGAAAGCATCACAAGAGAATTTTAGTTTCATTTTGACTAGTTTATTATGTAGAGTTCCTTTTCTTTGGAAAATATTACACAAATGATTTGGTTAACTTGGCAAAACTTAAACCTCTCAAGTACAAATATTCTTAATTACCCTCTTAAGTTCAGTTTCATAACTAGAACAAATCAGAAAAACATATATTATTGGAGTTTTATAGAGAGCACAAAAATAATGATCAGTAATAAAGACTTAATATTTACATGATAATATAAGTATGACTTAAAAAGGTAATTAATCTTTAGGTAAGCACAATTTGTTCTAAAGACTTTAAGCTTATAAGGGCTGATTGCAAGAGCAAATAAGCTAGGCTTGTTTCTCGGGATCTTTGCTTTCATTAGCTTTTACTTTGGGTAGTTTAACTTAACAGGTGTTTTACTTGCAAATGTATACATTATGTGCATGTTATATAATATATTTGCATATACCAAGTCATATATATGTTTGTGTATGTATAAATGCATGCATATTACAAAGTGTATATACATACTATTCCAGTCACTTAAAATTTTTATTTATGTGATTAGGAGAAAATACATCTCCATCTATCTATCTATCTATCTATCTATCTATCTATCTATCTACACAACACACACACACACACACACACACACACACACACACACACCCCTAAGTAAATGCTTTATACATGTAGATGACTTTTATGGAGGTAAGTTTGAAAAGATTTTTATCATAGTAAAAACACTTAACATGAGATCTATCTTCTTAAGAAATTTGTAAGTAAACAATATACTACTATTAACTATAAGCCTACTAGACAGGACTTTAAAATTAATCTTACATGTACACTGTCGGAAAACTTTCATTTATCACAGTTAAGGTTTAACTTTATGCAATTAGCTAACGAAGTTCTTTTCAGTAAGTAAAAAATTACATTAACTTCAAGATGTAAAATTGGAATAGTAAATCTTAAAATATAAAAAAAAGTAGAAACTTGATCTTTACGATGGAATTGATCATCATTCACAGACTTCTTTTGCTCTTCCTTTTGCAAAATCTGAAAAGTAGTTCCTAATTTCTTAGGTTCAAAGTGAAGGAATAGCAGTAGAACTAAATATGAATAGCAATGAAGGCATACATTGCGTTTCCTCAAGAGGACGGCAAATCTCTCAAATGTAATATAAAAGTCTTACCACTTGGTCAGATCTATCTTTCTTTCTAAACCATTGTATAAGGCTACTACTACTAGGCCATTCGGTATATCATTTTTTAGGGGGGGTTAGTATTTATTCCCAGTATATCTAAATCTGATTGTTTCTGTCACAATAGTTTACTTCCTAAACCAATATTGAGTTGTATGTTTCCAGTATTATTATTTCTGGGGAAGCACTCAAAATACAAATTGTTTAATTTTAACTATTGGAAAAAAGTGGTTATGTATGTGTTGATGAGTTTCAACATTAAATCATGGTAAAGAAAAATGACATAGTCTCTTCTAAAAGTGCTTGAAGTAATGAAATTTGTGCTTGGAAATCATGTGAAAACAGTAGGCTCCAGGAAATAGTTCCCATTAAATGCCAAGTCAACTTTGTACTAGGAAGAAATAAGTGTTGGGCCTGTCTTCTTAGATTGCTAATAATAGTGGCAACTATAGGAAGATACATGGAAATTAGTAGCAAGTCAGATTTCCCTGTTTTATTCTGTGGGTTTAGAATGGAGAAAAGATGGAAAGTTAAGGAAGAATATATTAAAAGATCAAACCACAGAAAAGAGGGAGCAAAAATGCAACCTCAAAATGGTTTAATGGACATGCCTGGATAAAGTCATCTAGATTCAAAGATTCTAGGGTTTTATTTTCAGTTTTTTTTTCAAATGCTATTACAATATTAATACCATAGATCTTAGGATCATAGAAACAAATAATTTTTATATCTTAGATGAGAAGTAAAATATTTTCTAGCAATTAAAATACAATTCTGAGAGGTCTCCAGGATTACTAAGTCAGTTACTGACAGCTTGCAGAGTTAGGCCAAGAATACAAATTTATGGTCTTTTTCATTATGACAGAGTCTTTTCAAATAACTCAAGCTTATTTTAATAAAAAAAAAAATCTATATTTCATTTTATCTGTAATAGAGTAATTTCTAATGAAATAATAAATCTAGTTTTAGATATCCTCATTGTGCTGTTTGTATGCAGAAATATTACAGGAATTTAGATTTATCATTTTAATTTCAGAAATGAGGTCTGACACAAAAGTCTTTAACACATACATAATACTGGAAACCACAGATGCTAATAAGGGGGCCTGGAGACAGAGATAGTGAAAGGAGAGAGATTACAACAGAGCCCTAAAAAAACCCTCTTTATTATTATCTTTTGCCTCTGAATCCATAGAACCTACATGAGTGATAAACCAATGGATAAAATAAGTATAATTTGTTGGAGGAGGAAGAAGCAGCAAATGAAGGTCCATAAGAAGAGAGAGATGGTAAAAGAACACCAGAAGAACCCAGTGCCAAAGAATCCAAAGGAAGAAAAGATTACCAAGAGTGATCTAGCAGGATAAAATGCTACTGATATCAAACTTTGTGAACTTGAACAAATTGCATTGGATATATGGTCCTCTTGCATCCTAAGTAATGTAGGTTTGAGTAAAATGTGGGAGATAAAAACAAGATTATAGAAAGAAGTCTTAATCCTCCTTTGAAGGTATCCATAGTACAACAGAGGGGGGAGAAAGAAAACAGAAAAATAAATAAATAATCACAATAGACTGAAATAATGCTACAACAGAAAAAACAAGAGTGCTATGGAATCCCATATGTCATCCACATACATCAGCCACATATGGCTTTTTGGAGGAAGTAATCCCTGTGCCGGGTCTTAAGAACTAGAGAGGTAGATTACACAGAACAGGCACAGTTATGAATGAGCAATGAGGATTGTTACTAGTGCATTTATTTCAGTTAGAAGAGTTACACACAGAGAAACAGAAATGAGAAGGTAGATTTAGTGTAACTTGATCAAGTAGTTCTATAAGGTTCTAATTTGTATAATCAACCATAATGCCAGGAACTGCCTGGTTTCCTGTCTTTGCTCCTCACTAATTCAGTCTAGTCTAATATATTTAACTTAAAATAGAAATGCAGCTTTATTACTAAACTTTCTGAGCAGGAGTTAATTCTTTTAACAGATCCAAATTAATATTCCCTTTATATAGAAAGGAAATTATATTAAAGGAGTATCCGTGTCTTTCCCAACCTGTAAAAATAAGTGAAAAGGAAGACATGCCCTTTTCAGCTTCTTAATATGGAAACATATAAAGTCAAACAAAGATAATAGTCACAATGGTAGAAAAAAAATGCACACTAAAGTAACAGTTACACATTTTAGGAATAGTTTCCCTGAAAATTATAGTATTTTTATTCATCTACTAGAATTTCTGGTAAATTTTGTTCCCGTTGGTTTATAGTAACTGGCTAAAAAAGAAAATTTGAGAATGACTCACAGTTATGAGAAAGAGAGCTATCTTGGTAATGGTATCATTATTATAGAATTGTGGGGATTTAACAGTAAAATGATCTTGCATTTATTTTGTGAGGAGATAGTCAATAAAATTCATATTAAATTTTAAGTTGTTAATGTGTACAGAAAAATGAACAAATACATCTCTAAAGGAAAATAATGCAAATGTAAGTGCTACTTGGGAATCTATTCAGCAAATACCATTGAAGAAGGGTACTTATAAAAATATGTAGCTTGCCCAAAATATGTATTATAAAGCTTGAAGTCTTGTGGATATATTCAAGTTTTTCTTCATATACTGAATTTGATACCAGAATTACTTATAACTAAGACTTTGAATATGGTATACTTTACATAAATTCAATAAGTATATCTAACTTTTCTGTCCATGCAATGTGCATTGTATAAGGAAGATAAAAGATAAACCAGAAATACATGTCTCTGAGCATCTCAGCACAGAAATGAAAAATTATACAACTCATGGTCTAATTCAGTCACAAATTACTACATTATTTTCCACTCCTATCTGACAGTTATCAAAAATTCAATATTCTAGGACCAAACATTTATTTTAGAATACCTGATGTATATAGCACTTTATAAAGAAATTTCACGAAAGCCAAACTCGATCTCAAAAAAATTTGCATGTGACCAATGCAAGAGAACACTCATCTCTGATAGACATGGTTCCCGCAATTAATAGTTTTCAATTTTTGAAAGATAGATGAAAGCCTTAAAACTTAGAAATATTTGATGGGAATGAAAGAAAATTAAACAGGAAGTTATATCATTATAAAAGCAAGAACAAAAATTACATTAGGGTGAATGGAAAGTATTATATTTAAAATTTTTTAAATGTTAAACATATAATTTTTAAAAGCCTTAAATTTTAGTTAACTATGAATAGCATAACCGTGAATTCAAAAATCACTAAAAATGCCATACAGTCAGATTAATATTATGGCAGCAAAAGGAATTATGTACTTGAGATTTTGAAGGTAGAGAATTATACCATACAGTTGTCAGATCTCAAATGGAGTCTACTTCTAGGCAACAGATTTTTAAAATGGCTGTAAGTAATATAAAAGTATTAATAATTGAATTCAATAATTTATTTGAGTGATCTGCTTTTCATTTGATTAGGTTCATTTGACTAGCTACAAAGATATATAAAACAGAATCTTCATCTGTAACTTTCAGTGTGTGATAATACAAGTCCATAGACAAATAACTCCTAAGCATGTGAGAAATGATATAGAGAATATATACACTGGAACTGAATGTAGTTGACATGGAAAAGCACACTGCACACGTTGTAACCGAAAGCCTTACTGTAACTGGACTCATATGCTGGTAGCATTATGGGAGCAGGTAATGGGAACACATCATACCCCACTTAAAGAAATAAGTTTTGGCCGGGAGCGGTGGCTCACACCTGTAATCCCAGCACCTTGGGAGGCCAAGACAGATGGATTATCTGAGGTCAGAATTTCAAGACCAGCCTCGCCAACATGGTGAAACCCCATCTCTACTAAAAATACAAAAATTAGCCGGGTGTGGTGGCGGGCACCTGTAGTCCCAGCTACTCAAGAGACTGAGGCAGGAGAATCGCTTGAACCTGGAAGGTGGAGGTTGCAGTGAGCCGAAATTGCACCACTGCACTCCAGCCTGGCGACAGAGCAAGACTCCATCTCAAAAAAAAAATAAAAACCTTCACAGATAATTACATTGATGTTTACAGCAGACTGCATTATCTTTCTCAATTCAAACCACGTTTTTCCATCAAAATTAAAACCCACTTGTTTAAAAAAATCAAAAGTGATTAGAAGTGTAGTCCTACAAATGCAAGCTTTGGCCTCAGTTTGGAACAGTTTATTCACAATAACTTCACTCAGTTAAGTGATTTATAATTTTGTGGGATCTTTCTATCTTGAAGCATACCACCCAACCATAAAAATTTTTTAAATCCTTATTGTCCAAATCTTGTCATGAAAAAATCACCCCAAATGTATTTCATAAAAAATCTTGATTTAATATAACTGTACACATAGTATAAAGGTATTTAAAATAAAAAAGAAATGCAAAAAGATAAGTGATACGTGCACTGTATGAGAAGAGTAGAGAGAAATAGACTAGAGGCTAATCAGACAAACTACAGAAATTCTGTCTGCTTAGCTGGGTGTCCAGCGTAGTCCATCCTTACTCCGTTTGCATACCTCCTTATTTTAGAATTTTTGCCGATGGAAAAAATTGTGAATATTTAAATTATGAAACAGTCACAACTTGATATTTGTCCTCAGATATTTGAAGATGTCCTTCTAAAAGGGGATGCAGGTATATTTTATGATAGCGTATAGACCAAACTGGGATGAATATAAATAAATAGTTAGAGAGATAAAATGATAGATAGATCAATCTACATATCTATAGAGAGAATTTAGTAATAGATATCAGTTTTTTATAAGGTAGGACATAATAATGATTGCAAATATTATATATTGCAATATAAATAACATTTATTATAATGTATTATTGTATTTATCATAATATAATATATTATTGTAATTATATATATAATTTTAATAATGATTGCTCATGTTATATAATAATTATTGCAAATGAAAAAGATTTCTCTCTTTTTTTCTCAGAACCAATGAACACCTTTTTCACTGGATGTATGCATTCTCAAGTGGTATGCTTATATTTCAGTGCTTAAAATAATTTTAAACACTGGCTTTAAAATATATTCTTACATAGAAAATCTATAATTCTTGAAACTGGATACAAGAAATAAAGCAATGAATTTATTTTTTAAATTTAGCAGCTCCTCACTATTTTTATGAATATATTCACAGTTATCTGTTGTTCTATTTAACTATAATGAAAGAGTAAAATTTTGCTAGTTCTGCTTGATCAGAATTTGTTTCAACTCAGTGAGGATGGTCTAAAAATTATGTACAACAGATGAAGAAAGGGTTTTTACAGAAAATTAATGAACTCACAAACTGCAAGGGAATTGCCGTAGCATTTGAGGAGCTTATTTCTCTCAAGGGTGCCATTGTAGCTGTTAGTACCATGGTCATAGAAAAAGTCCTCGACTCTGCCCATTAACCAGTTAAGAGGTCTTGAACAAGCTTCATAGTCTCTGTAGGGCTCAGTCCTTTCATCTGTGGCTGAAAGGATTTAATCCAGATGATCTCTAGAATTATTCCCATTTCTATGTTTTTATTATTTCAGCTACCGCATGGAACCACATCAAGAGGAGAATATTATTTATTGAGTTTGGTAACATTACCATAAATAATGACTTACATTAAAAGCATCTTCTCTGGCAGTAATTTTTTTCATATTATCAAAATAAATTAAATAAAAATACAACTTTAAGAATCATGTTTTTCTGTTTTATTTATAAGCCTTAGTGGATAAAAGCATGTTTCATGGCAAGAGATTATAAGTAATACTGCCGTTTTTACAGAAACACAAATATATATATTTTTAGATATTTTCCACCCGATCTCAGCTATAAATGTTTTTTTCAGCGGCTTGGAATTAAGTCTTTTGAAAAATAAATGTTGTAGACTATTTAATGCTTCCACAGTCGTAGGTGTTTATAACTTATGGGAAGTTAAAATGTTTTTATTTCATAGTCATGCTAAATCTTTATTGTGTTTTTGAAACAGATTTTTCAAAACAAAATTTATGTTACTTATCATCCAGCCCAATTTTGGCATTTTTAAACCAGGACCAAAAATATTTTTCATCCCTCCCATCCAAGAGGTGATAGCTGAAGTCACTGCTCTTAAAGCTCTGAGGCACCCAGTGAGAGTCCCCCTGCTCTCAGGGACCTGTTACTTTGCCATGCTGGAGAGGTTACCTGCAGAAATTCTTCTTGACGAGTCAAGGTGAGGCTGGCCTTCCAGCCATTCCCAATGAAGCATCATGTGACTGAAATAGTTTTGGGCTTTTCATTCCAACCCGTCTGTCAGCCGAATACCCTTGAATGATCAGTCAACACTACATGAAAGAGAGCAATTAACCATTTGGATGCTGCTGAATTATTGATTCACAATATTATAAGATAAAATAAATTCATTGTTGTTTTAGGCAGTTCAGTTTTGGGTAGGTTTTTAAAAAATGCACGAATAGATAAACATAATTTAGTACCTTGTAGTGAGGTGCTACCATTAAAAAATCTAAACTGTGTGGCTTTGTTTGGGAACAGGGCAGTGTGTAAAAATCTGATAAGGACTGAAGTGACTAGTATGAAAAGATTAAAGGAGATTGAAAAGAAAATAAAATACTGGGAGCTGGCACAAAGTTCATAATACTGCCACCTGAAGTAACCTGAAAAATATAAAATGTACTTAATGAACTTGATAATCTAGTTAAGATGATTTCTGGGCATAGTGTTGAAGATACCACCTGGTTTCTTCCAGCTGTCTATGACAAAATAAGAAAAAATAGAAATGAACTAAGTAATCAACTGTTTGATTCTAGTACAATATGGAGTTCATATAAGGGGCTTAAGAGAATCTTTCCAACCAAGGAGTCGCTCTCAAAAAAGAGATGGCCCCAGGGTAAAGATCAAATAACTATAGGGCACTGCCAGTGGAGCACAGCCTTAATGAATCCAGGCTGTGGCTGTGAGATCCTTTGTTATGACTTCTGAAGGATCTAATGCTGTATCTCATATACACTGGCAGTTACCAAAAGAAAAAGAGGCCTCTAAGAGCATGTCACTTGGATGCTTTAGGGTGGACAATAGATCTTTAGATTCTTCAGTGCATAAACAACAATCTCATAGGCAAACCAAGACAAAGAAGGGTGTATCTCAAAAAGATTCCTGAGTGTGTGTGTGTGTGTTTTTTTTTTTTTTTTGGTCAATTGACTAGATTGGGAATTAACATGCAAAAACCTCATGAGGATTTTTTTTTTAATTATAGTAACATAAACTGAAAGAGACAGAGTAAACAATATTTAAGGAGGCCATTAGATATCCCAATATCTATAGGCAGTAAGTAATCTAAGAAAACTAGTCATTAAGGGAAATGTTTTAGTGAAAAAGGCTATATTATGTGGAAAAGGAAGTTTTCAGAGGGCCAGAAAAAAGCCAAGAGTTATACATAGGAATCGGGAATGAGTCCCAATCAAGGCGATGTAAGCATGTGCCAGGATGTATTTAAGAATTGCCATGGGGGCCGGGCACGGTGGCTTACGCCTGTAATCCTGGCACTTTGCCAGTCTGAGGTGGGTGGATCACCTCAGGTCAGGAGTTCGAGACCAGCTTGACCAACATGGTGAAACCACGTCTCTACTAAAAATACAAAAACTAGCTGGGCGTGGTGCCAGGAGCCTGTAATCCCAGCTATTTGGGACGCTGAGGCAGGAGAATCGCTTGAACCCGGGAGGTGGAGGTTGCAGGGAGCTGAGATAGCCAGGAGCCTGTAATCCCAGCTATTTGGGACGCTGAGGCAGGAGAATCGCTTGAACCCGGGAGGTGGAGGTTGCAGGGAGCTGAGATAGTGCCATTGCACTCCAGCCTGATCAACAGAGCAAGACTCCATCTCAAAAAAAAAAAAAAAAACTTGCCCTGGGAAAGTGATGGCTGCGTGCTTTCCATTTCTCTCCTTACGGAACAAGAGTGTTTACTGTAGTTATCCTCTGCTTTTCTCGTCTTTGGGCATGTTGGTGTAAAGATTTGTCTCTTCAGTTCACCGGTCTTCAGACTAAAAGTAACTTTATACTCGAGGAAAAGAATCCAAGGTACTTGTTATGAAGCTAGACCTGATTTTGCTGATGAGATGCTGGACTTTGAATCTAAGCCTCATATCATAATAGAGAGACTTTTTACGTTTCTTCCACAATAAAGGAATATCAATAATTTTGTGGCCAGGTCAATAAACTCTAGTGGTTTTTCAGCATGGTAGTGAATTATTTGAAACTTCTTTTGTGGACATTCATGTCTATACCCTCTGCACTTGAGTATGTGCATGGCTGCGACTGCTTAAACAAAATAGAGTATGGAGTAAGTGATGCTAGATTGTAAAAGGTCACACAACGAGAACAGCACCCAAGGGGATGGTGTTAAACCATTAGAAATTGCCCTCATGATCCAATCACCTCCCATCAGGCCCCACCTCCAACACTGAGTATTAAAACTGAACATGAAATTTGAGTGGAACACAGATCCAAACCATATCAACTTATGAAAGTTAACAATGTTTTTGTTAGTTCTTTCTTCTGTTTATTTCCATTTATTTCCTTTTCTTCTACTAGGTAGCTAACAGTTTTAGATTCTGCTCACGTATGAAGATAATAAACATAATTCTAATTCTTAGTGGACTTTGAAATAAAAATGTGTTATTTCTGTGATGGAGATTTAAAGCCCTACATTTTATCTGCCCTCATTTAGTCTCATTCCATATAGTTATAACGAGAAAAAATTTCACACTATCTTCCCCACTAGGGTAAATCCAGTTCCAGGATCAAGACAGATTCCAGCCATATAGAATTTTAAAGCTCCAGTTCAGCAAATCAGCATTTCCACACTGAGGTAAATTTTTGCCAATTCAGTTTTTCCCTCGTAGTCATATCCTCCTTCCTGATTTTGTTTATTGAGATAAAGACATTCACCTTGTTCACTGAAACAATTACTCTTGGCACCTTGACCCAACATGTAAGTTTATGTGACTACTTTGTGGCTGCCATACTAAAGGGGCCAAATCCAGGTATTTTGTTGTCAGCCCCAGCTGGACTCAATCTTTTGTATATACCTAATGAGTTGCCAGATGTGTGAGTATGCCATTTCCACCCTTCAGTCCAGACTATGTAACAGCTGAATTTTATCAAGTGACCCATTATACTACATGGAACAGTAAAATTATCTATCTGAGCTATGCTGGATAATAGGTAATTTTTTGCTGATCCCGTTCTTTTCTTGTAGTCATATTCTCCTTCCTGATTTCGTTTATTGAGATAAAGCCATGCTATATTCTATATAAAACAACTCTCTCTCTCTCTCATTGAATCTCATGCCTAGGTCTTGGTTTGGATTTCCTGCACATTTCTCCCATCCTTTCAGCATTTTAGTACCATCATCTTAGGGAGTCTCTATTCCAATCTGTCTTGAAGTCAGAATTATGATACTTTTCTCCAATTTCCTTGGCACTCTTGTAATCCTCTCTAGAATCTCTGCTTTGGTACTTACTTTTAAGTTACTTGGCACCTAACACTTACACTCTTGCTGGATTTCCCTGACACCACTATGATGCCTGCCTATCTGTCTGCCTGGCTTGATCCATTACTGTCCAGTATTCATGCTTGTATTCTCTAGATAAAATGCTTTGACTGTGTAACCGGATTTTCATCATTTGATTCTTGTTCAATTTCCAAGAGCTGATTTTATCTCAGTGTTGATTTTTAGTCTCCCACATCTATCCAACTTAAACTCTTTCTCCACTTACAAGTCTTAGATTGGCTAGAGAGCAACTGCTGTATGATAGCTAATAGAGAGGCAATTATGTCACTCCAATAAAGAAAAAATGCATTGTAAATCAGTTGTACTGATACAATTTTAAGAAAAATTTACCTGTATTCATATGTTGAACAAAAAATGTGCTGTGCTTTCTACCTAGTCTCTAATTAGAATACTATCTGAAGGCTATAAATTTAGATATACAATCTCAATATTTTTCATATACACATATTTACAAAGGCTCTCACTTTTGATTCATTACTACTTAGGTGAAAGAAGTAGTTTTTATACTTGCTTCTAAATAACATTCTTCTTATAGTATGAAAGTATGACATCCCATTTATATTTGAAGTCAAAGCTTTTCTCAGTGATACAATGAAATAAAATATATTGTCACTATGTGTATGATTGTTTTCCCCCTGGAGGAAAAATGCTTATAATTCTGAGCTGGATTCCTGACCTAGGACTTAACATCACTTAAAAAAATGCATGCCAGCTATCATAGCCATTTATGTCATTAAAAATTGTCACAAATTTAAAAAGTGTTCTTTGTTATATTGTATATGGACAATATATGTGTCTGGATCAAATCGGCAGAGCCACATAGTCATTTAAATAAAGTTTTTTTATATAAAAAATTACTAAGCTATGGTAGAATTTTACCATAAAGAGGAAAAGATGACTCAAGTATACCCTAAAATGTTGTTCTACCTTTTCCTAGGGCTAAGAAAAAGTACCTAAGGAAGTATATACTTAGCAGGGCCTCCCACAGCCACCAGCACCTTGCCAGGATAAGGTTAAGACCTAGTTGGTCAGTGAAGAAATTCATTAGGTTGTGTGGGACAAAGCTTGCCTACAGTTTTCAAGCAAGCAGGGGAAAAAAAGTCCTCTGGGCTGGGGCTGCATTATCACCAACATGTGCTCTGGGTGCGCAAATGAGCCAGTTCAATACCAGATGTCCCCACGATGGCATGACTCAATGGCTATAAATAATGGGCTTAGCCCAGAAGATTTCTGATAGCTGATGCTTCTTTGGTCTTTACCATTATATTTTGCCCCCAAAATACACACATACATGCTAACCTTTTGTTGGTAAAAGAAATTGATGAGACCATTGATAATATTCCAATACATATCTCCTAAATGTTTTCTTTTTCATTTTTCTTGGAAGGCATGACACATTTTTTGTTCTAAGGACTTCAGGGGTTAAAATTTCACAGTGGCACAGGCCAGAAGAGTATTTACCACTACAATGAATGAAAACTCCTTTGACCTTCTTATATTAACATCAATACAAAAGCTAATTTAATGTATTTTTTTCTCGCCAAAAATTAAGGAGTTATTTATAATAGGGATCATTAACATAATTACATTTTAAAATCAAAGCTGTGTTTCTAAAAGATTTCTTCTCCCAAGAGCAAATGAAACTCATCCTAGAATAAGATTTGTGTTCCTCATTTTCATATAAAATAACTGTTTTTGTTCTAGAAGGTTAGTCACATTGTTAGCCTAGTTTGCTGGTTTTAGGTGTGAGGTGTGGAGAAAAAAATTTGAATTGTGCAATTGAATTTTAGACTCACCTATTTATTCATCCAGTTACTCTTTTAAACAATATTTACTGAATATAAGACATTGTGCTACATAATGAAGATATAGCAATGAGCAAGGCAGATTCAGCCCCTGCCCTCATAGTACTTACATTCTAGCCCAGAAAAGACACACATTAGATAAATAAATAGCAACTGGGTTATTGGAATTTCTGGTAGGCACTTTGAAAAAGCATATAGAGTAGTCTGAGAGACAAGAGATGGTCTAATCTCTGTTGCATGTTAGGCAAGTCTTGCCTGGGAAAATTACAGGTGACTTCAGGTCTAAATAATGACTAGAAATTAATCAAGGTAGGCATACTGCAGTTAGGTGAGTTTGGAGGGAGAAGCCCTTGAGGCCTGGAATAACATGGAGTGCTAGAGAACTTAAAAGAAAAACAATGTTCTCGGGAGAACATGCTGTGAGAAGAAGCTGCTGAGGAGCCAGGGGCTTCATAATGCATCATTTCAGATTATTTGGGAAGTTATTTCATGAAATAAACCTATGAACCTCAATTCTCTCTTCTGTAAATGAAGAAAATAATGCCTCTGTTTCAGAAATGTCATAAATATTGAATAACAACGTTTATCAAATCTTTGGCACAGTCTTGCCTTACTAAACCCTCTGTAAAGTATTTCCAACAGCAGAAAAAAATGCAGTTTATTTTTATTATTTTTCTAATCTATAGTTTTTGCATAATTGCAACTCTAAACATAAATCATCAAGGATGTGCTATTATTTATATATTTAGAAATGATGAAGTATTAGAGAGGTGAGGAAGGCACCTCTTAAAATATGAATAAGTGGCTTTATTTTTAAATATTAGGATACTAGGATGTATATATTTTAGAAACTAGATGTGTAAGTATTTCAGTCAATTTAGATTCTAATTTGAAGAATTTCAATTTTAGGCATCTTATTAATATATTCTTATGTTTTTCTTGGAAACATGGAAAACAGGATTAGCCATGTGGCATTTGTTTTAACTTTTCTCCTTGGGTGAGAGCAAAATTACTTATCTTTTAAGATGCCTTCCAATATTCAATTAAATAACCTTTCAGGTATAAGAAACAGCAGTCCTCCTTCTTGTAGCATTTTTAAAAGAACACTGGGCCTGGTTGTCAAGGATAGCTTGACCTCATTTTAAAGGTGAGGTAGAAAACCATGGGAAGGTGTCATGGTGTTCAGTAGTTCCTCAATAAGCATTGCATTATCGAAGTGTTGTCAGATTCAAATTTGAAGTGGCTGTATTCTTCTCTTTTACATGTTTTTGATAAAAGTTAGAAAAATCCTTTTAAACAACAATTCTTTTACTTTTGTATTTGTATTTTTTCTTCAAGGAGCATTTAAATGGCATGTTAATGAGCATTCCCTTTCTCCCATTTGGATTCCTTCCTCTACGGTATTCTTTTCAGTTGTGTTTCACACAACAAACCGACAGTTTTGGACTTGTTAAAAGGATACATTGTCTGTTTTTCTCTGATGAAAATAACTCCACCAATGTTCCATCGACCTTTCGGATTTTTCCTCTTTACCTCTGCTGTTTTATGGTTGCAATATGCACCCTCTTTCCCGAATAACCTATAAGAAAATACATGTATGACAATAAAGAAACAAAAGCATAAAAAGCAGGTGCTGTGATTCTGGCCTGTGCTACCATGAAATGCTAACCCCTGGTGTTCTTGGAACCAAAAAAAAAAAAAAAAAAAAAAAAAAAGATATCACATCTTCCAAGAAAAATTAAAAAGGAAAACATTTCAGAAATATGTATTGGAATATTAAGAATGGTCTCATTAATTTCTTTGAGGATACCAGCAAAAGGTTAGCATATGTGTATATTTTGGGGGCAAAATCTGGTTATGAACAAGACCAAATAGCCAAATATCAGAAATTATTTGACTAAATCTGTCTTTTATAGGTGTTGAGTGATATGTACAACAGCACACTTGGTGGTAGAGCTGGAAAAATGCCTAGCCTCTGACACCATGGAGTAATCTTTCCCTGAGCAGGCCATGGTTGCCTCATTTAAGAAAACAACTACACTGTTTGCCTTTTAGACTTTGTTGTTGTTGTTGTTAATTTTGTCTTTACTATTATAGTGGTGCCCTCTATGGTAGTATTGTAGTTAAGGGAAAATGAGTGAATTTTGAAGGAAACACTAAATTACAATCAATTCATGAAGACTGTCTTTTCCTATGTGAATATTATGAGATGCTATGGGAATGATTGTATGGACAAATAAAAGTTAACACAGGGGCTTAATTTTCCCAGTTGAAAATAAAGGAAGAGAATTTCCTTCCCAGTTTCTTAGAGCATTTAAGTTAGAAAACTGGTAACTGTATATACATTCTCCTTCCTCAAATGTATATAAATCCTTTCAAAAACTAGATAGGACTTTGTCAGCTTTAAAACCTAGGAATGCTGTTCTTAAGGATTTGAGAGTCACCCATTTGAAATGTAAGCATCAAAGTAGATACACCCATATATCCCAGTTACTGGGGGAGGGTAGGAGCATAACTTTAGTGGATACCTTGATCCTGATAGTGGTAGGAGGCAGATAAATGCCTAGGCAGATAGGGGCAGGTCCCTATTAAAACCCCACCTTCAAACCAAAGGCAGTTTAAAGACTGAAGGCCAAGCTACAAGTCTCAGATAAATCCACGGACCAGATTGAGAACCTCTCTTTCCATTTGGCATGCTATCCTATGATTGATCCTCATCCTCCACCTATTTTACATATACCTACCCTCCACAATTGGCTTTTTACACTGTCATGCTGACCTTTGAGTGGTGCCTTTGTTTTAGCCTTTTTTGCACACTCACAAAGCAATTAGCACACACTCCCCATTCTGAGCTCATAAAAGCCCCTGACCCAGCCACACTGGAAGAGAGACCACTGGACTTTGGGTGAGGGACCACCCTCGCATTCTCTCTCCACTGAGAGCTGTTTTGTCACTCAATAAAATTCTTCTCCACCCTCCTCACCCTTCAATTGTCAGTGTAACCTCATTCTCCTTGGATGCAGGATAAGAACTCGGGACCTACCGAACATGGGTACAAAGAAGGCTATAACACTGTGCCTCCTCTGACCACCACTGTCAGAGGGAATCTGCCCCACACAATAGGAAGCAGCAGGGCCAAGCCAGCCCTGGAGCCACAGGCCAGAGCAGAACAAGGGGATGACAGAGATGTTAATGTACTGCCAGCTGTCAGGCTGCAGAAGGCAGGAATAAAAGAGCTAATTAGCACGCTGTAACACCCACTCTGGGGCTTCAGGGTCACAGGCACTCCTGCCTGGAAGCCACTACATTCCCCTCATCTGGATGCCAGAATCCACTGTGGCAGTTGTTTGTGACATGCCTGGTCCACCTGCAAGTGCTGTGTGGAGCTTGCTCTTGTGCTGGTGCTTGGAACAGCTGGCCAGACCCCACACTTGCTCACTTACACACCCCCTCCAGCCAGGGGCAGAGTGTGTAGTCACAGCGGCCAAGAGATCCATGCTGGAGTACAAGCCAGGTGCAGCCCAGCAGCTGAGTAGACAGGTCATCTCCTGCAGTGAACTCAAGCCCAAGCAAGGCCCAGGCAAGGGTGTCACCAGCCAGAGGTCTCCGCTGGCAAAGTGACCAAGAAAAATCCTGTGTCACTAAAAGTTGCAAAATTATTTTCTATCATAAAGAAATGAGAAGTTCATTTTTCCTCTGGATAAAACTAGTTAATACAGATGGTCACTCCAATTACTGGGTAAAGTTACAATGTACTATGTGTGACAAATAGTGCTATCAAGTTTCTTACTTGAGGACTAGTTATTTTCTTACCTGAGGAGGAGTGCAGAAGTTTATGTTGAAGACATGTATGCAATTAGTTGTGTATGCTTCACTATATAAATGAGTGAGCATTCTTTCTGCTCTTGAAATCTCTTAGTGCAGTCCCTGGTACCCTAACCTTTTTGGTACCAGGGACCAGTTTCATGGAAGACAATATTTCTGTGGATGGGGGTCTGAGGGGGGTTTCGGGATAAAACTATTCCACCTTAGATTATCAGATTATCCACCTCAGAGAATCAGATTAGATTCTCAAAAGTCACACACAACCTAAACCCCTCACAGTTCACAATAGAGTCCAGTGAGAATCTAATGCTTCTGCTGATCTGGCAGGAGGCAGAGCTCAGGCAGTAATGTGAACAATGGGGAGAAGCTGTAAATACAGATGAAGCTTCTCTTGCTTGCCTGATGCTAATCTCCTGCTGTGCACCCCAGTTCTTAACAGGCCAGTACCAGTCTGAGGCCTGGTGTTTGGGGACCCCTGTCTTAGTAGACTGCCTGTGAGGCATATCACATTCTGATTCAATACTCAATAATAAAAGTGTTTTCTTTCTTTTCTGCCTTTGTAGAGAGGATTTGGGGGTTAGGAGAAAATTTTGCTTTTAATTATACTTCTCCAACACAACACAGTTTAAAATAAATATATACCTCTTGAAATAGGTATGTGTCTACGAGGAAAAAATATTATAGGCCCATATGTCGCCTATCTAAAATCATTTTACTATTTGTATATTTATATAACATTTAAAAGCCATGTCTATAGGCAAGGAAGAGCTTGTATACAAGTGGGAAATCTAATCTACAGCATCAAGAAAGTTGCTGAGACAGACAGAAACTATTTGTCTTCCTCATGATTTCCTGAACCAGTCATCATAGTTGGATTCATTATGAATAAAAAAAAATGCAGTTGGTGATAACGGAAAAAGCATTTTGACCATTAACCAGAAATTCTATTCTATTTTCAGGGTGTAATTCAATATTATATTTCAAGAGAGTCATTAAATATTTCCTAATATATATTCCCGACTGCAAAAACTTCTGAGAAATGAGAACTGTGTCAATAAGTAAAAATCTAACAAAAAGTTTATTAAAATGTATTATATCAGAACATTTACAAATCAATATTTTTATCACTATACTCATGAAATGATGTTCATACTCCCTCACTAGTTAGCAAATCAGTGGTGGGTTTCAGCAATAATATGGTTAGATGTTTATTCTACATTTTATTTTTGATGTAAACAGAAACTACTTAATTCAATCAAATAGAAGCTTATGAACTGGTAACTACGAAATGCCAGATAGTGCAACGTAGCCAGGGAAGTGAGAAATGGGATGCACAAGGATTACAAAAGGGATGTGTGTCTAAAATGATGCACTTACATTAGAAACTTTGCATGTTGGACTCTCCTGAACAAAGTTCATCTTTCTTACCAAAACCAATAGTGAACTAATAGTTGCATATAATGCCCCCATTGATTTGGAATAGGAAAAATTAGGGGACCACAAATATAAATATGTTTCTTTTTACAATCAGGGTAAAGTACCTAACATATTTCTCTATGGATCAAAAGGTCATTTATAATATCTTCTTTTTAAGAATTTTTCCATAAATTATTGGGGATACAAGTGGTGTTTGGTTACATGAGTAAGTTCTTTAGTGGTAATTTGTGATATTTTGGTGCACCCATCACATAAGCAGTATACACTGCACCCTATTTTCAGTCTTTTTCCCTCACCTCCCTCCCACCCTTCTCGCCAAGTCCCCAACTTCCATTGTATCATTCTTATGCCTTTGCGTCCTCATAGCTTAGCTCCCACATATCAGTGAGAACATACAATGTTTGGTTTTCCATTCCTGAGTTATTTCACTTAGAATAATAGTCCCTAATCTCATCCAGGTGACTGCAAATTCTGTTAAATCATTCCTTTTTATGGCTGAGTAGTATTCCATCACATATATGTATATATCTCACAGTTTCTTTATCCACTAGTTGATTGATGGACATTTGAGTTGGTTCCACGAT
This sequence comes from Pan paniscus, assembly GCF_029289425.2. NCBI lineage: Eukaryota > Metazoa > Chordata > Mammalia > Primates > Hominidae > Pan > Pan paniscus. The sequence goes on along the minus strand of NC_073263.2, from coordinate 55,755,551 downwards.
TTTGCAATTGTGAATTGTACTGCCATAAACATGCATGTGCAAGTATCTTTTTTGTATAATGACTTCTTTTCCTCTGGGTAGATATCCAGTAGTGGGATTGTTGGATCAAATGGTAGTTCTACTTTTAGTTCCTTAAGGAATGTCCAGACTGTTTTCCATAATGGCTGTACTAGTTCACCAATCCCAACAGCAGGGTAGAAGTGTTCCTGGATCACTACATTCATGGCAACATCTATTTTTTTATTTTTTTGATTATGACCATTCTTGCAGGAGTAAGGTGGTATCACCTACAAGAATGGCATTTCCCTGATCATTAGCGATGTTGAGCATGTTTTCATATGTTCATTGGCCATTTGTATACCTTCTTTTGGAAATTGTCTACTAATGTATTTACCTCATTTTTTGATGGGATTGTTTGTTTTTTCTTGCTGATTTGTTTGAGTTCATTGCAGATCCTGGATATTATTCTTTTATCAGATGTATACATTGTGAAGATTTTCTCCTACTCTATGGGTTATCTGTTTATTCTGCTGACTGTTCCTTTTGCTGTGCAAAAGCTGTTTAGTGTAATTAAGTCCAAGCTATTTGTCTTTGTTTTTATTGAATTTGCCTTTGGGTTCTTCATCATGAAATCCTTGCCTAAGCCAATATCTAGAAGGGTTTTTCCAATGTTTTCTTCTAGAATTTTTATAGCTTCGGGTCTTAGATTTAAGTATTTAATCCATCTTCAGTTGATTTTTGTGTAAAGTGAAAGATAAAGATCCAATTTCATTCTCCTACATGTGGCTAGCCAATTATCTCAGCACCATGTGTTGAAAAGGGTGTTCTTTCCCCACTTTATGTTTTTGTTTGCTTTATCGAAGATCAGTTGGCTGTAAGTATTTGGGTTTATTTATTGGTTCTCTATTCTGTTTCATTGGTCTATGTGCCTATTAGTATACCAGTACAATGCTGCTTTGGTGACTATGGCCTTATAGTGTAGTTTGAAATCAGATAGTGTGATGCCTCTGGATTTGTTCTTTTTACTTAGTCTTGCTTTAACTATGTGGGCTTTTTATTTTTCCATATGAATTTTACAATTGTTTTCTCTAATTCTATGAATAATGATGGTGGTATTTTAATGGGGATTGCACTGAATTGTAGATTGCTTTTGGCAATATGGTCATTTTCACAATATTGATTCAACCCATCCATGAGCATGGGATGTGTTTCCATCTGTTCGTGTTGTCTGTGATTTCTTTCAACAGTGTTTTGTGGTTTTCCTTGTCGTGGTCTTTTGCCTCTTTGGTTAGGTATATTCCTAAGTATTTTATTTTATTTTATTTTTTTGCAGCTATTGTAAAATAAGTTTAGTTCTCGATTTGAATCTCAGCTTGGTCACTGTTGGTGTATAGAGGAGCGCTGATTTGTTGTTCATTAATCTTGTATTCTGAAACTTTGCTGAATCCTTTTATCAGTTCTAGGAGCTTTCTGGGGGAGTCTTTAAGGTTTTCAAAGTAAACTATCATTTCATCAGCAAATAGTGACAGTTTGACTTCCTCTTTACTGATTTGGATGCCTTTCATTTCTTTCTCTTTTCTGATTGCTCTGGCTAGGACTTCCAGTACTATGTTGAAGAGAAGTGGTGAGAGTGGCCATTCTTGTCTTGTTCCAGTTCTCAGCAGGAGTTCTTTCAACTTTTTCCCATTCAGTGTTATGCTGGATGTGGGTTTGTCATAGATGGTTTTTATTACATTGAGGTATGTCCCTTGTATGCCGATTTTGCTGAGAGTTTTAATCATAAAGCAATGCTGGATTCCGTCGAATGGTTTTTCTGCATCTATTGAGATGATCATGTGGCTTTTGTTTTTAATTCTGTTTATGTGGTGTATCACATTTATTGACTTATGTATATTAAACCATCCCTGCATCCATGGTATGAAACCCACTTGATCATGGTGGATTATCTTCCTGATATGTTGTTGGATCAGTTAGCTAGTATTTGGTTAAAGATTTTAGCATCTATGTTCATCAGGGATCTCGGTCTGTAGTTTTCTTTTTTGGTTATGCCCTTTCCTGGTTTTGGTATTAGGGTGATGCTGGCTTCACAGAATGAATTAGGGAGGGTTCTCTCTTTCTCCATCTTGTGGAATAGTGTCAAAAGAATTGCTACAATTTCTTCTTTGGATGTCTGGTTGAATTCTGCTGTGAATCCATCTGGTCCTGGACTTTTTTTGTTGGCAATTTTTAAATTACCATTTCAATCTCACTGCTTGTTATTGGTCTGTTAAAGATATCTAATTCTTCCTGATTTAAGCTAGGAGGGTTGTATTTTTCCAGGAATTTATCCATCTTTTCTATATTTTCTAGTTTGTATGTGTAAAGGTGTTCATAGTAGCCTTAAATGATCTTTTGTATTTCTGTGGTGTCAGTTACAATATCTCCCATTTCATTTTTTATTGAGGTTATTTGGATTTTCTCTCTTTTTTCTTAGTTAATCTCGCTAATGGTCTATCAATTTTATTTATCTTTACAAAGAACCAGGTTTTTGTTTCATTTATCTTTTGTATTTTTTGTTTGTTTCAATTTCAATAACTTCTCGTCTGATCTTTGTTATTTCCTTTCTTCTGCTGGGTTTGGATTTGTTTGGTTCTTGTTTCTCCTGTTCCTTGAGGTATGACCTTAAAGTATCAGTTTGTGCTCTTTTGGTCTTTTGATGTAGGCATTTTGGGCTATGAACTTTCCTCTTAGCACTGCCTTTGTTGTATCCCAAAGGTTTTGATAGGTTGTATCACTATTGTCATTCAGTTCAAACAATTTTTTAATTTCCATCTTGATTTTGCTTTTGACCCAGTGATCATTCTGGAGCACGTTATTTAATTTCCATGTGTTTGCATGGTTTTGAAGGCTCCTTTTGGAGTTGATTTCAGTTTTATTCCCCTGTGGTCTGAGAGATTGCTTGACATAATTTCAATTTTCTTAAATTTATTGAGGCTCATTTTGTGGCCTATCATATGGTCTGTCTTGGAGAAAGTTCCATGCACTGTTGAACAGAATGTGTATTCTGTGGTTATTGGATGGAGTGTTCTGCATATATCTGTTAAGTCCATTTCTTCCAAGGTATAGTTTAAATCCATTGCTTCTTTGTGGACTTTCTGTCCTGATGACCTGTCAGTGGAGTATTGAAGTCCCCTACTACTATTTCGTTGCTGTCTATCCCATTCCTTAGGTCTATTAGTAATCATTTTATAAGTTTGGGAGCTCCATTGTTAGGTGCATGTATGTTTAAGATCGTGATATTTTCCTGTTGGACAAGGCCTTTCAGCATTATAAAATGTTGCTCTTTGTCTTTTTTAACTGCTGTTGCTTTAAAGTTAGTTGTGTCTAATAAAAGGATAACTACCCCTGCTCGCTTTGGATGTCCATTTGCATGAAATGCCTTTTTCCACCCTTTAAGTTTATGTGAGTACTTATGTGTTAGGTACGTCTCTTGAAGGCAATAGATAGTTAGCTGGTGAATTCTTATCCATTCTGCAGTTCTGTATCTTTTAAGTGGAGCATTTATGCAATTTATGTTCAAAGTCAGTATTGAGATGTGAGGTACCATTCCATTCATCATGCCATTTGTTGCCTGTGTACCTTGATTTTTTGCTTTTGCTTTTTAAATTGTATTTTTGTTTTATAGATCCTGTGAGATTTATGCTTTAAAAAGGTCCTGTTTTGATGGGTTTCCAGGATTTGTTTCAAAATTTAGAGCTCCTTTAGGCAGTTCTTGTAGTGGTAACTTGGTAGTGGTGAAGTATCTCAGCATTTGTTTGTCTGAAAAAGACTGTAGCTTTCCTTCATATATGATGCTTAGTTTTGCTAGATACAAAATGCTTGGCTGATAATTGTCTTGTTTGAGGAAGCTGAAGATAGGGCCCCAATCCCTTCTAGCTTGTAGGGTTTATGCTGAGAAATCTGTGTTAATCTGATAGGTTTTTCTTTGTAGGTTACCTGGTGCTTTTGTCTCACAGTTCCTAAGATTATTTCCTTCATCTTAACTTTAGATAACCTGATGACAATATGCATAGGTGATGATCTTTTTGCAATGAGTTCCCCAGGTGTTCTTTGTGCTTCTTGTATTTGGATGTCTAGATCTCTAACAAGGCTGGGGAAGTTTTTCTCAATTATTCCCCCAAATATGTTCTCCAAACTTCTAGATTTCTCTTCTTCCGCAGGAACAACAATTATTCTTAGGTTTAGTCATTTAACATAATCCTAGACTTCTTGGGTGCTTTGTTCATATTTTCTTATTCTTTTTTCTTTGTCTCTGTTGGATTGTGTTCATTCGAAGACCTTATCTTTGAGCTCTGAATTTATTTCTTCCACTTGTTCAATTCTTTTGTTGAGACTTTCCAGAGCATTTTGCATTTCTATAAATGTGTACAATGTTTCCTGAAGTTTTGATTTGTTTTTTCTTTATGCTAGTTCCTTGAATATTTCTCCCTTCACTTCTTGTATTGTTTTTTGGATTTTCTGGCACTGGGTTTCACTTTCTCTGGTGCCTCCCTGATTAGCTTAATAGCTAACCTCCTGAATTATCTTTCAGGTAAATCAGGGATTTCTTTTTGGCTTGTATCCATTGCTGGTGAGCCAGTGTGATTTTGGCGGGGGGGGCGGGGGTGGTGGTGGCATTGTTAAAGAACCTTGTTTTGTCATATTACCAGAGTTGGTTTTCTGGTTTCCTGTCATTTGGATAGGCTCTGTCAGAGGGAAGGTCTAGGGCTGAAGGCTTTTGTTCAGATTCTTTTGTCTCACGAGGTGTTCCCTAGGTGTTGTACTCTCCCCCATTTTCCTGTGGATGTGATTTCCTGTGAGCCAAGCTGCACTAATTGTTATCTCTCTTCTGGGTCTAGCCACCCAGAAAGTCTGTCAGGCTCTGGGGTGGTACTGGGGGTTGTCTGCATAGAGTCCTGTCTCATAGAGAACCATAGGAACTGTCTATGGGTCTCTGAGCCATGGATACTAGCACTTGTTCCAGTAGAGGTGGCAGGGGGGTGAAATGGACTCCTTAAGTCCATTTCTTAGCTTTGGTGGTTTAATGATCTATTTTTTTTGCTGGTTGGCCTCCTTCTGGGAGGTGGCACTTTTCAGAGAGCATCAGCTATGGTACCATGGAGAGGAACTGTCAGTGGGTAGGGCCCTAGAACTCCCAGGAGTATATACCTTTTGTCTTCAGTTAGGGTAGGGAAGGACCATCAGATGGGGTCAGGGCTAGTCGTGTTTGAGCTGAGACTCTCCTTGGGTGGGTCTTGATGTGGCTGCTATGGGGGATGGGGGATGGGGGTGAGGGTCCCAGGTCAATGGAATTGGGTGCCTAGGAGGTTTATAGCTGCCTCTGCTGAATCATGCAGGTTGTCAGGGAAGTGGGGTAAAGCCGGCAGTCACAGGCCACACCTAGCTCCCACACAATCTGAGGGGCCGGTCTCACTCCCACTGTGCACCCTCTAATAGCACCAAGCCTGTTTCCAGGCAGTGGGCAAGCAGGGCTGAGAACTTGCCCCAGGCTACCCACCTCCCAGCCGCAAAAGAAAAGGGCCTTAGTTCTTCCCCTGTCTGTGGAGTCTGAATATCGGATATGTGCTGGCCCAGTTAAAATTGTTACAAAGTTCAGTTGGAGACTTCCTTCTCCCTGTGGCATTTTCCTTGCACTTCTGGCTGCCCTCCTGAAGGATCCCTATGGTGCCAGGCAGGCAGGAATAGCCTGCCTGGGGACCCAGCGAGCTTCCAGGGCCTTTCCTGCTGCTTCCTCTACCCCTGTATTTCACTCAGCTCTCTAAATTGACTCAGTTCCAGGTAAGATCAGAATCTTCTCCCACAAACTGGATCTTCAGCTTCTCCAATGGGGCGGGTGGAGGGGGAGTGTTTGTCAGTGGAGGATCTCCCTTTCCCCTTTCCGCAGTTTGGGAACTCACAGTTTTTGAGGTATCTCCTGGGTCCTGCAGGAGCAGTCTGTTTCCTTCAGAGGGTCTGTGGGTCCTCTTGAGATTCCTGATTTATTCCTGCAGTCGTTCAGCAGCTAAAATTCACAATGCGAGCCTCTGCGCATTGCTCTGTCTGTCCAAGTCAGAGCTGCAATCTAGTCCTCCCTCCCTTCCACCATGTATTTATCATATCTTCTTGATTGCCTAAAAGATTCTGTGAAATGGGAACTGCCTGTGGGTAGTCTTCTGGTCCAAACCTGCCATTTACAGATGTTGAGGGAGTAGAGCTTAAACAATACCCAGGCTTTTGGTCATCATAGAGAATCTTGGAGGAACCACAGACTTAAAATCGTAATGTAGGGAATAGTAAATTCCCCAAAATGAGGGCTGTTTAATTCTATTGTAGTCCATATTGAACTGACCAAAAAGTTCAGCAGAATCCAAGAAGACAAAAGGAAGAGCTGCTTAGCACTAACAATTAGACACACACTTAAAGTAAACTGGGAGTTTCCAGAATAAGGTGCTATCTATAACGGACTGTGTTGTCTGCCTCGCTACCTATCCTGGGTCTACGATTCTAGATTGGACATCTGTGTCCGCAGTCCTAACTATTCATACCAGATATGGAGCTGCCTCATCCTTCAATCAGTATTTAGTCTAGTGTAAACATTCCTATGGCCTAGCCTTCCTGGTATCCCTTGCGGGCATCTGAAGAGTGTTTGTATACATTTGAATACCACTCAGTACAGTTTCCAAGTGAAACTCCCAGATTTTTCCACTTTCTCAGCAACTTCAGGATTGGTGTCTTATCTCCCTGCATCAGATCCTTTTCATCCAGTGAGGACATTCTGAGTGCCAGTTTTGTTTCTTGGATCAATTTTTCTCTAAATTTAGTGACCCATGAATCATAGACTGATGTTGGGAAGAAGGCAGTTTTGCATCCTGGCTTATATGTAGGTTCTGGGGCCCTGCTCGTACTTGATTATGGGTCATTGGATTCTGCACTGAAGTTCAAAGATCCTAGATGATATCTGAGAATATGACCCATATGATAGGCCCCTTGCTTTTCTGCCCCTCAAGGTGCATCTCTAGTACTTCTAGGATATTACCGTGGACGGAATGTTTGTGTTGTATCAATTTTGTTATACAACATACCAGATTTTATATGTTGAAATCTTAATCATTGATATGATGCTACTAGAAGATGAGGGCTTGAGAAGGTGACTACGTCATGAAGGAGGAGCCCTCATAAACCTAATTAGTGCCCTTACAAAAGAGACCTCAGAGAGCTCCCTTGCTGCTTCAACCATGTGAGGGAAGGGCAAAAATGTGGCAATCTGTAAGCCAGTCACCAAACATGAAATCTGTCAGTGCCTTACTCTTGCTTGGGCTTCCCAACATCTGGAACTGTGAGAAATAAATTTCTGTGGTTTACAAACCACCCAATTTATGATACTCTCTTATAGTAACCAAAATGGACTAATACACATATAGAAAATTTACCAGAGGGACCACACAGTTCCTTCAGCCTAATCAGCCTTTTTGGCTCATAGTGAAGGAATAACAAATGCTTGTCAATTGGCCATGGGGACACAGGAGGTATTAGGTGTCTTTGCTCCTTCCTTATCTGGGATATCTTCTCACCTGCTATTCTGCACTGAAAATCACACTTCACTCTGAGGAAGTTTAAATGTTAGGCAGGATCCATTGAAACTGCTTCTATTCAACCAGTTCCTTTTGATTCAACATAGTTTTTCACAGACATGTTCAGGCAGGTATCTCAAAGTCTTATAGATCTGGAAGAAAAGAAAAGAAATCATGGCCTTTGGTAAGAATAACAGTGTAGATAAATGGCAGGAGCATATCTACATTCTGGGTTGCAATTTGTTGTCTCCTAAAATATCTGAAATCTATCAAAGTCATTTGCTGCATCAAAGGAATACTATGTTTCTTTATTACACCTCTCGTCTCCCAAACTATGAGATAATAAATTCTGTTATTTTAAGCAACCCAGTTTGTGGTAATTTGTTACAGGAACCTTGGCAGATGAATATAAGAGGCTAGAGCAAATGTCCAAGTGAAGCATAATGGAGGGCTGAACTATAGAGGGAAGAGGTAGAAGCAAAAAGGAATATATGTGAATGTGAAATTTACCATAAAACTCATGTGCTACAGACTCTCACTTGCACAACTCTCCTTGAGCTCATGTATTGAATTATGTGTGAGTAATTTGGAATTCTTTAATTCAAATAAAGCCCCCCATTATATAAATTTCTGATTGTACAGAGCTTACACCAGCCCCTATCACATGCCTTGACAACCTACTCAGGTAAATTTTCGAATAAGAGAAAATCAAACATTTCCAGCCTGACAATCACAGAGGGTGGTGATATCCTTGATTAGAAATGAAGTTTCCTTATCAGAAATTTTCAGATTTTTTTTTTAAGTAAAAATAATTCATGTTTTCAAAGTATTTGTGATCTACTTATCCTTCAGCACTCAGCTCATTAGTGGGCCTGCAGTATGTCGTTTACTGACTCCAGGTATAAAGAAACAATTACAGTCATGGGCTTCATAAAAGCATTGTGATCAATGACAAATGCATATATCATGGTGTTCCTATAAGATTATAATGAAGCTGAAATATTCTTATCGCCTAGTTATGTCGTAGCTGTTGTGACTTCATGGCTCAATGCATTACTCATGTGTTTGTGGTAATGCTGATGCAAACAGATCTACTGTATTGCCAGTCATATGAAAGTATAGCATACACAATTATGTATAGTACACAATACTTGATAATGATAATAAAAGAATATATTACTGGTTTATGCATTTACTATACTACTCTTTTGTCATTAAAGTATATTCCTTCTATTTATGAAAAAAGTTAACTCTAAAATAGCCTCTGGCAAGTCCTTCAGGAGGTATCCAGAAGAAGACATTGTTATCATAGGACACGGCAGCTCCATGTGTGTTAATGCCCCTGAAGACCTTTCAGTGGGACAAGATGTGGAGGTGGAAAACAGTAAATGTGTGTTTGTGTCTTAGTTTTTAACAAAATATTTTTAAAAGACAAAAAAAAAAAAAGAAAAGCTAAAGCTTATAGAATAAAAAGAAATAAAATATGTTTGTACAACCATACCATGTGTTTGTGGTTTAAGATAAGTGTTATTACAAAAGAGTAAAAAAGTTGAAAAAAAGTAAAAATTTTTAAACTAATATCAAGTTTATAGAGTAAGCTAAAGTTAACTTATTAGTGAAGATAGACAATTTTAAAAATAAACTTAATGTAGCCCAAATGTGTAGTGTCTATAAAGTCTGCAGTAGTTTCCAGTAATGTGCCAGGCCTTCACATTCACTCACCACTCATTTACTCACTGGCTCGCCCAGAGCAGCTCATAGTCCTCTTAGCTTCATTCATGGTAAGTGCCCTATACAGGTGTACTAGTTTTTTAATCTTTCAGAGCATATTTTATTTTGCTTTTTCTATGTTTAGATATGTTTAGATACACCAATTTTTATCATTGTGTTACAGCTGACTACAGTATTCGGTACAGTAACGTGCTGTGTGGGTTACTAGACTAGGAGTATAAGGCTACACATACAGCCTAGGTGTAGAGTAAGCTACACCATCTAGGTTTGTGTAAGCACACTCTATGATGATCGTTTGACAAAATTGCCTAACAATGCATTTCTCAGAAGGTGTCAATGTAGTTCAGTAACACATAACTGTATAAGGAAATGTGATGAGTAGTATAATAGGGGTGTGTGGATGACGCAAAATGGACACAAAGTGGGAAAGCCATTTACTACCACTGCATACGGGGGTATTAGTCAGGGTTCCCTAGAGGGACAGAACTATATATAAGGGGGAGTTTACTAAGTATTAATTTACATAATCACAAGGTCCCATAATAGGCTCTCCGCAAGCTTGAGGAGCAAGGAGAGCCAGCCTAAGTCTCAAAACTGAAGCACTTGGAGTCTGATGTTTGAGGGCAGGAAGAATGCAGCAGGGGAGAAAGATGCAGGCTGGGAGGCTAGGCCAGTCTCACCTTTTCACATTTTTCTGCCTGCTTTATATCTGTTGGCAGCTGCTTAGATTATGCCTAGCAGATTAAGGGTGAGTCTGTCTTCCCCAGCCCACAGACTCAAATGTTAATCTCCTTTGGCAGCATCCTCACAAATACACCCAGGATCAATACTTTGCACCCTTCAATCCAATTAAGTTGACAGTATTAACCATCACACTGGGAAACATTTTCTCGGCTTCTATTGTGAATTGAGTCTAATTGGCCTTTAAAGAAAAGTTTGTTGACCTGTTGTTTAAGCCACAAGCTTCTCAAAAAAAGGGGGCTCAATCATTTTTTTTCTCTTTGTATCCACTGTGATGTACAGAACACATCAAATAGTAGCTGCAGATGCATCCTTACAAATGGTAACATGAGCCTTGGGTAGTAATAGGCTATCCAAATAGACCAAATATAAAGCAGGTGATAAAAAATATGAGTCTCGATCTAGGACAAATATCAGGGCTGGAAACATGGAATTAGGTAATTAACAGTGAGATAATTGCTGAATCTCTGGAATTGACTGAGAGAGCCTTGAGACGAAAGATATAGAAAGGAAAAGATATGAGGTTGAGCCTTGATAAACAGGAGCACCATGTTGGTTTTTGTGATGAATACAGGGAAGCATTTTCAGCAGTAATAATTGTGGAGCCAAAGAGATACTTTAAATAAATATATTTAATAAATTGGTGAAATTGAACTTTATTGTAACCCTGGCTTTTTCTGGCTTTTTCTTGTTTGGCCCATCACTTACAGGAAATGTCAAGTGATTCCAAAGACCACCTGGAGTTGCTTTAACTTCAATCCCCTGAGAAGCCTTAAAAGGTCAAGTATCATCTCCTACTGCTTCTCAGATTCCTTTACATTGTACTGTGTTCCTAGTTAATCTTCCTCTTTCCTGTAAAATTCACATGTGCCAGTGCTCTAGATAGAAATGATATACATTCTTCAATTTTGGAAAGAGCTTTTTCTCATAGACTCAAGGGGATAATCCCACATTTTAAATATAGATTTTTAAATATTGAAAGTCATGAAGATCAAAAGATTAAAATAACTTTAAAAATTATCTAAAAGCACATTATTCAATAATAATGTACATTATGCATTATGCAATAATAATGTACATTGTTTTAAAATATATAAATTTAAATCTAAAAAATAAAGTAAGAAATAATTGTCAGTGATTTTAGAAATACATATTAATCATGCTATTGGAGTATATAAAAATACATACACACATATGAATGTACACATAAAGGAATCTAAATGGACACATAAAAACAAGTACATGTGCATTGATTACTAATCATAGCTGAATAGTGTAATGAGAGCTTTAAGATATTACTATATATCAAGGATGAATTAAATCACTCCAAATATTACCTTTAGTTTCTTTATCTTCTCAACAGCTGAATGAAGTAGAAAAAATTATTTAATAAATTTTCCAACTACAGCTGTATACAGCCAACACATATATAACCTAAAGTGGGCAAGATAAGCCAAAGCATACTCTTCAGTTTAATTCAAAAAAATTGTTTATCTGGTGTCTTTTATCTTCCAGTCAGTGTACCACATGCTTAGACAATATGCCTAAGTTTGCCATAAAAAAGATATATTAATGCAGTTTTGAATATCAAAGGAGTTATTTGCCCCCAAGCTAAATACCAGCCTCCTTTTAGAAGACAGACAGAAACCAAACTGTATAAAAGGGAGAGTCCAAATTGTAAAATATAAATAAGTAAATAATAAGTAAATGTTGACAGCCAGTTACCAATGGAGCACTCTTATTTTTTTCTAATTTTTATCTTTTTCTTCTTCTTTGCTTTCTTCTTCGCTTTCTTCTTCTTCATCTTCTTGCTGTCTCTCATAACTTGTCCTGTCTTTTTAATTTCAAATATTCCTTGGTTTACGTCAAAATGAGGTCAAAAGAGGCATGGAAAAGTTGAAACTTCTTGCCTTTTATTCTCTAAGACATACTCTTAACTCTTGTTTAGTTTTAAAAATCTGGCTGCTAATCTCTTTGAACATAAAATAGATGGGAGCTAAGAAAAACTAACACAGGGGAATACAAAATAATAGTAACAACATTCTTCAGTATATCGTCCTAGTTCTAACGGAGGTGGTAATTGGAAGGCTCATTAGAATTATACTCCTGTGTATATCAGAGAGCTTACTAAGAACTGTCTACAGTATACAAAACATCTGTGCTTAGGGAGTAGGTTTGAAAAATCAGTGAAAGATACAGTTTTCAACTTTGAGTAATTTAAGTTTGGGTAACATGTTATTCCCCTGAAATACAGAAGATGAACACATTGAAACATTTCCTCATACTCTATGTTCATTTTTTTTTGGTTTGGAAATAATCATATGTGTTACTACATCAAAAACAAAAGTCCTAATTCTGTTCACACCCTCATATGCATTAATGCTTTATAGTGTATAGTAAGGTTTAGCAAACCCTAGGTATTCAAAGTAAGTAAGATTGAGCCTGTTCAACCAAAGAACATACAGTTAAATGTGGGAAATAAATAAACATGTGAGCATGCTGCAGTTCATTCATTCATTCATTCACTCAATGTAGTTCATTTATTCAAATATTTCATTGAGCCCCATCAAGTACTCGGTACTTTTCTAGGTGCTGGAGACATAGCAGTGAACATAAGGGACCCCAGATGAGATTGGAAGTGTGAGAGCAACACCTTCAACAATGGTATTACTAAACAACAAATAGAAATTAACTCCAGGAGAAGAGTCTGAAAAAGGTTTCCTCACCTTAAGTGCAGAGGAATAATATGTGTGGAGGAATTTGGGAAGGAGATGGCATACTGACTTGGGCATAGATTTTGTTTATTTATTTGCTCTTCTGTGTTTAGAAGTATTTAATTAAATTGAATATTTAATTAAAGTTAACTTAAAGCAATAGACGAGACTCATCAAGGGCCTTGCATGCTAAATTAAGGGCATTGGACTTGACCCTAAAAATATTAGAAATATTAAAATATTTTATTGGAGGTTAATATAGCCTAGATTTATGTTTTAATAAACAGTAATAACATATGTATTTTTGCTCTTATGATGTGTAAAACAAAATACTAGCTCTATGTAAGCACTGTCTCATTTATTTTTTGAGGTCAAAAGAGCTCTCAAATGAAGGTATTATTATCATTCCCATTTAAGCGACAAGAAAACAGATGCAGAGAAGTTAGGAAAAAAAGCATGCAGTCTCACAGTTTAAGGCCAGCATTTAAAGGGAGGAAACCTCACTGAAAACTACCTGCTTTTCTAGCTCAACAAAATAATTCTGCTTTCTTAGAAAGATCACACTTCATAGATGTTAAATTTACTCACTGTATTAGTCTGCTCTCACATTGCTATAAAGAAGTTCATGAGAAAGGGTAATATATGAGAAGAGAGGTTTAATTGGCTTATGATTCTGCAGGCTGTACAGGAAGCATAGAAGTCTGCTTCTGGGAAGGCCTCAGGAAGCTTCCAATCATGGTGGAAGGAAAAGGGGGAACAGGCACATGACATGGCAAAAGTGGGAGCAAGAGAATGAGGAGTGAGGTGCCACAAACTTTTAAAGGATCAGATTTCCCTAGAAATCTCTCACTATTGTGAGGATGGTATCAAGAGGATGGTACTAAACTATTCAGGAGAAATCTACCCCCGTGGCCCATTCACCCTCTACCAGGCCCCACCCTAACATTGGGAATTACATTTCAATATGAGATTTGGGCAGGGACACATGATCAAACTATATCACTCGCCAAACATTTATTGAGTAGGGTAGGGCAATTTGCCATCTTTTAGTTATGTTGATGAATAAGTATGCTTTGTGTTTCCAGCATACATCTATAGCAATATGAAAACCTCAAAAGTTTCATTGGGATTTATTTTTCTTATTTGATTTCAAGCAGTAGTGTTGAGGACATGAATGTGGGCACCATGAGCATCAAAAGAATCAGTTACTAAACTATTGCATAGCCAGAGGAGACTGGAGGAGGGCCTGAAGTAGAGCAAGAACTTATTCTCTCATACCACATGCTCCAATTTTTTGTTTGGAAAGTAGGATGGAAGTGCTACTGCAGCAGAAACAAAAAAACAAACAAACAAAATCCTGGTTTTGTCCTCTGCTTCACATGCATTAGTGTTTTTTCTTACTGTGTGCAAGAAAGCTTAGCAAATGCTGAGTATCAAAGGTGAGAGTATTAGTTGGGGTTCTCCAGAGACACAGAACCAATAGGTAAAAGGACACTTATTATAAGGAGTTGGCTCCTGTGATTTTGGAGACTGGGAGGTTTCATGATTTGCCTCTGCAAGCTGCAGAACCAGAAAAGGCTACAGTGTAATTCAGTCTGAGTCCAAAGAGCTAAGAACCAGGGGAGCTGATGGTACAAATCACAATCTGAGGCCAGGAGAAGATGAGATGAGATATTCCAGCACATGCAGTGAGGCAGGAGAAAAGGGGGAAAATTCCTCTTTCCTTTGCCTTTTGTTCTATTCAGGCCCTCAATAGATTGGATGATACCCACCCATAGTAAGAAGAATACTGGACTTTACTGAGTCCATTGATTCAAATGGTAATCTCATCTGGATACACTCATCCAGACAGACCCAGAAATAATGTTTAATCTGAGCACACCCTAGCCCAGTCAAACTGACACATAAAACTAACCCTCACAGTGAATAAGACTGAGCCTGTTTCCCAAAGAACATACAGCCTGATGTGGGAGACAAGTAAACAGATGATTGTGCTGCTATTTATTTACTTATTAGAAGTCAGGGTGAAGAAGAGAAATTAAGGAATGACTCCCCAAAACTGAGAGTAATATTGACTTTCACCAAAGATGGCAGAAAATGGTAGAGGAGCACATGTGGATGGAAAGGAAAATGACAAGTTAAAAATGTGAAAGACAAAATACATATTGTGTGAAACATTTAAGATAATTTTGTGAAGACATTAATGTACCTAGAAGATTACTAGATCAATTGGTTTATAGCTATAGAAGCGATCAAAGCTGAAGATAAAGACTTCCATGTCATCTTAATCTGCTGGTAATACATTATACCTCAAGGCAGAACAGAAATAATTTTAAAACACAACAAAATGAAACTTTGTGTGGGCTTGCAAAGTAATAAGCAACTTGTTTAAGATCCACAATGAAATTGAATAAGAAGCTTTACTTTTTTGATTCCCAATTTGCTCTTCAGTAAAATTAAGAAATAAGTCTAAGCATTTTTCAAACACTAACATCTATTCTGAATAAATTTCATTTTTTCCTCCTCTGTACCCATGCCTCTGCCTCTACCAAATCTTGAGAATATTCTTATATACATAACAATAAAATCAGCAATATACTGGGGGTAATTTTTTGTCCGTTTTCTATGGAATCCTTCACAAATGGATCATGCTGCTGGAAAAAGTCATCAACAAATAACCTAAAAAAAAGTGTTTCTTCCTTTTTGCAAGAGTTTTGTTTTTTTAGAGATGGGGTCTTGCTCTGATGCCCAGGCTGGAGTGTATTGGTGTGATCACTACTTACTGCAGTCTTCACCTATGAGGCTCAAGCAATCTTCCCACCTGAGCCTCCTGAGTAGCTGGGACCGCAGGTGCACACCACCACACCTGGTTAATTTTATTTTATTTTTTTATACAGACAAGAACTCACTATGTTGCCCAGGCTAGTCTTGAACTCCTGGGCTCAAGTGATCCTCCCACCTCAGCTTCCAAAAGTGTTGAGATTACAGGCATGAGCCACCACACGTGGCAAAAAAAAAAGAAAGCTCCTTCTTTAGCTGTAAAAGCCATCTTGTTTCTTGTTCCCCCTACAACTGGGCAACATCTGTGTTACTGGAAACCCAAGGGACAGCCCCATGGAAGCCCCATGGTAGTTGTACTGGAAGCTGCTCTGCATTCCCATGTCAAGAGCCATCAAGTTTGGTTTTCGCCGTAAGAGCAGCAGTTAGTTTCTGGCACAAAGAAAAGGATTTAGTACTGATAACATATAACTCTGTCTTACACAGAGTAGGTGCTAGTAAAATTTTTAAAAATAAGAGTGCCAGAGATCCTCTGGGTGTTGCTCACATCATTTTTTTATTTGAACAGTAAACATTCTAAGATTGAAGATGAACTTTGGATAAACATTAATCAGGAAAATGACAGTAGGTATTTAGCATCTTTTGATCTAATTTTAAAAATAAGGTAGCATTGGTCACTGACTATAAATGTGTATTAAATTAATATGATTCTCATCTTCTAATTACATCATGCTGTAGTATAAGACCTGGTTGCCAATTCAGAAAAAATATATTTTAGGCTATGGCAATAGATTATAATAGAAAAAGACCAACTCAAATTTGAAAATAGAAACAGTGAAGCTGGGTATAGGTGAACTTTTTTGAATGAGATGGATGAACATCTCTGAATGAAATATTCAAGACTATGCAGCAAACTGCCTCCCAAGGGAAATGAGGAAATTCAATTTCATGGGTAAATTAAAATCACAATAAAAAGCCCCTAAAACACATACACCGCACATATATACGCCCTAATATTTGTCTTTTACAGGAACAAGTAGATTACTAGTTAAGCCAATAGATTCTTTTCAACTATATGTTTTGCTTTTTTCCCATAAATAATTGTAAACATTGTTCCAGTTATTATTCTGAACCAAAGTTGATTTATTTTCTTTTAAATTCAGATATCCTATTTTTTTACCTCCTTCAATCCTAAAGTAAGTGTAGACATTGTATATTTTTGAATAATTTATCACTTTGAGAAGCTGCACAAGTGTAAGTAACAGATTTCAAACCACAATTGACAGAGAGGGCACTTTGCAATGTCAGGATCCAGAGTCCAGAATTTTAAGGAGTTTTATTCACTTCTAGAAACCTTGTTTACCTTACTTTTCCAAATAAATAAAACTATTTAAACAAATTTCCTCACTTTTGAATATTGTTAACTCTAATTAAGTCTCTTTAAAGTGAGAAAATACTGTACCAAGAAGTTATATATCTTCTGTGATCCCACAATATTTTTTTTTTTTTTGAGCCTTTTCCTTTTATTTTTTTTTTTCTTTTTTTCTTTTTTTTCTTTTTTATTGATCATTCTTGGGTGTTTCTCGCAGAGGGGGATTTGGCAGGGTCACAGGACAATAGTGGAGGGAAGGTCAGCAGATAAACAAGTGAACAAAGTTCTCTGGTTTTCCTAGGCAGAGGACCCTGCGGCCTTCCGCAGTGTTTGTGTCCCTGGGTACTTGAGATTAAGGAGTGGTGATGACTCTTAACGAACATGCTGCCTTCAAGCATCTGTTTAACAAAGCACATCTTGCACCGCCCTTAATCCATTCAACCCTGAGTGGATACAGCACATGTTTCAGAGAGCACAGGGTTGGGGGTAAGGTCACAGATCAACAGGATCCCAAGGCAGAAGAATTTTTCTTAGTACAGAACAAAATGAAAAGTCTCCCGTGTCTACCTCTTTCTACACAGACACAGCAACCATCCGATTTCTCAATCTTTTCCCCACCTTTCCCCCCTTTCTATTCCACAAAACCGCCATTGTCTTGATGGCCCGTTCTCAATGAGCTGTTGAGTACACCTCCCAGATGGGGTGGTGGCCGGGCAGAGGAGCTCCTCACTTCCCAGTAGGGGCGGCCGGGCAGAAGCGCCCCTCACCTCCCGGACGGGGCGGCTGGCCGGGCGGGGGGCTGACCCCCCCACCTCCCTCCCGGACGGGGCGGCTGGCCGGGCGGGGGGCTGACCCCCCACCTCCCTCCTGGACAGGGCGGCTGGCCAGGCAGAGGGGCTCCTCACTTCCCAGTAGGGGCGGCTGGGCAGAGGCGCCCCTCACTTCCCCGACGGGGCGGCTGGCCCGGCGGGGGGCTGACCCCCCCACCTCCCTCCCGGAGGGGGCGGCTGGCCGGGCAGAGGGGCTCCTCACTTCCCGGTAGGGGCGGCCGGGCAGAGGCGCCCCTCACCTCCCGGACAGGGCGGCTGGCCGGGCGGGGGGCTGATCCCCCCACCTCCCTCCCGGACGGGGCGGCTGGCCGGGCGGGGGGCTGACCCCCCCACCTCCCTCCCGGACGGGGCGGCTGGCCGGGCGGGGGGCTGACCCCCCCACCTCCCTCCCGGACGGGGCGGCTGGCCGGGCGGGGGGCTGACCCCCCCCACCTCCCTCCCGGACGGGGCGGCTGGCCGGGCGGGGGGCTGACCCCCCCCACCTCCCTCCCGGACGGGGCGGCTGGCCGGGCGGGGGGCTGACCCCCCCCACCTCCCTCCCGGACGGGGCGGCTGGCCGGGCGGGGGGCTGACCCCCCCCACCTCCCTCCCGGACGGGGCGGCTGGCCGGGCGGGGGGCTGACCCCCCCCACCTCCCTCCCGGACGGGGCGGCTGGCCGGGCGGGGGGCTGACCCCCCCCACCTCCCTCCCGGACGGGGCGGCTGGCCGGGCGGGGGGCTGACCCCCCCCACCTCCCTCCCGGACGGGGCGGCTGGCCGGGCGGGGGGCTGACCCCCCCCACCTCCCTCCCGGACGGGGCGGCTGGCCGGGCGGGGGGCTGACCCCCCCCACCTCCCTCCCGGACGGGGCGGCTGGCCGGGCGGGGGGCTGACCCCCCCCACCTCCCTCCCGGACGGGGCGGCTGGCCGGGCGGGGGGCTGACCCCCCCCACCTCCCTCCCGGACGGGGCGGCTGGCCGGGCGGGGGGCTGACCCCCCCCACCTCCCTCCCGGACGGGGCGGCTGGCCGGGCGGGGGGCTGACCCCCCCCACCTCCCTCCCGGACGGGGCGGCTGGCCGGGCGGGGGGCTGACCCCCCCCACCTCCCTCCCGGACGGGGCGGCTGGCCGGGCGGGGGGCTGACCCCCCCCACCTCCCTCCCGGACGGGGCGGCTGGCCGGGCGGGGGGCTGACCCCCCCCACCTCCCTCCCGGACGGGGCGGCTGGCCGGGCGGGGGGCTGACCCCCCCCACCTCCCTCCCGGACGGGGCGGCTGGCCGGGCGGGGGGCTGACCCCCCCCACCTCCCTCCCGGACGGGGCGGCTGGCCGGGCGGGGGGCTGACCCCCCCACCTCCCTCCCGGACGGGGCGGCTGGCCGGGCGGGGGGCTGACCCCCCCACCTCCCTCCCGGACGGGGCGGCTGGCCGGGCGGGGGGCTGACCCCCCCACCTCCCTCCCGGACGGGGCGGCTGGCCGGGCGGAGGCGCCCCTCACCTCCCGGATGGGGCGGCTGGCCAGGCGGGGGGCTAACCCCCCCACCTCCCTCCCGGACGGGGCGGCTGGCCGGGCCGGGGGCTGACCCCCCCACCTCCCTCCCAGACAGAGCGGCTGGCCGGGCAGAGGGGCTCCTCACTTCCCAGTAGGGGCGGCCGGGCAGAGGCGCCCCCCCCACCTCCTGGACAGGGCGGCTGGCCGGGCAGGGGGCTGATCCCCCCACCTCCCTCCCGGACGGGGCGGCTGGCCAGGCGGGGGGCTGATCCCCCCACCTCCCTCCCGGACGGGGCGGCTGGCCGGGCGGGGGGCTGACCCCCCCACCTCCCTCCCGGACGGGGCGGCTGGCCGGGAGGGGGGCTGACCCCCCCACCTCCCTCCCGGATGGGGCGGCTGGCCGGGAGGGGGGCTGACCCCCCCACCTCCCTCCGGGACGGGGCGGCTGGCCGGGCAGAGGGGCTCCTCACTTCCCAGTAGGGGCGGCCGGGCAGAGGCACCCCTCGCCTCCCGGACGGGGCGGCTGGCCGGGTGGGGGGCTGACCCCCCCACCTCCCTCCCAGACGAGGAGGGAGGACGCTCCTCACTTCTCAGACGGGGTGGCTGCCGGGCGGAGGGGCTCCTCACTTCTCAGACGGGGCGGTTGCCAGGCAGAGGGTCTCCTCACTTCTCAGACAGGGCGGCCGGGCAGAGACACTCCTCACATCCCGGACGGGGCGGCAGGGCAGAGGTGCTCCCCACATCTCAGACGATGGGCGGCCGGGCAGAGACGCTCCTCACTTCCCAGATGTGATGGCGGCCGGGAAGAGGCGCTCCTCACTTCCTAGATGGGATGGCGGCCGGGCAGAGACGCTCCTCACTTTCCAGACTGGGCAGCCAGGCAGAGGGGCTCCTCACATCCCAGACGATGGGCAGTCAGGCGGAGACGCTCCTCACTTCCCAGACGGGGTGGCTGCCCGGCAGAGGCTGCAATCTCGGCACTTAGGGAGGCCAAGGCAGGCGACTGGGAGGTGGTTGTAGCGAGCCGAGATCACGCCACTGCACTCCAGCCTGGGCGCCATTGAGCACTGAGTTAACGAGACTCCGTCTGCAATCCCGGCACCTCGGGAGGCCGAGGCTGGCGGATCACTCGCGGTTAGGAGCTGGAGACCAGCCCAGCCGACACATCGAAACCCCGTCTCCACCAAAAAAATACGAAAACCAGTCAGGCGTGGCGGCGCACGCCTGCAATCGCAGGCACTCGGCAGGCTGAGGCAGGAGAATCGGGCAGGGAGGTTGCAGTGAGCTGAGATGGCAGCAGTACCCCCACAATATTTTTATAATATAGATATTATTATGAGCTTCGCGTTAAATATTAAGAAACTGAAATTAAGAGAACAAGTAAGGGACATAGCCAAGTTTACAGAGCTAAGAAATAGTAAGTCTAACATTGACAATAGACTCTAAAGCCCAACTCTTAATCACTACTCCAAATTCTTAAATGCTGCAAAGATTAAATATATAATAATTTGGATAAATCATATTAGCTTTCCCAAAAATAGTACAAGATTTTCATGAAAGATGCCCAAATGTGGCAGAAGATTATGGTGAGTTTCCATTATTTTCAGGGTAATACTTTATGACAAGAAAATTAGAAAATTTAGGAAAAAGTTACAATTGATGTGCACATTAAACTTAATGTTAATAAAGAATATTCTTTTACCTTTAGCCAGTGACAAAGGCCAAACTTTAGTGAGACTTCTTTTTTGACTAGGCCTTAACCTTGTTTCCTGTCCTCGTGGTGCCTGCATTGCCCAAGATTAGTAAACATCCTTCTTAAGTAAGTTTGTAGAGAATTCTTCACCCTTGATATCTGATAACCTTCATATCTCATCAAATTCCTCACCTCCTCAATCCCTCATGTGATATCAGATCACCCTGGCCTGCCTTCAGCAAGAATTGAATTAGGTCAGCTTAATAAGAATCTCCCTATTTTTTATGTCTTTCATTAGTAATGTTTCGTATACCAATGCCCTTCCCCACTCCTTGGCTATAAATCCGTACTTGTTCTTGTTATATTCAGAGTTGAGCCTAGATCTGTACTGAGGTACCTATTGGACTATTTTCTGAATAAAATCTGGTTTTGCTACCTTCCGGACAGATTCTGATTTTTTGTTTTTAACACTGTACACATGCAAGAAAAAGAAACATGAGGAAAGGAATGTGTTTTGAATATAGTGATATTTTACACCCCATTATTTTTTTTCTGCCTGTATTTAGAGGACTCTGCATAGAAGTTTTTAGAATTGATCATTTAGTTCAAATACTAGTGGGAAAGTCGTCTTTATTTGCTCTGGCAATATTTCTAAACTCAAGAGGCGAGCATGATTATTTACTTAACTTCTTCAAAATGTCAACTTTGTCAGACAGTGATGGACTGCATCTTTTAATCTACAAGTGGGCACTATCCTACGGAAAAATTATAGAATCAACCTGAAGCATGCTTTGGAACTACTCCCTCCCACCAGTACTTTGCTGCCTCGATTAGGATTTACTGTGGCTAAAATAATACCCTTATCTTCCTGTTTGCCAGCATTTATGAGCAGGAAATATCCTTGGAGAAGAAAAAAACAGTTTGATTCCCAATCCCTTCTCCACGGGATAAACCACTGTTATCATTGATAGTGTTCTTATCGGGTGAGATTCTATTGTTCAAAACTGCATTTCATGAAGCAGTCATAAAAGATTTTCGAATATCATCAAGTGAGCACTTTGAACACTAGAATAACAAAGGCAGAGTTTATCTTTCATTTGATAACAAGTCTTTTGTGATTTCTCCTGTATACGAAAGAAACCATTTACATTAACTGCAGTAAAACAACAACAACAAAATGCCACTTAGCAGCAGATATTGGATAGATGCATTTTCACCAGCAAATTTAGCCGTTTTCAAAAGAAAATGTATAACTTGCACTTTATAGTTTTTGAATTTTTATCATGTATGATTAAACTATAACTTTTGCAGGCCAGGAAAACTTGGAAAGCCCCGTTTACTCCTACCAAAATGTTCTTAAAAGAAGTCCCTGTTTTTTCAGGAAGATGATTATGAAACGTATTCCATTGCCCAAGGTCCTACAACAGACAATTTCCCATTATTTTCCACAAGATCCAAAAGAGCATTCTTGATTTCAATCAGGTCAGACACCCTGTCAGAGTCCAATCTTGACACATCAATGACAAGGCATATCAGAGCAGTCAAAAGTTTACAACATGTAATAAAAACTGAACTAAAGTCAAGCATGCTATCCTCTTGCAGGCCCAGGGAGACTCTAGGCAACTAGTGATTTGTAGGCTCCATTACAGCCCAAATGTTCGATGTATCTAGCCCTTGGCAGGGTGTCAAGGACAAGAAATAATCAGTCTTTAGAGATCACTTTTGAAATGCTATGCCCTCTGCTTCTTTCAGGTGAATCATTCTTTCTGTGTTGTCAGGATCCACTGATGAAAGCTGACTACTTTCAATAGCCTGTGACAAGTGACGCATCTCCCCTCCATATGTGGAGAAAATGATATTGTGCACGCAGCTTTCACCAGGCATGCTGTGAGTGATGAGCTACTGCACGACGTCATGCTAGAGAACTTCTTTTCCAGAGTGAAAAGTAAAACTCAGAAGGAGGTACATGATCTTGTACCCAAGAGCATAATGGTTGCCAGAATAGATAGGAGGAGATTTTAAAATTTATTTACAGATTTTTTATGTCTAGAAGCCAAATTGTGTCTTCATGCTAAATCTCTAGATTTAAAATGGTGGACTCATAATAATAATGTGGAAGTAAATGATGCAACGTGGTTGCAGTGTTTACATTGCAATATCTACTAAATAAGCCTTCTTGTCTTAATATGACCTTTAGTCCCCTTTACAGCTAATATATGCTGCCTAAAGTGCCACTAACAAACAGACAAAGCAAACTAACAAAAAGTCTAAGACTTATGTTAGTTTAACTTCTAGATCACTATAAAAATAACTTACTACGATTCACTTGACATTTAGAATGGATGGTATGCTGTAGAAAATGGTATTATAATTCTAGGTAATTGCAAAACTTTTCTTACTGAAAGTCCCACAGCACCCAATCCAACACACTGACAGAAATGACTGAGAATTCTGATTTGGGGACATCAAATAATGAATCTTTTATATTCTGAGTATCCTAAAGGTCTTATGTTTTAAAACAATTACACATAATTGTCCATATATCTGCAACCAGAATTGCTATTGATTTTCAAATAGCAACTTTTTTTCTCATGATAGGTTTAGCTCTTTTTCACTCACTAGAATTCCAACTATTTATAAAATGAAACCACAACAGATAAAGTTTCTCTTATCAATACACTATAGCTATTATACTTATTGAGAAATACTAATTCTTAAAAACCGATCTATTTTTTAGTTAATTTAAACAGTTAGTTTCAGATTTTCCCCTCACATGTAGTCCAGATTCGCTTTTTTAGTATAATTTGAGATTAGCAATTAGATAATAAAATTAAGGATAAGGAAAAGTATAAATACTCAACATTTCCATTTTGGAGAAAACATGTAAAACACTATGCTGATGGGGAGATAGAAACCAAGAATTCAAATATAATATCGATTACTTGAGGATGAATTCAGGTTTTACCTTAACACAATTGTGTTAATGTGGGAATATGACACTTTGATTTCCTAAGTATTCTGATTTTCAAAAATTGCATAGACTAGGAAATATTGATTATGAAACTTAACTCAATAATTGAATCTTAAATATATTCTCAATAACATAAAAATATACAAGTATATAGGAATGCATAATCTCACATAAAATATTTTATGTTCTTACAATAAAAATTTAGTAAACATTTTATTAAAAATGGCAAATTGTTACACTATTGTATTCTATATAACAGAAACAAATTTTAAAGTATAAAATCAGTTTCAAAAGTAAACAATTTCCAAATTACAGACAATTCTTTCTGTCGAGGAATCATTTTTAATCACTATATTTTTTAAGAATATAACATTTATTATTTCCGTTTTTTTTTTTTTTTAGATTGAGTCTCGCTCTGTCGCCCAGGCTGGAGTGCAGTGGCGTGATCTAGGCTCACTGCAAGCTCCGCCTCCCAGGTTCATGCCATTCTCCTGCTTCAGCCTCCTGAGTAGCTGGGACTACAGGCGCCCGCCACAACGCCCGGCTAATTTTTGTATTTTTAGTAGAGACGGGGTTTCTCCATATTGGCCAGGATGGTCTTGATCTCTTGACTTCATCATACGCCCGCCTCGGCCTCCCAAAGTGCTGGGATTACAGGCATAAGCCACTGCGTCCTGCCTATTATTTCTTCCTGAATGCTGATTTTCTTTTTGGTGAATGTTTCCTTCATGTATTTTAATACTCTAGTTCAAGTGCAATAATATTGGGCCTTTATGTTACTATTTGAAATACTTGTGAACTTTAATTTTGAAATTTTTGATTGTACATGCCATTCTTTTAAAAAACTTATATAACTATACGTATATAAAAAAATCTATATTTGTACTTAAATCTATCTATCTATTTATGTATTGATATAAAGTTATTTGTACCACAGAAATTTTCAGGAAATCTGCAAAGTATTCTTTTTGGATTAATTACTATATATATATTTATGCTGTAAAGGAGAAATTGTTTTCAAGCATCCTGTCTCCCAGGCACTTAGAAATGTTACCTACATTTTTGTTCTAGTCCCAGCCTCACAAATTTTTTTAGGGGGGGGGTGTTCCCTTTTTTCTCTTATATTTTTAAACCTCTCTGCACAAACACACACACACAGTGGGAGTGGGAATGTTCCAATTTCTCCTCTACTTTAAACACGTGTGTGTGTGTGTGCGCCTTTCTGTCTGTGTGAATTGTAAACCAAACAACAACAACAACAACAACAACAAAACATCCTAGGCTCCCTCAACTGACTCTGGGCCAAGGGAAACCTGAACATCTGAATTCCCTACTATGCCAGGAAGGGAGGTCAGACATGCCTTGCTATATCCCCTGCTTTTTGGAGTTTAGGCACAACTGACCAGCATTAACATTAACACAGAGACCATAAGACCGACAAAACAGACTCTTTGGCAATCAGATATCAAAGTCCTACCTGACTCTGGTATGGCCTCACATGACAAATAGATCTCCCTGATGGAAATCTAAATATTTTACCACAAAATATATTTTTTGACATATTTCAAAATGGCCCTGAAAAACCATTTTGTGAGGGAATTTTCGTATCTGTAAAGAATTTCCATTGAGGCTGCTAGGCCCTTCCCAGATCTAGAAGACATTAAATAATAGTCTGACACCTTTTCAGATCTAAAAATAGACATTTACCATCTATTCTCTCTAAAGCCTGCTACCTGGAGGACTCATCCACATAACAAGAACTGTGGCTTTCACAACCTCCCTTAACTCAAGCTTTTTCTTGTACTAACTTCAAGTCTTTAATTCTTTCAACTATTGTCAGTAAGAAAATCTTTGAATGACCTATGACCTGTAAATACCACCCCCAACTTTGAGATGTCCCACTGATGTTGGTGGACTGGTTCAAGTTCTTGACTTTGCTGCACAAAACAATTTGAGGGCAAGTCCAAAGTGAAAGTAGGTAAAGAAATTTATTATTGCAAAGTGAAAGTATACTCTGATAGGTGGGTCAGAAGGGACTGCTCAAGAATGCGAGAGTGCCATCTGGCACTGAGGCACTTCCCTTTATGGGAGATTTACATGATTATTTATTCATAAAGGGGTGGGAAGGGGTGTTGCTGTTAGGCATGTTGTGGGTGGTTTCCCAAGCCTGCATGCCTAGTGGTTGTACATGCTAGTGCATATATTGCATGTTCACTAGCATCTTAAATCTCCACCCAAGAGTGTTTGTTACTATTATAATGAGCATAATTCACCCCAAGGACACAAATAATGTGTTTCTGCACTTGTGTGAATTTGGGGATTTTTTTCTTTCTGTTCTTTTACCTCTTTGCTGCAGGATATTCTAACCACAAACCCAGGACGTGTTCTGTACACTGTTGGATGGTTTGCCCTGTCCATCTATTTGGCAAGTTTGTTCCCCTTTAAGAGAGGCTATGACCACCTTATCTAACCTACCTCACCACCTTTCTGGGCTGAACCAATGTATACCTTACATCAATTGATTTATGCCTGTGTCTGTAACTTCTGTTCTCCTAAAATGTGTAAAACCAAAAACTATAACCTGACTGTATTAGTCTGTTCTTATGCTGCTAATAAATATATACTGGAGACTGGGTAATTTATAAAGGAAAGAGGTTTAATTGGCTCACAGTTCCACATGGCTGGGGAGGCCTCATAATCATGGTGGAAGGTAAAGGGGAAGCAAGACACATCTTACATGGCAGCAGGCAAGAGAGTGTGTGCAAGGGGACTGCCCTTTTATTAAATCATCAGATCTTGTGAGACTTATTCACTACCACGAGAACAGCATGGGAAAAACCTGCTCCCATGATTCTATTACCTCACACCAGGTCCTTCCCACAACACATGGAGTTTATTAAAATTCAAGATGAGATTTGGTTGGGGACACAGCAAAACCGTATCACTGATTGACTTGGACATACACTCAGGCCCTCCTGAGACTGTTCCTCAAGCCACGGTCACTCAAATATTTTACAGAGTTTGGTTTGTGTGTGTGTGTTTGTGTGTATAAATTTCTTACAATTGCATCCTACTCATCCAAGCTGAATAATTCCAAAACAAACCAATATGTTTGAAATAAAGGCTTGTGGTAGATATTTAAGTTCACAACCTATTTTAACATGAAAATTCAAATGGGAAATATTTTTTGAATGAGTTATACAATTTATGTTACTTTGAATTCAAACATCAATTGAATATGTGTGCTTATATACAATGTTCTTCAAATTTACAAGAAACAGTTAAGAATTTTAAAACATATACATCCATCAATATTTTAAAAAAGGAGAAAAATAGTATATATATATATATATATATATATATATATATATATATATATGTCAACTTACTTTGGAAAATGGTGAGCTGACAAACAAGGGCTACCTGACATGATTTAGCACATATGAAAAAGATGATACCTTCAAGAACATTGAGAACCAACAAGAATCTGACCTGGGAAAGGCTCAGGAATTTGACTAATAGCTGGCTCTAAATGAAAGTCTTTAGAAGAAGCAGTTTGATCTCTAACAGCCTGGAGCCTTTGTATCTAGGCAACTTCCTCAATCTAATAATGAGGAAAACAGGAGGTTATTCATCTGGAGATATTTAATTGGAAAGACTCTGCACTTGGATATCAGGAAAAAGTTAATAGTAAAAGTGAGGCTAAGTTTTTGTATTAGTCTGTTTTCACATCAGTGATAAAGATATACCTGAGACTGGGCAATTTACAAGAGAAAGAGGCTTAATGGACTTACAGTTCCACGTGGCTGGGAAGGCCTCACAATCATGGCAGAAGGCAAAAGGCACATCTCACATAGCAGCAGACAAGAGAAGAGAATGAGAGTCAAGCAAAAGGGGTTTCCCCTTATAAAACCATCAGATCTCATGAGACTTATTCACTACCACAAGAACAGTATGGGGGAACCGCCCCCATACTTCCATTATCCTCCACTTGGTCCCTCCCACAACATGAAGAAATTATGGGAGCTACAATTCAAGATGAGATTTAGGTGGGGAGACAGCCAAACCATTAGTTCTCAATATAGCAAATTAAGGCAGAAGTCTCTATATTTACTTTTAACCCATTGCCCCAACCAAGGGTACTGCAGAGTCTAAGAGAAAGCATTTATAGATTCCTACATTTAGGAAAAGGCCTAATAAGACTAAGTCTCTGTTACCACACTACATTGAGGACTGTTAGCAGATAAACTTTGTTTATGCACCAACTGTTCAAATCATCTTTTCAGTACCTTCCACTTAGACACAAATGTCAGATAATAATCAGCATAGATTTGAGGAAAGCCAGTTATATGAAAAAAGAGTCCAAGAAAAGAAAAAGCATGGGAGCAAACAGATAAACAGAGAGCAATTTCAAGGAACCAGGGAATGTTTAGAGAATACCAGAACTTCCAAATGCCTATTAATCTTCAGAGAACCAAGAAATGACTATATACAAACATTACCAAAAAAATAAAAATGTCAAAAGCACTACAGGAAAAGAAATTTAGACAACAAGAAAGAACTCCTGGAAATTATAAGAGGAAGGGCAAAAATTCAGAAACAACCACCACCACCATCACCACCACCACCACCACTACAACAGAGCTAGAGAAAAATGGAAGATAGACTTGGGGATATGCTTCAGAATGTTAGAAAAATAACAGTGAAAGTGAGATGGATACGTAGAAAGAAAAAAGACTAACTAAAATCAACTCATAAGTTTTAACATTCAACTAATACAGAAGTGGACAAGAACAAAAATAAGGATGGGAGGAATCATCAAGATATAATATAAGGGTATTTCCTTGAACTGAAGAATAAGATATATATACATTTTAAAAGCCACACTGCGTACCTAGCACAATAAATTAAAGGAGATCCACAAAAAAACATATTTCTAATAAAACTTCAGAATTACAGAAGGTAAAATAAGACTCTAATCTTATGGGGAAAAAAAGGATTCAAAATGAGAATAACATATGACTTTTTTAATAGTATTGCACTTGAAGACAATGGAACAATGTCTTGTTAATTAATGAGGAAAAATGACTTTCAAGCTAGAATTATACATCAGCACAAACTGTTATTCAAGGGTGAGATATGTAATGTTTCAAAAAAGGTTTCAGAAGACCAGAAAAGTAGCTTACTGACTAAGAAAACCTTAACAATCCCCTTGGCTACACTAACCTTAAGACAATCTTCCTTACTCTAGATTCCTGATCTCTCTTCTGTTAGAGCATTTACTTTAGAAAAATTGTCATTGTAAATTATTTCTCTGCCCCTTTGAGGTGTAAATTTTCTAAAAAGACTTGGCAGCTTTACAGCCCAGGAATCTCTTTCTCAAGGACCTGGGAGCTATTCCTTTGAAGTGTAATTACCAAGGAAGGGAGAGCCCCTATATCCTAGTTTTCCTGGAAGGATAAGAGACTAACTTTAGCACGTGTCTTCCTCCAAGCTGTAAAACCATCTCCTGTCATAAAATATGAGGAGTTTATTTTCATTTGAATAAAGCCAATTAACAAGCACAGATGGCCTGTGATCCACCCACTCCAGTTTTTAAAAACACCCAAGCCCTTTGCTTCAGTAGATAGAAGCTCAGATTGTGTTGTGCCCTTGTTCCCATATTACAAGAGCCTTTAATTAAGTATTTCTTGCCTGTTTAAATTTGTCCAGTTAAATTTTTGCTTTGACACAACTATAGGTTGTGCTTTAAAAGGTGTAAGAGATAGGATCCAAAGTAGCATTATGTAACAGGAAAGTGATGAATAGAATCTCCAAGCTGATCATACAAGAAATCCTGAAGAGCTGTCAGAGGTTGAGATCATCAGAATACATTGGAAGAAAAGATGGTATCTTAGTCAGCTCAGGCTGCTATAAGAAAATATCATAGACTGTGCTGCTTAAATAATTAATAGATATTTGTTTTTTACAGTTCTAGAGGCTGGGAAGTTCAAGATCAGGGTGTTGTTGGTTCGTGGTGAGAGCCTGCATCCTGGCCCGTAGGCAGTCACCTTCCTGCAGTGTGTTCACATGAGCTTCCCTTGGTGCATGCACATGGAGAGAGAGATATCTCCCTGACTTGCTCTTCTAATAAGATTAATAATCCTGTCATGCGCATCCCACCCACTAATCTAACCTAATTACTTCCCAAAGGCCCCGCTTCAAATACCATCACACTGGGGGTTAGAACTTCAACATATGAATGTGGGAAAACAACCACTAAACTCATAACACATCTAAAATTCAAGAAGAAAAAGCACAGAAATGGAACTAGTAAATTTGTAGATAACTTTCATCGTATAGAAAGAAGACATACAATTCTATCAGAGAATTTTGTCCTGAATTTGTGTTAGAATATAAACATAATTTAACCCAAGAAGTATCTGGACAATTATTAACTCTATTGAAAATAATGAGAAAGGGAAGAAAAACATGACACCCTACTTGTCTTCCTTCTGAATAATACTTCCATAGTCAACATATTATAAATCTTAAATAAAGGTTGATGGGACCAATATTACCATACAATTATGTTGGAAGGAAGGGGAGCAGAGAATGTACTTAAGAGTGATTAAGCACAAGAAAGCTAAATCTTCAACTGCTCTGTTAAGTGTATGAATTTGTGTCTAAAGCGTAAATGAAAAAATACTACAAACAATGGTTCAAACAGTTGAAGAAGTTGATTATCAGTTCAGAGATTTGGAGTAAAGTGGGTAAGGCTAGAAAATAATTACTTTTCCTTGTAGCCTGAAAATTTTATTCAACTTTTTAAAAGTAAAGTACGTAAAATTGAAATATAATAAAAGCAGAGTCTATAAGAGAAAGAAACACATATGCTCGCTGAAAATGGACATGAAGAAAAAAATGATAAAAGATAAGAGGAGGGAGCAAAAGGAAGAAAAGGAAAAGAATGAAAAACTTGCCATGCCATCTTCATTCTCAGCAATTAACCTTACCTTTTACCTTAACAGAGAAATTAGACAAGATCAGATCTCATCTCTCTTTCTCACTCTTAAAGTCTATATCTTCAAATATATCTAAATTTTCACCTATGCATTCTCCTCTTCTCTTTTTGTAGGAATGTTTGAAAACTGGAATTTTTGCTTCACTTCCTGGTGGTCTCTGTAAAGTTTCTAGCTAAAGTAGTGAGTGCCAAGGCCAGTTCAACACTGTTGATTGTGTGAAACCTGCTAGTGTCCAGCAACATGTAATGAAACACTTCTAGCCCAGCTGTTGGAAAAGCTATTAGAAAGATTTCTACAGGTGTTTCTATTATTTAAGCAACTTCCCATGTTGTAAATGTTTTCCAATTCATGCAATCCAATATCAACCTTCACCTCTGCTATGAAGTGATGCTGCCAAAGAGAAAAATGGGACAGCTTTTGATTTTGCACATGAAGATACTATATTCTTGAGGGTATCTGCCATATTTTATATATATAGTCAGCAAATCTTGGAGGTGTCTTAGTCCAATAATTATTTTGATATCAGGGATACTTTATTAGTTCATAATCATTCCTTGTAACAAATCCATTTTCTGGATCTGATCCCTTTAATTCTATGGATCAAACTCAGATTTATTTTTAATCTGTCCATTTTCACTGTTTCTTTTCTCTTAACATGCATATATGCTCAAGTTTCTCCCAAGATAAAACATGGCATTTCCATACTTTCTACTAGAAATTTTCCTTTCATCAATAAATCCTGCATATTTTACCTTATTAATATATCTTCATTCTCTCCTCCCACCCATATCCTTATTACTACTACCCCTTCCTACTAATCATTGTAGTTACTGCATTAATCTCTGATTGTTTCCTTGATCAATTATTTTCCTCCAGCTCTATTTCACAAATATCTCTCCTTTGAGCTTCAAACCCACATATCCAACTATTAATTAGGACATATTCACTGAAACTCACTATGTCCAATCCTGAAATCAGTTCTCCCTCTTATGACTGTTCTTTCTTTTTGCCCAAAACCACTGCATGTACTTGTCCCAAAAGATTTCTGATTGCTATGACACATTGTTGTCTAAACAGATTTCTGCTTATTTTTTATTTTATTTCCTCTTACACTCTCTAGACAGTCACATTCTCTTTAACAGTCACCAAATTGTAAAAATTCTATTTTGAAAATGTCTCGCAAGTCTAGTCACATTTCTCAATTCCCACTGGCACTCTCCTTATTTAGATAATGGTTATTTCCATCTGGATTTCCAAAACAATCTCACAGCTGATATTTCTGCAATCAGATTTAATCCTCATCTGCCCAATCTTCTCAGAAGAATACAATATATTTGTAGGGATTTTTATAAACTGTATATATGATTCTATACTCTCCTGGTTCAAGACCATCAATGACTCCCTGTTGCCCTAAGAATAAAGTTCTAACATCCTTAACTTGGCTTATAAACACCTTAATATCCAGCTCCTATATTCCTCGTTAGCTTAGTCTCTTGATTTCCTACTTCAATATTCCTTCTTAAAACAATTATTTTTGTCATGCAAATGCAAAGTATTCTTCTTCTCTTCTGGACCTTTGCGCACCTTTCATTTTGCTTGAAATACGCTCTCTCTTTGCAAATTATTGTCTTCAACATTCCTCAGGTTTGAGTTAGAGAATCTAACTACATTAAGGAGGGTGTGGACGTTAATAATATGTAATTTTAACTTTAACTAAGTTAAAATATTCATTTTTGTAGGCAAAACACAATATGCATATCTTTTAAAACTTAGGAAATTTTAAGCATATTCTACATTTCTCTTCAGTTCTACAGACACTTGTCATTTGTACTGTGCTTTTTCCTCATCCATTTTTCAGCTTATTTTAAACTCTTGAACATGCTTTTGAAGTGCAATTCCATGTCTACAGCTAAGCAATTCATTGTTAGATAAGCTACTCATAATTGACTTAATCTTATCACAAATTCTAGCTTAAAATAATATCTAAAGGGGTTCTTCAAAGTTATGAGTTTTGCAGCAGTGTGAACCTTTGCACAAATGTACCCATTTAATGCTGATGGATTTTATAACATTGTTTTGATGAGAAATCATATACTTACATTTAGCTTGTTTTCTGGACATTCAAAATGCAGTATGAATGGATTTTTAAATTTAAATCAAAAACCATACTTTGTTTTTTCTTTAAAGCATACTCATTTTATTGATTTCTACTTTTATTACAGAATTGTTTTCCTCTACAAGTAGCTAACACTGCATCAAAAGTATATATTGCTCTGAGACCAAATTTACCTGGTTTTATATACAATGTCACACACAAAGCCTTGTTTTTTATCCCTCTCTATTGTCTTCCATTTTCTTACTATACCTACTGCTGTGAGGAAGAGTCAGCTCACAGCCTGATTCAGTGAGTCTTAGCAATGTGAAGCAACATATTCAGGTTTGCATTGTGGGCATATTTATGTAATTTTCCTACCCGAAATTATGTGATATACCTGCTGCTAAAATTAGAGCATTCTTTGAAGAGAAGCAATGCCTTAGTGGAAAAAAAAAACTGGAAATCATTGTTTTAATCTTCAGTTATTAAACATTGAAAGATTCTTTTTAAATTTCCCCTAAGTTTGCATTTTGAAAGATATTTTAAACTTTTACCATACTGTACTATAATGTGTAGAGAGCAATTGCGAAATATAAAATACTTGAATTCTGGCAAGATCGGCTTACTGCTTCTCCAGTGAAGGGAAAACCTAAGTAGAAGAAAGTATATATAAATATTCTTATGTTTCATAGATCAGAGATAATCAATAACTACCAATAACTACCAGACAATATGATGTATTATTTAAAAATAATACATTTTTATTTATAACTAAATTTATTTATAGTTACAATTGATTGATCATTTCCTAGGATAATTTGATTTTGTCAATAAGAAGGGTGAGGTATTTTATTGATACTACATGAGCTTCTTTGTAGCTGACGTCTCTGCCTGCTTAAAATCCATAGAATTTTGAGGGCCCAATTTTTAAGTCTCTAACAAACTATTATTTTAGTCTAGGTCTATGGTTAGTTTGTCTGTATAATTTCTCAAACAGATTAAAAATCTGTAAAACTAAAATCTCTCTTTTTGAGAGATTATATGGACACACTGTTAATTACTTTTCCATCTATTTGATTTCAGTGAGACTCTTGACAATAGACACACTAAAAAGTATTTCTGAACTGAGAAATTAGAGAACAAGAAGTACTAAGATTATTGCTGGATTTAATTGGCGTAACCTAAGCCTACCATGCTTCCACAAAAAAGAAA
Organism: Pan paniscus; assembly: GCF_029289425.2. Classification (NCBI taxonomy): domain Eukaryota; kingdom Metazoa; phylum Chordata; class Mammalia; order Primates; family Hominidae; genus Pan; species Pan paniscus. Next base: position 55,721,353 of record NC_073263.2, on the reverse strand, counting down.
TGCCTTTGTTTTTTCTCTTATCCCTAAACCATATTTTTCCAACGGAAAGAATTTTCTGGGTACATTGCAGCCATTAAAAGGTTTTAAAATGGGTGCTATAACTATATCCTGATATTGACCCTTAAATCAGCATTTTATGTGAGGCCTTTTAAAAAATTACTATTTAACAACTTTGTTAGTTTTGTATATTATAAGGAGATGAGGACCACCTGAACTTCCAGCCCAGAAAGCCATCCAACTCTGTGTTCTCTCTACTTTCTTTAAAGTCTGCTTGCAAAACAACCTGTTCTTTTCTGAGCTCATCTCTCTTACATTATCCTGGCAAGTTCAACCAACAACAACAAAAAACTAACATTATTTTAAAACCTTTTAAAGATAAAGCTTATTAGGTACACTATCTCCCTCTTAAGGTATCATAGATAATATTTTTTCTAAATATTTTCACCACTGCATGACATGTGTTACTATTCTTCCAGCCCCTAATAAGAATTTTCTTGCCACCATATACTTAACCTCAAACCCAGAGTCACATATTTTATTTAGGTTGTCTGTTAAGGAAGCACCCTGATCCAGTACTCATTTTTCTAATAGTCATGATTGGCCTGATTATTCTGTGTAAAAGAGCAACTTGGAAATCTTAGTGTCTTAACACAGTGATGTCTGTGTCTTCTTGTTTATGAGATGTGTTACAGCATGTGTCACCACAGGGGCTCTTTTTCAGGCTAATAGAGATTCCATTTTTAACCCATTAGCAGAGTCAAGAAAAATGGGAGAGCATGGTAAACAAAGCATTAACTCTTAAAACTTAAGCTGCAAATCACACAGGACATTTTTTGCTCTCATTTTTTTGAGCAAAGCAAGTAACATAATGTCCTCGGTTAAATAGTATCTGCCCAAAATGTATGCCCACCTGGCATATCAGAATGTGTGACCTTATTTGAAAATAGGACTTTTCCAGATGTAATTAGCTAAGGTGAGGTCATATTGGATTAGGGTAGCCCCTAAATCCAATGACTGACATTCTTATAAATAGGCTACATGAAGACACACAGATACAGACATGAAGAGAAGGAGGCTATGTGAAAACAGGGGCAGACAGTGTAGTGATGCAACTACAAGCCAAGGAACACCAAGGATTGCCAGCAGCGAACAGAAGATAGGAGAAAGGCATGGGACAGTTTCTCCTTCAGAGTCTCTAGAAAGAACAAAACCCAATGACTCCATGATTTCAGACTTCTGGCCTCCTAAACGGTGACAGAATAAATTTATGATGATTTCAGACACCCAGTTTATGATAAATCATTATGGCAGCCCTAGGTAATCAATACACAGGGGATGCTTTAATTCAAGAGTTTGCAGATGTATAATCTTCCTGTAGACAGGACATTGAATATAACACAAGTTCCAAACATAGATTATTTCCATGCAAATGTGACTGCACTTACAAGAATTTTAAAACTAAGTTTTCAAATTCAGTTTAGGCCTTTATTTTGCAGTGATGTTCTTAACACTTCTTGGTCCCTTAGTACAGAGAAAACTGAATTAAGCCCAATAGATCCAAAGTTATGGCCTATTAGACATAAATAAATGGAGTTCACAAAGCAAAATGACAAAACATTTTGGTTTTGGTGTTTGTTTTTTTTTTTTTTAACATAGTACACTAAATGTCTTTGTTCATTTGGGGTGCTCTAACAAAATATTTTAGACTGGGTTGCCTACAAACAATAAAAATGTATTTCTCACAATTCTGGAAGCTGTGAAGTTCAAGATCAAGGTGCCAACAAATATGGTATTTAGTGAGGGCCCACTTCCTCATAGATGGCTCCTTCCTCACTAGGGTGGAAGGAGCGAGGGCACTCTCTGTGGTCTTTTTGATAAAGACATTAATTTCATTCATGAAAGTGCCATTCTCATTAACTAATCACCCCCCAAATTCCCACTTGCATGTTCCATCATATTGGGCATTAAGGATTAAGATATGAATTGTGGGGATGACACAGACATTTAGACTATAGCACCAAGCATTCTGAGAGTAAATAAACTCAAAAAATAAGTTTGATTTTAACCCTTTTATTCTATATGTTATTAAGAAGTTAGATATGAAAACTAAATTTTCTGTAGTTTTGTTTCTGAATTATATTTTAAATTCTTTTAAAAATATTTTTTCTAATACGTGTTTATTTTTACAATACTTATTCTTATTAAAATATTAGTATCTAATATTTTTCTGTAAAAAGACAGTTTAAAAGATATTGGTGACCTCAAACCCTAAAGATGGAGAAATCAATACCAATAAGATTTTTAGCAGAGTTTAAATAACCAACTTTAATCAGACTTTAATTCTCTCTGTTAGTAGATCAAAAGCTATTATTTTAGGGGAAAAGTATCCTATGAGCATTATTTCTTTGGAACAGAAATAAAGCGAGTATAGTATCATCCAGTGTTCAAACTTCACTTGGTAAAATACTGTATTGGGAAATCAGTACATTTATCCCTCATTTTCCTATTAGTTGGGATTTATATTACTTACCACGATGGAAGTGGTGCTTAGAAAATGCAATTATGGAATGTAATGTTCCCCATTAAGGTCGGTATCCAGTATACAACCTAGCAAATCAGTCACATTAATCCTGAAGGGCCAGTTCTGCCATATAGGCTTCGATACTAGGAAGTCAGCAAGAAAGGCTTCAGTGATAGAGTGAGGATAATTTCTTTTTAACTTGTCTGCAGATAGGGCAGAGTAAAAGAATAATGCACTGGGGTGTAGCCTAGAAGATGAGACTGTTCAAGGAAAAAACAAATGGTAGTGCATATATGAAAACAGTATTTTGCTAAAAAAAAAAAAAAAAGCTTTAGCAAAAAAAAAAATTGACTCATATGCTGGGAAATATTTTAAGGCAATAATCAGAATTTGGGAGGGCAAGTACATTTGTGATACAAATAAAGGTTATCCAAAGTCTATGCAGTAGATCCACAGAATGTTATATTTGTGAATCACAAAGAGAAATGAGAGTTTCGGGACATGGAATAGAAGGATCTTAAGGTCATTGATGAAAATGACTTAGAGATGGAATACAGAACTGCAATGAGGGGCTGAAGGGGAAAAAAGAAAAACACATTACCAAACGATGGATAGAGGTAGCTCTAATGCTGTCTTCACTAGTGTTCATTCTGTAGACAGGCTGTGATTTCCATTTCAGGATGAGCCGTTGGCTTTGGTTCCCATTGGCTTGAGTTGCACTTGGTAACACCTGCTCTCCCTTCAGCTTGTGTGCCAAGAGATGCTCAGCTGGGTTAGGCTTGATTAGACTAAATGTCAGTAAACAAGATAAGATTTGGGGGAAAATTTGTGTAAGATATTTTTGAGGGAGAAGTAGAGATCAAATACTCTGGATAAATGAAGAATGACAGAACTTTGAAACACCATCTTAGGTACAAATTGTTTTAAGAAGTATTGGCCCCCATGATTTGCTTCACTGAACAGACGGCATTGATAATGATTTTCATACATAAAATTATGTTTTATTCAGTTCTTGAACTAGGGTGATGGAGTGGAGAGCACAGAAAATCCCATTTCCAGAAAATCAAAGTTGATACTAAGGAGACTTAGTAACTGAAGAGAGAAACAGAAATAGGAGTCAAATATTATGTGCAGGTTTCTGGTTTGGGTAGTTGAATCCATGTGATTTTTGTTTTTTTTTTTGTTTGTTTGTTTTGTTTTTTGAGACAGAGTCTCGCTCTTTCACCCAGGCCGGAGTGCAGTGGTGCTATCTTGGCTCACTGCAAGCTCTGCCTCCCGGGTTCACGCCATTCTCCTGCCTCAGCCTCCCGAGTAGCTGGGACTACAGGCGCCCGCCACCGTGCCTGGCTAATTTTTTGTATTTTTAGCAGAGACAGGGTTTCACCGTGTTAGTCAGGATAGTCCTGATCTCCAGACCTCGTGATCCCCCCACCTTGGCCTCCCAAAGTGCTGGGATTACAGGCGTGAGCCACCGCGCCTGGCCTGAATCCATGTGATTTTTGTAAGCAACGTAAGGTGGTAGAAGATAAGAAACACAGGAGCTGAAAGGTTTTGTTTGGGTGAAGGGTAGTGTAGAAAATGAGTTAGTTTGTATATAATAATTCTGAACTAGCAGATAATAACTGGGTAAATTACCCAGAGAAGTGGAAAAAAATCTTGTGTTGACCCTGGAGTAACATCAGGAATTACATAATAGATAGAGGTAAAGAATATGTCAAAGAAATCTAAGTAGAAATGTCCAAAGACAGACAGAGAGAGAGAAAGAGAAGGAGAGAGAGAGAGAGGAGGGGATGGGGAGAGAGAGAGTGAGGAAGAAGAGAGGAAGAGGATAGAGGGAGAAGAAGATTATTATGTAATGAAAACCAAAGGCAAAGGATTTCAGGACTTAGAGATGGGTCAACAACACCAAATGCTTCCAAAGTTTAAGTAAGGTAAAGACACTTGAATATTTAATAAATGTAGCAATAAAGAGATAATTATAATTTTCCACATCCAGTTTAATTAAAGTGACAGTGAAAGAACCTAGACTGTAGCCGATTGTAGAGTGAATAGAAGTTGAGGAAATGAGGATGGCGTTTGAAACAAATGTTTTTAATAAAATTTGCCTGTGACAGGAAGAACAAAACTAGGGCAGTAGCTAGTAGCCATATGGGAATATGTGTTCAAGGAAGGCATTGGGAGGTTTTCAAGATGAGGAGTCAAACAGTTAAATGCTGACAAAATGGAACTAGCATTTGCAACACAGAAGAGAGGGGATGAGAGACAGCAATAAAGAGTAATTAGAAGTCTCTAAGAAGATGTGAGGGGAGGGAAAGTAAAGCTCACTGAAGAATTTACCAACAGAATCCACCTATTCCTGTGTTATAGTTGGCATTTCTTTTCTTTTGCTTCTTTTTTTTTTTTTTTCCTGATCCCAGAAGTCTGGAACACAGAGGTGAATAGCTTGATAAAGATATCAAAAGCTATCCTGCTATGCGTGATGTACTAGTCATCTTGATCACCTTAATATGAAGATGCTATCTTTAAGAAAATTATTGCTTATTTTTGTTATTTTTCTTATTTTTCTAAGCGTATTTTATTCACTAAGACCTTTTCACAAACCTACACATGTAAATAACCCAGTTAGACTGATCTTATGTTAGCACCTTAGTATCAGTTTTATCAGCTCTCTGTCCCAGTGCAATGTAGGATGTCCACATTATGTGGTTTGGTGTAGGTCAGTATGCTCTTCAATTCTTTTTTCATGTGTTTACTTTTTTCCAAGCTTTCAAAGTAGCTCATTTAGGAATGAATATTTTAAAACTCCAATGTTTTAGTACATCTACTCAGTAAATTAATACTATAAAAAAAAGCCAGTATACATTTTAGTTATTTATCAGTTGAGTCATAATAACAAAGGATGTCTATTGTTCTTGTGGAAGTCACATGATGTGAAATGTGGGTATGAGGTGGTCTTCGAGTGATAACAGTTACTAAAATCCATAGAGATTATTTGACGTGGACATTCCGGGCATCAGAATCCATCGGCCCTGGCACAGAATGAGTTCATTCAGTCAAGGCATTTGAATTTGGGTTTTGAGAGCCATCTTTATCCTAGTATGGGAATAGTAGGTCTTGGAATAGTAGGTCATGCTCTTTTACATTTTCTTACTTTAACAAATATGCTTACTCATTTCAGCTTTTATTTGAATGTATGTCAAAAGAAAAATAATCATTTGTGTTGTGGAAAATACAGGTGAATTGAACCTGATGACCTCTAGAGATTCATTCAGCTTCTGATTTTTTATTTTATTATTTTATTTATTTATTTATTTATTGATTTATTGAGACGGAGTCTCACTCTGTCGCCCAGGCTGGAGTGCAGTGGCGTGATCTCGGCTCACTGCAAGCTCCACCTCCCGGGTTCACGCCATTCTCCTGCCTCAGCCTCCTGAGTACCTGGGACTGCAGGCGCCCACCACCACGCCTGGCTAATTTTTTTTGGTAATTTTAGTAGAGACAGGGTTTCACCGTGTTAGCCAGGATGGTCTCGATCTCCTGACCTCGTGATCCCCTCATCTCGGCCTCCCAAAGTGCTGGGATTATAGGCGTGAGCCACCATGCCCGGCCTGATTTTTTATTTCAAAGTGTAACTGTCAGGGTCTAATTAAGAAACCAAAAAACAATGTAAGTGTCTACAATATAGGGAATTTAATTTGGAGAATTAGTTTCACAGGTGAAAGAAAGAGCATCTGACTGTTGGAGATCAAAAGGTGGTAACTCAGCATCTGAGAGTCAATCAAGGGACAGGACGGTAACCCAGAGAACAGCAACAGCAGAAAACCACTACTACCTTAGGCTCAAAGATTATAAAACAGGGGGAGCCCACTGTCCAAAGTCATTCAAAGTAACCTGGTAGCCTGAAAAGCTGCACAGAGGTAGCCACAATCAAGAGGAGTTACAAGGGCAGAGCTTGCTGGAGAAACCACCCAAGACAAAGAGAGAGAAAGGGTTAACCTAGTTTCTTTCCCCCTTCCCCATAAAGCACCATCAGTATTTCCCATTGGCTGACCTGAGCCCAAGGTAACATAATACAAGAGCCCTGCTGTGATACCAGAAAGTGGGAGAGAGTCTGAGGAGCCAGGATTGGCTCAGAAATAAAATACTTTTTTGAGAGATAAAGACAACAATTACGAAGTCTCTGGAGCATAAAATGAAAATCACAGATGTCATTGTCATCATTATTATGTTATCCTTGAGCCAAGTATTGTTGACTTGTTTACCTCATTTCCCTATCCAGTCTGTGCCAGATTGTGTTGGTCACAGATGTCTTTATTTCCAATCTCTCAATCATGGTTAATGATTTGAAATTTCAGTGAAGACTTCTGTTGGTCAAACTCTTATTTAGCTCTTCCTGGAAATAAGAAACCCAATTATCTCTTTTTTGGTGATTCAATTATATAAAAGTAACTAATTTATCTTCCAAAAAGATCAGGCTGTATCTTGTAGGATTTACAAAGGGGTATTTTTTAGTTCTGACATAATCTCATTCTCTAAATTTGGACTACATTATGCTTTAAAATAATGTGTCCACCCTTCTATGTTTTAAGCAATAATTTATCACTAGTTTATTGTATTTACCAATATTTCTACACTTTCTGTTCTTTTTTGATGCTTCAAAATTTTTCATCATTTTCATTTTGTTTGTGTGAGAACTTCTTTTAGCCTTTTCTAAAGGTTAGATCTGCTAGTGAGAAATTATTTTATTAGTTTTCCATCTTCTGAGAATGCCACTATTTTCCATTCATTTCTAAAGAATTGTTTCCCAGGTATCAAATTCGCTGTTGACAGTTCTTTCAGGACTTGAGAGATGTTATGGCACACCCTTACGGACCCCTTGGTTTCAGATGAGAACTCTCCTGTTATTTGAATAGCTATCCCTTTATAAGTAATTTTTCCCTGGCTTCTTTCGAGATTATTCCATAATTTTTTGTTTTCCATAGTATGTTTATGATGTGTCTTTGTATAGATTTTGCTTAGCTTCTTGAATATGTGGGCTTATGCCTTTCAACAAATTTGGGAAGTTTCAGTTGTTATTCCTTTGCATACATTTAGCTCCACTCTCTCCTCTCCTTCTAGAATTCTGATGATAATAATGACGGATATTTTGTTATTGTCCACGGGTCCCTGAGGCCTGTGGTTTCTGTTTGTTTGGTTTTAGTCTATTTTCTCCCATTTGTTCAGGTTGGGTAAATTCTATTCATCTGTCCTCAAGTTTACATATTCTATCTTCTATTATCTTCACTCTAATACTGCCCAGGTGCCTTATTGTGGCAGGATATCATTGCTGTTGTCTGGTGCCTCCTAGTTATGCAGTGTCTCTAGATGAAGTCCCACTGTGGAATGAGGACCCTTTCCCTGGCCTCTTAGGGTCAGCATGGCATTTGGATCAATGATTCTCCCTGTTAGTTTTGTAGAGTAACCTTGTATTTTTGAGTCCTGGCAAGGAATGAGCTTACCTGATCCACCATTGGTTGCTTGATCAGGAGGTGGAAAGCATGGGGCTTGGGTTGCCTTCTGTTGGATAGGGTTTTGTAAGAGTTGTGCTTCTACATCATTCCTCCAGTCCTGGACTCCCTACCCTTTTTCTTCCTCTTACTAACTATACTTATCCTTGGTTTTCTGTTAAATCATTTAAGGAATTTATAGTTGTACTTGGAGGGAAGGGGCAAGCAGAAAAAAATCCTGCACCACCTTGTCTCTACTGGAAGTACTTTGTCTCTAATTAAAACCAGTGGTTCCCTACTGTAAGCAATTTTGCTCTCATACACAGTTGGTAATGTCTGTAGACATTCCTGATTGTACAACTTAGGGGCGTACTACCAGTATCTAGAAAATAGAGGCCAGAAGTGCTGCTAAGCATTGCACAATGCACAGGAGAGTCTCAAGCAAGACAGAATTATTCAGTCCAAATGTCAATAGTGCCAAGGTTGAGATAATTTAAACATTCTCCTTAGGATTAAAAAAAAAATGGCTACTTTTCAAATCTGTTGTAAGGGACATTGTCATCACTTTTTTCCTTTCTCATCATAACCACTAGTTCTGATGAAGAACTCTAGCTTTCTAAATGCAAAGAGCCTTTCTAAATATATGCCTGAGGATTTGCCATTTTTAATTTTTTAAAATGTCATTTTCTTTAATTTGATGCATTTATAAATCAAAAGGGTAGTTATTTTATCTCATGGCCTTGATACTATCTACATTACACTCAGTCAAGAAAATTTTTTAAAAGCTACTAACATTTGCTCCTCCCATTACATTTCACACAATTATACGCACAAAATGGTCTGGGGCTTTGGGCTTCATTAACATATCTTTTCTTTTGCATGCTAAATATAATTTGGCATACACTTTAACATTTATTATTCTAGTATCATTTGATGTTCTAATTTACTCTCTGTGCCAGCATCTACTTCACCACTAATTTTTTTTTAAGAGTTGAGTAAAGATCCTGGAAACGTTGCTTTTTTTAAACACTGCTACAGATTTGGGAACTCCCAGAATCAAAGAACAACTTAGTGTGGCAGCTCATTACTGAACTGTGAGCTCTGGATATATAGAGTTACTGCCAAGAAATATTTGCACTTTATAGTCATAGACTTTATTCTTCCATCAATGAGATCTAAAATGGACTACCTGAATGTGGCTTACGCTTCTTGATGATCTTCCTTTGTACAGAGGAATCTTTGTCAATCTCACTATAACTCTGCCCTTTAGGAGTGGTATGCTGGGGCCAATAAGCAGGCAGGTATTGCTTCTGAATAAACAGCTCATCAAAAGTCTGAGAACAGAAGGTTTCAAATGTATCAAAGCAATTGGCACAGTTGTTCACTTGTTAATTAGGAACACAAAGGCACTTTCATCAAGCTGCCCAGACCAGGGGGCCATCTGCATGACAGCATTGCCTCTCTGATGATAGTGCAAATAGAGCTTAGACAGAACTCTCCAGGGAAGGCTTGCTGACCTTCCTGCTTTAAAATATATATAAAGCATATGGATGAAATAAAAAAATTGAATATAATCATAGAATAAGCCCCTTTTTTTAGTGTTTAGTCTTCTGAAGAATTTCCTAGGGACTTGTGTCCTATGTATGTTAGTTTTGATAATTGCCTTCTTTTACTGCTACATATTTTAGTGATAGTTGTAATTATTCCCAGTCTATGCGTGTCAAGGTACTTCTAATGCAATAACACACAATGAATTACAATTGCTTTTTAAGTCTTCTGTCTCGTCCATTGTGTGTAAGCTTTGTGAAGGGAGGAGCCATGTCTACCTTGTTTAATTTTATGTTGCCGCTACCTAGTAGAGTTCTAGAAAATAGTGAAATAAGGTGATGTTAGAAAGGATGTTTCATTTTTTTTGGCCGGGCGCGGTGGCTCACACCGGTAATCCCAGCACTTTGGGAGGCCGAGACAGGTGGATCACGAGGTCAGGAGTTCAAGACCAGCCTAGCCAAGATGCTGAAACCCTGTCTCTACTAAAAACACAAAAATTAACCCGGCATCATGGCACGTGCCTGTAATCCCAGCTACTCCAGAGGCTAAGGCAGGAGAATTGCTTGAACCCGGGCAGCAGAGGTTGCAGTGAGCCAAGATTGCACCACTGCACCCCAGCCTGGGTGACTCCAGAGCAAGACTACGTCTCAAAAAATAAAATAAAAATAAAAAAATAAATAAATGTGTGTGTGTGTGTGTGTGTGTGTGTGTGTGTATATGTATATATATATATATAAGATGTTTCATTTTAAAAAAATGTGTTTGGTTTGCTCTGACTTCATATATCTGCACTTTTCTTTGTAAACAAGCATATTAGTATTAGTATCCCAAATTTTGTTGTATAACAATATTTTTGCCCCACAACACTCTCATATCTGAATGAGGTATAATGAGGTATATCTGAAAGCTATTGAAATGCCTTCTCTACAGTACTGATATGAAATTTTCAATATCACTTATCTCTGTTAATTCTATCCTCTTTTTAAAATATCTAAATTGCTGCCACCATAAACCTCAGATGTTTATGCCAGAAAGATGCTGTATGAAGCCACTGCGTGTTTACTTTCCTTGTTGACAGTTCAATCACTGATAATGAATGAAATCTCATTCCTAGGACTCTTCCAGCTCACTGATATGTTTTCAAGAGACAAACAGAAGCAATGCACATGGATCATCACCTATTATTCGGGTAACCTTTGTGCTTTTTTTTACTAGAAGTAGATGCATCTTCTCTGTGTCTTCACAGTTGTTAATATTTAAATTATAGTCCTGTGTATTTGTATGTCTATTTGTCCAAATATATTTAGCTGACCCTTCAACAATGGGTTGGAACTGCACGGGCTCAATTATTCATAGATTTTTTTTCCATAGATACAGTTGGCCGACCATATGGAGTTCTACATCTGCAACCAAATATTGGATCTAAAATATAGTATTTTCTGGGCAGGTGTGGTGGCTCACGTCTGTAACCCCAGGACTTTGGGATGCCAAGACCAGAGGATCTGGATAACTTGAGGCCAGGTGTTCTAGACCAGCTGGGCAACAACATAGTATGACCAGTCTCTATAACACACATTTAAACATTCTTCTTGTAGAGATCTTTCGCTTCCTTGGTTAGATAAATTGCTAGGTTTTTTTTTTTTTGTTTCTTTGTTTGTTTTTGCAGCTACTGTAAAAGGAAATGAGTTGTTGATTTGATTTATAGCCTGGTTGTTTTCGTGTATACCAGTGCTATTAATTTGTGCAGATTGACTTTGTAGACTAAGACTTTAGTGAATTCATTTATCTAATCTAGTAGTATTTTGGAGGAGTACTCAGGGTTTTCTAGGTGTAGGATTATATTATTGGCACACAGTGGTAGGATAAGTTTCACTTTTCCAATTTGGATGCGCTTTATTTCTTTCTCTTGCCTGATTCCTCTGGATAGGACTTCCAGTGCTATGTCAATAGCTGTGGTGAAAGTGAGCATCCTTGTCTTGTTTCAGTTCTCAGGGGGAATGCTTCCAGCATTTGCTCATTCAGTATGTTTGCTGTGGGTTCATCATATACAGCTTTTATTATTTTGAGGTATGTCCTTTCTATGCCTAGTTTGTTGAGGGCTTTTTATAATAAAAGATGCTGGATTTTATTGAATGCTTTTTCTACATCTATTGAGATTATCATATGGTTTTTAAAAATCATAGATAGCACAAACAAATGGAAACACATCTCATACTCATGGATTGGAAAAATTAATATCATGAAAATGACCATACTGCCCAAATCAATCTACAGATTCAATGCAATTCCCATCCAAATACCAACATCATTTTCCACAGAATTAGAAAATACAATTCTAAAATTCATGTGAAACAAACAAACAAAAAAAGCCCACATAGCCAAAGCAAGACTAAGCAAAAAGAACAAATCTGGAGGGATCACATTACCTGACTTCAAACTATACTACAAGGCTACAGAAACCAAAACAGCATGGTACTGGTACAAAACAGACACATAAACCAATGGAACAGAATAGAGAGCCAATAAATAAATCCCAAATATTTACAGCCAACTGATTTTTGACAAAACATACAAAAACATAAATTGGGGAAAGGACATCCTACTTAATAAATGGTGCTGGGAAAACTGGCAAGCCACGTGAAGAAGAATAAAACTGGAATAAACTTTGTACAAAAATCACCACAAGGTAGATCAAAGGCTCAAATCTAAAAGCTGGAACTTTAAAAATTCTAGAAGAAAACCTGGAAAAACTCATCTGGACACTGCCTAGGAAAAGTATTCATGACTAGGACCCCAAAAGCAAATGAAACAAAAATAAATATAAATAAATAGGACCTAATTAAACTAAAAAGCTTCTGTGCAACAAAAGAAATAATTAGCAGAGTAAACACACAACCCCCAGAGTGGAAGAAAATATTTGCAAACTATGCGTTCATCAAAGGACATATATCCAGAATCTACAAGGAACTCAAATCAGAAAAAAAAAAAAACAAAAAACCATCAAAATGAGGGCAAATGACATGAATATACATTTTTCTAAAGAAGATATACAAATGACAAACAAACATATGAAAAATAATACTCAACATTACTAATCATCAGGGACATGCAAATTAAAACCATAATGAGATATCACCTTACCTGTGCAAGAATGGCCATTATTAAAAAGATAATGATATAAAAACAATATATGTCAGCATGGATGTGGTGAAAAGGGAACACTTATACACTGCTGGTGGGAATATAAATTTGTACAACCTGTATGTAAAACAGTATGGAGATTTCCTAAAGCACTAAAAGTTGACCTACCATTCAATGCAGCAATTTCAGTACTGGCTATCTACCCAAAAGAAAAGAAGTCATTATATCAAAGAGACAGCGGCACACATATGTGTATAGCAGCACAATTTACAATTGCAAAGATATACAACCAACCTAAATGCTCATCAAACAACTAGTGGATAAAGAAAATGTGAGATATATATATAAATAATATACATACACACACTTTATGGAATACTACTCAGCTATTAAAAAGATTGAAATAATGTGTTTTGCATCAACTTGGATGAAGCTGCAGGCCATTATTTTAAGTGAAGTAACTCAGGAATGGAAAACCAAATACTGTATGTTCTCATTTACAAGTAGGAGCTAAGCCATGGGTACTCAAAGGCATACAGGATGATTTAACGGGCTTTGGAGGCTCAGAAGGGAGAGGGAGTGAGGAAGATGAAGGATAAAAAACTACATATTGGATACAATGTACACTAATTGGGTGATAGGAACACTAATATCTCAGACTTCACCACTATGCTATTAATCCATGTAACCAAAAACCACTTGTACTGCAGAAACTATTGAAATAAATATTAGGAAAAAATTAAAAATTGTCTGGACATCATGGTGTGTGCTGTAGTCCTAGCTACTTGGAAGGCTAAGGTGGGAGGATCATTTGAACCCAGGAGTTGCTGGCTGTAGTGAGCTGTGATCACACCGCTGCACTCCAGCCTGAGAGACAGAGAGGGATCCTATATCTAAAAAAAAAAAAAAAAAAGAAGAAGAAGAAAGAAAAAAAAGGTAAACATAGTATTTTCAGAATGTGAACTTCATGGATAAGAAGGGCCATTTTTTCCCGTAAGTGGGTTCCACAGGGCAAACTGTAGAACTTGATTATGAGTAGATTTTTGTATCCATGACCTCTGTGTGTGTGTTTGTGTGTGTGTGTCCTATAATCAATCCCTGTCTATTCCTGGTAAGAACAAAGCAGGCCTTCTAGAAATAAATAGCTAACTAAAATAAACTCTAACGCAATCTCTTTAATCATAACTGCTGTTATCTTTTGTCCTTTAGGAGTCATTTCTTTCTTTCTAAATCAATTAGGCAAATGGCTCATATCCTTCCTTGTCATCAGCTTTTTGGCTAGATGGATAATAATTATGGGATCTAGAGATCTTATTCTGTTCTGCATTAACAGTGCTTTATGAACATTAACTAAATACATATACTAGTTAAATATGTAGCTCTTTCTCCTCCCTCCTTCCTTCTCTTCCTTCCTTCCTTCTCCCCTCCCTCCCTTCTTTCCTTCCTTCCTTCTTTCCTTTCTTCCCTCCTTCCCTCCTTCCCTTCTTCCCTCCTTCCCTCCTTCTCTCCTTTCTTTGTTCTTTCTTTTTTTCTTTTTTTAGAGGCAGGGTCTAACTATGCTGCCCAGGCTGGCCTGGAACTCCTAGCTCAAGTGATCCTCTGGCCTCAGCCTCCCCAGTAGCTGCGATTACAGGCATGTACTATAGCACTCAGATTCCTTCTTCATTTTCTAACTTATTCTTCTAAAACTATTTTTTCCATTTCTTTCTTTCTCTTTCTTTCTTTCTTTTTCTTCCTTTCTTCCTTCCTTCCTTCCGTCCGTCCTTCCTTTCTTTCTTTCTTTCTTTCTTTCTTTCTTTCTTTCTTTCTTTCTTTCTTTCTTTCTTTCTTCATTGAAATATGACAGTTGTATTAGGGTCTCCAAGATCATGTTCAACTTCAGTGATATACTAGAAAGATACACAGAACTCAGAGAAAGCTGTTATACTTACAGTTACAATTTATTACAGCAGAAGGACACAGACCAAAATCAGCAAAGGAAAAAAAGCACATGGGCAAAGTCCAGGAGAAAATGGGCATAAGCTTCCAGGTGTTCCCAGTCAGTGGAGTCGTGTGAGAATGCAATTACTTCTCCCCAAAACGATATCTGACAATACATGCAAAGTGTTACCAAACAGGGAGGCTCGACGAAGCCTTGCTGCCCAGGGTTTTTACTGAGGGTCAGTCTCATAGACATGCCACACCCTCCAAACTGACCTCTGTTCTCAGGTGCCAGCCACCCAGCCTCCATCCCTATAGACATTTACCAGAAATTACAGTGTTAGGTAAATGTATTTGATCAAGCGGGTACAGCATTGCCTAAAGCCTCAGGCATATAAAAAGTATCTTACCAAGCATAATATTCCTAGGGCTCAGAAGTCATTTCCCAAAAGTACATCGAGGGCCGTTCCTGAAGATAGGCCTTTCTTTGGAATGTGCAGGTTCTGAGAAACACAGCCATGCTGATTAATTCTTTCTGTCCCACAGTTACTAGGTGAAATACACAAAGTGCACTAATTTTATGGTGATAGCTCAATAACTTTTTACAAATTGTACAGCTATGCAATCGTGACCCATATAAAGACATAGTTTATTCAAGTATCCTCAAAATGTTCCTTTAACCCCTCTTTCAGAGGTAAATGTTGTTCTGACCTGTATTGCAATTGATTATTTTGATTTGTTCTTAAACTTTGCATAAACAGGGTTATGCAGCATTAAATATGTTGTATCTAAATTCTGCTCAGCATAACATCTGTAATATTCGTCAATGTAATTGCATATGAAATTTAAGCAAATTGAACCCAACAGAAAGAATGCATCATAATACAGTGACATTTATACCATGCATACAAAGTTGTATTAACATTCAATATTTTTTTAAAAATTCACCACATTCAAATAATAAAGGAAAAAAATCGTGATAATTTGAATAAATGCAGAAAAAGCATTTCATAAAATTCAAAAACAACAGTAAACAGAAAATTTGTTTTATTGTTTGTTATGAATATAATGTGATCTATTTAACCTTGATCTTTTTCATAAAAGTTTGGAATTCTTTGAGTATGAAACTTTTATGAATAAATTAACTTTCTTGTACATTCTTGCAATTGCACGCACAGCAAAACATACACATATGCAATTGTTTCTCTTGGATGTATTATTAAGAGTAAAATTGCTGAGTCATAAGGAATACTTGGTTTTAACAATTTGTATTTATACTATCAGTTTCTGACTATTGCAGTTGCTATACATCTATTGACAGTCTTTATTTTTAGCTATTCTGGTGCTTGCGTAGTTGTATCATATTGTGCCTTGAATTTTCATTTATCTGATGTGTAATAAATTTGAGCAGGATTTAATATGCTTATTCATCTACTGGATAAGATAGGATACTCTTTTGTGAAATGTCTGTTTAAATTATTACCAAAGACTTCTTTGTATGTTTTAGATACAATTATTCAAGATCTATAGATTGTTCAAATTTATATATCTATCCAGAATATATAAACAACTCTCACAAATCAATAATAAAAAAGTAGAATCTTTGACCTAAAAATACAAAATATATGGAGAATTGTGCACACAAACACATGTGCATTCCATAGATTCATATATATTGAATATATACATTGTATATATGTGTATATCTTTATGTGTCTATGTGGTAAATGTATAGAGAGAATATGTACACAAACACATATATATTCTGTTTTTCATATTTAGGTCAAAGGTCAATTTCTAATTAATGTTTTAATATGGTACAATGTTGAAGGGAAAGTACATTATTTTACAATTTCATATATATAGTTAATTTAGGTAATAGTTTTTATAGAAAGATCTATTTATATCTGGCTTTAAATTGGGATTTTATATTGATCTATTTTGTTGGCAGATTTATCTGTTATACCTCCAGTATCATACTGACTTGATTTGCTGTAGTTTTATAGTAAGTCATAAAACTTGGTTGATCAAGTCCTCCAACTTTGTTCTCTACCTTTCAAGTTAATTTTGGGTTTTCTAGACATTTCCATATAAATTTTAGAACAGATTTTCAACTTCCACCAAAAAAAAATAACCTGTTGGGTAATTTTTGATTGTCATTGCATTAAATACATGTTTTAATTTGGGAAGAAATGAAATCTTGATAATACTGAATCCTCACTTTCATGAATCTGGTATAGCTCTTCATTGACTTAGGTCTCGCTTTTTGAAAATTTCAGCTATGTTTTACAGTTTTCATTATAAAGGTCTTTCTCATCTTTTGTTAGGTTTCTTCCTACTTATGTTACTTTTTTACGTAATTAGAAAAATATTTTAAATACCCTTTTATACATGTTTGTTCTTAATATATATAACACCATTGTCTAGTTACTCAACAAACTTTCTAAATTCACAGTTATTAATTCTTAGAGTTTATTTATGGATTTTTCCATATTTTCCATGTTCACCCTTTTGCTTTTGTTAAATAAAGACATTTTTAGTTCCTCATTTCTAGTATTTATAATTTTATTGGTGTTTCATTTCTTATTTTAATGCTAACCCCGCTTGTATAATTTGAATAAGAATGATTATATAGGGAACATCCTTGTCTTGCTCATTGGGAAAATCTCAGAAAGAAAATGTTCAATATTCAACACATGGTGTATATTTAGCACCATTTTTTATGATACCCTTTATAACACTGAGAATATCTTCTTCTAGAGTGTGTTAATTTTTATAAGAATGAATTTTGAGTTTTATAAAATGAGTTATCTGCATGCATTAAAATAGTCATATGATATTTTCTCTTTTCTCTTAATGTGGAATACATATATTTTTTAATTCATATACTTTTAAAATTTTAAATGTAAAGTCAACTGGTATTACTGGAATATACACCACTTTGTTATAATGTAATATGTCTTTATTGTTTGATTCTGTTTGCTAATATTTTACTTAAGGATTTTGTATTTTGCTATTTTTTTTTCTAGTAATGTCATTATCAAGTGTTGGCAAATGGACTATTCTGTTCTCATAAAACAAACTAGGAAGTTTGGCCTGATGTGTTCTCTTAAATAATTTATGTAACAGCGGTTGCATTTCCTACTTTAAATGTTTGTAAAAATTCGTTGGGGATTCTGAAATTTTCTTTGTGGAAAGGTTTAAAATTAATAACTTAAATTAATAATTTAAAAATTATAGATAGAATTTTTTTTAACAATAAGCCTATTTCTGTTTTCTACTTCTTCTTGGGTTAGTTTTAGTTAAAGATTTTTAAGGTATTTATCCATACATGTAAATTTAGTTGGGTCTAAATCTATTACCTTTTAAATTTATTTTCATAAATTTTTAAAAATGTTCTCTGCTTAAATTCCTAATATTAGTGATCATGTTTTAACTTTAATTTATTTATTTAAATTTTCTTGCTAGAGTTAATAATGTTATTAATCTTTTCAAATAACTTTTTGATTTCTAATTTTCTTGGATATACTTATTTTATTTGGTATTGATTTTTGCTCTTATGTTTATTATTTTTTTAACCTTAGCTGAGTTTAATTGCCTCTTAGTTTTTCCTAATGTCTTAGAAGGAAATCTCACTGACTTTCAACTTTTCATCCTTTTTAATGTAGGCATTAAACCCATAAATGATCCTGTAGTTGCATAGCACTTGACCTTTTGAGACATCATTTTATTCAATTCAATTCAAAAAATTTTTAAAATGTTCGTTGTTACTCCTTGACTGATTTATGGGTTAATTAGAATTGTGTTGCTTAATTTGCAAATATTTGCCCCTTTCTACATATATATATATATGTTTTTTTTTTTTTTTTTTTTTTTTTTAGATGGAGTCTCGCTCTGTCACCCAGGTTGGAGTGCAGTGGCATGATCTCCACTCACTGCAGGCTCTGCCTCCCGGGTTCACGCCATTCTCCTTCCTGAGCCTCCCGAGTAGCTGGGACTACAGGCACCCACCACCATGCCCAGCTAATTTTTTGTATTTTTAGTAGAGACGGGGTTTCACCGTGTTAGCCAGGATGGTCTCGATCTCCTGACCTTGTGATCCACATGCCTCGGCCTCCCAAAGTGCTGGGATTACAGGCAAGAGGCATCGCGCCCGGCCCTTTCTACCTATATTTCTATAATTTATGTCTAGTTCAATTATACTGTGGTCCTAGAATAATTTTCTGTATAATTTCAATTCTTTAAAATTATCGAGAATTTATTCACCTCTCTCCACATATTATCTTTTGGTTAATAGTCTATGTACATTTAAAAATAATTCGTATTCTGTAATTGTTGAATATAGTGTTCTATAAATGTCAGTACAACTTGGTTAAAATTTTATTCAAATTGTCTACATATTTACTGATTTTTTTTTTTTTTTTTTTTTGCTATTTTAAGCTCTGCTAAAGATTTATGTTAAAATCTCCCAAGGATAAGTGTAAAAGTTTATATATTTACTTATAGTTCTATGAACTTTGATTTAAATATTTTGAAATACATACTTAGACACATATAAATTTAAGATTATTGTGTCTTCCTGTGGAACTGACCATTTCATCTTCATGCATCATCACCTGCCTCCCTCTTTTTGCTAGTAATAATACTTCATTTCAGACTATTTTCTCTCATATTAACTTGCTCAGACCAGCTTTATATTGGTTGATATCTTTTTTTCATTCTTTTACTATTCACATCCTTATATTTTAAGTGAGTTTCTTGTCAATTTTATTTATTAGATATTTTTTAACCACTCTGATAATCTTGGTTTTTAGTTGGTATGAATTTATGATTTAGTTGGGTTTATATCTATCACCTTTCCATATATGTTTTTTCTATGTTTCCCAGATGTGAAATTCTTTCTTATACTTACGACTCTCATGTAGCCACATTTATTTCCTATATCATGACTTTTCATATATTAGCCAGTAATATTCTCTGCTTGCATCTGGGTGTAGGGCATCCAATGACAGATCGTATTTCCCATTTGGCCAGGTGTGGCTATGAAATCATGTCAAGCTCGTGGAAAGCTGGACAAAATGATGGGTGAAATGTGTAGGCTCTCATCAACTTACAATATATACACACACATACACACACATTATATATATACAATCACTTTTTTCGTGCTTAGTCTCATTTTGCCTTCTCAGGTTCTAAAATACGAATCAATCAGTAACCCAAATTTGTCTGGGTAGATGAGGGTGATGTTCCAGAGAATGTCAAAGTGACAAGTTAGAAAGAATCCAAGTCCTAGAATAATTTTGTTCATCCCAGCTGCCCTACCAGCTTAATTTGGCCACAATCTGTGGGAAAGAAAAATATACTCCCATCATATAAAGAAGCCACTGTATTTTGAAGATTTTAGTTTGTTTATGGCCAGTTAACATTGAAGTAAATATTAATAAGACCTATTATCCTATAGTCATTTATAAGGATTGTTTATCATTAGACATATTAGCATCTGTCACAGCTTGCAAGATAATTTTAAGGTGCATATTATATATAACACATACATATTTGATATGGTTTGGCTATGTCCCCACCCAAAATCTCATCTTTTTTTTTTTTTTTTTTTTTTGAGACAAGAGTGTTGCTCTGTCAGCCACACTGGAGTGCAGTGGTGCAGTCTCAACTCACTGCAGCCTCTGCCCCCTGGGTTCAAGTGATTCTCCTGCCTCAGCCTCCCAAGTAGCTGGGATTACAGGCATGCACCACCACAACTGGCTAATTTTTGTATTTTTAGTAGAGATGGGATTTCACCATGTTGGCCAGGCTAGTCTCAAACTCTTGACCTCAAGTGATCCATCCAACTAGGCCTCCCAAAGTGCTGGGGTTACAGGCCCAAAATCTCATCTTGAATTGTAATAATCCACATATGTCAAAGGTGGGACCAGGTGGAGACAATTGAATCATGGGGTTGGTTTCACCCATACTGTTCTCATGATAGTGAGTGAGTTCTCAAGAGATCTGATGGTTTTGTAAGGGGCTTCCCACTTCACTCAGCTCTCATTCTCTCTCCTGCCTCCAAGTGTAAAAAGACGTATTTGCTTCCCTTTCCACCATGATTGTAAGTTTCTTAAGGCCTCCCCAGCCATGTGAAACTGTGAATCAATTAAATATTTTTCTATATAAAGTATGCAGTCTCAGGTATGTCTCTATAGCAGTATAAGAATGGACTAAGACAATATTCAATAAATTAAACTTTGACATTTTGACTCAGAAGGTTGTGATACCACCCTCTCTTTTGTCCCAGTAAGTACACTTTTTAAAACTAAAAAAAAAACTTTTATGTTTTTATAGGCTAAAAAGATAATGACAGATTTCAAGCAGCAGAGAAACAGTATTCCCCTGAATAGTCCTATTCTTTGGATATGTAATAATTACTGAGCTACATCCTAAACACACTTGAGATTCTATCCAGTGCTGCAATGCAGCAACCAGTCTTGGCTTTTCCATATAACTCTTGTGCAACCAGTTGCTGACATTTGCTGAGCAATTATATCATGGGTATGGAGAAATCAATGAACTAGTCAGAAGTAAAGGTTTACCTTCTTATATTATCTTTGTTTCTTTCTCTCAACCTCTCTCTTTTAGTGTGTGTTTGTGAGAGTACTATCTCTGGTTGGTTTTCATATCAGAGTAATACTGATAAACTGAGAAGCATTCTCTCTTCTTCTATTTTCAGGAAAATATTGTGGAAAATTGGTATTAATTTATCTTTAAAAGTTTTGTAGATTTCTTCAGTAAAGCTGTGATTGGGGACTCATTTTTTGAGAGCTTTTAAATTATAAATTCACTTTCTTCAGTGATTATAGGATATACAAATTATTGTATTATGGTTGACTTGGTATTTTGTGATTTTTAAAAAATTGATTCTCTTTTTCTAATTTTATGTGCATGAAGTTGTTCATAGTATTTCACTATTACCTTTACAATAGCTGCCAGTTCTACAGTAATGTCTCCTATTTGATTTCCTATTTTATTTTTGGCAACTTCTTTCTTCTCTCTTTGTATTTTTGTCTATCTTATTGTAGGTTTATCTATTTTTCTTTTTTCTTTTTTTTTTTTTTTAAGGAATCAACTTTTGTTTCACTGATTTTTAAATTTGTGTTTCTATTTTTAAGTTTATTCATTTCTTCTTTTTATTAGTTCTTTTTCTTCTTGCTTAATTACTTAAATATTGGATGTACAATAGTTTTATTTTCATTTGGTTCTATGCACTTTTTAACATACCCTTTGAGACTTCAACTCTGACCTATATTTAGATGTATGTTTGTCAATATTCATATACGTATACTTTTTCTGTCGTTTTTCTGTTATTGATTCCTAGCTCAATTCCACTATAAAAAAAAATTCACTCTGATTTCAATTGTTTTACATTTTCTGAGGTCTGTCTTGGTGAATATTCCATAGGCATTTGGAAAATGTCAATTTTACTGGTATTGGGTAGATGTTTTATATATGCCAATCTAACAGTAGATTTTCTATGTCCTTGTTACCTAGCTACCACTTGTATCAGTTCCTGAAAGTGGGATTTTGAAGTTCCTAATAATAATTGTGAATTTGTTCATGTCTTTTTTCGCCTCTGTTTTTGCTTCATGTATTTTATTTCAAGGCTCCATGGTTGCTTGATACATTTTTAGGATTGTGTATCATTATGCAATGATTTTAACCTTTTATCCTTTTACGCTTTTATCTATGCAATTCCTATTTTTGTGTCTATTTTCTTTTCTCTGTAGTTTACATATTTAAATTTCAATATAACCAGTCACTCATGCTCGCTTGAATAACATTTGCATGGTAAATCTTGTTTCATTCTTTTACCTTCAACTTACTTTTGTCCTTTAATTTGAAGATATTTTATTGAAGGGGGATATAGTTAAGTCATGTTTTACACCCACTCTGCTAGTCTGTGTCTTTTGATTGGTATATTTAGATCATTTACATTTAAGATAATTATTGATAAGTTAGAACTTAACTCTGACATGTTATATTTGTTTTCTGGTTTCTTTTCTGATTCTTGTCCCTAAATACATTATGTATTATCTTTTTTAAAACATAGTTTAATATCTCATCTTGATTTATTTATAGTATATTTAAGTGCGTCTTTTTCATAGTTTTTAAAGTGGTAATCAGTCATAAAAAATACACAAAAGTTGATATATAGGTAAAATGAGATTATATGTACTACTACTAATAATAAAAATTTTAAAAGTAGGTAGATGCTAGTGATTATTATTACCCTTGACAACCCAACTAGAAACCAGAGTTGTTTCACTTAAATCTATTTTCACATATCCATATATTTATCTTATAAAAAACAAAACAGTTTATTTGCAATTACAGAGCTTCTATTTTACATTAACTATGGAATAGACAGGAATTTATGGTTTCTCTAGGAGATAAACATAAAGTTACCATATGACCCTGCAATTCCATTTCTAGATGTATACCCAAAAGAAAACAAAATGTGTCTACAAGGAAACCTGTACACCAATATTTGTATTCAAGCCAAAAGGTTGAAATACCACAAATGTCCATCAATGAATGGGTAAACTAACCGTAGTATACACACACACACACACACACACACACACACACACACACAATATAAATATAACATATATGTATATATAATATTATAATGCTATAAAACCATTATGCTAAGTGGAAGAATCCAGAACAGAAAATTTTATATTGAATCTTTCTGTAAATATGATATATCCAGAACGGGCAAATCTATAGAGACAGAAAGTAGATTAAGGTTTACAATAGAATGGGAGGTAGGAGGTGGGAGGAAATTACTTAATGAATATTGGGCATTTTTATGGAGTAATAAAATGTTTTGAAATGAACAAATAGAGCATATGGCTGTAAAATGTTGTGAATACACTACATATTACTGAAATGTACACTTTAAAATGGTAAGTCTTATTCTAAATCTGTATTTCATTCCATTAAAATATATTTTAAAGGCAATTAAGAAACAATGACTTGATTGCAAGCTCCTTGAGGGAAACTACATTTGTATCTCCTGCCTAAGACCCCAGTAAATTCAGCAACTGGACAGCTGAGCATAAATTCTTGTTGACCATAAATAAGCATAGTAAACAATGTCATTGCAATAAGGACAATTTAAACTACAACTTGTTAAGCAACAACAAAAACATATGGTAACCATTCTGTGATGAAAAGAGTCAAATTCTGCAAAATATTTAGAGAGATTTATTCTGAGCCAGATATGAGGACTATGACCCATGACACAGCTCCAGGGAGCCCTGAGAACATGTGTCCAAGGTGGTCGGGCTGCAGCTTAATTTCATATATTTTAGAGAGACATCAGACATCGATCAATACAAGTAAAATGTACGTTGGTTCAGTCTAGAAAGGAGGGACAACTCAAAGCTGAGAGAGGTGGTGTCCAGGTCATAGGTGGATTCAAAAATTTTATTTTTTTTGTTTTACTTTTTTTTTATTTTCAATTTTTGTGGGTACATAGTAGGTGTGTGTGTGTATACATTATATATATATATATAGTAGGTATATATATTTATGGGGTATGTGATATGTTCTGATACAGGCATGCAATGTGAAATAAGCACATCATGAAGAATGGGGTATTCATTTTCTCAAGCATTTATCCATTGAGTTACAAACAATCCAATTAATCTTTTAAGTTATTTTAAATTATACAATTAGTTATTATTGACTATAATTACCCTGTTGTACTATCAAATAGCAGGTCTTATTTTTTCTGTATTTTTGTGTACCCATTAATAATCCTCACCTCCTGTCTGCCCCCACCCTCCTATGACACTTCCCAGCCTCTGGTAACCATCCTTCTACTCTCTATGTCCATGAGTTCAACCATTTTGAATTTTAGATCCCACAAATAAGGGAGAACATGCTGATTGGTGACTGCTTGAAAGAGTTAAGTTATTATCTAAAGATGTGGAATCCATAGAAAGGAGCATCCAGGTTAAGATAAGGAGTTGTGAAGACCAAGATTTTTATCATGCAGATAAAGCCTACAGGTAGCAGGCTTCATAGAGAACAGATTGTAAATGTTTCTTACCAGACTTAAAAAAGGTGCCAGGTTCTTAGTTAATTCTATCTTGAGTTAGGAAGACCTGAAAAGAGAAGGAGATTCTCTACAGAAGGTAGATTTTCCCCGAAAGAAACAGTTTTGCAGGGCCATTTCAAAATTTGTCAAAGAAACATATTTTGAAGTAAAATACTTCAATTTCTTTCAGGACATACTAATCTCATGTTGGTATCTTATTGCTACAAATAGCCTGTTTTGTCAATCTCAAGGTCTCTGTTTTAATGTTAATGCGTCAGTTGTGCTTGAATTCCAGCGAGGAGGGTATAGTGGGACCTGTTTGACCTTCTCTTTCCATTGTGGACTGAAGGAGTTTTTCAGGTTAACTTAGGAATGCCCTTGCCCAAGAGGAGGGGTCTATTCAATTGGTTGAGGGGCTTAGAATTTTATTTTTGGTTTACAATTCTTTCAAGTTGCCTATGTCTGTGAACTACAGTTGTACATTCAAAAGTCAGGAGGGATTCTCAAAAGAATGCTGGCACCTTCTACTGTCTGCACTGCTGCTGCTCTCCAGATCCCTGTCAGTGGCTGTGGCTGTTCACCTGCCGTGACAGTCAATGGAGAGGAGCCCTAACTACAAATCCTTACTACCACCTGGCACTGAATTCCCCCTAGGCTTTTCATGTTTTGGAGTTTCTCTGCAGGTCAGCAGACACAGCAGTGCTCCTACTCCCAGGAAAGCAGTATCCCACTTTTAGATTGTCATTACCATGGCAGAAAATCATAAAACTAGGATACACGAATATCTATCCTGCCACCTAATGCTAAACAAAATTGTTCCTTATAGCATAGTCTCATACACTTTGGTGCTGTCTAGTTTTAAATGATTCAGCTTCTACAGATGTTTTTTCTTCTTTTTTTTTAGTGTGTGGTATGGCACCCAGTAATTTGAGTCTGAAGCTTTGCCATTTCTGACATTCACTGGAGAGAATTGGTTCTTCCAAGTCTGAATGCTCTCATTTACATACGAATAGACTCCCAAGGAGTTGAGGGCACTCAACGCTTGCCAGCTTTTTTCTAAAAGAGGACCTATGTATTATAGAAAGGAAAGGAAGAAAGCAAGTTTGTAAAATGAGTCTCAATGGTACTAAGTTTCTGTCTAAAATGTCGGAATTGTTAGCACATTGAAGTCATTGCCTTATTCCTTACTGTTGCTATTTTAGTTAACAGGTTTTCATAGGACTCCACTATGTTATTTTCCTAGAAAGAATACTCAGTGTTTTTAGGCACTGCTTAATCTCTTGAGTTCATTTTAGTTATCAATAAATTGCTCACTTGCTTAGGGACACATTGGGAAAACACTAGTCAATGCTGATTTCTGGCTATTTGACATAAATAGGCAGATTACATAAACGTAAGTCTGTTTAAAATAATTCCAGTGTCAAAGTGCAAATGCTTGCTACTTACAGCACTAGATTCTAGAGATAGAAAATGTACAACACATGGTCTTAATTCTTATTTTGCTCCCAGAGCACCTCACCAAGAAAATGAAAAAGTGCTTCCTGTAATACAAGGAGATTATCAGCAATGAATAAAAGGCACTTGTGATAAGAAATCTGACTATCACTCTACCCTTGCAAAGGGCTAAGATTGGAGGTTCCAAATCAAAGGAGAACTGAGGGAATGATTAACTTTGCTAAGGTCAGAAGAAGGGGTAAGCTTTTGTTCCTATATCTATTCCCCAAAAGAAGTGACAACTGGTAGACATGCAAAGTAGTGTTTAAACAGCATGCTTCCTGTGCCATGTTTCTTTAAGAGGTGCTGATTTTTTTTTTTTTTTCCTATTTTGGCTGCTGTTATACTTTTTTTTCTATGTGGGGCGCATTACTCTTTTATTAGAGATACACATATTATTAATATCCTGGATTATTTTATTTATTAATTAAAGATTTTTTTGGGAGAAGAATTACACACATTTAGAACACATCACAAAGTTACAGACATAGTTTATTTTTGTTTTTTTAAAAAAGGCTTTAGAAAGTTTCACTAAGCAGATTGTGTGTGGACAATGACAATCCAGTAAAGTCTTAGACTTTTGAACTGCCTCTCCCAGCAAATCCTGAATCAGGCAGGGGTGTGCTGACTTCCCAGAAGGGTCTTTGACCCACTCCTTGCCGTACACTTGGCTTCTCCTGTCTGCTTTAGGGCACAGTTGATTGCTGCTTCCCTGTACACTTCTTTAACGCCTTCTCCAGCAGTCTCTGTAGTATTAGTATACTTTGTAAATATACTATGTCCCTTAGTGTAATTTTAAGCTCCTCTTCTTTCATCTCCTGGAGAACAGATGGTCATCTTTAGCACACTCTTTCCAATACCATTTTTATTGTCTTTCACTTTTTTTTTAAACATGGTAGAATATTTACTTGTGTGAGAAAAATATCCGTCTTTCAGTATTCCTAGAGATGGGTCTAAGAACTTGCATAGGATAATTAAGATATTTCTTCAAACCAAAATATGGATATTTATTTTTAGATTAGCCCCATTTCTATGAGGCGCCGCTGTCAATGTACCTAAGCATGAAATAGTAGAAGAGCTTACTTGTTACATTCTATTTTGTTTTTCTACATGACCTTTGGTTAATCTTCAATTATAGACCAGGCGAGGTTCTCATTAAGAGTTTAGAAAAATTGAAATTGGTGATTTTCAAATCCTGGTTTATTTGAGTGCCTTTTGTGTTTTTGAATTTTTAACTTTTTTTTATACTCTGAAATGTCCACTCCAGTGAGCATTTGGTGAGAGCCCAGAATAGATACAACAATCACAAATCAAACCAGCCTGCCATCAATGTCTTCCTCAGAAACCTCACTGTCCAAAATCAGTTAAAACAGTTCATAGAATGTGTAATCTGTACAAAGTAGACGGCAAAGTACTGTAGGGAGATCTCAGAGAAATAACAAATATTCTGTAATTTTAAAGGCTTTGTACCTATTAAGACAGGACAATTGTTTCAGATAAGCACCATTAATATAATGATATACAATAGTAACATGGTTTGGCTGTGTTACCCCCCAGTATAATAAAAAAAAATAATAATAAAATAAATAAATAAATAAATAAAACTTTAATTGTAGCTCCCATAATCTCCACATGTCATGG
Source organism: Pan paniscus (assembly GCF_029289425.2). NCBI lineage: Eukaryota > Metazoa > Chordata > Mammalia > Primates > Hominidae > Pan > Pan paniscus. The sequence goes on along the minus strand of NC_073263.2, from coordinate 55,693,497 downwards.
GAGGGACCCAGTGGGAGGTAAATGAAGCATGGGGATGGGTTTTTCCCCTGGTGCTAGTGAATAGTGAATACGTCTAATGAGATCTGATGGTTTTATAAAGGGCAGTTCCCCTGCACACACTCTCTTGCCCGCCACCACGTAAAACGTGACTTTGCTCCTCTTTCACCTTCCACCATGATTGTGAGACCTCCCTAGCCATGTGGAACTGTGAGTCTATTAAGCCTCTTTTTCTTTATAAATTGCCCAGTCTCAGGTATTTCTTCATAGCGTATGAAAATGGACTAATATAAATAGAAAAAATAGCAAAATGAATTTATAGAGTAAGGTGATGTGGAGTGATGGGGTTCAGGCCATGCTACATTGAAATATGGCAGCTTGGCATTTGGAAAAATAGCAGAAGCTAGGTCACTCTCACCTTCCCCTTGCCCTTCTCCCCTCAAGCTGGTTATAAGACCTTATGTAAGAGGTACCCTCCTTATACCCAGAAGAAAGGCACATTCTCATCTCAAGACAAAGAGCCACACAGAAAAATCTGAACAAACAGGCCTTGCTGTTTCCCCAGTTTATTTCCATAACTTTTGTCCAATCATATTTCTCCATGACTGTCTACTCTTCATCAATCCAGGCATAAGCATACACAAGTTTAACTGTTTTTTCTGGTCTCCATTTTCTTGTGAGGGGTTCTGTGTTCATAAAACTTATTTAAAGAGATTTGTATGTTTATCTACCTTTTGTTATAGGTGTCTCAGCTAAGAACCTCGGATAGGCAGATGGGTTAGGAAAAGATATTTTTCCCTCCCCTACAAAAGAAAGAAAGTCACTGTAGCTGATTTAGATCTTCAAGAAAAGTTTTAAGATGGATATATTCTTTCATCAGGATCTATTTTTGTGCTCTCCATGGAAATATTACTCAAGATACAAATGTGAACCACTTGGGTAATGTTAGTTTTTTGAGCAGACACAATTAAAAACAAAAAACAAAAAAAAATAAGAAACAGGGCTAATTCATTTTAATAAAGTTTCATTTAACCAAATATATCCAACATACCATTTTAACATGTAATTAATTTTAAGAATATATTTAATATTCTTTTTGTCCTAATTGTTCAAAATCTAGTATTCAGTATTATACTTACAGTGTATCTCAGTTTTGAACTAGCCATATTTCAAGGGCTCAATAGTTGCATGTGCACACATATGGACAAAGTCACATATTGGACAGTTCAGATCAAAAGTAGTAAAAAAGGACAGAATAGGATTTGGGAGGAGCATTTTAAGAAGGAATGACAAGAAGATACTCTGAAAGGTAGAAAGGCTTATATGACATTGAGTAGGTTACTAAGGTATGGGGTAAAAAATCCGTTTGAACTATACACAAGGTTGTTGTTGAAAAAAATTGTAAGCTTTATTTTTGTTTATATATTTTGTATATATTTTTAAGAGATGGGGTCTCATTATGTAGCCCAGGCTGGTCTCAAACTTCTGAGTTTAAGCCATCCTCCTGTTTCAGCCTACTAAGTAGCTAGAACTGCTACCCTGCCCAGCAAAAGACTGTAAGCTTTAGAACAAGTTAGCTCTAAAATCAAATATATCACATAAATTAGAATAATGTTCAGTGGAAAAAACAGAAATATCTCAGAAGCTTAACATAATGAAATTTCTGGGTTTTGTCCACCAGGGGTCAGTAGTGGGAGTGTGTATAGGAGGTCGTCTCTGCTCCATATCAGTCTAGAATTGATGGGGGCTTCACTGTCTCGAATATCACTTGTTGCTGCAGTAGCAGAAGAAGGTGGCATATGGAACTTCTGCTTGTTCCTCCTAACAGCAAGGAATAAATGTAATCATTCTGTGTACCCTGAAGCAAAGACAAAGTGTATACAAATTAGCATTAAAAGTCTCTGTATCTATCAAAGCCTCAAACATTTTTATGACTGTAGGAAAATTACTTTGTTTCTGAGCTTATGCTTTCTCCTCTGTAAAGTGAAGAAAATAACTGTAAAGTAGGATAACAGTAAGCAAAGCACCTTGCACAGTGTCTGGTATATAGCACTCAAAGAATTGGTAGCTATTATTTTTGTGCTATAATTCAGAGTTCTCCCCATGGATATTAGTGGTTCATAACTAAACTAGAATAATGTGCCCAATAAGGTCCCTAGAGGAATCTGGACCAGTTCGTTTTAATATTTTTATTAAATTTTGTAGAGCAAGTTAATTTTTTATAGAATTTTAATACCTGATAATTTATGGATTTTTAAATGTCTACAGTAGTTACCGTATGTGTTTAGTGCTATCATTTTTAACTTGCCTTTAATCTCCAGCAACAGTTAATACAATTTTACAGAATAAGTATGTTGTCTTATCTATTATCACCTTAAGATCATATAAATACACCTTGCTTTATTGAATGAAAATACAATTTTGGATTCAAAATACTAGCAATTATAAATAATGTACTGACTCACCCACACCAAGATTAATTTTATCAAAAATATGGCCAAGTTGGTCTATTTAAAAATGCATATCAAACTACATTGACAAAAGTGGTGGAAAATCAATGAAACAAAAGTACAGCAGGGTCACAGAGTCCACAGGCTGACTGTGACTTGTGCTTTCACTAAAAATGCCTATATAACTTAGGAAAATTGAAATGCAGAGGCAAGAATTAATTATTTTATGTATTTTTCCACTAGCCATGAAAATTTATTCAATTCTGACCTATGTTTTGTAAAAGAGTTGAAAAGCTGGAGAGTTGACAAATAAGATAGAAAAGTTGGTCATGCCAAAGACTCTTAGAAGCTAGGTAGGAGCAACTCAGTCTGTCTGCCAACCAGCCAACAAATCAATATATAATGCAATAAAAAGGATTAGTTTCTTTTCACATAATGGGCAATTTCATTTGTGAAAGAGGAGGTTAAATGATTGCACAGTAGATATTTGCAAGCCCATAATTATGGACATAAGAATACTGTAGAAGAAAAGCAGAGTAAGAAAAGACAAATGAGAAATAATTTGTTGATACATCCTCTAGGGAAAATTAGCAAAGTGAAATTATGGAATAAAGGGATATGGAAGAATAAATCATTGTAGCTGAAATTTCCATTTTCATCTCTTAAAATGTTATTTTCTCTTATTTTGAGAATTCATTGTGGATCTCTGTGAGATGGGGTTTGAACACATGATCGTGAAGTGGATTCCAGCTATGTGCTTCCTTTTGTAGCCTTTTAGTGGGTTTATAGGGGTTTTAATTTTAGAGTTTCTAATTCATTAGAAAATCACGTTTTGTGAGTGAACTAAGACACACAGATGTACACCCAGATGCAATTATGAAAATGGTTCAGAGATGTGTGATGTCTCACATAATAATTTCATTCTACATGTAAGATTTATAATATGATTAGCAACTTCAGACTTTCTACAAATATTTTGAATTTGCCTGTTTCATAGTTACCCAAGGCAAGCAAAAAGTAGTTTTTCTCCAGCTACTTTTATAAGCGACTGAAATACAGCAAATGGGATCATTAGCAGTTTTGCCTTCAGCTCTGAGACTCATTTATTTGTGTTCTTGACCTAGTCAACACTTTTGAATCGGCAGGAACCAAATTAAACCAAGGTGCAAGGATTCCAAGGAGCTAGAATGAAGGGAAAGGCAAATTATCCAAACTTGCCTCACAAAGTGGGTATAAAAAAACAGAAGAGTGCCCAGAGGGGTCAAACTCATGGCAGAGATGATAATACCATACTTCAAAGCCAACTACAGAGGGAATGCGAGGAAAGGGAAAATGAATAGGGTGGTGGAAGGGTATACAGTCCAGAAAGGGGCAGAAGGATGTGTTAGGCATGGCTTGAGGTGAGCACTGTACACTAATAATGTGCTGGATGGTGTTAATAATTGATAACGTCTTTTACATGATGCCAATACATATTTTTGGGTTTGACATGGCAAATGTAACTGGGCCCTTTCCAAAAGTAAGTTTCATAACTTTATTATTATTTTTGTTTGTTTTAGTAGCAAAATCATTCTGCCAAATTAATGATTATGTAGGTATCTATATGGAAGTAATAAAAGTTGGACTGTTTGAGTTGAAGCAGGAGTTGTTTATTTACCTTCTTATTCAATTTCTCCCCCTCTTCTTTGGAGACATCTCTTTTTTTAAATATGACTGTTCCATGTTTTGAAAGGTGAATACATTGATTTTGTTTAAGGAAAGTATGAGTCATCTCTTTCCCAAAAACTTTGATTTTGACAAACCTCTGTTTGATTACAAATAGCACTCATTCTTCATGCTGTTTCTAAGATGTTGTTACTATATTCTCTCTCTTTTCCTAATGTACATTCTCCCATAATATTCCTCAGCTTCCTATGGTCACAATCAACAAATTTAGGTGTATTTTGAACAGGAAATGTCTTCCCAAGACTATTAGTTCAGGCTGCTTCGTTTGAAGTTACCTGCCTCCTGCCACTTCAAATAATAATCAACTATGAAAAGACGCCCTCCAGGAATGTCACAGAGATGAACAGCTACACGTAAAGAAAGCTTTCAGTACCCTTGGAATAGACCTGAATTTTCTTCATAGACTGACGACTCATTACCATTATAGATTTGAATAAATCACGAGTTCTACTTCTCCCAATGAAGGCTGTTCCTACGCCTACAGAGTCCATAATCAGGGTAGTTTTCTAGATAATATAAGAAAGTGAAAAATATACACTTCTTTTGCTTCAATTAGCAAGATATTCAAAATACATAATTGAAGGCATTTTTTTTGCTTAAAATATCAACATAATAACTTCCATACTCTTTTTTTGTGTGTGTACAGTGTGTAGAAAAACAAACAATTTGGAGAAAAAAAGGTATTGTTTTCCCTCAGTGGACTTTCAAAAGACACATCAGAGTAGCTTCTGGGTATGTTATAGAAATGCATAGAAACTATAAAAAATAATTGAAACTTGCAGAGTGATTTCAGAGTTTTATTCACTGCTGAATTTTGCAAACTTCATCTTTGCTGTACTTGAACTTAAAGAACTAAATAATTTTCTTAGAATTTCTCAAGGCTACCTTTGTTTCCAAGGATATTTCAACCACAATCTAAGCAAAAATAATAAGCTGCTAATGATTTGTTTAGTCTAGTGGTTCTCAACCTGCCTGCAAATTAAAGTCACCTGGAGACTTTTAAAAAATAGTGCTGCTTAGGCCCCACCTGCAGAGAATTTGATAAGAAGGCCCAGGCATCAGTATTTTTTAAAGATCTCCCAGGTGATCCTAAAGCACAGCCAGTATTAAGAACCATTGAGCTAGTAAATATCTTGGGAGAGTTTTACTCATTGCCTGATAATAAAATTCAACCTACTGTACTTGTTGTCATATTAGGACTTATTAATAGCATAAATTAATATGTATCAAGTGCATCTTAATTCAGAAAGCCTGAGAAAATAAACTTTGGTTTTGTAGAAAATGGTGGATCCTTCTTTCTGCCAGTCCCTGCCTTCTCCAACCCTCTTATCTGAAGTCACTACATCCCTCTACTTGTAGACTTAACATTACAGAAAATGCTGATTTGCCTAGGAAATATATCAGCCATCAGGTCTCATGTGGAGGCATGGAATTGTGCTGATTGACAGTGACGTAATACATTGCCTCCAAACTGATATTCCTTTACCTCCATTATAATGTTACACTTTCCTCACATACCACTCTAATGCTCTTTTCTAAGTCTAAGTCTGATGGGTGAGTTTTTGTCACCCCATTTATCTTCTACTAGCCCCATATAAAAGATGCTTCATCTCATCACCATGGCTTCTAGTTAGTGCCTTGTTAATGAACAGGTCACCCGGAACTGATTTCATAGAGTCCACATGCCTCTAGGTATTGCCTGATGCACTAACTCTTGCTATCATGGTCCCTACCTGGTTGCCACCTGCCTAAAGGACATCGGAGACAACCATGCCTCTGGAACATTTAATTTGAACTTTGCAGATATACCTTAGCTGAGTAATTGCTTCCCCCAGCCTATGATTTACTGTTCTGGCTTTCTTGCTTCCCATACTGCTTTGTTTTGCTGAGATACTATTTTACTTTACACTTTATCATACATCTAAAGTTCCATAATATTGATTTTTGGGACTAGTAGTTTTACTTTAATTTTTTCTTATTTTTAGTTATATTTATAAACCTATGTATTCATTTATTTGCCTACTATGCAGTTGTTCTAGATTACAAAATATGCCATATGTGCTGACAACCTGTAATTTTAGAATCTTAAGAAAAATGAAAGTTTCCAAACAAAAGAAAAAGCCTAGGCAAAGCAACACCCTGGAGATCAGACATGGTGTTTAGTCACTAAATCTAAGCCTGGGGCATTCCAATTGCCTTCCAGCAATTAGTTTTGTTTTTGTTTTTTTTTTTCCTGTTTAAACTTAATTGAACTTGCAAAATATTTTGCTTCCAAATTACATGCTGAATCCAAGTATGTAATATTTATATCATTGGTCTCTAAATAGGAATTCAAGAAGAGCAAATCCCTGAATTCCAGTATGTGGTTCTACTTCTCAATTTTGATAAATACATTTTTTGATCATTACAAAATGAATTTGAGTTAACTTAGTCTTGCAACAATGTTAAAATAGAAAATATAAAAAATTATATGAATAAAAATGTATAAAAAAAGCCTCCCAGAATTATCAAGATATGTTAAAGGATTTCAATAATGATAACATGCTACTCAACATTGTATTATATTACCATTGGCTTATAAACTCTGCAAAATTAATTTGATATATAATAGTTTTATCTAATGATGACCATGCTCTCTTTTTCCCTGGAGTTTAATATTCCACTCTTCTTTCAAAACAAATGCCTTATATATATGTATTTAAATGATACATTATTATCATATAACTTTTTTTATCTATGTCTAAACTATAAAACCTTCATACAATGCATAATACTACAGTGTCAAATGAGTCAGTATAAGGCAAACAACAACTCAAAACTTAATCAACTATGAAGAGGGATAAATAGAAAAGGTGCATGTTTTTATTAATCTTTATGCAAAGGAAATTCTACTTTAATGTGGTGTGTTAAACATAACCCTTGACTTCTACTGTCTCCTGTAAACTTACTTAAATGACAATAAAGGATTAGAAACTAGACAAATCCACCAAGCAAAAGAGAATAGGAAAGAAGATGACAGCAGATGAGAAATTCCAGCCAAATGTTGGAAAATGAAAAACAGATTTACAGAGTAACTAACTCAGCAGATGGGAAAAGCTGAAAGCTAAGTGCCTGTAGGCTGGTGAGTGTCAAGAAGCTGGCGTGCGATGCATGAGAATGTAGGGTTGAAGAATAGCACAACTGGTTGAATGCCCGTATTTACTCTGTGTGGAGATCTGACTGCCTGCCCCCAAACACTAAACATACCTGCAGTTTTTTTTTCCTCTTCAAAGGTTGAATCAGAGGGCCTCTGAACTCAAGTGCACCAGGAACAGGTGAAGAAAATCTTCATCCTAATTATTTTTACCCCTAACACTTTCTACATTTGACTCCTAGAAAGCTGGTAGGCTGGCTTACATACAAAAGGAAGAAGAATAAGGAAGGTTTCTCTCAAAGAGCAGAGAACTGCATCTACTGAAAATTGTTCATCAACAAAATGGTTTTGCGTTTCCGGCGGTGACGACCTACGCACACGAGAACATGCCTCTCGCAAAGGATCTCCTTCATCCCTCTCCAGAAGAGGAGAAGAGGAAACACAAGAAGAAACGCCTGGTGCAGAGCCCCAATTCCTACTTCATGGATGTGAAATGCCCAGGATGCTATAAAATCACCACGGTCTTTAGCCATGCACAAACGGTAGTTTTGTGTGTTGGCTGCTCCACTGTCCTCTGCCAGCCTACAGGAGGAAAAGCAAGGCTTACAGAAGGATGTTCCTTCAGGAGGAAGCAGCACTAAAAGCACTCTGAGTCAAGATGAGTGGGAAACCATCTCAATAAACACATTTTGGATTAAAAAAAAAAAAACAAAATGGTTTTGTCTTTCTGCTTGATTCCCTACTTGGTCCTCTCTGCTTGATCTGCAGGATAAGGGTCCCCAAAGATGCCCAGTTTCTTTTTTTTTCTTTTTTTTTTTTTTTTTGAGATGCAGTCTCGCTCTGTCACCCAGGCTGGAGTGCAGTGGCGCCATCTCGGCTCACTGCAAGCTCCGCCTCCCCAGTTGACGCCATTCTCCTGCCTCAGCCTCCCCACTAGCTGGGAGTACAGGTGCCCGCCACCACGCCCAGCTAATTTTTTGTATTTTTTAGTAGAGACAGGGTTTCACCGTGTTAGCCAGGATGGTCTCGACCTCCTGACCTCATGATCCACCCGCTTCGGCCTCCCAAAGTGCTGGGATTACAGGCGTGAGCCACCGCGCCCAGCCAGATGCACAGTTTCTTATCCTCAGATACTATCAATATGATGCCTTCTCTGACAAAAGGGACTTTGCAGATGTGACTAAGAGGTGATAAGGAAATTATAGCCTGCATTACCCAGGTGGGCCCAATCTAATCATATGGGCCTTTGAAAGCAGATAACCTTTCCTGGCTGTAATGACTGGGAGATGTGACTATGACACATGGCCAGAATGAACTTAATCTACCCTCTCTTGCTGTATTTGCAGATGGAGAATGAGTGCTGGAAGCCAAGGAATGTGGATGGCTTCTTTCTAGAAGGTAGAAAACAGAAATAAATAGATTCTTCTAGAAGGCATCACAGCCCCACCAACGCATTGATTTTAGTCCAGTGAGACCTGTACTGAATGTCTAACCTATAAAATTTGTGTTGTTTAAACCACTAAGTTTGAGGTAATTTGTTACATCAGCATTAGGAGATATGTCCATATCAATACATCTCCCTTCACAATCCATCACTCAGCAAGCCTACTCATGCCCAGAGTTTCCAGTAGGCATGTTTATTTGTCTGTTTTTTTGTGTGTTTCTTTGACAGAGTCTTACTCTGTCATCCAGGCTGGAGTGCAGTGGCAGGATCTTGGCTCACTGCAATCTCGGCCTCCCAGGTTCAAGTGATTCTCCTGCCTCAGCCTCCTGAGCAGCTGGGATTACAAGGCACCCGCCACAACACCCAGCTAATTTTTTTGTATTTTTAGTAGAGACAGGGTTTAACCATGTTGGCCAGGCTGGTTTCGAACTCCTGACCTCAAGTGATTCACCAGCCTCGGCCTCCCAAAGTGCTGGGATTACAGGCTTAGCCATCACGCCCACCCTCCAGCAGGTATTTTGTTTTTCACTCAAAAACTTCAAAGAGCTCTGGATGACTAGGTATTTAAGGACAATCTCTATCATAAAAGAGAGAGCAAAATGAACAGAGGAAAGCTACATGTGAAGACAAAAATAAAGCAGAAAGCAGAGCAAAACCTAAAGAAAAAAAAACTGTAATTACTCTACGCAGATAGTTAGGAGAAAATTATACTTCCATTGTAAAACAATGCTTACACATAATAAAAATTATATTCAGAAAACAAAATGTTTTTAAGACTTCTTAAAAGTTAATAATTGAGAACTGGCATTTATACATAAATGAACATATGTAAGTAAATATAGAATTGGCATATAAATAAACTTATATAATAGATAGATAGACAGAAAGTAACAGGGGTAAAAATGATTAGGATGAAGAATTTCTTCAGCTATCCCTGCATCCCTTGATTTCAGAGACCCTCTGATTCAACCTTTGCAGAGAAAAAACTTACAAATATGTTTAGAGTTTGGGGCAGGCAGTCAGATCTCCACACAAAATACATTATATATAGAATGAAGTTTAAGAAATCTCCCAGAAGACAGGAAAAAAGTCCAAGAAATGGAAAATAGAAAGGAAAATTAGAGGATTGACCCAGGAGCTCCATTTGTCTCTGATCCATTTTTCCTACTCTGTAACAGAAGCTCCAGAAAGATTAAACGAGAAAAAATTATCAAAGAAATATTAAATAAAGAGAACATTACTTTCTATTTTGAAAGGGCTTATTGAGAGCCCAGCAGCATAGGGAATGAAAAAGGACCACCTATATCAAAGCATACCATCAGGATATTTTCCAGTAATTGGGGAAAAAAAGATAATTTTTGAGGACAATCATGAAAAAAAATTCACACACTAACTTAGACATATGGGATTAAACTTCTAAATATCAAAAAGCTATAACATAATGGAACACTACCTTCAAAATTTGGAGGTAATATTAATCCGCAAATAGCATGTTATACCAAGTTATATGTTCAAACATGTGTAGGGCTAAAATTTAAAAGAAAACAAAATTCAGGTATACATATTTACACATTTTTTTCATATTCATCCTTTCTTGTGGAGAAGCCATGTGATGCACTCCATATAAAAAGGCATAGTAATATAAGAATAAAAGGGGAAGGTGACAGTCCTCCTAGGATGACAGCTACGCAGCAGGCCTAGAAAGCAACTGGGCAAGATAGGAGAAAAATAAGAAAGTGTCTAGAAGGGAAATAGCCAAGAAAATAAGAAATGTTACAGAGTATGTGATATGTTTTAAATGTTTTGAACAGAGATTTATATTTCCCTTGTGGAGTTTCAGGCTGAATACTGATTATGACAAAGAAAATGAAGCAAATAAAGATGGCAATAATTGCCTCCAGGTCAATAGAAAATGGTTTGAGAAAGCAAATATAATCATAGTGCATTGCATGACTTAGCACTGAATAATATTAACATTGTGTTAATAACGCAAACACTAAATATTGCTTTAACCAAAATGGATATAGTTATATAAGGAGCTTGGGAGGAGAGGAAGTCTGTGCAGGTACGTAAGGTTGCACATCCATACACAAGTATGTGTGTGCTTACTGGATGGAGGTAGAGGGTAGGTTTCAGAACTAAATTCCCACCTCTATAGAAGCAAATTAGTAGATAAAATAGTTTAAAAAAATTAAAACAGGGCAGAATAAGCATACAACTTAGGAATCTGAGAATAAGTTTTATGACGAAATTAGCCAAAAAAGTTTAAAGGAGTTGTCAATATTCCATGAGGCATTGGACACAGGGGAAAAAAAAAAAAGTGATCAAGATACTCCTTTTTTCCCCTGAGTCAGTTAAAATATTTGAATTTGATTACTCCATAAAACAAACTTTACATATAAAAAATACTGTGTGAAAAAAATGTGGTAAAGATAATCATGAATAATCATGATATGATTACCAGTGAAAAGCTGCTATAATATGGTGTATTTCAATATCAAGGAATTATAACTGAACTAAAAATTTAGCCACCAGAAACTGCTTTATGGTCTGCACATAGGTTATGAAATAATCAAATAGACAATACTAAACTATTCCTTCTCACCTGCCAATGTAATTCACTAAGAGTCTTCTTATAGTAAATTAATATTGACTTTCAGATTTAATGACTTCATTACAATAGTCATTAATGTAATACTGAAATTCATGGTGAAATATAAACTTGATTTAAGTAAGATATCTAAATTATACAATTAACCAATTACTGCTCTAGAAAGTACACTCATACAGATGGTGTCTGTTGCCATTCCTTCTTTTTATAATAAATAGTTCACATCTCTATTTAATGTATTTTATCATGTTTTATTGGTGTGACAGATATGGATCCTTAACTGGACTTCTTATTATTTTATATCTTTACAAGCAGCATTATGAAGATTTTATTCACACTTTAATTTAGGTATCACACTGCTGTATCTCATAATTTTCCTTTATGTACAACTTGCTAATTTTGCATAGGTAGATAAAGGTGGTGTTTCAAGCCTGTATTTCACTGGAAACAATATCTACAGGTGCATTTCTAAATAAGAACCGCTGGCTACAATTATTTGTCAAGTTATACTATGAGAAATAATGCCTAAGCGGAGAGAAGTTAAAGAGTTATCAACAATCTACATTGTATCTTTGGATTGCTGTGTATGCATTTTGGAGGCTCCTGCAACTCAAGATCCAGGCTTCTTTAGAAAAACCCCTAGGCCACTATTTTCAGATGATAATTATTTCTTGATTAAGCCAGTGGTAGCATTTATATCAAGCACTGCCCTTGAACATTGATATATAATCCAAATCTACCTTCCTGGTTCACAGATTATTTGTAATTGTGAATATCTCAATAAATCTAGAAGGGGTTTTAGTAAAGTGAGTCTTAAATAAGTTATTCTGTATATTTCTACAGTGAATTTTCACTTTAGACAATACAGATCAGTGGTCCCCAACCTTTTTGGCACTAGGGACTGGCTTGGTGGAAGACAATTTGTCCATGGATGGGGGCAGGGAGGCGGGGGAGTGGTGGGAGCGGGGGATGTTTTGGGGATGAAACTTCCACCTCAGATCATCAGGCACTGGATTCTCATAAGGAGCACGCAACTTAGATCCCTCTCATGTGCAATTCACAATATGGTTTGCACTCCTGTGAGAATCTAATGCCCCAGTTGATCTGACAGGAGGCGGAGCTCAGGCAGCAATGCTTGCACACCTGCCGCTCACCTCCTGCTGTGTGACCCGGTTCCTAACAGGCCATAGGCCAGTACAGGTCCATGGCCCGGGGGTTGGGGAACGATGATATAGATCACCCATGCCCAGGGGCCACAATGATCTCCTTGGTATTTTCTAATTCTAGTATGTGTGCTATCGAAGTCAGAAAAGATATTCATTTGTCTAAAGAAAAACAAACAAAGAAATAACAGTCACCCAGAAGGCTCATCTTTCATAGCTCTATTTTATGTAAACATTCTCAGACAATTAGAAAACCATTTGATTCTATAAAGGATCTTGTGGCCCATTAAATTATGGATTATGTTATATTTATAGATACCATTATTTAATGAGTTGATTTGTGTGCTCCAGAAATGTCAACTCTCTTCTTCAAGCTTTCAGAGATAGGATTTGAATCCAGGACTGCATACACCAAAGCCTTTAGAGTGATTTACACCTTCAACAGCACTGGGAATGCTACTGGATTCAGTAAGAGCTCTTTCTGTACATCAACCAAGCCGCAATGCTTTCTTCTTTCTGAAAGAAATATAATTGACAAACTGTCTCTACTGTGAACATTCCAGCCCAAAATATATTTTATCTATTTTGTTTAAGGGAAAAAAAGAGATGGAAATATTTTTTTCTACCTGTCCTCCAACTAAAATTTTGTTTGCTTGCTACTTTTGCGTGTTTACTCTAGAGACTAAAAAAAATCCTTCTTTGAATGTTTCAAAAAAAGGAAATGTAATAATTGAATGCCATCACTGTCGAACATCTATATTTCAGAGGAGGACAAAAAAACAGTCCCTTTTGAAGCAGTTACTATATAGTAACCATTAAGCTTGACTTTGGCAAAACTCTTTGCCAATCTCTTTTGTTTTGGAAGAATTCCAAAAAAGTCACTTGAAAAAAATTTTTTCAAATTATTTCTATCTAATAGTGTTCTGAAATTTCATCTCACTGCTTTGAAGAACTAAGCAATTAATTAATGGGGAGATTTGTGAAAAGGAGGGAGCCCTCCATGATTTTGGCTAGTTCCGAAAATGACATAGACTAGTGTGTTAAGAATTACAGCAGGGGTCTAAGAAAATTAAGTTAGTTTAAGCTATTACAAGTTATTATAACATAAGCAATGTGGCCAAGCGTAGGCTTCCCATTAAGGCTGACAGGTACGGCTGTGCCAATTGTGCCCTGCACAAAGATGCCTGGCTGAGAGCCTACAGGTGGGGGCAGAAGTTTCTCCCTCACTAACCTCAATCAGCTTTACACTCTAGAGTGAGCTGCCTCTTCTGGGAGGAGAGATGACTTCTATTTGAACTACCCGGATAAGATGGCTTTCGGCAATGCACTTAAAGACTTAGTATATGTTGGCAGTGGGTCCTGTTTTACATTGGGAGGAATAGGACAATAAATAAGAATCAGCAATAGAAGAGGAATAGATGATCAGGCTGCAAAGATATATATAGTTTGGCTCCAGCTTACTTTGGGAGAATGTTAACTCTCATTAAAATTTTGTGGTGACTGTGGTTGGAACTGAGAGTCTCGGGAAAGAGTGGCTATGGTGGGAGTTTTCACGCAGTTATGCCACACAAGAATAGTTAACAACAAAGTTAAGCAAGCTCTGTGAGAGTGGAAATGTGGCCCTCTCCATCTCCAGCTCTATACTGGTTTCACTGTGCTCTGGATTGGCCACTTTTCATGCCTTGGTCTGTAGCTATTTCTCTACTCTTGTCCTCTATATCTGCCTTAAACTAAATGCCCATGATTTGCAATTACTGGGCCATTTGATAGTTAAAATAAAATTTATAATTTATTCAATTATGCACAATGCAGATATATTTGTCTATATATGTTTATGAATGTATATCACACAAACTCATCATATATGTACACATGTATACCTGTGCATTTATACGTATATATTTATATATTCATAAGTGTGTATGTATATAAGTATTCATCTGTTTAAGATATATGTGTGTGTGTGTGTGTGTGTGTGTGTGTGTGTGTTTAGGATATAAACATATATATAAATCCTAAACTTAGGCTTCCTTTTTTGGTCCAAACAGCAGGACTGATGTTAGAGAAAATCATGTTATAGTAATGTCCTTTCAGTATGTTGTTAAGAATTGTTCTTGAATTTAAAATTAATCAAATATTGGTTTAAGGTGAAAACCTGAAGAACAAAATTTTAATATGTGGATATACATGTATATATGATCAAACTGTTTCTATTAGAAGATATTAATGGACTGACAAATAATTCCCTCTGTCATAGAAAATCTTGTGTCTAAGAAAAAATAAAAGAAGTATCCTAAGGAAGATTCTACCTTAATCTTCTGTGAGACTTAAGTATGGGTAATTACTATTACAGTAGACAAAAAAAAAAGCTAGTGTTTGAACCAACACTTAAGATTTGTGGCCACTTCTTTGCAAAGCCCAAAAGTGGAGTCTTATTTAATCTACAGGGGCCAATCCTGTAGTAGATAAAGTATTAAAAGAACAGGGAATCCAATGTACATAAGATATCAAGCAGAAGTATGATTCAACTTTATCAAAAGTCACTGCTGGAGTCTTCTAATTGTGGTTCTCTGAATGTAGTTCCTATATGATTGTGTGAAATGCCTATTATAATATAAACTAGTTTATTAATATATAACACAATATGTAACATCAAATAAAAATAATTAATTTTAATTGGCTGGAAATGAGATATCTACATTTTAACCTGAGAAACGAAAGACTTCAAGTAGTCTATTTACACAAATTTGTTCTGTGAAAAATAATGTAATTTATTTAACTTATTAATCTATGAATATAAAGAATTTGGAAAACTTTCTGGATGAACCAAACACATGTCTAAATTTAGAAAATCATACCCAATCATGCATAAGTGAAATCTGCTACAATGATTTGTGAATGTTAAATGTCAACCGTGATGGATATTTATACAGAGAAGGAAGAAAAGGTGGAACAGTGGCATTAAGGATCAAAGTTTTGCAAAGTGACATTGATATGTTTTGACAGAAGGGAGAAATAGTAAAATACTTCAAGAAATATTAAAAAGTAAAAAAATAAAAATTGAAGGAATTTGCATCATGTTCTATAGGCAACAGCCTGAAGGTCAGCACAGTTATTTATTCATGGGTAAGAATTATTTGTCAATTACATAGAGCATTTGCTTTCCAACCAGGCTGCTAAGGGACCCATGGGTGGCCCTGGAGGAAGAGTGTTGTTTCCAAAAAGCCACGAGTCGGCTGTTTTAGCTAATCATGTAAAACAGAAATGACTACTTTTTGACAATCCAGTGGATGCAAGTTCTATTCACAGCTCTCCCTTGAGTTGGATCTAATTTAAACGTGAATGAAATTTCACCCTTTTTAATTAATCAAGAACATTAATACATTTATAAAATGGGAGACGATAAGCAAATACTACAACAGAGGATGATTTAAGATTTTAGGAGTGAAGTATAATTGTGATATTCATGACTCTCAAAGTTCTATATATAGTTCTTTCATGATAAAGGCAATATTATCCCTAACAATATTTAACTGAGCCAAGAATGCCACTGTTTTAGGGAGAGAAGTTAAATATCTAAAATGCACTTGACTTTTTTTCCATAGAGCTAAGTAGAATTCTGAGAAAGAAGATTTAGTGAAATCAAGTAAGTTATACTTAGTAAACATAGATTAGGTACTTAAGAATACAATAATTTTTATCCATTAAAAATATTGAGTGTTTACTTAAACCAGATACTGTTCAAAGAACTATTTCTAAAATTAATCCATCCTCACAAAAACCCTGTTGATTTAATATATGGTATAGTACAAGCACTATGTTTCCACATTTTGTAAATGAAGAAATTCAAATTTAGTGAATTTCAATTACTTACCCAAATTTTCAGCAATGGAGTAGCTAGCACACACAGCATTTAAAACTTGACTTGAATTAAACAAAAACACATAATCTTATATACTATAATATACTACAGAAATAATGCTAGTACTATAGTTTTTTAAGCATAATTGAGAAAGAGAGCTACAGATTGGGAATGCAAACTTGTGTACATCTACTCTAAAAGGAAAGGTCTCTAACATGATAACTAACTTTAAAATTAGCTAATTACAGATAATTAGAAGAGTAATTTACCTACAAAATTAAGGTTATTAGAATATATTGTGATCTAAGAAGAAACTCAAATATTTTAGAAAGAATTAAAGTTTACAAATGCAACAGTAGAAAATCTCATCTTTACAATATAAAGTGTGGCTGGACAATTTAGTTTATTTCCCTTCAACTTATTTTAATTAGGAGACTTTGTGTCAATGTTGCCTTATGTTTGCTATTAGCGTTCATCTGAGTAACTTTAGATTTTCTGATGAATAGTGCAGCTCAAGTGTTCTGTAATATTCAATAATAATTTCATCCCATGTGGTAAAATTCCCATGTAGATGCCTATGCATATGTCCAAGTATATGACAGTAGTTCACTTGCCATCACATCAGATAACCTTTTCAACTCTAAAAGAAGCTGTTATTACTCCCTAGCTTGCATCTTTATGTATCTCTTACTGTTGATGACGCCAAAGACCTATAAATAATTTCTAAATGATTTGTATTAAGTCTATCAACTCATCTCGTTTCCATTTTCTCTAAAAATAACCCCTTTGAGTCACATATCCATAGCCATCAAGGAAAATGCAAACTCATTTTCCATGGTTATACAAGTCACAGCGAGTATGTTGGTGTGGGAGGCAGGCAGGCTGAGAACATGAATTGCTTAAAATCATTCCCACCAAGGTGGTGTCAGTAGCAAGCCAGTGTCTTGTTGCTAAGATAACAATGATAGACTCTCCTATCTGGCTATGAGAATGTAGCAGTAACTTAATGAAACAAGTCAGTTCTCCAAATGCTCTTCTTTTTTGTTAAACATACATTATGACAGATTTAGATACTGATGAGATCTCTAAGCTGCAAAACCATCAAGTATGCTATCAGTTTTCACTGATCTCCTAGAAGCTTTATAGTCTTTTATTACCCAGGCAAAAGAAAGTGTTTCATTATATTCATTCTTTGGACCAGTCAGGGTAAGTGACTATAGCTCTAACAAGGGACCCTGAAAAATGTAGCTGCTTAAATCTCACAGAGCCTTCTGTATGATCCATCACAATCAAAGCAAAGATTGTCCAGCAACTCTTTCAAGGCAAATACTGTTTCTCTGTTTCCCTAATATGTTCTAGTTCCTGAGATGTGCCAGAAAGTTTCACCACACAGGAAAACTGGAATTCAAAGCAGAACCCCATATTCCTAAGAATAAAATACTCCAGGACAAAGATAAATGGGAAAAGAGCATCTG
This sequence comes from Pan paniscus, assembly GCF_029289425.2. Taxonomy (NCBI): domain Eukaryota; kingdom Metazoa; phylum Chordata; class Mammalia; order Primates; family Hominidae; genus Pan; species Pan paniscus. Next base: position 55,675,637 of record NC_073263.2, on the reverse strand, counting down.
TGTGTGAATGGAATGCTTCTTATTTGTACTCATGACATGGAAAAGATACTACTTTTTAGCTTTGAGATATTGCCCTTGAAATGTTAAAGCAATTTCTTCCCCAGCATGACTCATTCCTAAGATCTCTTAGCACGGGACCAGCACCTGTGACTACCACTAAGTGGCAGGCATCTTACTCAGTGAAAATATATTATAGATTCTTTTGGGGAAAATCAATTTCCAGGTTTATAATATCCAAAAGCATGTAGATGGTCAGAAGAGAAGGGACTTTATTATATAATGATAATCCCTACACTATGCAGATTCTGAAAGACATGCATGGTAGAGGACAATCATACTGATTTACTTGCAATAAACTAAGGCTGTTATTGTTCTAGCAGAGCTACCGAATTCATGGGATATAACACTATTGATCACTGTAGTGATCAATAAGCAAGCATCATATCTGTACATAAGTTATTCTGTTCCAGTTTGCCTGTATTTATCAATCAGTGAAAAAACAATAAAACAGGGCAATAAAGCAGATGTCCCTGGGACTGGGAACAAGTAACGGGGTATGAACAGGAAAGTTGGAATTTCAGATACCAAAAAATTTTTAAAAATCTGAAATATAAACATGTGAATAAATTTTTGAAAGTGATGTGATGTTATAAATACACTGTTACAAATGTAATGATAAAATGAGTACTTTGAGGCCTTGAGATGGCTCTTTGTGAGGGGGATTAATTTTCTCACTTCATTGGATCCTATTTCCAAGGAAGGGATCATATTCTAATTGACTGGGGTTCGCAATGTAAGCACTTCCCACTGGGTCCTCTGTGTCTTCCATAATTTGCTCCTATCCACATATTCCTTCTCATTTATGGCTAACTTCTCCTTCATCTCCTGGGAGAATTCCTTGCTTCCTTATACACCCCACACCGATAGCCTTTCCCATGTTTTATGACCTAATGTTTGCACAACCGAATTTAGCATCTGCCATGGTCTGAATGTGTTTCTCAAAATTCATGTGTTGAACATTTAGTCTGCAATGCAACAGTTTTGGAAAGTGGGACCTAATTGAAGGTGTTTAGGTGATTAAATCTCTGCCCTCATGAATGGATTAATGGTGCTGTTAAAAAGGGCTTGGGGCCGGGCGTGGTGGCTCACGCCTGCAATCCCAGCATTTTCAGAGGCCGAGGTAGGCAGATCACGATGTCAGGAGATCGAGACCATCCTGGCTAACACAGTGAAACCCCGTCTCTACTAAAAATACAAAAAAATTAGGGGGGCGTGGTGGTGGGCACCTGTAGTCCCAGCTACTTGGGAGGCTGAGGCAGGAGAATGGCGTGAACCCGGGAGGCAGAGCTTGCAGTGAGCCGAGATGGCGCCACTGCACTCCAGCATGGGCAACAGAACCAGAATAAAAAAAAAAAAGTGGGGGGGCTTGGGGAATTGGGTTCTTTTTCTTCTGCTCTTCTGCTCTGGCGACAGAGCAAAACTCTGTCTTAAAAAAAAAAAAAGGGCTTTGGGGACTGGGTTCTTTTTCCTCTGCTCTTCTGCCATGTGAGGGCACAGAGTTGATCCCTTACTTGCCTTTCTGTTTTCTGCCATGTAAGGATGCAGCAAGAAGGCCTTCACAACATGCTGGTACCCTGATGTTGGACTTCCCACTCTCCAGAATTGTGAGAGAATAAATTTCTGTTCTTTATAAATTACTCAGTCAGTAGTATTCTGTTATAGCAGCAAAAAATGAGCTAAGACAGCATCTAATTATATAGCACACTATGCTATACCTTGCCTTTGTCATTTCTGTTTCTCCAGATAGATTATCCAGCATCTCCGTGGCAGTGACTAACACAGTGCTATGAATATAGTAGATGTTCAGCAAATACTTGCTCATGAAATTGATATATCCCATTAATCAGTGTGAAATAATAAATAATTATTATTCAATAGGAATAATCAACATATTCTTTTAGAATTCTGATCCTTTCAGATTCTTTATTTTACACAAGAGTAGTCTTTCTGATAAGCTTGTTATCTGGCCCATCTTCAATTCTTGAGGGATGTCCATCATTATTCTCACGAGACAGATTCTTCTCATCTCAGGTTTAGGCAGACCTCACTCCCAATTAACCTCTCCTAAAGAAAAACCTATGTTCCACTAGACCACAAGAGTAGTTGCAGTCTTTCTAATAGGTGCTGAACCCCACCCCCCAACTCATCCCGATCACCACCCATTCTGGATTAATGCACAGTAACCACTTGTGGAGGTGATGTTTATTTTCTGTTTTTGTATATGTATTTGTTTTTTAGGATCCCGGTAACGTATGATAAAGCAATGTAATATTGGAGGTCTAGAAGTTGAAAATTAAACTAATTCATTACCTGTAACACACAAAACCAGAGATAATAGTTTGAGAGTGAAAAAAAAAAAAAAAGGAAAATCAGACTATTCTTCTGGCTTTAGAGAGTCTCACATAGATCCTCCCTTGAAGCCCTAACTCTCTATTTTCCTAATCCTTGTTTTAGATTTCTTGTAGTTTCTTCCGTCTTTCTAGTTTTTGTCTGGACTCCTGGTAGTCTTGCCTTTAAGCCCTCCTTTTGTACCTTCTCCACGGCAGTTCACATGATAATGGAAACCCAGTCCTATCTTTCTTTTCACATTGTATGAACACATGTTGGGACTCAGAAGCTAATACCCCAAAATATGGCATATTGACATGACAACTGAGGAAAGCTCATAGTCTGTTTAGCCCTCCCCCCACCCCACTATCTTTCTTAAATAAGTTGAAGTTCCTTTATCTGCATAGAATCCAGACCCAACAAGAACAGTTTATTCTTCCTCTCCCTGTAAGATAAAATGTATAACCACACCTGAACAGACCCTTTCGCTGTCAGAAAAAAAAAAAAATTACTATTAACAAGTTAATCTCTGTTCCTGCATGCATTCATTCTGCCTAGTAATCCTTTATTTCCCTTCAGTGGAATTCCTCTTCTTCCCCCTCCATAATCTGTTTAGCCAGGATGGTATATAAGCTTCTGAATCACACTGGGAATGGGGTAGCGAGTGGGTAATCACTCTGTGAGTCTCACTGTGTATACAGGTTAAATAAATTTATGTGCCTTTTCTCCAATTAACCTGCCTTTTGTGAGTTGATATTTCAATGAACCTTCAGAAGGTGAAGAGGAAGTTTTCTCTTTGCCACCATACACATCAGGTTTCCCAGGTGTTACAGCCATTTGCCACTTTCTGGCTGGCCTTCTGTAGGCTTCTAAGGAGGAGGAATAATTTCCGATCTTACAATGCATTGAAAACACTGGGAAGTTCGCCTCAAGTTTAGTTACTTTCGCCGAAAGTTAAGTCCTCCATAAAGATTGCAGAGTCTAAAGGAAGAGGACAACTTTTCTAACTATACTGATTTCTAATTTTTCTAAATGGAAAGTCACTCATCTTGGCACCTACATGTATAGTGTTTTGCATTTTTGTTTAAACTTTTTTTTTTTTAATCAGCCATTCCATCTTGAAAGAAGGGCTACTTGTTTTTCATTAAGGAATTTTTTTATTTGTTTTATTGATTTTGTTTCAGTCAATGGGTCTTAACATAATATTGAAAGTTCAATACTGAATATATGGATATATTCAAAACATGTTTAATACTTTAAATCATCTATGCCTATTGAATAACTTCTTATCTTTACCTTTCCTCACTCACTTAAAAAGAAAAGTGTGTGTGTGTGTACAGTCACTAGTGACCTATAAAAATATATTAGAACAGTGAAGTTCAAATATTAGACAGTGGACCTTCGTGTGTCCATGAACTGTTTTATAATGGTCCACCATAAAGGAAGAGCAAAAACAGAGAAAAAATGTTCACAAACTTTTATAGCAGTATGACAAATTATTTTCCCATCTGCTTAATACTGTAACACTAAAAAATAAAGAAAAATAAAAATAAAAGGCAATCACATTGAAAGAATGAAACTTTTTGTTTTAAGATGACATAATATTATAAATTGAAAACCCTGAAAAAAAAAGACCAAAAAAAATTGTTAAACTGACAAATAAGTTCAGCAAAGTTGCAGAACATAAAATCAACATAAAAAATCAGTAGCATATCTATATATGAACAATGAACTATCTGAAAAAAAGCAAAAAATCAATTCCCTTTACAACAAATTCAAAACAGAAAATGCTTAGGAATTAATTTAACCAAGGAGGTTAAAGGTCTGTCCACCAAAAACTATAAAATACTGATGAAAGAAATCAAAGAAAACACAAGTAAATAAAAAAACTCATGTTAATGGATTGGAAGAATTAAGATCATCAAAAAGTCCATACTACACAAGGAAATCTATAGATGCAGTACAATCTGTATCAAAATTCCAATGATTTTTTTATAGAAATAGACAAAAGTAATCCTAAAATTTATATGGAACCACAAAAGACCTCAAATAGCCAAAGCAATTTTGCACAAAAAGAACAAAGTTGTGTAATCACATTACCTGATTTCAAAATCTACTACAAAGGCATAGTAATCAAAACAGCTTGGTACTGGTATAATAATAGACAATAGACCAATGGAACAGAAGAGAGAGCAGAAATAAATACACACATCTATAGTCAACTGATCTTTGAAAGAGATGACAAGAACACACAATGGAGAAAGGGCAGTCTCATCAATAAGTGGGGCTGAGAAAACTGGATATCCATATGCAGAAAAATGAAGTTAGACTCATATCAGCCC